>NC_085995.1:35276318-35971318 GCF_030014385.1 Trichomycterus rosablanca
TGGAGTGGGTAAATGGTGATATGTATACTGGAGCAGACAGTGTTTTTAATAAAAGTTCTCTCAAAAACCTTTATGATTATTGAAGTTATGGCTACCGGTCGATAGTCATTCAGGCATGATGGCTTATTGTTTTTCAGTACAGAGACAATTATTGATTTTTTTAAAAACAGATGGGGACCACAGACTGTACTAAGGACTTATTGAAGATGGAGGATGCCACCTGGGCCATCTACTTTCCTGATGTTGTTTTTGGCATGGAGCGGTCCCTATGAAATATTAATGTCATATTCTTTATAAAATGGCCAGAGATTGTATATTATGTTCTGTGTGGGACAAGATAAAGCCTTGTGCAAATAGGACCCAGACTTAATTCTTAATAAACTTCCTATTGAACGCATGTCACCATTCACATCCTATTCCAGTCAGTAATTGTAGAACTACAAATGTGCTTCTATGTGGTAAGTGAAGCTGATAAAATGGACAGTGAGTGTAGAAACAAGGAGGTGGTTTTAACATTATGGCTGATCAGTGTATAGGGAACATAAACACAAAGTCTTTAGTTACATATAAGAGAAGCTGATGTTTTTCATTCCATACTATTCTCCCATGGCTCTGACATTTTACATAAATTGTTTATAATGAGTCAGTTATGCTACCGGGAGGATTCCCGTAGAAGATCAGTATCTGTACCTGTTATAGTATCTGTGCTAATGTTGTTCGTATGGATGATCGGTAATGATCTCATTGTGAGGGTCTCATCTTACGCTTTTATGTTAATGCAGCGGAACCACACGCACATTATGCACTTGGTATCAGTGATGTAAGAACAATAGGAGTAAGAGCATTTCTACACCGTGATGTTTATTCTTTGTGGTATGATATCCGTCACTATGTCTCTTTTTGAGAGACGCCAATCACTAATGACCCCAGTCCTTCATACAGAGAGCTTTTATACATATCAGTGAACAATGTAGATCTGATATTAATGTAAATACTGGAAAAGAAAGGAAAATGGAACAAAAATCTTTTAGTGCATGGGTTATAAATATTCTCTTCTTTAAATGTTCTTCTTTTTTGATATCTTTTAACAGTATTAGCATATTTGCTTTGCTATTTTTTACATTTTTGACTCCTGTTCTAATGCACAAAATACCCTACAAGCTTTATTTTAGGAATCTCTGCAGACTATTCAGATCCCTGCATGCCCAGCATTGTGCCTCATGCCCCCCCGTGTTTACATTTCTATAATGTGGCACTTCTCAACCATACTGGCTTTGTAAGCATAGTGTTTGGCCTGGTGCCCAAAAACAATGGGTGCAAAGCAGCACCCAATTTGTACTAGGCAGTAAACCATTTACCTTGTTTTGCCATTTGCCGGATTGTGACTAAATACAAGCCAAGCAACTGAGGTCCAACAGTGACGACCTAGTTGTGATTGGGCTTGAACCAGTGATGTTCAAATAACTGGCCCAGTACCCCAACCACTGTGCTATCACTGCCCCGCTGCATAAGCTGGTCAGTGCATCCTATCATAATAACTCACTTGGTTCCTCAATGTTTAGAGATTTCTAATAACCTCGTATTAGATTTGTTCTGATGATGACTTCTGTTTTCACAAGTTGTAACATGGCTTCAGTAGTTTGCAGCTACTACCTAAACAAAAAGAATAAGTGTTAAACATGAGATCCTCCTCAAATGCCCTTTAAAATCTTTATGAGATCCAGATGGCTGTTTATAAAATACAGTAGGTCCTCAGAGTAAAAAAAAGCTCCAGTTTTCTCCTTTATTGTGTAATATTGTTTATTAACGACTTTAGAGAGTTCCTGCTGCACAAGACAACTGCGCTCTACTTATCTGTGGAAATCTGGATCAGCTAATAAAACATAAATAATTTCATTTTATTCAGTTTTTAATTCCATTGCAGGTCACATCTCAATCAGAATCAGGACCCCTTTAGTGCCTGGGAGTAGCGCTCACAGAAAGTGGTTTTGGTTCTAGTGCACACGTGTCAAACTCAAGCCAAATCCTCATTATTTACAAATCGCAAAATGTACAAGAAGAGAAAATTGAAGCAGTAGGAGGTAATTTAATGAAAGATGAAAGTGAATACAAGTTTGTGCCTCAAAAATTAAAAAGGTACGTCTCTTGTGTTATGAGGCCGTGTCTGTGGTAAAGGAGTACAATATAAATGTAGATATACATTATAAATACAGTATATATATATATATATATATATATATATATATATATATATATATACTGTATATATATATATATATACAGTATATATACAGTGTATCACAAAAGTGAGTACACCCCTCACATTTCTGCAAATATTTTATTATATCTTTTCATGGGACAACACTATAGAAATGAAACTTGGATATAACTTAGAGTAGTCAGTGTACAGCTTGTATAGCAGTGTAGATTTACTGTCTTCTGAAAATAACTCAACACACAGCCATTAATGTCTAAATGGCTGGCAACATAAGTGAGTACACCCCACAGTGAACATGTCCAAATTGTGCCCAAAGTGTCAATATTTTGTGTGACCACCATTATTATCCAGCACTGCCTTAACCCTCCTGGGCAAGGAATTCACCAGAGCTGCACAGGTCGCTACTGGAATCCTCTTCCACTCCTCCATGATGACATCACGGAGCTGGTGGATGTTAGACACCTTGAACTCCTCCACCTTCCACTTGAGGATGCGCCACAGGTGCTCAATTGGGTTTAGTCCATCACCTTTACCTTCAGCTTCCTCAGCAAGGCAGTTGTCATCTTGGAGGTTGTGTTTGGGGTCGTTATCCTGTTGGAAAACTGCCATGAGGCCCAGTTTTCGAAGGGAGGGGATCATACTCTGTTTCAGAATGTCACAGTACATGTTGGAATTCATGTTTCCCTCAATGAACTGCAGCTCCCCAGTGCCAGCAACACTCATGCAGCCCAAGACCATGATGCTACCACCACCATGCTTGACTGTAGGCAAGATACAGTTGTCTTGGTACTTCTCACCAGGGCGCCGCCACACATGCTGGACATTATCTGAGCCAAAAAAGTTTATCTTGGTCTCGTCAGACCACAGGGCATTCCAGTAATCCATGTTCTTGGACTGCTTGTCTTCAGCAAACTGTTTGCGGGCTTTCTTGTGCGTCAGCTTCCTTCTGGGATGACGACCATGCAGACCGAGTTGATGCAGTGTGCGGCGTATGGTCTGAGCACTGACAGGCTGACCTCCCACATCTTCAACCTCTGCAGCAATGCTGGCAGCACTCATGTGTCTATTTTTTAAAGCCAACCTCTGGATATGACGCCGAACACGTGGACTCGACTTCTTTGGTCGACCCTGGCGAAGCCTGTTCCGAGTGGAACCTGTCCTGGAAAACCGCTGTATGACCTTGGCCACCATGCTGTAGCTCAGTTTCTGGGTGTTAGCAATCTTCTTATCGCCCAGGCCATCTTTGTGGAGAGCAACAATTCTATTTCTCACATCCTCAGAGAGTTCTTTGCCATGAGGTGCCATGTTGAATATCCAGTGGCCAGTATGAGAGAATTGTACCCAAAACACCAAATTTAACAGCCCTGCTCCCCATTTACACCTGGGACCTTGACACATGACACCAGGGAGGGACGACGACACATTTGGGCACAATTTGGACATGTTCACTGTGGGGTGTACTCACTTATGTTGCCAGCTATTTAGACATTAATGGCTGTGTGTTGAGTTATTTTCAGAAGACAGTAAATCTACACTGCTATACAAGCTGTACACTGACTACTCTAAATTATATCCAAGTTTCATGTCTATAGTGTTGTCCCATGAAAAGATATAATGAAATAATTGCAGAAATGTGAGGGGTGTACTTACTTTTGTGATACACTGTATATTATTATTATTATTATTATTTTTTTTTTTTTTGATAACAAACACAGAATTTAGCCTCCAAGAAAAACAACACATTGTCCAAGACTTAAAAGGCAGACTGCAATTACAGCAGGATACGTTACAATCGGCCCTTTGAGGGCCACCATAATGCAGATGTGGCCCTCTGTGAAAATGAGTTTGCCACCCCTGTTCTAGTGCATAACATAAGACAACAATGATGAACAGCAGACTATAAATAAAATAATAACTAATACAGTGCAACAGACAAGGCAACAATAACAGACAGTGCAACATAAACTAAGTAGAACAAGGTACATCACAGTGGACAGTCCATCAGACAGTAGTTGACTGACCAGTACAAAAACAGTGTAAGGTAAGGAGTGACAAGGAGCAAAGAAAACTATAGTGTGCGAAATCATTCTATCATTCCCCACGATGTACTGCGCCCTGTCCGGAGTGTGTTCCTACCTTGCGCTCAGTGTTTCCAGGGAAACCGAACTCACTGTAACCCTAAACAGGATGAAGCGATGGTAAACAGTAAAATGATGATGAATGAAGTTGTTATTAATAATGTTATTTACCAGAGCTGTTTAGTACATGTAATTCCTCTGGAAGGATTTTATGTAGGTGGCATTTGGTTAAGCCAATAATGGACCTGTAGCACTTCTGTGATGGTAATAAATCTGATCAGAGAGAATTAAGAGCAAACATATCATTTTCTACACTATATGGACAAAAGTATGTGGGCATCTGACTATGATTCTTGGACATTGTATTCGAAACCATGAGCATTACTATGGATTTTGATTTGACCCAAAGTGTTGCAGCTAGAACAGTCTGTACTGTTCAGGGGAGCTTTGTCACATGAAATTTTAGTGTGTCTGTGGAAATGTATGCCCAGGTAGACCATTTGTGAGGTCAGGCAGTGAGGCTTGTCAAACTTGTCAAACCATGTCAAATGGGCTTACCAAAAAAGCTAGCCAATGTACACTGATCAGCCATAGCATTAAAACCACCTCTTTGTTTCTACACTCACTGTCCATTTTATCAGCTCCACTTACCATATAGAAGCACTTTGTAGTTCTACAATTACCGAATGTAGTCCATCTGTTTCTCTACATAATTTTAACCTGCTTTCAGTTTCAATTTTCAGGACCACCACAGAGCAGGTATTATTTAGGTGGTGGATCATTCTCAGCACTGCAGTGACACTGACATGTTGGTGGTGTGTTAGTGTGTGTTGTGCTGGTATGAATGGATCAGACACAGCAGTGCTGCTGGAGTTTTTAAATACCGTGTCCACTCACTGTCCACTCTATTAGACACTCCTACCTAGTTGGTCCACCTTGTAGATGTAAAGTCAGAGACGATCGCTCATCTATTGCTGCTGTTTGAGTTGGTCATCTTCTAGACCTTCATCAGTGGTCACAGGACGCTGCCCACGGGGCGCTGTTGGCTGGATATTTTTGGATGGTGGACTATTCTTAGTCCAGCAGTGACAGTGAGGTGTTTAAAAACTCCAGCAGTGATGCTGTGTCTTATCCACTCATACCAGCACAACACACACTAACACACCACCACCATGTCAGTGTCACTGCAGTGCTGAGAATGATCCACCACCCAAATAATACCTGCTCTGTAGTGGTCCTGTGGGGGTCCTGACCATTGAAGAACAGCATGAAAGGGGACTAACAAAGCATGCAGAGAAACAGATGGACTACAGTCAGTAATTTTAGAACTACAAAGTGCTCCTATATGGTAAGTGAAGCCGATAAAATGGACAGTGAGTGTAGAAACAAGAAGGTGGTTTTAATGTTATGGCTGATCGGTGTATATGTGACTGAATGAACGGAACACATACTTTCACAAATTTTGACAAATGGTCAATATGGTCAATATACATACAGCCACTTAGATTATTAATTTGACAATGTAGAAAGTTCTATAACATCATTTAATTTTTTGGCATGGCCTCAAATAATGACTGATGACCATAAAATAGTAAACCTTCATTGTAGATTTACAAATTTTCTAGTTTAAAAACAGGATCAGTTGCTCTCATGGATTACCACCTAGAGATGTTTATGAAATCATCAAAAACCTTGTAATTCTGCAACACTTAAACAAGCACCAGACTCCCCCAGCTTTTAAACTGCAAGCCCTCCTGTTTCTAGATTTGCTCATTACCAAAAATGTTGATTATCATGGTGGTCCGTCTTCTTCTCCCTATAATCTGTGCCTCATTAGTTTACAGACTATACAGAATACAGACTGGAGTCCTCTACACATGGACAGGGATGTTTACTTGGTTATAATCAGTAGTGCTGAAGTTTAATTACAGTGACTTCTTGTCTGAATTGTTCTGTCAAAATGTATGTAGACACCTACTGTGAGATTGCTTGACATTTCAAAACCCTGGGCATTACTTCAGTCAAAAGAGCATTTGATCAGGTACTGATGTTGGACAAGAAAGCATTCCAGTTCTTGTGTGGCTGTGGTTAAGCCTCACAACTTTTACTTTTTACCTGCTATTACATTTTCCAGTCGTTTCATGGACCCCTGAAGCACTGCAAAACATAACACAGACTGTAAAACAATAAAACTTTATGTTCTGTAAAAATGTGTAGTAAAAACTACAGTGGTTTATTATAGTCGTGATAAAGGGGAAACCATCTCATCTGGGTGACAGCAGTAAGAAGTCTTTACAAATCCTAAAATAATGTAAAAATAAATAATAAATAAAGAAATAGTGAGAATTAAAATTCTCCACACATTCTCTATTGGGGACAGGTCAGGACTGCAGGCTGGCCAGTCCAGTACCGTACCCTCTTCTTACATAGCCATGCCTTTGTAATGTGTGCAGCATGTGGTTTTGCATTGTCTTGTTGAAAAATGCTGGACGTCCCTGAAAAAGAAGTGGTCTTAAATGCAGCACATGTTGCTCTAAAATATCAATGTACTTTTCTGCATTAATGCTGCCATCACAAAAAAACAGAATTGTAAATAAGCTTTGCCAAGGGCACTGACACAATCTCATACCATGACAGACCCTGGCTTTTGGACTCGTTGCTGATAACAGTCTGGATGGTCCTTTTCATCTTTGGTTCAGAGCACACAGCATCCATTTCTTCCAAAAAAGACCTGGAATGTTGATTCATGTGACCACAATACAAGTTTCCACTGTGTGATGGTCCATCCTAGATGCCTCAGAGCCCAGAGAGCTCAACGTTGCTTCTGAATTTGGTTAACAAAAGGCTTTTATTTTGCACAGTGAAGTCTTAAGTAAGATTTATAAATGTAACTCTGTATTGTAGTGCCTGACAAAGGTTTGCCAAAGTAATCCCTCACCCATGTGGTTAAATCAGCTATTGATGAATGACGGTTTTTGATGCAGTGCCGTCTGAGGGATCAGAGATCAAGGGTGTTCAGCTAAGGCTTGCACTCCTGCCATTTACACACTAAAATTCTTCTAGATTCCTTAATTCCTTTAATGATATTATGCATTGTAGAGGGAGAAATATGCAAATCCCTTTCAATATTTTTTAAGGAGCACTGTTTTTAAACATTTTAATAATTTTCTCATGCATTTGATGACAAACTAGAGCTCTGTCTATCTCTTCTCAGTTTTGGGTGTTATAGCGCAGAAACATTGTGTTTGATTTTATTCTGCTTGTTATTCTGTTTAATTGGTTGAACAGACGTGTTTGGTGCTGTCGTGTTTTTAGAGAACATATTGTTATTACAAAGATTAGCTCCTCTTCTGAGCATGCTGTGTATTTGAGATACTTAATCACAGCTTGGTACGTTTGGGCCCGATGGGAAAAAGCTTGCTCCATTTTCGAACCCCTGAATATTTATAATGCCAAAGCTACAGACCAGCAGAGGCTCCAAAACAACTCTCTACAGACCAGGATGAGTTATTCAAATGACAGTCAACAACCCTAAGATGACATAAGGTGATCTACAAACAGTGTAACTTCAGGTGACCTAATTTACAGATCTGAACCCCATTAAAAATGATCAAGAGATAGGTGGATGGAAGCCCGGCACCAAACCAAGCTGAGCTGCTTGGATTTCTGTGGCTGGTGTGGCATAAAGACCGCTGAAGAGCATGGCAAGGCGCATGAGATAAAAAATCAGTGTTATTCCATTGAATATCAATTTTTAAACACTGAACACTGAAATCCTAAAAGTAGCAATGCAAGGTGAAAGCATGTCAGAAGGAGCATGTGCTACCTAAAGCACTTTTTGGCCAGTTTAGGTTTGGTGCATGTGGTAGAGAAAATCCAAAGACTAATTGGAAAAGACCAAATTTAAAAAAAGTAGGAAAAACAAACACCTGGCAACTCACTAAAGAAACCTAAAGTGTAATAGTATTGACCATAAACATTAACACAATAACAATTCAATTTAATCTGAATACAGATTATTTATTCCATTAGTGATTTAAGTTTTAGTTAGCCTATACACTGTATAACAGTAACAAGGTGAGCCACGCCTTGCTACTGAAGTGCGAGATGAAAGCCTCAACCTTGCAAGAGAAAAAAAATGAACCCAAGTGCAAGCTGCTTAGCCAAGAAAGGACAATACTAGGTGCCCAGGTGGCGCAGTGCCCAGCTAGCACACCAGCACCGAGATTCTGAAGTCCTCGTTTCGACCACTGGTCGGCTGAGCGCCATCTAGCGGGCATAATTGGCAGTGCCTGCAGCAGACACGGTTCTGCTAGGGCGGGATGACCGGAATATGTGGGTGGGGTCTTCAAACGCTGTGTATGGAACCTGATTGGCAGATAAAGAGATGCCTGTGCAGGGTTCCGCAAAGAGCTGCACGTGGATCGGAGGAGGCGTGAGCAGCAATATACCCACATCGACTGCAATCGGGGATCCTTCAGCAGCGGAGGACAAATTGACTACGCTCTATTGGAGAAAATGCATAAATAAAATAGAAAAAAAAAAAGGACAATACTGTGGCTAAAAAGTCCCAAACAAAAATGAGACAATTGCAATTCGATACAAATGAGGTGGTCAAAATAACAAAACAAAAGTAACAAATGAATGACACAAAAACATCTGCAGCCTGCAATGGAGAAGGTAGTTAAAACAGGGGTAGCACAGACCTGAGAACTGGATGGCTGCTCTGGCCATTTGTGACAACCCAGTTCTCAAAAAAGGGAAAGATATGGAACCTTCAGAACTAGCTAGGGATGGCAACACATGGACGGCACCCCCTCCCCACCAACTGGCGCAATCCATGCTTGACGTGGATTTACAGGTGGGGTCCGATCCGCAAAAGTGATGTTACACAGCATCTGGGGCAATGAGTCCTGAAAGTGCTGCAACCGTGCCGAGGTTTCTATGAAAAGATAGCTATGGTGGCATCCCACACTAGCAGAAAACCAGATCATGGTTCCAGGATGTCATACAAAGGAGCTGGCAGGTCTGTTAGAGGAAAAAAGTAAAATATAGCAACACTACCGCTTGGAGCGAATTCTCTCTTAACTAGGTGCAGATGACTTGTCTGTTCAGTGAAACTCATACCTAATTCATCTCCTCCTCAATGCCCCATCTGCCAGCCAAATTTGGGATGTCGGAAAGACATGAATTCATAACTGAACCATGCCGCCGATCTCCACAGCAGGTGGGCTGGTTGTAATAGCCTTGTATAATGTCAGGATTTTAAATTGGGATCCATGACTTGTGGATTATACACATATATACACTGATCAGCCATAACATTAAAACCACCTTCTTGTTTCTACACACACTGTCCATTTTATCAGCTCCACTTACCATATAGAAGCACTTTGTAGTTCTACAATTACTGACTGTAGTCCATCTGTTTCTCTACATACCTTTTTAACCTGCTTTCACCCTGTTCTTTAATGGTCAAGACCCACACAGGACCACCACAGAGCAGGTATTATTTAGGTGGTGGATCATTCTCAGCACTGCAGTGACACTGACATGGTGGTGGTGTGTTACTGTGTGTTGTGCTGGTATGAGTGGATCAGACACAGCAGCGCTGCTGGAGTTTTTAAACACCGTGTCCACTCACTGTCCACTCTATTGACACTCCTACCTAGTTGGTCCACCTTGTAGATGTAAAGTCAGAGATGATCGCTCATCTATTGCTGCTGTTTGAGTTGGTCATCTTCTAGACCTTCATCAGTGGTCACAGGACGCTGCCCACGGGGCACTGTAGGCTGGATATTTTTGGTTGGTGGACTATTCTCAGTCCAGCAGTGACAGTGAGGTGTTTCAAAACTCCACTCATCCACTCATACCAGCACAACACACACTAACACACCAGCACCATGTCAGTGTCACTGCAGTGCTGAGAATGATCCACCACCCAAATAATACCTGCTCTGTAGTGGTCCTGGGAGAGTCCTGATTATTGAAGAACAGCATGAAAGGGGGCTCACAAAGCATGCAGAGAAACAGATGGACTACAGTCAGTAATTGTAGAACTACAAAGTGCTTCTATATGGTAAGTGGAGCTGATAAAATGGACAATGTGTGTAGAAACAAGAAGGTGGTTTTAATATTATGGCTGATCAGTGTAAATCCCCACAATCCATAAAAATATAACAAAAATGTGAATTTGTGTGATTAGAGATGATTGGAATCATAATTGTTTCTGAGTATTAGCACTGCAGTTAGCTGGCAGTTGCAGTTACTGGCTAACAGTGAAATCCCCTGATGGTTATAGTGGATAAGTGCAGAGCTTTCTGAATAAGTGATGCCTGCTAACTGCACAGCCCTAATTTCCCATAATCCCCTCAGAGATATAATTCAAAACCACGAGAATCAAGAATCAGAGACATGTGTTATATCACCCTGCACTTAGTGGCTAAGTCTCACAGTTGCCCTTCCTGAGTTTTAATAAATGGAGAGTAAGGTCTGGAGATGACAGCCCATTAAAACACCATGAGAGGGAGTAGTGGGGCCAGTAAGAGCCGAAATAAGCACAGTGAAGAGCCTCGGTGTGATATCTGATTTGGTTAAACACAGCATTCTCAAAGCGCTAATAGGCACAAGACCACAGCTAAGAGCTAGGTGTGTGTTTACAAATTAAATATTCATAGCAGAGAGAAAGTGTGTGTACAATTCCACAGAATTACATTAAGCTGTCCACTAAACATGGCAGAACTTACTCTGCAGCTCTTGTAGGGTGTTCCCGGTCTGCAGTGGTCAGTATCTATCAACAGTGGTCCAAGGAAGGAACAGTGGTAAAACAACGACAGGGTCATGGGCGGCCAAGGTGCAGGTGGGGGCGAAGGCTGGCCCGCGTGGTTCGATCCAACTGACGAGCTACTGTAGCTCAAACTGCTGAAGAAGTTAATGCTGGTTCTGATAGAAAGGTGTCAGAATACACAGTGCATCACAGTTTGTTGCGTATGGTGCTGCATAGCCGCAGACCAGTCAGTTAGGAAGGTGGTCATAATGTTATGCCTGATCATTGTTCATTGAGCTCAGGTGTTTCAGCCATAAATATTGTTATCAGGTATAAAAAATAAAATAATTAAATAATTATAAAACAATCTATATGCTTCCAAAAAGTTGTGCCCACAAACTTGTTGTATATAGTGTAGAACTGTAACTCAACTTTAATTAGTTTTCACTCAGGGTGCCCAGATGTTAACTAGAACTATTAAAGAATCGATTCTAATTTTCTAATTTGGAAATGTAATAATGATTTGCTAATTACACATCACAACACAGAATTACATGGCTGAATTTCTTTAGGGTTTATAGAATAATTTTAGCCCTGATGCATTCTCAGTTAGAAAGACTTTAATTCAGAGGTTAAGATGGGAAATGAAGGTAATGAGGAATAACATTTAAGAAAATAGCATCTGACATGACATTATACAAGTACACGGGAGGTTTGGCAGAGAACAGAAGTCTTCCTACATCCAGACTCCTTCTCATATAATGTCAGACCACCATGACATAATGCTCGACCTACTGCCAGAAAACCCAGGGGTGGTAATAGCGTCCAGTGTAACATTGGGCTTTTCTAGCTCTAGGGTGTCAGCTTTACACTTTGAAGTATTGGATCACAGAAAAGACATCACTGCTATCCAGCATGGTGTAGAAATTGAGTCTCCTAAATTGCCTGATGCCCTGCCAGCTGAGTCACACTCTCTAATGGAAGGCTCCTTTCAGTAAAGCAGCTCAGTCCGACTGATTGAGACCGAATCATCAGGCTGATAGCAGAGACCTGACCTACTGCTGTGTTTAAAAACTCCAATATGACACATTCGGATACGGCTGAAAATTATAAGGATCACATGCTAGATTTGGACTGGGGCAAGCAAAAGAAAATTTGCCCAAGTGTGGTGAATTAGCCAATTATGTGGCACCTTACTTTAAAAATCTGTGAAATCTGTGATTTTTGAAAAACAAGGTCCATGAAATTAAACACATTTACCGTGAATTTATTAGGGCTCTAACTACACCCATTAACCATAACATTAAAACCACCTCCTTGTTTCTACACACATTGTCCATTTTATCAGCTCCACTTACCATATAGAAGCACTTTGTAGTTCTGCAATTACTGACTGTAGTCCATCTGTTTCTCTGCATGCTTTGTTAGACCCCTTTCATGCTGTTCTTCAATGGTCAGGACTCTCCCAGGACCACCACAGAGTAGGTATTATTTGGTAGGTGGATCATTCTCAGCACTGCTGTGACACTGACATGGTGGTGGTGTGTTAGTGTGTGTTGTGCTGGTATGAGTGGATCAGACACAGCAGCGCTTATGGAGTTTTTAAACACCTCACCAACCAAAAATATCCAGCCAACAGCGCCCCGTGGGCAGCGTCCTGTGACCACTGATGAAGGTCTAGAAGATGACCAACTCAAACAGCAGCAGTAAATGAGCGACTCTGACTTTACATCTACAAGGTGGACCAACTAGGTAGGAGTGTCTAATAGAGTGGACAGTGAGTGGACACGGTATTTAAAAACTCCAGCAGCGCTGCTGTGTCTGATCCACATACCAGCACAACACACACTAACACACCACCACCATGTCAGTGTCACTGCAGTGCTGAGAATCATCCACCACCCAAATAATACCTGTTCTGTGGTGGTCCTGTAGTAATCCTGTCCATTGAAGAACAGCATAAAAGGGGGCTAACAAAGTATGCAGAGAAACAGATGGACTACAGTCAGTAATTGTAGAAATACAAAGTGCTTCTATATGGTAAGTGGAGCTGATAAAATGGACAGTGAGTGTAGAAACAAGGAGGTGGTTTTAATGTTATGGCTGATCGGTGTATATTTATTAGTACTCTTTACACATTCCTCTTTTCTCCTAATTCAGTCATATCCAATTCCTCCATTTATCTGCTGCTTGTGCTACCCCAACTGCTTGCCGAGGAGGGCTGCAGATGAACACCTGCCCCCGGCCGCTTCTTTTACATCAGCCAGCAGTAGATTCTCACAAATAGCCGCATCATGCATGGAGAGCCACACTACGCCCTGTGTGTCAGTGCTTCGACCAGACATGGGAGTCGCTGTTGTGGTGGCAACAAGGAGAAACAAAAAAGTAGATTACAAGTACATTTAAACTACAATAATGTTGTAGATGAGCCGCTCAGGTGGCGCAGTGGTAAAGTACGCTAGCACACCAGAGTTGGGGTTTTTAATACATCGTATCGAATCTCAGCTCTGCCTTTCCGACTGGGCTGGGCAGCTGCATGAACAATGATTGGCTGTTGTTCATAGGGTTAGTGGTAAAAAGTCAGATCATAGGTCCTCATAACTGGTGCAACTGCGGCCCCTGCTGGCTGACTGATGGCGCCTGCACAGGGCTGAGGAATAATGCTGATGGGGGTGTGGCCCTCCGTACACAGTGCCCGTCGTTATGTGAACTCGACTGGTGCAGGTGAAAAATGCAGTCTGTACTGACTGTACGTGCCGGAGGGGGCGTATGTCAGTTGAGAGGCGTCTTCAGTCAGCGGTGAAGGGTCGAATCAAGAG
Organism: Trichomycterus rosablanca; assembly: GCF_030014385.1. Classification (NCBI taxonomy): domain Eukaryota; kingdom Metazoa; phylum Chordata; class Actinopteri; order Siluriformes; family Trichomycteridae; genus Trichomycterus; species Trichomycterus rosablanca. Next base: position 35,290,200 of record NC_085995.1, read on the forward strand.
TCAATAAGGGTAATTGGACACAACTAGATTAGGGGAAAATGGGGGGGTGAAAAAAGTGGGAAAAATAGAAAATATTCAAAATAATGTTGTAGATGCAGCACAGCAATAACGTACTAGTTTATCTGCCACCAGGTGACTCGGGTGATTGATTGTGTTTGCAGGAAGTGGAATATTGTGTCCATTTGTTTCTTCTTTGTTTATTCTTAAAATTCAACTCTTTGATAAATTCTTCTTACATAATACAACTAATAGATACTATAAATACACTGTTTCATGTGTGATCCTGCTGTAAAAATAATAGCTGTTAATGAAATAAACATAAGGACCTGGTTACAGTACTGCCCTGATTATCATCAGGAAGGCGAATATAGCCTAAATGTGCTTTTTGAAAAGCCACGTAGGAGGAGAATGATAAAAAAATATGGATGTTTCTCTCCCACACAGCATCGTTCTGCATTATTATTTAGTTCTGACAACCTAAAATGACTTTTCTGTTGAGGGTACCTGCATTAGCCAGAAGTGCACAAGATTATTTAACCAAAGGAGGAAAAGCAAGACTACTTGAAAGAGATGTATGTTTGTAGATATAATGCTCTGGTTTAGCTTTTGGATGTAGGTTTATTTCCCATTCAGAATTATTTGCTTTCATTAATCAGCCAGCCTTCAGGATTAAGCACAGAATCTGACCCCGAATCTAAAGTGGATTTAACCATTCGTTATTCAACCATGTAAAATTCATTTATTGATTCATTCTTTGTCTGTTTTACCACCACTTTATCCCAGAGTCGCACATAAGTCACACACACAGCGACTTCAGACTCGACTCGAACTCATTTCAAAGGACTCGGACTCAACTCGTGACTCGCAAAAAATGACTTGTGGACAACAAAAGTCAGCAACATTAGTTTTGTGTGACAATTATATATATGATCCAACATCATTCTGATCGTGTCATTTTCTGCTCTCTAATAACGCTCCGGCCGTCTTAACCCGCAACGCACACTTGGCTTGGCTTTCTAACGAGTTCTTGTTTTACTTCACAACCGGGAAAAGTTTGGAGGTTTTTAATTATAAGCACATTTACAAAATTAGGGATTCTATTCCTAATGGGACAACACGTGGTTCTAAATTTAATTTAATCTAGAAGAACATAAGCTAAGGTAAGCAGTATTATGGATTTTTTTTTGCTGTGTTTTGGATTTTGGCCGCTGTGCCGTAATTTGCAATGAAAACAAAACGTCAGTTTTAACTGGTACCTAGGAAAGTTAAGGCACGAAGTAAAACGGCAAAATACAGTCGCTAATCTGTTGTTTTTTATCTGAACTTACATATTATTTGTTTATTTCTACGCTACACCTCCAATATATGTTTTGTGTAGATTATATTGACTCGTGACTTGACTCGGACTCTAGCCTAAGGACTCGTGACTTGACTCAGACTCGTATTTTGTGACTTGTGAAAATCTCTGCTTTATCCTGGTTAGGGTAGCAGTGGGTCTGATTTATTGGGCTCAAGGTAAGAATCACCCCAGACAGGTCAGTCAATCAGCCAGTCCATCACAATGCAGACAAGCAAACATACACATTCACACACGCTCACATCTAACCACATTTCTTTTTTTAAATGCATTTTCTTCCCTTCTCTCTTGATTCTTAGTGCGTCCAATTTTTACCCAACTGCGTTCTGCTTCCTCTCTACTGGTGCTGACCCCTGCTCTGATTGAGGGGAGCGAACTGACACACACCCCCTCCGACACGTGCGCAGTAGCCGACTGCATCTTTTCACCTGCACGAGGCGAGTTCATATGAGGAACAGCTTTGTGCACCTAGAGCCACACCCTGTCCACATTATACCCCAACTCTGTGCAGACACCATCAATCAGCCAGCAGAGGTCGTAATTGCATCAGTTATGAGCTCCCAGCTCCGGCTTACTCAACCTGTATGAACAACAAGCCAATCGTTGTTCATATAGCCGCCCAGCCTTGCCAGATGGCAGAGCTGAGATTTGATATGATGTATTCGAAATCCCAGCTCTGGTGATCTAAGGACATTTCTAGTAGCTCCAGTTAACCTGACTGCATGTCTTTAGACTTGTAAAAGGAAACCGGAGAACCCGGAGGAAACCCGCGCTGACACAGAGACAACATGCAAACTCCACACAGAAAGGACCCTGGCAGCCCAGCTGGTAAATCAAACCCAGGCCCTTATTGCTGTGATGCGACAGCGCTACCCACTGCACGTACGCTGACACAGAGACAACATGCAAACTCCACACAGAAAGGACACTGGCAGCCCGGCTGGTAAATCAAACTTAGGCCCTTATTGCTATGATGCTACTCAAAACTCACAAATTGATTTTCTTTGATCTAGATAAAAATATTCCTGGCTGCCCAAAAATAGGTAGCATAATTAAATACTAATTTATGCCTCATTGATTCCTAAGTCGTACATTCTTCAGTCATTGACTCAAAAATCAATTTTTAAGGACATCTCACTACTCTAATTGGGCTTTGAGGAATCACTGGGCTCACTAGAAAGAAGGAAGCTTTTATTAGCGTATCATATGCAGACATTTTTTGCATTCTATCCATGAATGTAGCCTCCAATGCATTAAACACTTACCCTCACAGCTGGAGCAATTGAAAGTGATGAGACCAAATTAAGTGCTTTTAGGTCTGTGAGTGACATCACTTCAAAGTAAAGCAAGCAAGAATATCATTTTCATTTCACAAATATGTTCAGCCTTGATTTCTGTGTCCTTGTTTCCTTTTTCTTCCTTTCTTCCCTGCCATCCTAAAAAGCTAGCACCCATAGAGCCTATTGCTGTCTTCAAAGAACAGTGTATAATCCACCTACCACAAGGCAGGAACACCCTGGACACACTTGACCATTTACTCAAATTAAACCCAACAGAGCTCCGGTTTCCTCCCACAGTCCAAAGACATGCAGTGAGGTGAATTGGAGATACAAAATTGTCTAGACTGTGTTCGACATTAAAACTTGTTGAAAATGAAATAACTACCGTTCCTGTCATGAATGTAACCAAAGTGTAAAACATGACGTTAAAATCCCAATACATGAACAAACAAACAAACAAACAAACAAACAAACAAACCCAACTATCACACAGTCCCAACAAGTCCACCCATACACTGCCAAGTCATTACCACAGCTTACAAAGTCTGTTACAGCAATCCCCATACCCTCAATCAAACAACTGCTGAACTAACCAGCTGAAGAACAATCCAGACCAACAGCCACAGTGGAAGATCATCCCCACTCCTGTTGCTGCTTTCCTTGGGTCGTCACCTCAGAAAGGTCCTGTAAACAGTTAGTACACATCTAACTAGAGATTTTGGGGCTTTGGCTGCCCAGTAAAGGAAGAAGCCACCTGGTGTTCTCCCCCCAGGCCCATAATCTCACTTCATTCACTATAGTAGAAAGGGCGTCATGGTGGCTAAGTGGGTAGCACTGTCACCTCACAGCAAGAAGGTCCTGGGTTCGATCCCCAGGTGGGGCGGTCCGGGTCCTTTCTGTGTGGAGTTTGCATGTTCTCCCCGTGTCTGTGTGGGTTTACTCCGGGTGCTCCGGTGTGCTCCCATAGTCCAAAGACATGTAATTGAGGTGAATTGTTCATGACTGTGTTCGATATAACCTTGTGAACTGATGAACCTTGTGTAATGAGCTACCGTTCCTGTCTGAATGTAACCAAAGTGTAAAATATGACGTTAAAATCCTAATAAACAAACAAACTATAGTTGAAAATGTGGCCTGCACTCATAAAATTGAGCTAATTTGAAACTACTCCCACATCCTAATTAACTGATTATATACCCATCATTCCGTTCTTTTCTGTTTGATGAATTCTCACACCCACCTCCCATTTCCTCCACAGCTCTAAATGCTTTAGTTTTTTTCAAAATAAAAAAGAAGAGGAAGGGGGGTTGGGTGTCCAATACAAGGAAGAAGCCACCCAGAACCCAAAGTTCCTCTCCCTTAATTCATTCAGAATTACTCTTCATTTACTTTAATTGAAGGTTTGGCCTGCACTCATAAACTGACTTCTAGGATCCTAAACTAATAATAAAACTAAAACAAAATAAAGCTAAAACTACTACCAGACTGAATGTGTCATTCATACTGGCTTGTCAAATAGACAAGGTCAGGCAGAAAATTAAAGATTTTTGGTAGTAACTGCACTCAACAATAGCTGATATAACCACATAGTTGAGGGATTACTTTGGCAAACCTTTGTCAAGCTCTACAATACAGAGTTACATGCACAAATGCTACTTAAAACTTTACTGTGAAAAAAAGAAGCTTTATATTAACCATGTCCAGAAGCAGCGTCGACTTCTCTGGGCTTGGAGACATCTAGGATGGACCATCACACAGTGGAGATGTGTATTGTGGTCAGATAAATCAGCATTCAAGGTCTTTTTTTTTTTTTTTTTGAAAAAATGGACGCTGTGTGCTCTACACCAAAGACAAAAAGGACCATAAAGACTGTTATTAGCAACGAGTCCAAAAGCCAGGGTCTGTCATGGTATGGGGCTGTGTCAGTGCCCTTGGCAAAGGCCATTTACACTTCTGTGATGGCAGCATTAATGCAGAAAAGTACATTGAGATCTTAGAGCAACATATTCTGACTTCAAGTCATCATCTGAAGGTGTGGCCTGCACTCATAAACTGACTTCTAGGAGCAACCGAGACCAGCCAATTAATTTCTGTTTTTGGTCCAAGCAATTGCAGTCACTGGATCTCTGAGGTTCACCCTTGTGTAGATAGAAAGGCCAGACAATTGGATCCTAACCTAATAATAAAACTAAATAAAGCTAAAGCTACAGCCAGACTGCATGTGTCATTCACACTGGCTTGTAAAATAGACGAGGTCAAGCAGAATTTAATAAAGAGATTCAACACCCACTGAGAATCAATGCTAGGCTCTGTGTGTTCCCTCACCACTCATGCAAGAGCCTCAACCAGGCCGCTCAGGTGGTGCAGCGGTAAAACACATGCTGAACACCAGAGCTGGGACCTCGAATACATCCTATCGAGTCTCAGCTCTGCCAGCCGAGCTCTACGATTGGCCTGTTGTTCATAGGGGCGGGACTAAGCCGGATAGGGTTTCTCTCTATCATAACTAATGCAGTTGCGACGTCTGCTGGCTGATTGATGGCGCCTACACAGAGATGAAAAGTGCATTGGACAGGGTGTGTCTCTCCGTGCGCAGTGCTGATTTGTATGCACACTCATCAAAGTGCAGGTGGAAAGATGCATACGGCCTGCTGCCCACGTGTCGGAGGGGGCGTGGGTAAGCTTCGTTCTTCTCAACCAGAGTGGGGGTCGGCATTGGTGGAGGGAAGCATGATGCAATTGGGCAATTGGATGTGCTAAATCGGGAGAAAAAGGGAGAAAATGCATAAACAAAATTAAAAAAGAGCCTTAAGCAGACAGTAGGCATTGCTGTTGCAGCAGCAGAAAAGGGACTCGTCACTCACCCTTTCCTCCCTCAGACACGGCCACTTTAGACTGATGGCATTGACTATATCTCTGCAGGGCTGGGCTAGAGGATTAGACTGATGTGCCATCCAAGCACCTGAAATGTCTATAATTAATTTTAATCTGTTCATGGTCTTTATCACAGAGTAAAACGCCACATTTTCGGTGGTCAGATGCCCGATCTTGATTAAAATGATTACTCTCAGGAGGGTCCTGTTACATCCCTCCAGCCTGATGCTACAAATAAGAGGCAGCAGGCAGAAGGGGCAGTCAATGAGAATATTTACAATCTAATCGATTTTATAATTAGAGAAAGAGGAAATGGAAGCAGTGACATTTTGGTGAGTACATGTTGTGTATGATGACACCTCAGTTCCCGTGGGCTCTGTGCTAAATACAGGGCTGCTAGTGACACATTCGCTCTGGCCAACCATCACACAGACCACATATTTGTCTCTGCTTTGCACTTCAGAGAGATGGTTCTGCTAAATAATTCATGTCTCACAGTTATCACGGAGAAGTGGGGCCTGCAGAGAGATGGGCTTTAATAGAAAAAATGGGGGCACCATTCATGCCAGATTAAATTCTCATGAACTATATACAGGAGTTGGACAATGAAACTGAAACACCTGGTTTTAGACCACAATAATTTATTAGTATGGTGTAGGGCCTCCTTTTGCGGCCAATACAGCGTCAATTCGTCTTGGAAATGACATATACAAGTCCTGCACAGTGGTCAGAGGGATTTTAAGCCATTCTTCTTGCAGGATAGTGGCCAGGTCACTACGTGATGCTGGTGGAGGAAAACGTTTCCTGACTCGCTTCTCCAAAACACCCCAAAGTGGCTCAATAATATTTAGATCTGGTGACTGTGCAGGCCATGGGAGATGTTCAACTTCACTTTCATGTTCATCAAACCAATCTTTTACCAGTCTTGCTGTGTGTATTGGTGCATTGTCATCCTGATACACGGCACCGCCTTCAGGATACAATGTTTGAACCATTGGATGCACATGGTCCTCCAGAATGGTTCGGTAGTCCTTGGCAGTGACGCGCCCATCTAGCACAAGTATTGGGCCAAGGGAATGCCATGATATGGCAGCCCAAACCATCACTGATCCACCCCCATGCTTCACTCTGGGCATGCAACAGTCTGGGTGGTACGCTTCTTTGGGGCTTCTCCACACCGTAACTCTCCCGGATGTGGGGAAAACAGTAAAGGTGGACTCATCAGAGAACAATACATGTTTCACATTGTCCACAGCCCAAGATTTGCGCTCCTTGCACCATTGAAACCGACGTTTGGCATCGGCACGAGTGACCAAAGGTTTGGCTATAGCAGCCCGGCCGTGTATATTGACCCTGTGGAGCTCCCGACGGACGGTTCTGGTGGAAACAGGAGAGTTGAGGTGCACATTTAATTCTGCCGTGATTTGGGCAGCCGTGGTTTTATGTTTTTTGGATACAATCCGGGTTAGCACCCGAACATCCCTTTCAGACAGCTTCCTCTTGCGTCCACAGTTAATCCTGTTGGATGTGGTTTGTCCTTCTTGGTGATATGCTGACATTACCCTGGATACCGTGGCTCTTGATACATCACAAAGACTTGCTGTCTTGGTCACAGATGCGCCAGCAAGACGTGCACCAACAATTTGTCCTCTTTTGAACTCTGGTATGTCACCCATAATGTTGTGTGCATTGCAATATTTTGAGCAAAACTGTGCTCTTACCCTGCTAATTGAACCTTCACACTCTGCTCTTACTGGTGCAATGTGCAATTAATGAAGATTGGCCACCAGACTGGTCCAATTTAGCCATGAAACCTCCCACACTAAAATGACAGGTGTTTCAGTTATTTTACCCCTGTATGTACACAGTTCCAATTGGAACTCCCTCCCCAAAAGAAAATAAGAATTAATAACTTTTCTGCAGGGTTAAATTTTGCTTGAAATGAAGTCTTTCAAAAAATAAACAGGTAAATAAATGATGTATTTTAAATCACGAGTAGCAGGGTGTTTGTTATTAATTGTCACAATTATTCAACCCCTCCATAATACTGCTGATCTTATAACTTACTGCTAGTTTGTATAATCTAAAGTTGGGTTACAACATGAATAAACCACTGGCACTGGAAACTTAATAACAACCCTTAATTTGCTTCTGATGTGTAATATAAACACCATCCAGAGATTCCGGTGTTCAATGTGTGTTGCAACTATGGTGAACACTAAGGAGCTTTTCAAACTAGGGGTGTGTAGCTCCGATCCTGGACGTCTGGGGTCTGGGCAGTCTGGTGCTCTCATGTTTGTCAGATTTACTTGCGCTGCGTGTTGGCTTCTGGCTGCATCTGGCTTCTCACCTCTAGGACCAGAGCTGCCCGCCCCGACTATAGACAAAGGCACAGAGTTTGGGGGTTCTTGGTCATAGAAACTTATGGTAATCAGGGATGTTGGGTTGCTGTCGTTCTGTCTCTCTTGTCCAATCACTCAGGTTTGATGACGGTGGGGGAGATGGTGCGCTGGTGTCCTGTGAAAGCCTTCATGACCTTGTTACCTGCTCGCTCTCCGTTTTTAGTTATGCTGTAATAATTAGTGGTGCCGGAGTCTAAAGCTACCCTCTATAAAACTGATGTTTTACTCTTAACGATTTCACATTGTAACTACATTTTCTGTTGTTTTACCCCGAGGTGGTTCTGACAGAAACCTGTTTAACCTCTTGAGGTTAAAGACTGCAAGTCGAGACTGCAGTGCCAACAATGCTGCTCCTACTAGATGGGATGGTGACCTGGAGTGTTTGCACCAAAAATGTCCAGAACTTACAACGGATTTTTATCACAGACTGGACTAAACAATGAAGAACTCCAATTATTTTTTGCTAGTTATAACTTTCAGTTCAATTTAATTCGGTGCATGTATAATTTGTGTAAATCCTATTTATTTAAAGTATCCTCCAGACCACCCAAAGAGGATGGGGGGTCCCTGCTGAGTCTGGTTCCTCTCAGGGTTTCTTCCTGTAATTTTAAAGGAAGTTTTTTCTTGCCACTGTTGCCCTCGACTTGCTCAACAGAGGTTTTTGGTCTGTTGGTCCTGAATTCTATAAAGTTGCTTTGAGACAATGTATATTGTAAAAAGCGCTATATAAATAAATTTGACTTGACTTGACATGTAAATGTTATAGCACAGCAGGGGAGAAAGTCCCAGTGTGACCATGTGACTGGAATCATGGATTTACAGAAATACAGTGGCATTTGATGAGGCATGTTCTGCCTTCTGTGGTGAAATCAAACCTTGGTGACTTTCCAGCAAGACAATGATCCCAATCACACTTTTAAGTCTACCAAAGCTTGGATAAGGAACCAGTCCAGGAATATCCTGGAAAAATGGGTACAGATTCCACTTGAGAGGTGTGAGAAGCATGTTTTGAAATTGCTCACCAGAGGTTATCAAGGTAAAAGGAGGTTCCACCAAGTACTGAGGCAGGGGGTTGAATAATGGTGCACATGAACATTAGTCAAGAGAACTAGATGTTTAAACTCAAAATGATGTCAGCTTAATAAATTGCTTATATTAATAAAAATTAGTTTTAGTATTTTCTGTTTATGCATTTTCCTCCCAATGTTGTCGTTTTCAATTACCTGATCACAGTTTGCCTGTACTGCTACAAACCTCTCCTACTGACCAAGGAGGGTCGCAATGGTCACACACCCTCTTCTGACTGGAACGATCTCCATAATAGCCCATCTCTGTGCAGGTGCCATTGTGCAGTTAGCAGGGGCAGTGATTGTAGAAGTACCGCCCCTTACAGACACGCAGCCAATCGTGTGTCTGTGTAGGCTTCCGGCCAGCTGATAGCAGAGCTGAGATTTAGGGATGTCCCGATCATGTTTTTTTGTTTCCGATACCGGTCCCGATTATTAATTTTGATCCCGATCCGATACCGAGTCTCAAACCGATACTTGTATTTTCTAGATATTGTCTAGATAAGAACTAGATAATACTGTTCACACAGTGCACACTTCAAGTACATTACAGTTATTCAAATTAATCCAATGTATATGTTTAACAACTAAATAGCTCTGCAGTGCTGAAGGGAAAAATGCTGCATCCAAGCTATTGGCTTAATGTTTTGTATTTTTACAAAATCAATCAAAATGATTGAGATAATTACAGTTTTACTTTAAACTTTACATTCGAAGAAAAAAAAATCAGTTTGATGCACTAAAAATGAACAGAAATCTGTGTAGCAGCTTAACTTGAATATAAGAAAAAAAGGTACTTAAAAGCATTACAGTAAAACCTGAATACCAAAATAAAATGGAAAGGCTCTTTTGTTATGAAGGAAAGCCAGTTTTTAAAGTGCTTGTATTGTGACAATGGTTTGTTGGACGTTTCTATGCAAAGTGAGTGTTTTTTGACCCTTTGGGGCTTCCATAATGCATGAAATAGCGTGCTTGACTCTAGCTGTCCGCTATTCGGAACCGTAACAGAAGAAGTTAATAAAGTGTTTTGCTCCCGACAATATGTGAATATACTGTGTATTTATTTCTTTATTAAACGAGTGCATCACTACGTTGTTTTGTAAACCGGTGTGATCCTTGACTCACACACCATATAAACAGTAAAATTCTACATTAATGAACGCAGCTCTGCTACTACCGCCTCGTAAAACGCTCACATTGCAGACATTACACCGTTGGACTTGTTTCACTTTCCAATTCAAACAATTTCCACACAGCGGACATGCTGATGTAAAACAAAAGATCGGATTATGATCGGCATTAGTAAAGCCGATTCCGATCAGTTAAAAAATGCCTTGATCGGCCCCAATCCCGATCTTTGAGATCGGATCGGGACATCCCTACTGAGATTCGAACTTGACAGCTTGAGACCTCAGCACAGGTGGGTTAGCATATTTTACCACTGCGTTGCCCTTTGATAAATATTCTTTGTCTGTTTACTGAGACTTACTGTGACTTTAACCACCCTACACACAACAAGACAAGACAATGCACCAGTGGTGAGGAGTCCGGCCAAGCCAGTATTCAAAGCTCCTCATGGCTGAAGCGAATTAACACTTACAGAACTACTAACACTTACAGTTTCTGAGCCTCAGTCTCTGTGGCTAGACCAATTGGCACGACAGGTAAGCATGATACTGCATCCGTGCCCCCTGCTGCTCTACACGGCACATTATAATTGTTATTATTAGGTTGTTTAAGTGCTTGTAAGCATGTTTAAGAAAGACAGAAATCTGATTTCTTGCAATTATAACATTTTCTGTATAGAAATCATTATTGTTCCTGAGTGCATTTTTAGAACACTAAAAAGTTTCAGGTGGGAGGTGGCAGCAATTTTTGGACTGATTTGAGCTGATGAGTAATCAGCGAGTGCACTGCCTGCTGTCAGTAATTGTGAGCTCCAATCGGGTAATGGCAGGAAATATTTCTGCCATCATCTGCCAACCCTGGTACACCCCAGCGTGAGATTAAGGTTATTTTTAAAAGCTTTCACTCTTCCTGTGGATCTGAACCCTCATGTGCTGCAGGTCATGTGGTTGTCAATTTGATAAGACAGTTCTGGAACCAATCATGGTTTGGTAGTTTACTTTTTTATAAACTTTCAGAAACAGGTATAAAGTGAAGCTTTGCTTGCCCCCTGGGAGGCTCACTCAGGAGTTTGTATTTTGAGCATTTAGTTACAGGTGAGTGAATGCAGGCTACCTTTGAGGTACATAATTGGTTCATTAATGGTAACACTATGGTACAGTGTTTGCTCCTTAGTAAACAGAAATGTTCCCTACAGCAGTTTTTGCTCTCACTTTGTGTTTACCACCCAAAGGCCTTCAGAAATTACAAAAATGTTGAGACAAGAAGCAGGTGGATATGGCTTACTTATTTATGATTCCCTAAAGAACTATATTGTTTATGGTATTTTTAAATAAATATTTTGAAGCCACACACAGAAAACAACTCACATAATGTAAATATACTGGTCGTTAATCTTTTTTAATTAATGCACTTCAATAGGAAACAAACAAATCTGACATTACTTCCTCTTCTGACTTTCATGAGCATCACATTAATGTCATGTGTAACAATCAAACACTTTATTATAGAATATGAAATTTTACAGTATTTAACATTGTTATTATTCAGTCTCTTATTCAGGAATTCTCTTGAGAAAATATAGAAATAACATTAATTGGAAAATGCCACTTTTTTAGTTAGCCCAAGTAAAATAGTTAATTGTTGCTTGTGTTTAAACTACAGTATGTTGTTCAGTTCATCTATAGATCTGTATTTAAAATTTTGTGTTGCAATATAAAAGAAAAGAACTGGAAGAAAAGCTTATGGATTTATCTTTTAGCTTCTAGAATGTTAAAATAATTTAAATTTTTTTGTTATTTGTTTGCTTTTTTACTTTATTTTTTATATTTTCTTTACTTATTATTGAATTATTATCATTATTATTATTATTATTATAATTAATCTTTTTCTGCTTCTTGAATTTTTTTGATTCCCTTTCCTAGTATTACTTTTTTGTTTTGCTTTAGCATTTTTCTTTTTGCCTTTGGATTTTTTTTTATTTTTATTTTTTTTATTATTATTATTTTTATTATATTTTTTCTTGTTTATGGTTTTATATTATATATTTTATTTATTTATTTATTTATTTATTATTATAATTATTCATTTTGCTTTTTCAGAATATTTTATTTGATGAATTTTTACTGGAACCAGTAATTGCTGTCAATTTTGGGCTGTTTAAAGAACAAATACGAGCAAAATAAGCAGGGAGGGGAGGGGGGGTGGGGTATTATTATTTATTTAATTGTATCGTTTTGTATTTGCAACACCTATTTTGATTTTGAATATTTTTGTGACTGTTTTGATTTTGTTTAATATGTCTGGGCAGTTCTAGCACAGGCGGCACGGTGGCTAAGTGGGTAGCACTGTCACCTCACAGCAAGAAGGTCCTGGGTTCGATCCCCAGGTGGGGTGGTCCGGGTCCTTTCTGTGTGGAGTTTGCATGTTCTCCCTGTGTCTGCGTGGGTTTCCTTCGGGAGCTCCGGTTTCCTCCCACAGTCCAAAAACATGCAGTCAGGTTAATTGGAGACACTGAATTGCCCTGTAGGTGAATGGGTGTGTGTATGTGTGTCTGCCCTGCGACTGGTGCCCCGTCCAGGGTGTTACTGTATGCCTTGCGATTATTAAATAGCTTGGATAGGCTCCAGCACCCCCTCGTGACCCTAATTGGATAAGTGGTTAAGAAAGTGAGTGAGTAATGAGTTTGTTTGATATGTCTGGGCAGTTCTAGCAGAGCAGATGGTCACTGGGTCAAAACACCTTTAACAGCAAGATGCCTGCGCAAGGCTGTAAACCCTTTATTGTTTGCAATGCATACAGTCACAGTTGAAAACGTTTTGAATAAAAGTGTTCTAAACTGCCATAAATATAAATGTATTCATCCTAAAACTGCTTCCATAATACTAATGTTACTTAGTGGGGGGTGAAGTTATGCAAATTTCTCTGAAAAATCACAAGCAACCACTTAGCTGTTGTACTTATGTATTTTCATACAGAATGTTTTAACATTGTAAAATTTTATACCGTAACAACAAAATTACACAAAATAGAGCCCATGCACTGCACTCAAAAACATCAAACAATTATTACAAGGATTGATACGATACAGAAACTTTCAAAAATACTCACCTCTCAAAGCTGTACCATGTTAGGAATTAGTTTCATTTTTTAAACAGAAACCTACAAACGCTGTCACTGTGACATGCAGCAGAACAGACAGTCACACTTTCCTTCCCTATTAAAAAGTTCAGCGTGTGTGTGTGTGTGCACATGGTTTAAGTGACCTTTCTCTGAGACGTCACCCTGTCTAATTTGCCCTGCACCGGGATCTGAGACATGTTTGTTCTTCGGGACAGGAGATCAGACATGTCCATCAGGGTGACGGTGGAGTTTTGAGGGAGTTGCAGGATCCTTGGCTTCCTCCTGGATTCACCTGACTGCTCCACTGCAAAAAAAATTTTAAACAAGAGTTTAGATCAGTGGTCCCCAACCTTTTTTGCACCACGGACCGGTTTTAATATAAGATATAATTTCATGGACTGGCGGGGAGGGAGGATTTAATAATATTGCTCACAAATGATGTACAATGATGCTGCTCCCACCTAGGGGTGACATGAGACAATAACACCCAAAATAGAAGCAGTGAAAACTGCTTCTCTAGCTATCTCTAATTATTTATTATTTCTGTGCGGCCTGGTAATAAATAGTATAAATAGCAGCCTGGTGGTTGGGGACCACTGGTTTAGATGATGATTTAGTGCAGGGTTTTTTCAACCTTTTTTCAAGCAACCCACATGTTGTCCATGATTTTTACCGCGACCCAGGCAACACAAACAACACATCAAAACAAAACACAAAACAAAATATACTTAATTAATCAAAATAGTGGCAATCTGGTCCCAATGTGGTTTACAAGATGTATTGTAAAGCCTCCACAAGGGGGCGTTTATTTTGTTTATTTTGTGTTTGTGCCTGGTAAAATTTGTTGATATAATGATTATTATTTCTGTCTGTGACCCATTTTTTGGCTTGTGACCCCCAGGGTTTGAAAAACCCAGCTGTAGGGTACATGTACTGGACATAAATAAACACAGTCGTATAGGAGTCAAAGGTAGCATTAGAGTGCAGAGTAGGCTATTAATTGGCACTCCTGATGCCCAGTGGTGTAAGGGCATTAATTAAGATAGATCAACAGTGGCTACTTGGCAAAGCCCAGATTCAAATCCTCCACCTTTTGATTGATGACCAGAGCCCAAACCTGTAAGGTGCCACTGCCCACAGTTAGCATGTTTTGTGTATAATGGATTCAAGTAGGACGTTTAATGCGTGCCATGTTTGTGTTAAAAGACAGAATGATTAGTGTGACTTTTGACCTGTTTTGAATATGTATTTGTTTAATGTTAATACATTTATGACAGGGTATTCAGTACGTTGTTAATAATAATTCTTTAAAGCAGTGATTCTCAACCAGGGGGCCAAGGCCCACTAGGGGGCCTCAGTGAGCCTAGAGGGGGGCTCACTGAGTTCTTGTTGAACTCACTAAATTCTTGTTGCATTTAATTGACATTTACATTTTACACTTTTGGCATTTAGCAGACGCTTTTATCCAAAGCGACTTACAGTTCTGTGACAGTATATTGTCCAAGCAATTGAGGGTTAAGGGCCTTGCTCAAGGGCCCAACAGTGGCAACCTGGCAGTGGTGGGGCTTGAACCAGCGACCTTTCGATTACTAGTCCAGTACCCTAACCGCTATGCTACAACTGCCCAATTGAGAAAGGTAAAAAAGAATCACAAGTGATGGGACAAAAAAATCAACAGGCTACTGGCATATGTAATGTAGATCTATTTTAAGCTGCCTATAATCTATGATGGTTCTTTGAGAATGGACACTTATTTGATTTGGTACTGGGATGGGTATCAACCCTGAATAAAGTCCTGGCTTTAAAAATATGACTAACGGGCCGCTCAGGTGGCGCAGCAGTAAAAACACACACTGGAACCAGAACTGGGATCTTGAATACATCGTATCGAATCTCAGCTCTGCCTGCCGGCTAAGGCTGAGTGGCCACATGAACAACGATTGGCCTGTTGTTCGGATATGGGTGGGACTAAGCCGGATGGGGTCTCTCTCTCATGACTGGTGCAGTTACGACCTCTGCTGGCTGATTGATGGCGCCTGCACAGAGATGAGAAAAGAGTGCTCTCAGGGTGTGTCTCTACACAAAGCTGAGCTGCACTGCACTCGTCAAAGTGCAGGTGATAAGATGCATACAGCATGCTGCCCACGTGTCAGAGGGGGCCTGGGTTAGCTTTGTTCTCCTCAATCAGAGCAGGGATCGGCATTGGTGGAGAGGAAGCATGACACAATCTGGCAATTGGACGCGCTAAAAAAGGGAGAAAAAGGGGAGAAAATGCATAAATAAAATTTAAAATATATATATATATATATATATATATATATATATATATGACTAATGTCATGTCCCAGCCCCCCCTTCCCAAGCAAAGCAGTCCAGAACCGGGGCTGCATGCAGATCACAACACATTTTGTCATCCTTTCTAAAAGCGTAAGAATAATATCATAATAATATCATATGTGTGTTTTTTTTAACACGAGGGTCAAAAAAAAAAAACTAATATGCTTGACCACGTGTAAACATGTTACGTACAGAATGCATCATTTTAAGCTGCACTTCAATGTAGGTAACAATAGAAGATAGTAAATTTACTCTGACCCCATGCCAACACAGGTCTCTCAATTCAGGATCAACAGATTTATGCATAATGGAGTTAACAACATTACAGGATAACCAGTGCTGGATATTTGAACAGCCTAATCAGATCCACAGATACCTCTGAACCTTAAAAAACCCCTTCTGATTCCAGTAGACAGAGAGAGGAGGTGCTATGAAATCATCACCTCAGCACTTTAACTCAATTTTTTTAGAATTACCCTCTCGCCACTGAGCTTTACATCGGGTGTTATTTCAGACCTGATCCTAAATCAGTCGATGCTCTCTTGGGGAACGCCCATAAGAGCCCCTAACTTCAGTTTCTCTTAGCCAGGCAAATAGCATCTCTGATTCAATTTTCACTTTCTCCGGCTTCACGTCATCTCCTGTTGAGTTTCTGAGTCCTACCATGCTTTTATCATAACTTTATATGAATAGGTTTGGACAGCTCTGTGTACACGTTGAAAGAAAACCACTTTTGTTTACTAGAAAATAAGAGGGCTGTAGAGTTAACCTTAGCTGTGAACCTTAGCCCCCCCCCCCACAAGACACATGTGCAGCAGCTGACTTCATCTTTTTACTTGCACGAAGTGGGATTATACGGGCCTCTTGTGTACAGAGACTTACACACTGATCCCTATTATCCCTATACTGATACCTATTCCCTGTCAATCAGCAAGCAGATATAGTAATTGTATCAGTTATGAGGAATCTCTTCCAGCACCCAACCCAATGGATAAGCCAATCATGGTCTGAGCCAATCAAAATCAGATGGAAACAAAATTTTACATGATACCTGTAAGGTTAGAGTAAGCATTAGACTACAGAGTGGGCTATTATATGGCACCCCTGATGCCCAGTGTTGTAAGGGCATTAATTAAAAACAACAGTGGCTACTTGGCAGAGGCCGGATTTAAATCTTCCACCTTTTGATTGATGGCCAGAGCCCACTGAGGTGCCATTTCCCACAGTTAGCATATTTTATGCACAATGGATTCCAGTTTGTTTGTTTGTTTTATTGGGATTTTATACTTTGGTTACATTCATGACAGGAACGGTAGTTACTCATTACACAAGGTTCTTCAGTTCACAAGGTTATATTGAACACAGTCCTGGAAAATTTTGTATCTCCAATTCACCTCACTTGCATGTTTTTGAACTGTGGGAGGAAAGCGGAACTCCCGGAGGAAACCCATGCAGACTCGGGGAGAACATGCAAACTCCACACAGAAAGGACCCGGACTGCCCCATCTGGGGATCAAACCCAAGACCTTCTTGCTGTGAGGTGACAGTGCTACCCACTGAGCCACCGTGCTGCCCATGGATTCCAGTAGAACCTTTTATACATGCCATGCAACCCAATGGATGGTCAATCATTGTCTGTTTAGGGTCCCAGCTGAAAACTCAAAATTTTAAGATGTCAGCTTTGGTGTGCTAGCAAGTTTTACCACTGTGCCACCTGAGCGCCAACTGTAGAATTTAATAAATAACTCTGCACATATGGACAGTTTCTCCAGCAGTAATGTAAGGGAAATATGACAGTCCTCATGGTGTTATGAAGAGAGAGGTCGGACCCAAAGATGCAGAGTAAAAGGTTTCTTTTTATTTAACAATAAATAATAAAATACCGTCAAAACAAAAGGGGAAAAGGAGAACAGAAAACAAATCGGGGAATCCCGATCGAGCCTCCGACGTCACTGGCAACTGAAAAAGAGAAAGAAAACACAAAGGAACAAATTGGCGGACGCGAGGCGCGAACCCGGGTCGCTCACTCGCGGACCAACCGCCTATCCAACAGCGCTACGGCGCGGCTGAAAGCACAACAGCTCCTTAGGGTTATAAGGAGTATAAAGAGAAGGGGATCTCAGGATATTAATCCGTGAGCAACACAAAGCCCCATAAAAGCGGGCTTTTTAGAGAAACCAGACCGGCACTGTCACCAGCACGGGATTGCTGGGAGGAAGCCGATTTGAAAAAGGGATAAAGAAGAGAGACGTGGATTCGAACCGGGGTTGCTCCACTGCCAGTGCTGAGCTTACACCACTCAGCCAAACCGGCGCCAATGAACCCGGGAATCTGACAGCGCCTTAACAAGACTGCGGTCGTATTAGCATTAGCCCGCTGCTAACCATGCAAGCGGGGGAAGTAGCGAAATCAAAACAAACCGCAGCGCGAGGGCTGCACGGAATCGCACCAGCTTTTCTTATTAAAGAGATCTAAGCCCTAAAAATACCTCGGCCTTACGACCTACACACCCAACCACTATACAGTGCCTGGGGAACCGAACTAACCCTATGAAAGAAAAGGGCTGATGCGATGCAGCCATGGACAAAAAAGAGAACAAAAGGTGCGACACCTGCAGTGTGGCGACACCCCCTTAAATAGGAGGCTCGCACCTGCAGGTCGTTCGCCCTAATCAGCTGGCCTCCTATTTGAGGCCACGCTGCCCTTTGTTCTGTAACGCCTGCGAGGCTGGGAACTGGTGGTCTGTTCACCAGACCTCGCAGGCACCCTAACACATGGTGCTGTAGGTTATGTACCATGGTATGAAGGTGTGATGTTAATCTGTGCAGTATGCCACAACACTCTGGGCCCATGTTACGTCTGACATTAATGTTCAGTTTACTTCAGCTGTAATTCATCACTCAAATTATGCCTGGACAGACATTTAAAGTTGCAATTTCCTTATACAATTCCTCTCCGGTAGCCAAGCAGGGTCACATGCTAGCACTTACCCCCACCCATATTAATTTTATCAGCTAGTGGTGGAGAGCCACACTACACCCTACTTGTTCCTCCTTGACCAGACGACAGGACTTGCAACAGCAAAGAGAAGAAATATATACTGTAGGCTGTAATATATACACTTTTATAACAATAAAAGTGGTTAAAATTGTTTAATGTTTAATGTCCGGTGGCTTGGTGGGTAGCACTGTTACCTCACAGCAATAAGGTCCTGGGTTTGATTCCCAAATGTCCAGGTCCAGGTCGTTTCTGTGTGGAGGTTGCATGTTCTCACCATGTCTGTGTGAGTTGCCTCTGGGAGCTCTGGTTTCCTCCCACAGTCCAAAGACTGTGTGTGTTTGCCCAGTGATAGACGCAGGGTGTGCCCTACCTTTTGCCCAGTAAATTGTACCAACTGTGACCCTGAATAGGAAAAAGCGGTGGTAAAACAGACAGTCAATAAATATCTTAAGACTTCTTTTTTCAGGATGAAACCAGCACAGACCAAGGACGGATTAAGGATAGTCTGGGCCCCTGGGCAAAGAGCTGGGGTCAAAGTCCCTAATAGTCAGAGGATCCTTAAAATGGAGGGCCCTCGTAAATAAAAATATATAGTATCATAAATGTTGATAGGCATCGCAAAATGTTTTGGGCCAGGGCCCCCCCGGGGCCCCCTGACCTCAAGGGCCCCTGGGCGCTGGCCCCACTGGCCCGGTCAGTAATCCAGCCATGGCACAGACACAGGAAGATCATACACAATCCACACAGAAAGGACCAGAACTGCTCCACCCGGTAATCAAACCCAGGAACTTTTCGCTGTGAGGCAACAGCGCTATTACAAAGCCCCCCTCGAGGGACATTGAAAACAATTTAAAATGTATAAAAGTATAAAAAACTGAGTTTATGGCTATAAAAGCCTAGTGTCCTGAAGGTCTTCATAAATTGATGTTGTTTTTCATCATTACCTCCATGAGCGGGTGCCAGTGGGCGATGGGCTTGCGAGGGTATGTCAGCATCTCATTCCAGTGATCTCGGCCCAGGCTCTCGGCCGTGTTTCCCACCCGACACACACCGATAATCTCATTATGGCCAACGCTGTGGGCGACAGAGAAGACACACACACATTCTTAAAGGAAGCCACTGGCAGTTCAGACACCAGACTCTGGTCTGCTGCACTTGTCACCTGAATCACAGGACTGCTGGTGTTATGATCAGTAATGCAGAGAAACCTAATAACAGTGTTATTCTACTATCATTAACTCATCCTGCATAACATAAGTATGTGGGCACCGGACAGACAAGCTGCTTTGGATATTTGAAGAGTCTACTAAATGCCCCAGTTTTGGCCCAGTTTTTGATGTTAAGTGCATGTCCACTAGCAGTAAGATAGCAGTAAGATAAAAACATAGTAGGCAAAGATGATATGAGACCTGGTGGAGGAAAAAAAAAGCCCAATATGATTGAAGGGAAGGAAATTGAGTGGGCATTAGCTTTGAATTACTGTGGCTAAAATGAATATTTTATGAGATGATATCATCTGTTGAACATTTCTGCCCTGGCATCCTTGAGCCCTCTCATCCTCACCACAATGCACTCTTGAATACACACATAAAAGCATCAATCAAGATTTGCTTTAGTAGCACAAAACATTTCAAACATCGACTGGATGCCGTCCTGGGACTTTAAAGAGCTTTTCTGAAGAAATAGTGTGTATGAAAGAATCTGATGCCTTGAAGTCACCATGAGCCTGTGCTGAAAAAAGAAAAGGATCACTGGTTTTCATCCCACTGAATGACAAAGGATTTTCCCTGCACTTCCACTATATGTCCAAAAGTATGTGGACACCATTTCTGCACATTTCATTTGTGTTTCAGCCACAAAGAAAGCCATAAGGAAAATATAAATTATAATGTGCAATTGAGGTCTTTGTATGTTGGCTTGCAAAGAGCGCTGATCTCAGACCAGTTGAAAATACCTTTGGAATGTGATGATGATGATGATGATGATGGCTGGTTCCTTGCGTGCGAGGATCATGGGAAGAAAGAAGATGATTTCAGCTTTTACAAGCCCTCTGGTGACTGAAGACGCCGATGCCTGAGGCGCACATTCTGTCGCATCTTGGGCAGATGAAGGAATGAACTTGAGCTGTGATTGGTTGATACTTTGATCCCTCTTTCCGCCTCCTGCGCTTCTCTTTTGCTGCATCGCTCCTCTCGTGTTCGAACTTTCTGGTGGCTCTTCTGATGGAATAGCGCCACTTGTCCCGATCAAGTGCTTCCTGTTGCCATGTCTGGTGCTGGATCCCAGCCAATGACAGCTGCTTCTTGAGTTGGTCTTTGAAGCGTTTTCTGGGAGCGCCGCAGTCACGTTTGCCCTGTTTCAGCTCGCCAAGGAAGATGGCTTTAGGCATTCGTGTGTCCTCCATCCTTGCTACGTGTCCAGCCCAACGAAGTTGCTGCTGTAGCAGTATGGACTCCAGACTGGGCAGGTTGGCTCGCTGGAGAACCTCTTCGTTGATGACGTAGTCTTGCCACTTGATACCAAGAATGGAACGGAGGCAGCATTGATGGAAGCGCTCCAACAGCCTGATCTGCTTGCAGTATAGGACCCAGGTTTCTGAACCATACAATAGGGTAGGGACCACCACAGCTCTGTATACCTGGATTTTTGTTGAGAGGCGGAGGGAATGGCTCTGCCATACTTTCTTGGACAGCGTCCAAATGCACTGCTGGCCCCATGGTCTTTGGGATTTCCAACCATGACGTCGGACATGGTTAGACATCCCAATTCAAAATCATGCCAGTAATTCAGGAGCTGAAACTATGATAAAATTGCTGCTTTATGAGTACAGTAAGTTCACAAAGCACTTCTGTTCAGCTTGCACTACGCACTATGTTTAGCCAAAATATTTTAAATAAGACGCCTTCACTTTACCCCAAGCACAGACAACTCACTCCTCTTTAAACTGCATTCATCAGCTCTAAAGGCTCTGTGTGGCATCTGAACTGCATCTAGCGTTTCTTACCGATCGTAGTCCATCACCGCTATTAACAGGCTGATTTGGTCGATGTTCTCTGGGGGAACGTCAAACACTATGGCTTCGTTGTAGTTGGGATTGAGAGTGTTCCTCTTGGTGGACGTTTTTCTCTTTTTAAGTCGCCGGCCATCACACATGAGGGAGACCTTCACATACGGATCTGAAAAGCACCACATTAAGCTGAGCAGAGGCTGTCTGTCTGGAATCTAAATCTGATAATACCTTACAAAATATTTACTGAAAATACACCGATCAGCCATAACATTAAAACCACCTCCTTGTTTCTACACTCACTGTAAATTTGATCAGCTCCACTTACAATATAAAAGCATTTTGTAGTTCTACAATTACTAACTGTAGTCCATCTGTTTCTCTACATACCTTTTTAGCCTGCTTTCACCCTGTTCTTCAATGGTCAGGACCCCCACAGGACCACCACAGAGCAGGTATTATTTAGGTGGTGGATGATTCTCAGCACTGCAGTGACACTGACATGGTGGTGGTGTGTTAGTGTGTGTTGTGCTGGTATGAGTGGATCAGACACAGCAGTCCACTCACTGTCCACTCTATTCGACACTCCTAGCTAGTTGGTCCACCTTGTAGATGTAAAGTCAGAGACGATCGCTCATCTATTGCTGCTGTTTGAGTTGGTCATCTTCTAGACCTTCATCAGTGGTCACAGGACGCTGCCCATGGGGCGCTGTTGGCTAGATATACTTTTGGTTGGTGGACTATTCTCAGTCCAACAGTGACAGTGAGGTGTTTAAAAACTCCAGCAGCGCTGCTGTGTCTGATCCACTCCTACCAGCACAACACACACTAACACACCACCACCATGTCAGTGTCACTGCAGTGCTGAGAATGATCCACCACCTAAATAATACCTGCTCTGTGGTGGTCCTGTGGGGGTCCTGACCATTAAAGAACAGCATGAAAGAGGGCTAACAAAGCATGCAGAGAAACAGATGGACTCCAGTCAGTAATTTTAGAACTACAAAGTGCTTCTATATGGTAAGTGGAGCTGATAAAATGGACAGTGAGTTTAGAAACAAGGAGGTGGTTTTAATGTTATGGCTGATCGGTGTATACACCAGCATAAAAAAATATACAATATAACCATGCAATTATTAAATATGACTTTAGCAAACATATGGTAGAATATGTGACTGGTTTAGAAGGGCTTTGTGGCAAATGGCAACAGCAAAAAATATTGTTAGCAAGTTTTCAGGCACCATCACACAGTGGTGAGTTTACAGTGGTGAGAAAAAATAATTGTCCCCTAGCCAAAAGCCGTAACTGATATTACTGTATGTCACACTGAATTATTTTAGCTTATTAAACAAAACACAGTATTACATGAAGAAAATGTACCTGAAAAATATTATTTCATTTTTGTGAGGAAGAAAAACACACAAATCACCTATTTCATTACAAACTGCCCCTCTGTTACTCAATCAACCAGTTTTCCTAAGTTAATTCTGCCAGCCCAGTAAAACTGTCACCTTCAGGTTTCTACAGGAACACTGTGGTAGGATCTAAGGTAATTCCAGAAGAGCTGGAAAAAGTTTATGTTTAAGCTTATTTATTTATTTATTAGGATTTTAACGTCATGTTTTACACTTTTACCTCACTTGCACATCTTTGGACTATGGGAGGAAACCCACGCAGACATGGGGAGAACATGCAAACTCCACTCAGAAAGGACCCGGACCGCCCCACCTGGGGATCAAACCCAGGACCTTCTTGCTCTAAGCTGACAGTGCTACCCACTTAGACACCGTGCCACCCCCTCATCTGAACATGAAAAGTAAACGCGTGAATACCAGAGGCTCCGGTGATGTCCATGGCTTTCAGGTTCCGGGCTTTGATAATGGTGATGGTCAGTCGGCCGGCAGTTGGGAGATAGCAGAGAGAAAACATCAGCTCACCCAAATCCACATTATCCTGTAACAAAATCACAACACATTTATACTTTACAACACAGAAAATCAATCCAACAGTCTGTGATACTTCTGCATCAGTTTACAAACCTAACGTTGGTTTATTTACCAGAAAAAAAAAACCTTGATTAGTATTTCTTTGGCCAAATGTCCCTAGAAGGTCCATCACTAGTTTTCCAATATACACCTTTCACCTTTCACGAGCCATGAACCATTTCCAGTGTAATATGCAATTTGATGTGAAATTCAAAATTTAAGGTTTGTGTTTAGCAATTTAACATGTTTTATTGCCTTATCATTTAATTATCGCATGTTTACTGGTTAATTTGCCCTATGAGCCATCCTAGCAATCCTACAGCAATTCAGTTAGCAATCGGTTAGTCAAACTGTCCAAGATGTCGAACTCTAAAGCAGCTAAAAACATGACTCAGGTAAACAACAATACAACAACGAGAAATTTCGAACATGAAGCCTCGCACCGTCGCATAATGTTCTAGGTTTACATTTAACTATTAAGGTAGGTGTGCTGTGTATTGTAGCTTCCATTTATTCTATCATTCAGTTTATGAGTGTTATTTAATGACTATTATTATTTATTTTCTGTGAAATCTGTGATTTTTGAGGAACAAGGTCTGTAAAATTAAGCAAACTTTCTTGTATTTAGTGTGGCTTTACTAATACGGGATAAGTAAACACCTGGCTAGTTTGGTCATTGCCATAGCATGAACTTTTAATATTAAGTCTTCAGTACAGCCTTGTGTTGAGTTTAACACACTGTTCCAGCATAACGGTGCACAAAGCATAAAGACTTAAATACACCGATCAGCCATAACATTAAAACCACCTCCTAGTTTCTACACACATTGTCCATTTTATCAGCTCCACTTACCATATAGAAGCACTTTGTAGTTCTACAATTACTGACTGTTGTCCATTTATTTCTATGCATACTTTTTTTTTTTGCCCCCTTTCATGCTGTTCTTCAATGGTCAGGACCCCTACAGGACCACCACAGAGCAGGTATTATTTAGGTGGTGGATCATTCTCAGCACTGCAGTGACACTGACATGGTGGTGGTGTGTTAGTGTGTGTATGAGTGGATAAGACACAGCAATGCTGATTGAGTTTTAAACACCTCACTGTCACTGTTGGACTGAGAATAGTCCACCAACCAAAAATATATCCAGCCAACAGCGCCCCGTGGGCAGCGTCCTGTGACCACTGATGAAGGTCTAGAAGATGACCAACTCAAACAGCAGCAAAAGATGAGTGATCGTCTCTGACTTTACATCTACAAGGTGGACCAACTAGGTAGGAGTGTCTAATAGAGTGGACAGTGAGTGGACACGGTGTTTAAAAACTTCAGCAGTGCTGCTGTGTCTGATCCACTCATACCAGCACAACACACATTAACACACCACCACCATGTCAGTGTCACTGCAGTGATGAGAATCATCCACCACCTAAATAATACCTGCTCTGTGGTGGTCCTGTGGGGGTCCTGACCACTGAAGAACAGGGTGAAAGCAGGTTAAAAAAGTATCTAGAGAAATAGATGGACTACAGTCAGTAATTGTAGAACTACAAAGTGCTTCTATATGGTAAGTGGAGCTGATAAAATGGACAGTGAGTGTAGAAACAAGGAGGTGGTTTTAATGTTATGGCTGATCAGTGTATATGAGAAGTATCACCACTGGAGAGTCACGCACTGCACATCTTGGTGCAGACGTCTTAGACCAGCCAGCAGTTGTATGTGGTACCACACAAAAAATATTCCTTGTATATCCTCTACTTGGCAATTAAAATCATTCTGATTCTGGAAGCCAATGTGCCAATGGTTAGGTGTCCACATACTTTTGGCCATACAGCACATATGGTGGAAATATCTGAACACACTGAAGTTAAGTGATAACTCAGTAATTATGAATGCCGTAGTCGGTGATGAGAATCCCTGCGCAATCACGCACATTATCCGACTTCCTGAGACATCCGAGCGGACTCGGTGTGACACGGGAGATGAGCTCGAGGCTCGTTATCAGTGCTGATGAGAAACGGCATCCTCTCACGCTCCATACAAAGGTGTCAAAAATCAGCCAGATGAGATTCCTGATGAGAACAAACGGCAAACATCTGTCTGAAACACTACAGATGAGCTACAGAGAACACCGTGTACACGGTGCTCATCTTACATTAGCAAAATGTCTGGGTGTTAAAATTCTGGGGAATCAAGATTTGGTTACAATGAACAGTTAGTTGAACATTTAGAGCGACTTTTCCCCCCTTGCTTGGAGAATCCTGCCCCTCTGTCTATGCCTAGTACATCTAGATTTTCATTTCTCACTTTCAGGTGGAACAGTGAGCTCTAATCAATTAACGCCTCTCCTAAAATAGCAAAATTTTCACAAAAACACATGCCTGCCTCACAGAACTGCAGTGGGGTTTTTGTAATTACAGAAATGCTAAAGTGCAGACCCCCATCCCCACCCACCATCAATTTAATGAAAGGGTTCAGAGAGAAAAAAATCCTAGCACACCCTGATCAGCCAAGGTGATTGACGTCTGACGTTTGCTTTTTTTGGTTTTGTCTTCCAGTCAGGGTCATGGTGGGCTCAGTGCCAGTTGAAGAATCAGAATCAGAATCACTTTATTTCACCAGGTATGTTACACATACGAGGAATTTGCTTTGGTGATACACATAATAGTACACATAGTAGTACACACAATACACATAACACAACATTTACCCAAGAGAACAACTGTGGTTAAGAAGTGTTACAGCTCTGGGGAAAAAGCTGTTAGCATGTCTGGATGTGTTTGTTTTTAAGTCTTCTGCCAGATGGAAGAGTTTGAAAAAGGTGATGTCCAGGATGAGAGGGGTCTGCTGTAATTTTGCTGGCTCGTTCAGCACTCTACTGTTGTAGAGTGAAGCAAGAAATCCGCTTTACAAGCACCAGTCTATCTCAGGGCAACATAAACTGTGCGGTTTATAACAGTCCACCTTTAGATTGCTTTTGGGAGGTTAAAAAATTAGGTAAGACTCAAACTCATGGCATGTTGGGACTAATGTTTATCAATGAGATGAAAGCTTCCTTTAACTTAAACGCACAAGGAACTTGTGTATAATAATATGTAAGGTCTTTAACCAAGCCGTTGGCTTGCTGAATTTGCAGACTACTGCATATTCCACCTAGTTTCTTCTTCCTGAATGAACCCACTGGGTTCTGAGGGCGCCGTAAGGTAAATAATCCACCCTGAAGGGATTTGTCCAATCTATCTCAGGGCAACATAAACTCATACCAATGGGTGGTTTATGGTAGTCCACCATTAGATTGTTTTTGGGAGGTTAGAAAACAAGGTAGGACTCAAACTCAGGGCATGTTGGGATTATTTTCTTGTTGAGACCTCCAGGAAGGCCTGATGACTAGCAGGTAATGTTGGTACTGCACAGTTCAGCCAGGTTTGATCTCTACTGAATACTGAGTGGATTTTCCCATTACCCAATAATCTGGATTCCCGTTTCCTCCCAACTTCCAAAGACATGTTAGTGAATTTTAGGGAGTATTGTGAGCTTGTACCCAATTCTAGGATGCTCCAGTCCCACTGTGTGATAAACTGGTTACTTATAGTTTTAGAATAGTTTTCTCAGCTGCTTTAACATTAAGAACAAGTTGTTATTTACAGTGACAGCCTGTCAAGTGCCAAGGAGCATTTGTAAGAAAGCAAGGATGAGAGGGACAAAGGGAAAAAGAAAGCAAACAGAAGAGAGAAACATTGCACATCACATTACATAACAAATTAACATTAAATACGCCTTTGATTAAATCCCTGAAAGCATCAACAGAACTTAAAATGTTAGAGTTCTTTGTAAATGATTCCAGTCATTGGAAGCAGCAAATTGAAATAACTGACCAAAAAGTGTACTGGATTTAGGGCATGTACTTTGATATATTGTGAGGACCATTTAATACACTTGACCACAGACAGCGGCGGCATTAACTGTGTTTTTAAAACAATAGGGATCACAAACTTACCCATTTACAACCGGAGTACCCAAAGGAAACCCATAAAGATGCAGAAAACAAAGTTCTTACAGACACTGGAGGCAAGGATCAAACCCAAATCTACAGGACCCTGGTGCAATATGACACACCGCTGTGACACCCCCAAAAAGTTATATACATATACACTTCTATGTGATTGGTAGATGTTCAGGTTCAGTTGCTGCATTAGTGGCAGGGCAGGTGGACATCATTCTGTAACCTGAGCCCACTGGCTGATCTCACGGCAGGTTGGCCTGTTACAGTTATCATGATTTTGATTTACCAACTTCACATTTTGTTTTTTTGAATCTGTGAATCAGTGGAATAACACAACAGGATGGAGGAGAGGAAGATATTAAACCATTCATGAGATGTAAATGATTGTTTGCATTGCCTAAATGGTTTTCTAATGTGCATGGCATCCAGGCCCCACCCAACCACAAAGCCGCCATAACATCCATGGACTTCCAGCTATTTAGTAATAAAGCTACGATAATGGAAAACACTTACGTGCATGTTGTAAGCGGTGGATAGTAATGCTGTGGGCTTATAACAGTTTGGGTCTGGTCTAATCAGTCTGAGCAATCTTAATGCAATCTAATCTGGACGCCCAAGAGTCCTGCACGCTCCAGATTGAGATCTTGATTTAAAATAACATAATGCATTCATGACTTTAACCTTTGCTAATGTTTATCAATGAGATGAAAGCTTCCTTTAACTTAAACACACATGGAACTCATGTATAATAATGTGTTGGTATTTAACCAACCCGTTGGCTTGCTGAGACTCCTGCGTATTCCACCTAGTTTCCTCTTCCTGAGTGAACCCACTGGGCTCCGAGGGCGCAGTAAGGTAAATAATCCACCCTGAAGGGATTTGGGTAGGCACAGAAAGGTTCATGAAGGTTTAGGACCCTCAGGTTTGTCTCTCACCAGGAGATTTTATTTATTATCTCAGCAGATAAAGGTCAGAGAGGGCTAGCTGCAGAGAGATGCTCATTATTATCCGATTTCCCTGACTGTGCCTGCCAGTCTACAAACAACGCTCATTATCACCCAACAGGGGGGTCAGGTGCTGAAACAAGAGCCACTTACAATCCTCTACCCTTACATAACTTATAGGAACAATGAAATACAAAATCAGTGCAGATGTGATCATATTTTAGTGGCATGTGTTTATTTTATTCATTAACTTATTTAGTTGTACTACGCGGGCGGCATGGTGGCACTGTCACCTTACAGCAAGAAGGTCCTGGGTTCGATCCCCAGTTGGGGCAGTCTGGGTTCTTTCTGTGCAGAGTTTGCATGTTCTCCCAGTGTCTGTGTGGGTTTCCTCCGGGAGTTCCGGTTTCCTCTCACAGTCCAAAAACATGCAGTCAGGTTAATTGGAGACACTGAATTGCCCTATAGGTGAATGAGTGTGTGTATGAGTGTGTGTGTGAGTGAGTTGTTCTACGCTGTCCTTAAACAATTGTTATATTCCCAGCAGGAACGGTAGGTCATTTTCATCAGTCTATTGTGGCATGTGTAAAACTGATAATCAGGCCAAGGTAACCTCAGTTAGCAGGAGCTTCAGCATAAGCATGGACTAAAATTTTATAGTAACAGTAAACCTATTCAGACATTAGAAAGGTTTAGACACTCACACAACATTAGTCACTAGCACATTCAATGCTACTTCTTTTCAGATGATTAAGAACGTCAACACAGGATGTGATCAGACAGCGTCAGCAAGAACAGTATGTCCACAACTACACAGAGACACGAACATTATAGTGCACAAACCCTTCATAACAAAGAGCTCAGTGGTGCAAATCAATAAGTACCTGTCAACAGAGATCAAGAACAGAGGCCTCCATACTAGCCTCATAAAGTCAGGGAGTCCGGCGAGGTGTCTCTTATGCTGCCATGCTTTGGGTCCATTTGTCTCCTTAAAATAAAGCATCACTGCAGATCAATGAAGGTATTCCATCTTAAAGAGAGGTCTCTTCCAGCATGTCAATTATACCTCATACACAGGGCACAGGGGGTCACTAAATAGGTAGATACGTATAAAAAAAGCACTATCTATGAAATTAGTCTTTGAGAAGCAAAGATGGGCAGAGGATTTCCAGTTTGTTGACAAATGCATGAGAAAATGATTGAAATGTTTTAAAATAATGTTCCTTAAAGAAAGATTGGACATAATTTGCATATATCTTTCTCTACAGGGCATAATATTATTAAATGATTCAAGGAATCTGGAGGAATTTTAGTGCATAAAGGACAAGGGTGCAAGCCTAAGCTGAACACCCATGATCTCTGATCTTTCAGATGGCACTGCATCAAGAACCGTTATTCATCAAGAGCTGATATCGACATCGACAAGGGATTACTTTGGCAAACCTTTGTGAAGCACAACAATACAGAGTTACATGCACAAATGCCACTTAAAACTTTACTGTGCAAAAAAGAAGCCTTATGTTAACCATGACGTGTTTGCAGGAAGAATGAGACAAAATAAAACCTAAACCACAAAATTGCTTGGTATCCTCGGTGCCAAAACGACATTCAAGTGTGGTGAAAAGGAATGGCAACATCACAAAGTGGTAAACGCTTTACTGTCCCAACTTTTTTTTTGGAATGTGTTGCAGGCCTGAAATGCAGGAATGGATGTTTATTAATAAATGAAATGAAGCTGACCAGATAAAACATGAAATATCTCAGGTTCATCCTGTCTGCAATGAAATAAAAGCCAAAGTAAATCTGGCTGTTTTTTATTATTTGCATTTTTCATGCTGTCCCAACTTTTTCTGATTTGGGGTTGTAATATGTTGTTTGAAAAAGGGGCAAAAAGTCGATTCTTTGACGGGAAAAAAATGAGAATAGACACAGGTTTAAGATTTTCCTGTTTTGTTGATGATGAATAGATGTTCAGGCAGGTTTATGAGTTTGCTCAGTTTATTCATGTTTACTGGTATGAAAATATCTAAAAGCTTAAAACAACTGAATCTGTAATGAAGCTGCCTGAAAGCATTAGTAGTTTGTATCACACCTACCCACATGAAAAAGTCTTTAATTTCCTTCAGGATCAATAAAGTATCTATCTATCTCTATCTATCTATGAAAAGGATGATATGAGGGGCAAAAAATTCTTAAAGTATAAGGCTTTGGGCGCCCAGGTGGTGCAGGGGGATAATCCGCTAGCACACCAATGCTGGGATTCTGAACTCTCCGTGTTCGAACCTGGGTGCCCACTAGCGGGCATAATTGGCAGCACCTGCAGCAGACAAAATTGGCCATTAAAGTCTGCAGGGTGGAAAAAGACCGGACTGAGAGTGGGTGGGATTTTCGACGCTGTGCAAGGACCCTGGTTAGTAAATGAGTGTAATTATATGAGTAAATTATACTCTCCGACACGACCGGTGTTTTGAGCAGTGGAAGATGAATTGACTACACTAAATTGGAAGAAAAGGGAAGAAAATGCATAAATAAAACAGCAAAAAGAAGTATAATGCTTGGCGTTTTGTACAAGATACAGTGATTAGCCATAACATTTAAACCACCTCCTTGTCCTATGACCACTGATGAAGGTCTAGAAAATGACCAACTCAAACAGCAACAATAGAAGTGCGATCGTCTCTGACTTTACATCTACAAGGTGGACCAACTAGGTAGGAGTGTCTAATAGAGTGGACAGTAAGTGGACACGGTATTTAAAAACATACCACCACCATGTCAGTGTCACTGCAGTGTTAAGAAAGATCCACCACCCAAATAATACCTGCTATGTAGTGGTCCTGACAATTGCTAACAAAGTATATAGAGCTAACAAAGTATATAGAGCTAACAAAGTATGTAGAGAAACAGATGGACTACAGTCAGTAATTGTACTGTAGAACTACAAAGTGCTTCTATATGGTAAGTGAAGCTGATAAAATTGACAGTGTGTGTAGTAGCAAGGAGGTGGTTTTAATGTTATGGCTGATCAGTGTATAATGACATAAAACAAAAAAAATTGAAAGGTAGGCCAAACTGCAAACAAACTGATATTTATGGCAACACATGGTTAGGCAGGGTTTCATTTTCAGGATTGTGCTGTTTTCATTACAATAATAAGTAGGTATTAAGGGAGAGATACAAAAAAAGCTCGACTGGTAGTTTATGGTCTGTCTCTTTATGCAGTAGCAGTCAATTTAATAATTCGAGTGGATTGATATGTGATAGTGTGTTAACAACGGAGCAGGAAAGCTAATTGACGTTTTCATGACAAGCGCACCCGGCATCTCTCGCTCTCTGGGTTTGAATTGGCGCCACGGTTGTAAACCATGTACAAACGTTCCTCGCACTCAGGTTCTTTGTATGAGCAAAGCATTAAGGGCCGGGCCGTGCCAATTCTGTGCTCCTCTCAGGAAGGCTAACTGGATCAGGCCCTTCCGTCTGTAGAGTATAGAATAACAGTCGCCTCCATTCTCATAAGCACTTAAATCAGGTCAGCGATAAAATTATGGTCACGCGTGTGCCGTCAATGTGATTACAGCACGGTTGTGCAGGAGTTCAATATGGCTGAGAGAGTGCAAGCAGTCCATCTCGTCTGATTATCTGGACCTATAAGTCCCTCTGGAATGCCTGTCTACTGTCTTACAAAGGCTTCTTAAAGGAAAACCTCATTTAAAATACTGATATAATAAATGGAGATGAGTAGAAGTGTGTCAGCATGGTGTAAAGCCTTGTTTAAGCTCCAGCAGAAAAGTTTCTCAGACACTGAAAAGTATTTAGGGTCTTTCAGAACAGGTAAGATGGTTTCAAACTAAAACACCACTAAAAACCTCAACATGCTTTCTTTAAATGTGACACAAAATGCTAGTCAAGAAAATAAAACCAAGTTTTAATGCAGCTTTTCATGACAGTTGATTAAATAATTCAATGGATTTTAAAAAGCTACTTAACCATCCAGCTTTTCTTACCCACTGACAGCTGATACTCCTTCATCACTTCCCCAAATAAAACATTACGTTACCCTGACACACTGCACTCACTACCACTATCACTACCAACATTATTACCACTGTCCATTCTGCTGCTGCTATTATCACCATCATTATGATGATGATGATTATTATTATTACTGCAGCAATCATCACCATCATTATTATCATTATTATATTATAACTAAAGTTATCATTATTATTAAAATTATTATTATAACTGCATTATTATTATTATTATTATTATTATTATTAATAATAATAATAATAATAATAATTATTATTATTATTATTATTATGGCTGCAGCAGTTATTATTACTATTATTATTATTGTTATCATTATTATTATTATGGCTGCAGCAATTATTATTATTATTATTATTATGGCTGCAGCAATTATTACTATTATTATTATTATTACTGCAATATTATTTTTATTATTATCATTATGGCTGCAGTAATTATTATTATTATTATCATTATTATTGTTATTATCATTATTATTAGTATTATTACTAAAGTAATCACTGTTATTTTTATTGTTTTTATTACTGTAGCAATCATCATTGTTATCACAGTATTTTTTTTATTATTATGATTATTATTACTCCTGTAATCATCATTATTTTCACAGTATTACTATTATTATTAGTGCAGTAATTATCATCATTATTAAAACATTATTATTACATTGTTTTTACATTACTATTATTATTATAATATCCAATATACGTTAAATATTATAATAATACTGCTCACAGGACAACAAACATAAACAAGGCTAAACAATGACCATAGTAAATAAGTCTCAGTTTTACTTTAACGCATGTTTGACAGTTCCAGTAGCAGTAAGAAATCCATTATCAGGATGCTTAGGTTAGAATAAGTGGCTTGCCTGAGTCATGAAGCATCGTCAATGGACTACTGAGTATTATAAATAGGTTTTAATGAAGCCAACATACAGTATATTTTTTTAAAAACCCTGAAAATTCCGTAGTTCATTACACATAGAGTGAGACAGCATGTGTGACTGCAAGAGTCAAATATGGAGGCGGAATCGTGATGCCCTAAGGCTTTTAGTCGACTTGCAACTGTGCATCTGAGTGACCGAAATCCTGACCTAAAGAGGCTACCATCACATTTTAAAGCACCATGAAAACCCTCTGGAATAGCTAGTGCAGTGTACAGACCTGAACTCAAGCTGGTTTGTGATTAACTTGACTGAAGCATGAAAGCAAAGTAACCTAAATCACGCTCGAACTTCAGCCTATAAATCTGAGGATCTAGTGGCTTACAGGTATGATGCCCAAAAAACCATCAGGTCCACCAAGAGATCCTACAGAGACAAGGTGATGTCTATGAAGGATCTAAACACAGATGGGATGGATTAGGCTCCATCACAGACTACAAAAGCAGAACCTGTGATGTGAGTCCTTCCACCTCATTACCTGATGAACTAACACCTACTATGCACAGTTCGAGGCAGGTTTAATTACCAATTACCAACAACAGCTGCACACTAACCATCTCTGTGCCTGATCAGATCCTTCAGGGTGGTAAAACCATGCAAATTGCCATGTCCTGATGGCATCCATGGCTGTGTGTTTAAAGCATGTGCCAACATATATACTGTATGTTTGTTATAAGTATTTGCTTGGACACCTGACCATGGGCTTGTTGGACATCCAATCACCCCATTAAAATGCCATTTTTTCTAAGCCATTCCTCTAAGTACCCTTTTCACAACATTTTGAAGTATGTCTGTGGGAATTTGTGCTTATTAAGTCAAAAGAGCAAAAACATTGGTACTCATTTAAAAACATTATATGTAAATCACCCCCCTCTGCTTGGTTACAATTGGAGTAATGTTAAATTATTTAATCAATATGCTAGGTTTTTGGATTATTTTACAACCCCAAATCAGAAAAAGTTGGGACAGTTTTTATTTGATTGAGACAGTTTGAACCCAAGATATTTCATGTTTTATCGGCTCAACTTCATTTCATTTGTTAATAAACAGCCATTCCTGCATTTCAGGCCTGCAACACACTCCAAAAAAGTGATTCCAAACAGGTGATGTCAACAATGATTGAAATGATTAAAAACAATGAACCTCACAAAAAGATTGGAGAGGATTTGCATATTTCTCCCTCTACAGTGCATAATCATTGCACGATTCAAGATATCGGGAGGGATTTCAGTGCGTAAAGGCCTAGGGCGCAAGCTTAAGCTGAACGTCTGTGATCTTCCATCCCTCAGACGGCACTACATCAAGAACCACCACTCAACAATAGCTGATATAACCACATGGGTGAGGGATTACTTTGGCAAACCTTTGTCAAGCACTACAATACAGAGTTACTGCACAAACGCCACTTAAAACTTTAATGTGCAAAAAAGAAGCCTTATGTTAACCATGTCCTGAAGTGACGTCGACTTCTCTGGGCTTTGAGGCATCTAGGATGGACCATTACACACTGGAAACGTGTATTGTAGTCAGATAAATTTGCATTCCAGGTTGAAAAAGACCATCCAGGCTGTTTTTAGCAACAAGTCCAAAAGCCAGGGGCTGTCATTGTATGGGGCGGTGTCAGTGCCCTCGGCAAAGGTCTTTTACACTTCTGTGATGGCAGCATTAATGCAGAAAAGTACATTTTCCATGCTGTCCTAACTTTTTCTCATTTGGGGTTGTATGAGATCTGAGTACTGTAATGAAAACTTGCTGCACAGCACAATGATTTTTTAATGTATTTGTAATATCATGTCAGAGTTTTGCAGAAATGTCTTCTAGCACAAGTTAGTTGTAATGACACTTTATTCTCAAGCACTAAATCATCCGGATTAACCTTTTACTCCTTCCTTAATATCCGCCTCTGCCTTTCCTCAGCCCAGAGAAATAGATTGACCTTCATATATATTAGGTAGTTTGTGTTTTATTTACAGGAGGTCCAGATTACAGGACCAGACAACAGCATTTACATTGATCTAAATACAACACAATGCAATTTTAAATAATAGAGTTTGGAGACTCTAAATGTCATACAGAAATGTATTTATTACTTTTGAAATATGTATTGAACTCATTTTTAGATTGGTGTGTATTAATGAAATCCATGCATACATTTTTTTAAACAAGAGCTAAGGTCACTATTAACAACTACAGCTACTATCAGCTATCCAAGTCAATGAGTCCAAGTGAGCTCTCCACAGAAAGCATTTTACATCATCCTATGTTGACTACTGCGATCTTATGCTGCCTACTGACCAATATGCTCTATGCTGACTGATATTTTAACAGAATAACGAGGAAGCAGAGCAGCGAGCTGAATTATTTTCAAATGTAAGTAATACACAATTTATTTTTTTTTACTTTTTTTTGCATTTTCTCCCCATTTTCCTCCCGATCCCGATTTAGCACACTCAATTTCTGTCTTCTGCTGCTGAGAGATACCAGATTGCATCCGAGGAGAGCACATCGCTGTAAATGCCTCTTCCGACACGTGTACAGCCCTCCTCTTCTCGCCCCTGCACTCTGCACAGGCGTCTCTTCCGCCAATCAGTGTCCTTACACGGCGTATGAAGATGGCCTGCAGATACGGTGGCCAATTAATATCTGCTGCAGGCACTGCCAATTATGCCCACCAGATGGCGCCCAGCCGACCAGTGGCAACGCCGAGTTTCGAATCGAGGAGTTCAGAAACTCGGTGCTGGTGTGCTAGCAGAATATCCCACTGCGCCACCTGGGTGCCTCACAATTCATTTTTAAGTTTAATTTTTGGTGCACATAGGGAGATGTTAGCTGGCATGCTAGCGGGTTGTGTCACTTCAGCCGTTAGGTTTGAACGACCTGAGGCTAACCTTGTTAGCTTAGTAGGCTAAAAGTGTGGCAGTGGGCGTGGACAGCCAATGATGTAATTGCTGTCTGGCTAGAGCATCTATCTAATCTGCCTTTTAAAGTTCATGTCAGGTAGAATCCTCTCTACTTAAACAGCTCACTAGGTTTTAAGACAGACCCAATACAACTGATTTGACTGCACTTATGATTTAAATTGTTTATATGTATATGCTATATAGGTTTCTAAAATAAGATTATCCATAATCTGAAAAAGTCTAAAATACTTTCTCTCCCTCTGGACTGGTAACTGTTAAGAAACATAGTTATACTTCTAACTTTAAGTACTTCAAATGTTCCCTTAAAAGTACAACAATAATCATTATGGTACAACTTTGTACCTTATATAAGTTTTGTAGGAACACTGCAGGAACATCATGTACAATAGTCATATTTAAAACTACCATAAGTGTTTCTTAAAAGTGAACAGATCCGGAATCACATCCCCCTTTTTTTGAATGCCCTAACCAGACATCAGGCATTAAAGTCGCTGCAGCATGGATGTGACTCCCAACACAGCCTGTCCTCCTTTAGACATAGCCAATTGTGCATGTAGAGCGCCCACTAGAGCTCATTTAAATCTCTGTAAGAATGTGCTAGTGCCTTAGATTGCTGCACCACCCGAGTATTTTATTTATTTATTTTTTTATTTCCCTTGTGCAGGTTGCGGAGAGCTACAGACTAGCAGCCGGCCCATCCAACACGTGTGAAGTTGACGGCCAGTTCTTTACACCAGACAGCGGCGGATTCTTACAGAGAGTACACACTATGCCAAATTTGTTCCTCCACTACTTAGCCCTCCCTCAGATGCCACCATTTGTCTCTCTTAAGCTCTTGAACAGGCTGGTTGCATAGGTAACATTTGAACCCAAGAGTTCAAACTCCACGGGGGTTGGATAGTGTATTAGACTGCTGTGCCACCCCACACGAGCGCTGATCACATGCACATTTCTAATCAGTTCCACAAGTGTCTCAGTAAAGTGTTGAGCCACCAGAACAGTCACCAGAACGGCTTTAACACACCTTGGGACTACTGTAATTGTATGAGAAAGATGAAACACCGTTATTTGAATAGATTTTATTCTGAATTGGTGTTTTCACATTGGTGTTAGAGAGGTCCAAACACCATCTTTCCAAAACCCTTCATATGTGTTCAGATGGGTTGGGATCTGTACTTTGTATTGGCTGTAGAATAAACTTTACATTATTTTTATGCTCATCAAACTCAGTGGATGCTCGGGTGGTACAGCGCTCTATTATGCTAACACAATGTTACTGAGATCCGGGTTCGAATCTCAGCTGTGCTACTCGTCAGCTGGGTGTCTACACAGACATGATTGGCTATGGATAAGGCCTTGAGATGAATTGTGTTGCACCCAGTTCTGAACCCAGGGCAGTGATAGCTCAGTGGTTAAGGTTCTGGACCAGTTGCCAGTTTAAACCCCACCACTGCCAAATTGCCACTGTTGGGGCCCTGAATAATCTTAATACCTTAACTGTTTAAACTGTATTCAGTCATAATTGTAAGTCACTTTGGATAAAAGTGTCTGTTAAATGCAACAAACATAAATGTTTCCCAGTGGAACCGGACATGCCCCAACCCTGACCAGGATTAAGTGCTTGATAATAAAAATAAAACGAAAAGTGAACCCCCTTGTGCACTGTGGATGTAGTGAGCATCCTGGAGGAGACCATTCCCATTGGGATATTAATGTTTCATCTCACTGAGTATGTTGTATCGATTTGCTATACATTTTACGGCCTATGGGAACAAGAGGACGAAACAATCAACTGTCTGGGGTCAAGAATTCACGTCTGTACGATTCTCTTGGTGTATGCCATAATCTGACTGTGTCACTATAAACCAGTGTCTCTATCTCTTCCTCTGGACTGGTAACTGTATAGAGACATAACTTCTATATATAACTACTTAAAATGTCCCCTTAAAGGTACAACAATAGTCGTTAGTTCGGTTTAATTTTGTACTTTATATAAGTTTCATAGCCTGTCCTCCTTTAGACATAGCCAATAGTGCCTGTAGAGTAGAGCGCTTTCTAGAGCTCATTTAAATCTTAGCAAGGGTATGACAGCGTACTGAATTGCTTTACCACCTGAGTGCTTTTTTGTTGGTTTGCTTGCTTCCTATTCCAATACCTACAATACTTCTATAATTCTAGTAGTAACAAACCCCATTTATTTGCCCCTGTGCTGGCTGTGGAGAGCTGCAGACTAGCAGTGAATGAACATACTCACTTATGAAGAATATGCTAAAGAATAATCTGTGTCACTGTAGACCGATGTCTATGATTCTTGCTCCATAAATCTGACAGATCTTTTCTTCTTGTTATATTGATCTCAGTTTAACTAGGGCGGAACATCAATTGTAGTGTAAATCCATGGCGTGACATGAAGGCTTATCAACACGGGTCTTCTTCTGAGGTGGGAATGCAAACAGCTTCATTACGCCCTGGCATGGATGCCTTTGCCCCCTGTGGATTTCAATTTGTCACCCATGTGTAGGTGTGATCAACAGACCCCACCAGTCACATGTATTCAGCGGCCCTGCCATGTTCATGTGAGCACAGAATAAATTTAGATTTTTCCCACTGTTGAATATGGGGTGTTAAATATTTAATTAGGATGTTGCATGGTTTATCTATTCACATATGTGCATCTGTTCTGACCCTCTACAGCATGTCTCTTTGGATTTGACCTATATGAAGGCTGGAAGGACCTCTAAAGCTTCTTGGTTCTTTGAAGCAGACGTCCAGATCTATAGCAAGATCTCAAAGGCTATTAAAAAAAGCCTATTTGATTTAAAAACCCACATAAAAGAAAAACAGGACCAAGAAGTTCACGGGACAGATGTTTTGGAGTAAACTGGCCTCACTCTGTAATTTATTTATAGGTCTGAGTTCACCATGTTGCACAATTGTGTGAACAAAGTTTTTTTTTCTTGTAGAGTGCAGTAAACTTGTGGATTTTACCATCTACCATTTAACATTATTAAAAGATTCAGAGAATTCTGAATGCATGATCTCTGCATAAAGGGTTAGACCAAAGACCAATATTAAATACGTTTGAACTTTGATTCATCAGACAACACAGCAATTAAAAGCATTATACACCGATCAGCCATAACATTAAAACCACCTCCTTGTTTCTACACTCACTGTCCATTTTATCAGCTCCACTTACCATATAGAAGCACTTTGTAGTTCTACAATTACTGACTGTAGTCCATCTGTTCCTCTGCATACTTTTTAGCCCCCTTTCACCCTGTTCTTCAATGGTCAGGACTCTCCCAGGACCACCACAGAGCAGGTATTATTTGGGTGGTGGATCATTCTCAGCACTGCAGTGACACTGACATGGTGGTGGTGTGTTAGTGTGTGTTGTGCTGGTATGAGTGGATCAGACACAGCAGCGCTGCTGGAGTTTTTAAACACCTCACTGTCACTGCTGGACTGATGAGTATTGCTTATTCATTGCTTTTGGGAATGATGGACGTTGTGTTCTCTAGACCACGGTTTTTCAAGGTGGGTCACCAGCCAAAGAAAATGGGTCGCAGAGAAAGATAATATTTAAATAAACTTGTACTCAAACGTCCCCTTGTGGAGGCTTTATGCTACATCTTGTAAACCACAGTGAGACCAGATTGTACAGTAAGATGCATTGTTTGTGTTGCCTGGGTCGCGTGAAAAATCATGGACAAAATGTGGGTCACCTAAAAAAGATTTATACGCCACTCAGGTGGCGCAGTGGTAAAAACACACGCTGGAACCAGAGCTGGGATCTCGAATACATTGCCCGGCTGGGCTGGGCGGCCACATGAACAACGTTTGGCTGTTGTTCACAGGGTTGGTATGCCAGACCAGGGGTCCTCATAACTGGTGCAATTCTGACCTCTGCTGGCTGATTGTTGGCACCTGCGCAGAGTTGGGGAATAATGCTGATCAAGTTGTGGCTCTCCGTGCACAAGACTGGTCAGCATATGAACTCGCCCAGTGCAGGTGAAAAAAGGCAGTCGGTACTGCTCACGTGTCGGAGGGGGTGTGTGTCAGTTGCGAAGCTTCTCAGTCAGCAGTGGAGGGGTGTATTGGTAGAGGTGAAGCAATCAGGGTAATTGGATACCACTAGATAAGGGGAAAAAATGGGGGGGGGGGGATTCGGAGAAAAGGAGAAAAAAAAAGTAAGTGTCTGCAATGGTATGGGGATGTACAGTATAAGTGCAAATGGGTAACTTGCACATCTATGAAGGCACCATAATTACCAAGGGGTTTTGGAGCAACACGTACTGGCATCTAGACAAGCCACATAGTGTATATGCAATGCTAAAAACAGAGGTTTCTGACTATAATTGGCCAAGCTGTCACATCCCCTGAACATACTGTGCTCTTATTACTAGCATTATTGCAGGTAAACCATTAGCCAAAACGTATACTGTACTGCCATTTCACAGGATTAGCTTTTTTAAATCACAATACCTCCAGGTTTTATTACAGCTGTATTATCTTCCAGCTGATTACAGTTCAGAACTGCTATGCAACACTGTGGAATCTCTGAAACCTGCTAGCATCACAGCAGTCCAATTTCATGCCCAGTTAGCAGTTAGCTTATGGTGATTTTTACAGCGTAATGAGGACACTTTACAGAAGGCTGCAATAAGTTAGCATCATAATTCTTAATGATTATCCCAATGAAGAAATAATGAAGAAATAATCAACTTAAGTACGGGCCTCAACGCAAATAAAAATCCTAATGGAATTTTCCCTCTCATTTCCTTAAACAATTTAGCATGGACTCAGATTCACCTCTGCTTCTAATAAACACCAGCTCCAACACAGCTAAGTGACCTCATTTCCTGTAATTCAAATTAAAACTCTTTTAGAAGCATTCAGGTAGATAAGATATATTTATTGTCACTGTACAAGTATACACCAACCAGACATAACATTATGACCACTGGTGAAGTGAATAACACTGATTATCTCTTCATCACGGCAGTGGGTGGGATATATTAGGCAGCAAGTGAACATTTTATCCTCAAAGTTCATGTGTTACAAGCAGGAAAAATGATCAAGCGTGAGGATTTGAGCGAGTTTGACAAGGGCCAAATTGTGATGGCTAGATGACTGGGTCAGAGCATCTCCAAAACTGCAGATCTTGTGGGGTGTAGTGGTCAGTAGTATTCATCAAAAGTGGTCTAAGGAAGGAACAGTGGTAAACCGGCGACAGGGTCATGGGCCAAGGCTCATTGATGCACATGGGGCACGAAGGCAAGTGGATTGGACAAAGCAGCACTGCTGGAGTTTTTAAATACTGTGTCCACTCACTTTCCACTCTATTAGACACTCCTACCTAGTTGGTCCACCTTGTAGATGTAAAGTCAGAGACGATCGCTCATCTATTGCTGCCGTTTAAATTGGTCATATTCTGGACCTTCATCAGTGGTCACAGGACGCTGCCCACGGGGTGCTGTTGGCTGGATATATTTTTGGTCGGTGGACTATTCTCAGTCCAGCAGTGACAGTGAGGTGTTTCAAAATTCCATCAGCACTGCTGTGTCTGATCCACTCATACCAGCACAACACACACTAACACACCACCACCATGTCAGTGTCACTGCAGTGCTGAGAATGCTCCACCGCCTAAATAATAACTGCTCTGTGGTGGTCCTGGGGGGGGGGGGAGAGTCCTGACCATTGAAGAACAGGGTGAAAGGGGGCTAACAAAGCATGCGGAGAAACAGATGGACTACAGTCAGTAATTGTAGAACTACAAACTACAAAATCTAGCAAAATACTAAATGGAAATAAAATTAAAACTTGATCCATGATTATAATAAAGTGTCTGTTAGGGACACAATCTATTGCAGGGATATTGCACAGTATTGAGCTTGAGGCTGGTTAATAATATAATAGTAAAATAAATATATTTTACACTTGAGGGACAGGTAGAGCTTTGGGCTATCAATCAGAATCTTGGTTGAAATCCAGGCTCTGCTGTGAAACCTGCTATAAAAGGCCCTTGAGCAAGGCAAGGCCCTTAACCCTGTCTGCTCCAGAGGCGCCATACAATAGCTGACCCTGCACTCAGATCCAAGCCTCCAAACAAGCTGAGATACGCGGAAAAAGAATTCAATTGAAGTGGACACGTGTATATTCTACTTTATACAGTGCCTTGCAAAAGTATTCAGCCCCCTTGAACTTTTCAACCTTTTGCCACATTTCAGGCTTCAAACATAACGATATGAAATTGTAATTTTTTGTGAAGAATCAACAACAAGTGGGACACAATCGTGAAGTGGAACGAAATTTATTGGATATTTTAAACTTTTTTTAGAAATAAAAAACTGAAAAGTGGGGCGTGCAATATTATTCAGCCCCCTTGCGTTAATACTTTGTAGCGCCACCTTTTGCTGCGATTACAGCTGCAAGTCGCTTGGGGTATGTCTCTATCAGTTTTGCACATCGAGAGACAGACATTTTTGCCCATTCTTCCTTGCAAAACAGCTCGAGCTCAGTGAGGTTGGATGGAGAGCGTTTGTGAACAGCAGTTTTCAGCTCTTTCCACAGATTCTCGATGGGATTCAGGTCTGGACTTTGACTTGGCCATTCTAACACCTGGATACGTTTATTTGTGAACCATTCCATTGTAGATTTTGCTTTATGTTTTGGATCATTGTCTTGTTGGAAGATAAATCTCCGTCCCAGTCTCAGGTCTTTTGCAGACTGCAACAGGTTTTCTTCCAGAATGGTCCTGTATTTGGCTCCATCCATCTTCCCATCAATTTTAACCATCTTCCCTGTCCCTGCTGAAGAAAAGCAGGCCCAAACCATGATGCTGCCACCACCATGTTTGACAGTGGGGATGGTGTGTTCAGGGTGATGAGCTCTGTTGCTTTTACGCCAAACATAACGTTTTGCATTGTGGCCAAAAAGTTCGATTTTGGTTTCATCTGACCAGAGCACCTTCTTCCACATGCTTGGTGTGTCTCCCAGGTGACTTTTTATAGATATCTTTGAGAAATGGCTTTCTTCTTGCCACTCTTCCATAAAGGCCAGATTTGTGCAGTGTACGACTGATTGTGTCCTATGGACAGAGTCTCCCACCTCAGCTGTAGATCTCTGCAGTTCATTCAGAGTGATCATGGGCCTCTTGGCTGCATCTCTGATCAGTCTTCTCCTTGTTTGAGCTGAAAGTTTAGAGGGACGGCCGGGTCTTGGTAGATTTGCAGTGGTCTGATACTCCTTCCATTTTAATATGATCGCTTGCACAGTGCTCCTTGAGATGTTTAAAGCTTGGGAAATCTTTTTGTATCCAAATCCGGCTTTAAACTTCTCCACAACAGTATCTCGGACCTGCCTGGTGTGTTCCTTGGTCTTCATGATGCTCTCTGCGCTTTAAACAGAACTCTGAGACTGTCACAGAGCAGGTGCATTTATACAGAGACTTGATTACACACAGGTGGATTCTATTTATCACCATCAGTCATTTAGGTCAACATTGGATCATTCAGAGATCCTCACTGAACTTCTGGAGTGAGTTTGCTGCACTGAAAGTAAAGGGGCTGAATAATATTGCACGCCCCACTTTTTAGTTTTTTATTTCTAAAAAAAGTTTAAAATATCCAATAAATTTCGTTCCACTTCACGATTGTGTCCCACTTGTTGTTGATTCTTCACAAAAAATTACAATTTCATATCATTATGTTTGAAGCCTGAAATGTGGCAAAAGTTTGAAAAGTTCAAGGGGGCTGAATACTTTTGCAAGGCACTGTATATGACAAATAAAGGTGTTCTTTACTAAGCGTGTGTGTGGATGGGGTTGAATAAATCACAGTCCTTGTTTTCCTTGAGATGTTACAGTCACAGTTGAAATGTTTTTGCACTAAAGGTGGTGAACAAAATAAGAAAAACAGCAGATAAAAAAGGCTTGGCATACACTATATTGCCAAAAGTATTCGCTCGTCTGCCTTTACACACATATGAACTTGAGTCTCATCTTAATCCATAGGGTTTAATTTGATGTCGGCCCACTCTTTACAGCTATAACAGCTTCAACTCTTCAAGGCTTTCCACAAGGTTTAGGAGTGTGTTATGGGAATTTTTGACCATTCTTCCAGAAGTGCATTTGTGAGGTGTGTTGGACGAGAAGGCCTGG
This sequence comes from Trichomycterus rosablanca, assembly GCF_030014385.1. NCBI lineage: Eukaryota > Metazoa > Chordata > Actinopteri > Siluriformes > Trichomycteridae > Trichomycterus > Trichomycterus rosablanca. Next base: position 35,334,786 of record NC_085995.1, read on the forward strand.
CTCACAGTCTCCGCTCTAATTCATCCCAAAGGTGTTCCATCGGGTTGAGGTCAGGACTCTGTGCAGGCCAGTCAAGTTCTTCCACACCAAACTCGCTCATCCATGTCTTTATGGAGCTTGCTTTGTGCACTGGTGTGCAGTCATGTTGGAACAGGAAGGGGCCATCCCCAAACTGTTCCCACAAAGTTGGGAGCATGAAATTGTCCAAAATCTCTTGGTGTGCTGAAGCATTAAGAGTTCCTTTCACTGGAACTAAGGGGCCGAGCCCAACTCCTGATAAACAACCCCACACCATAATCTCCCTCCACCAAACTTTCCACTTGGCACAATGCAGTCAGACGAGTACCGTTCTCCTGCTCTAGAGTCCAGTGGCGGCGTGCTTTACACCACTGCATCCGATGCTTTGCATTGCGCTTGGTGATGTAAGGCTTGGATGCAGCTGTTTGGTCATGGAAACCCATTCCATGAAGCTCTACGCACTGTTCTTGAGCTAATCTGAAGGCCACATGAAGTTTGGAGGTCTGTAGCGATTGACTCTTCAGAAAGTTGGCAACCCCGCTCTGTCATTTTACGTGGCTACCACTTTGTGGCTGAGTTATTGTCGTTCCCAATCACTTCCACTTTGTTATAATACCACTGACAGTACACTGTGGAATATTTAGTAGCGAGGGAATTTCACGACCGGACTTGTTGCACAGGTGGCATCCTATCACGGTACCACGCTGGAATTCACTGAGCTCCTGAGAGCAACTCATTCTTTCACAAATGTTTGTAGAAGCAGTATGCATGCCTAGGTGCTTGGTTTTATACACCTGTGGCCATGGAAGTGATTGGAACACCTGAATTCAATCATTTGGATGGGTGAGTGAATACTTTTGACAATATAGTGTAGATGCATGTATCAGTCATAAAAGCAGACTGGCTGCTCTAAACGTGTCCTAGAATTAAGCGAGTGAATACATTAGTGAGTCGTGATGAACTGTCGTGATGTCGTGATGAACTGACACCTTCTTTAAAGTCTCTTTCTACTTTGTGTTTTCAGGTGGCGCCAGACCCAAAGTGACCCTGACCGGGATGAATAAAAAGATGAATAAAAATTCTAGTTAAAAGCTATAAATAAATGACAACTTTCATCTTCCGGAGACTCATGCTTCAGAGTAACATGACTCATTAGCACTTATTGATCCGAGCGTAATAACTACAAACTGGCATCAGCTGGCTCCTCTGAGGAGTAACATTAAAGTCAGATGAAACAAATCAAGTGGGTTTTCAGCGTCCTCTCAACGGTTTTTATATTACGCATCGACTTTTCATCCAGCTGTCAAATGGCACAGCAGTTTTTATTGCGGTTTTTCTTTGAATTTGTATAATTGTACTTGACACTTCTCAGTAATGCTCATATTGTTTCTATTGATATTAAATATGAATCAGAGAGTTTGTTAGAAAAGCTCTGTGCTGCCTGCCAGCATTTACACTTAGACAACTTGACTAAGTGCTTATCTCCCTTATGCAATTCTGGCCACATCTTTTCACCCGCCAGTGGTAAAGTCTCACAGAGAGCTGTACCATGTACTGAGAGCCATGCTGTGAGTATAGGTGCCTTGACCAGACAGTGAATGAAGCCCAGTCAACATCCCTTCCTAAGCCATGGCCAACTGTCCAGCCATTAGACCACTGAACCACCCAAGGTAAAACAAAGTGTTATTTATTTACCTGATGGGTTGCTAGTGTACCAGTATAATTATTTCACCAACTGTTCAGTATTAAAATGAATCCATTTTTGAGGAGCTCTTGTGGCGCAGCAGTTTAATCCCCCAACCCACTCTCGCTGAGTGTTTAAGCTCTTGTGGTGAAGTCTCAGAAGTACTACTAACCAGGCTAGGAGTTCAACAGACACAACTGCTCATGTCTGAGGGAAAAGTGGTTGGAAACTGTTTTTTCTTATTGCCTCTACAACAGCAATTCCTAATGTCCAGTTATGGCTCTAGCACAAGTACTAAAAGATTTACATTGTGCATACTGTTACTTTCTGTACGGGATACAGTTCTCTGTGATAAACCACCACTGACCGGTGTAAAGAAGCAGCCAGTGACTAAACATGTGATGAGGAGGGAGATTGCTAGTCTGTTGATCTTTGTAATGGGTAATTGAAACACACTACATCGGAAAAAAAATAGTAAATCCAATTACAATTATTATTGAAATAATCAGCATGGTGTATCTATTAAAACAGCTCGACAGATAACCATAAATAATCACTAAAATAGTTATATATATTATAATATAGCAATAAAGATAACCAGGTATATCCACTGATAGTCATGTATAGCCAAATAGCTTAATATAACTTATTATTAGTCATATGTAGCCAAATATAGATTGCTGTGAACATACACCGATCAGCCATAACATTAAAACCACCTCCTTGTTTCTACATTCACTGTCCATTTTATCAGCTCCACTTACAACGAAGCACTTTGAAGTTCTACAATTACTGACTGTAGTTCATCTTTTATCTGCATGCTTTGTTAACCCCCTTTCACGCTGTTCTTTAATGGTCAGGACCCCCACAGGACCACTACAGAGTAGGTATTATTTAGGTGGTGGATCATTCTCAGCACTGCAGTGACACTGACATGGTGGTGGTGTGTTAGTGTGTGTTGTGCTGGTATGAGTGGATAAGACACAGCAGCGCTGATGGAGTTTTTAAACACCTCACTGTCACTGCTGGATTGAGAATAGTCCACCAACCAAAAACATCCAGCGCACAGCACCCCGTGGGCAGTGTCCTGTGACCACTGATGAAGGTCTAGAAGATGACCAACTCAAACAGCAGCAATAGATGAACGATCGTCTCTGACTTTACATCTACAAGGTGGACCAACTAGGTAGGAGTGTCTAATAGAGTGGACATGGTATTTAAAAACTCCATCAGCGCTGCTGTGTCTGATCCACTCATACCAGCACAACACACACTAACACACCACCACCATGTCAGTGCCACTGCAGTGCTGAGAATGATCCACCACCCAAATAATACCTGCTCTGTGGTGGTCCTGTGGAGGTCCTGACCATTGAAGAACAGGGTGAAAGCAGGCTAAAAAGTATGTAGAGAAACAGATGGACTACAGTCAATAATTGTAGAACTACAAAGTGCTTCTATAAGGTAAGTGGAGCTGATAAAATGGACAGTGAGTGTAGAAACAAGAAGGTGGTTTTAATGTTATGCCTGGTCAATGTACAGTACACTGATCGTATCATTATTATTACCATTATTATCACTACTACTATTCTTCTTCCTTTTCTTCTTCTTCTTATTATTATTGATCATAGTAATAGTAGTAGTGGTAGTAGTAGTAATATTAAGTGTCATTAAGTCGATTCTGACTCCTGGCAATCATATGGATAGTGTTTCCTCAGAACATCCTGTCTTTTGTTGGGCTTTGAGGTTTCATTCACTATTCCTCTAATTGTATCCATCCATCTTGCTGCTAACTGTCCTCTTTCTCTTTTACCTCCAACTCTTCCAAGCATATTATATTTGTGTTTTACAATGCATTGGTTTTTTTCATAATGGGAAATATGGTAAATGGAAGATTACCAGCATGAACTTGTAGCTGTCAAATCTGTTGCAACTATGTGATGCAATCATGTCAACAACCTGTTCTGAGAGCAGTTGAAGATGGTCCAACCCATGCAAACTTCTAGATAGTCATATATTTACCCATAATAGCTATATAGATAGCTGTATGAATCAATTGATAACCATATAGATAGCCATGAGAGCCACTGATAACAGCCATGTCTGCGCACATTCATAAGTGTTTACAGAAATATGTGGACGTCTCTTGTAATCAGCAAGTTCCCAGTGTTTTAGTCATTTCCACTAATTTACTATATGCAGTAAATTATATGCATCCACTTTGTAGCAGGTATGTCATGCTTGCACACAAAGCATAAAGACAGTATTACCTCCAGCTAACTGCACAAAGCCTTGATCTTAACCTCATTGAACACATCAGGGATGAATTGGAATTTTAATTGCAAGCCAGGCTTTCTAGATCAAAATCAGTGCCTGGCTTACAAAGCTCAATTGACTGAAAGGCCACAAACTTCAAACATTTGCTGAAAACCTGTCCAGAAGAGTGAGGGGTTGGTATACACCTGCAAGGGAGAGGTCTCCAAGTGTGTGTGTAAGTGTGTGTGTAAGTGTGTGTGTGAGAGAGAGCAGGCATAGCAAAATAAATTTGTTTAAATCAAGAGCCATAACTTTATTGAAGACAGAGAGGCGTCTTACCGCAGTGACGTAAAGAACATCTCTGCAGAGTCTGGTCTCCCCAGGAAAGTCTGGTAGATCCAGAAAGTTGTCCACCACCACCTGGCCGATAAGGTCATGCCGCGAGAAGCGATCAAAATCATAGACACTGAAGTGCAGCTTGCGCACATTGAGCTCGGCGTACGCCACGGGGAACAGAAAGACCTCGTCAAACACAGGGTTCAGGGTCTTGCGGTGCACTTTGGTCTGATGCTTGGTCTTGCGGTCGGGCAACAAATAGATCTTCACATACGGGTCCGACGTCCCCGAGAAGTCCTTAGCGGGCAGATCCTCCGCCCTGTGGATCTTCACAATGAGCTGCTCCAAGTCGCAATCGTACTTGACGATGAAATGCAGACGGCCGCAGCTGTCCGCTCTCCGCCCGTCGTCCGTGTCCACAGAGCGCTGCTTGTACAGCTCCGGCTTGATTCGACCCAGACCCGGACCCGAGAGGGACTCCTGCCTCTGGAACTGTCCTGGACTGAACTCAGGGCTGGAGAGGTTCATCTGTCTCCGGATGGAGTCGTGCCTGCAGAGAGAAGCAGGTGTTTATTGTTTTAGTCACTCATGTTTCTGGCGTCATTGTTATGCTGAGTTTCATTATTTTGGATGATGCACATCTGCCAGGTTTACAGAAGTGAACAGACAGCTTGCTGATGAGTTTGGAGAAAAATTTAATTTCATTGTTTTGTTCTCTGACCGCTGAGTTGCCAAAATGATAAAAAAAAATCTGCAGTTTGTTCAGAGATGATGCAGAAGAAGAATGAATCAAACTTACCAATTAAAAATAAACAAACAATATTTTTAAGTTTAGCATTGCAAACTCAGCTACAATAGACAGTATACACCAATCAGCCATAACATTAAAACCACCTCCTTGTTTCTACACTCACTGTCCATTTTATCAGCTCCACTTACCATATAGAAGCACTTTGTAGTTCTACAATTACTGACTGTAGTCCATCTGTTTCTCTGCATGCTTTGTTAGCCCCCTTTCATGCTGTTCTTCGATGGTCAGGACTCTCCCAGGACCACCACAGAGCAGGTATTATTTGGGTGGTGGACCATTCTCAGCACTGCAGTGACACTGACATGGTGGTGGTGTGTTAGTGTGTGTTGTGCTGGTATGAGTAGATCACACACAGCAGCGCTGATGGAGTTTTTAAACACCTCACTGTCACTGCTGGACTGAGAATAGTCCACCAACCAAAAGTATCCAGCCAACAGCACCCTGTGGGCAGCATCCTGTGACCACTGATGAAGGTCCAGAAGATGACCAACTCAATCAGCAGCCATCTCTGACTTTACATCTACAAGGTGGATCAACTAGGTAGGAGTGTGATTCACTCATACCAGCACAACACACACTAACACACCAGCACCATGTCATTGTCACTGCAGTGCTGAGAATGATCCACCACCTAAATAATACCTGCTCTGTGGTGGTCCTGTGGGGGTCCTGGTCATTAAAGAACAGGGTGAAAGCAGGCTAAAAAAGTATGTAGAGAAATAGATTGACTACAGTCAGTTATTGTACAACTACAAAGTTCTTCTATAAGTGGAGCTGATAAAATAGACAGTGAGTGTAGAAACAAGGAGGTGGTTTAAATGTTATGGATCAGTGTACAATAGTGAGTGTTTGGGCTTGATGCAACAACCTTCTGAACACTAGTCCATGACTCCAACCACTGTGCTACCACTGTGTACTCTTCACTGACTTTCTGTAGCTGCACGCATTCAGTTTAAAACACTATTGCTTGCCTACAAAGCCAAAAATTGACCAGTCTTAAGCTACCTTTAAGGTCTAATAAAACCCTGCTCTGTACCACGCATCATCCGAGCCACTAGTCTCACTTGACTTGATCCTCCACCCAGAACTCGAGGAAGACAAGCATCAAGGCTCTTCTCTGTACTCGCACCCAAGTGGTGGAACAAGCTTCCCTTGTCTGTCCGAACATCTGAGTCTCTCGCTGTCTTCAAAACACGATTAAAAACCTTCATCACCTCTTTACTAAACACTTAAGCTGACATGTACTTACTTACTAATGCTCTTATTCAATGCTCTTATTGCATAAAAAAATTATAATTCTTCGACTGTTGTCCACTTAAACTAGAGTAAGGTAATGTTCACTTTGGAAGCACTTCTGTAAGTCGCTTTGGATAAGAGCCGAAAATGTAAATGTAATGTTGACTCAGCAAACCTAAAAAAGTTTTCACATATACAGGATTTAATCAGTTTAAATCGAACCCTGGGTCTGATTCCCCTTTGCTCCATCTGAGCAGGTTCAGAAATCAACTACACTTGAACCAACTGATCATTCTAAGGGTGCATTAGTGAACAGAACTTATGAGCAGTAATAATCTAGAGAAGTTTAGTGTTCCTGTGTCGTTCTTTTAGTACATTAAGCCACGTTAAGCTTTTTTCATAATAAGCTGATTCTCTGCGTTTCTCAGCACCCCGAGCTATAACACAAGTTTAAAAGTGAAACAGGAGGAAAATACAGGTAAACGTAGATGTATGTGGATGCTTTCAGAGTGGATTTGATGGTTGTTTCACACTTATGCGCCGAGGCTCGCGATGAGAGAAGCGCAAAACGCTTCTCATGTGAACGTGCCCTTAGACTGCTCGAGTAAAAACGTCTCGGTCCACTTCCAAGTAAACCTACTTTGACCATATTGATTAAACCCAATGATACAGTGGTGCTGTGGCCTCACAGTAAGAAGATCCTGATTTCAATTACCAGGTAGAGTTTGCATGTTCTCCCCGTGTCTGTGTGGGTTTCCTCCAGAAGCTCTGGTTTTCTCCCACAGTCCAAAGACATAAAGTCAGTTTATCAGAGTCAGGTTAAATGGAACTACTAAAATTGCCCTAAGTATGTGTGTGTGTTTTCCTTGTGATGAACTGACAACCTGTCCAGGGTCTCCCCTATTATTCACCCAGTGAATCGGACCCATTGTGACCCTAAATATATAGGATAAAGTGGTGATAAAACAATAAACAAATGAATGATGTGCTTATGCTGAATAGTATATTATAAATATCTGGACAGAATAAGAGAAAGGGATAACCCCCCTGTACCCCTGCTCCCACCCCAAAAATTAATTCAGTTCACAAAAATACTGGTGCTGGTCATAAAATAAGAATATCATGAAAAAGTTGATTTATTTCAGTAATTCCATTCAAAAAGTGAAACTTGTATATTATATTCATTCATTACACACAGACTGATATATTTCAAATGTTTATTTCTTTTAATGTTGATGATTATAACTGACAACTAATGAAAACCCCAAATTCAGTATCTCAGAAAATTAGAATATTGTGACAAGGTACAATATTGAAGACACCTGGTGCCACACTCTAATCAGCTAATTAACTCAAAACACCTGCAAAGGCCTTTAAATGGTCTCTCAGTCTAGTTCTGTAGGCTACACAATCATGGGGAAGACTGCTGACTTGACAGTTGTCCAAAAGACGACCATTGACACCTTGCACAAGGAGGGCAAGACACAAAAGGTCATTGCTAAAGAGACTGGCTGTTCACAGAGCTCTGTGTCCAAGCACATTAATAGAGAGGCGAAGGGAAGGAAAAGATGTGGTAGAAAAAAGTGTACAAGCAATAGGGATAACCGCACCCTGGAGAGGATTGTGAAACAAAACCCATTCAAAAATGTGGGGGAGATTCACAAAAAGTGGACTGCAGCTGGAGTCAGTGCTTCAAGAACCACCACGCACAGACGTATGCAAGACATGGGTTTCAGCTGTCGCATTCCATGTGCCAAGCCACTCTTGAACAAGAGACAGCGTCAGAAGCGTCTCGCCTGGGCTAAAGACAAAAAGGCTGCTGAGTGGTCCAAAGTTATGTTCTCTGATGAAAGTAAATTTTGCATTACCTTTGGAAATCAAGGTCCCAGAGTCTGGAGGAAGAGAGGAGAGGCACAGAATCAACGTTGCTTGAGGTCCAGTGTAAAGTTTCCACAGTCAGTGATGGTTTGGAGTGTTTTCTGAGGTCCAAGGTCAACGCAGCCGTCTACCAGGAAGTTTTAGAGCACTTCATGCTTCCTGCGGCTGACCAACTTTATGGAGATGCAGATTTCATTTTCCAACAGGACTTGGCACCTGCACACAGTGCCAAAGCTACCAGTACCTGGTTTAAGGACCATGGTATCCCTGTTCTTAATTGGCCAGCAAACTCGCCTGACCTTAACCCCATAGAAAATCTATGGGGTATTGTGAAGAGGAAGATGCGATACGCCAGACCCAAGAATTCAGAAGAGCTGAAGGCCACTATCAGAGCAACCTGGGCTCTCATAACACCTGAGCAGTGCCACAGACTGATGGACTCCATGCCACGTGGCATTGCTGCAGTAATCCAGGCAAAAGGAGCCCCAACTAAGTATTGAGTGCTGTACATGCTCATACTTTTCATGTTCATACTTTTCAGTTGGCCAACATTTCTAAAAATCCTTTTTTTGTATTGGTCTTAAGTAATATTCTAATTTTCTGAGATCCTGAATTTGGGTTTTCATTAGTTGTCAGTTATAATCATCAACATTAAAAGAAATAAACATTTGAAATATATCAGTCTGTGTGTAATGAATGAATATAATATACAAGTTTCACTTTTTGAATGGAATTACTGAAATAAATCAACCTTTTCATGATATTCTAATTTCATGACCAGCACCAGTACTTTATACTTTAAATTTATTATTTTTCCCCAGCATGTTTCTGACCAAGAACAACGCGCAAAGCTAATCGAAAGTCAAACATTCTGGTCTGCATGTGTGATAAGTTAAAATGATAACCTATGTGATAAGTTAAAATGATAATGCACTGTCATGCTGTTAAAAAGTAGTAAAATCTGCACTATTTAAAAAAAGAGGTTAAAATGTTAAAAACATTCAATTTAGCCATTGTTTTGTTGATTCTTAATTGTTAAAAATGAAGTTATATTATCTATGTAGCGTTATCTATGACACAGGTCTTGATCCACTAGTCGGAGATTGATTGCTTTTGCCTCCACTAGTGATGCTGGGGAAATCGCGGTGTTTTTCTCATTCCAGTAAAAGTTCTCACTGAGAAAACATCGCTTTATCACTCTCGTGATTATTTCTCCCCATTTTCAGGTATAATGTGTGCACTTTATTTTGTTCAGTGATTGTAATAGAAAAAGTGTATGTTAAAAGTTTGGAAGTTGTAGCGAAGTTTTGCTGAGTATGCTCAAGTGTGTGTGCGTGTGTGTGTGTGTGTGTGTGAAGCTCCAGCTCGTTAGCTGCATTAAACTCGTGGCTAATTCTAATGCAGTCACCATCTTGTGAATCCACATGTGCATGTTAACGAATGTATTTGCCAATTGTTTGAACATTGAACAGTAGTAACTCATGTCAGTTTAATGAGAGTTAACTCAGTTGTAGTTTTACATTTCTTATCCGTGTTGGAAGTGAGAAATACCTCAGAAAAATATTGTTAATGAGTTATATATGATTATATATGATATGATTTTGGAACATTAAGATATAGACATGTAGCCTTTAAAAAGGGTATTGTATTTTTCTGTTCCTTTATTATATCAAAGAAGGTAACAAATATGCTTTTACATCTGACATTGAGTATTGTAGCTAAGATGTTTGAGTACTGTAGCTAAGATGTGAGTAAATGATTTATGTATTTGTTAATTGATTCCAGTAAAAGTTCTCACTGAGAAAACATCGCTTTATCACTCTCGTGATTATTTCTCCCCATTTTCAGGGGTACAACATTTTGGAGGCACCGCTGGGATTGCTCTTCAGATGCCTGGTGTCCACATCCTGGGGGCCGGAGTCTGAGGTAGCTAATCTCCTTTCACAAAACAACCCAGGTGGGCTACAGGGAGAAGCGTGTTGCTGTTGGAGGAGCGCTGGAAGCTGGGTGGTTGAGAAAGTCACTTGAGGCCAACTAGAGATCATCAGAGACCCTGATCGCCCAGTTCAGAGCTAGTTCCTGCACAGTAAGTGTTGCCCCTGTCCCGCCAACATGACGTCAGCTTGGGAAGAACTACAGGAGGAGGTAGTGGGAGAATTACACACCCTAACTAAGGACAATTTGCTTAGAATCTGCGATTTTCTTAACATATCAGGCGAGCAAAGAGCCAGTGTTGAAGGAAAGTCCCGTATCTCACTAGTGACTCATGTAATGAAATACCTTGAGAGAGAAGAAATGGCAGAGTTAGAAGATGGTGGAATGTCAGAATTGCTGCTACTCAAAGACAAAATTGCAGATTTAGCTACCAGTACAAATAATGGGGCAGTACAAACAGAAGAAAAAAAGGAAACTGAACAGGCCACTTCTGCTACTGTGACTGTCAATGAGTCTAAGCACCAAACCCAATCTGCTGTAAGTCCACAAGTTAGCACACAGCCCTCTGTCAGTACTCAGCCACAACAGCCGGGTCCATACTGGCGCAAGGATTTCAAAATTTCGGGTCAAATAGGTGAACCAGGCCAGAAAGACAAATTGACATTTTCAAGTTTAGCTCACCAAATTGAAAATGGGCTAAATAGAGGGTACCATGAAATAGAAATAGTAGATGCTGTTATTAGAGCTATTTCTCCAGGTTCACAGCTACGCAGCTATCTGGAAGGAAAGTCCCATCTGACGCTTCCGACACTTCGACGCATCCTGCGCTCCCACTTCCAAGAGAAAAACGCTACAGAGCTCTACAAACAGCTAGCATCGGAAGCACAACAAAGCAAAGAAACGCCTCAGAGTTTTCTCATGCGAGTTTTTGATTTGAGACAAAAAGTGCTGTTTGCCTCTCAAGAGTCCGAATCAGGGCTCAAGTATGACCCAGCCCTAGTTCAGCGCATGTGTCTTCATACATTACTGACTGGTCTCCAGAACGACAGTGTCAGAATAGACATGCAGCCACTTCTATTAGATGCTGAGACCTCAGATGAGCTTCTCTTAGAAAGGTTAAATGTCGCCTGCGCTACTGAGGCTGAGAGAAAAACCAAAAGAAAGTCTAACATCCCACAGTCAACCACAAATGTGAATGTAGTGCAGTCAGAAGGTACTCCCTCTGCAAAGTGCCCGGTGAAAGAAACCAAAACCGGGGTTCCTTCTGAACTTTTAACAGAACTACAAGAGCTTAAAACGGGTGTAGCTTCTCTGAAGGGTCTCAGTGCCGAGATAGCTCAAATTAAAGAGACTTTACAGCAAACTAGGTTATTGCCATGGCCTGAAGCCTCATCTGCAGTTGGGCTAAATAGTAACGCTCAACCATTTGTCCCACCACAGCAGTTCTATAGCAATTATGGTCAGCTTCACGCACCTGGCCCAGTCTGGCCTCATTATGGACCTAACCAGTATCCCAGTCACCCTGCCCGAGTCCCACGGAGGTGTTTTCACTGCCAGCAAACAGGGGCTGAAGAACGCTGCATGCACTGCTACAGATGTGGAAGTGAAGAGCATTTTCAAGCTGGGTGCAAGATCAGAGGAACCAGACTGATTAGAGAGGCTCCTTTAAACAAGGAACGGTTACCACCACGGGACGAGTGTTAACCGTAGCTACCAAAGAGTCCCACAAATGCGCGACTTGTGACAGTGGGGATCCACTTGACAGACTGAAGCAATGCGCTCACTCGTTAAGTACCAATGAGAAGCTTGACTATAAAGTTGACCACCCTTACAGAGTCACCTCATTAGTTGGCAGGCAGTGTTTGATTGAATGCTACTTGAATGGCCACCGATTGCAGGCTCTATGGGACACAGGTTCTCAGGTGTCGATAATTGATGAACGATGGAAAGAGGAATATTTAGCAACTACCAGATTGAGGGATGTTTCTGAGATTCTAGACTCACCTGGTGATTTGACATTGACTGCTGCAAACGGTACTGAAATGCCATACTTGGGATGGCTTGAAACAACTTTCCAGCTAGCCTCTGAAACCAGTCCAACAGAAGAGCTGCTCATCCCAGTACTTGTAATGAAAGGTTGGCACTTGTCACATCCCATCATAGGCTTCAACGTTATCGAGCACATCTTGACAAAGACCAAAAGAGATAAACGCTATCATGCAGTAAGGAAAGCTTTTCCAAGTCTTAAAAGAAATACAGTGAAAGCCCTAATACAGGCTGTTAGCGCAGAGCAAGAAGCTGAGTATGCAGTAAAAACCAAAAAAGAGAAGGTTACAGTGTCAAAACACAGTAGCATTCAAATCAGCTGTCGTATCGCCACACAGCCTTTCAAAGAGGACATGACCATACTGTTTCAGCCGGACCTGAACTCACAGTGGCCGGATGGTCTTGAATTTTATGACACCTTAGTCAAAATCAAGAAAGGGGCACTACCGACCATCACACTTGATGTCTCCAACTCCACTGACCACGACATCTGTTTGCCAGGACGCACTTTAATTGGCACAGTGCAGGCTGTTATGACAGTCTTGCCTGCTCAGGTTTTTAAGGAAGCTGCAACACCAGTCACAGTGAGTCACACCAGCATGAAACCTGCAAATAACTCCAGTGAACAATGGGATCCACCTGTGGATCTAAGCCATCTTAGTGAGGGTCAGAGACTGGTGGTGAAACAGATGCTGAGAGAAGAATGTCAGTCCTTCTCAAGGTCAGATGACGATATTGGCTGTATTGAAAAATTGCACATGTCCATTTCCCTCAAAGACACTGATCCAGTAAAACGCACATACATATCAGTGCCTAGCCCTCTCTACCAGGAAATGAAAGACTACCTCCATGATCTAATAGTACAGGGCTGGGTCAGGAAGTCAAACTCATCGTATTCCTCACCTGTTGTGTGCGTTCGAAAAAAAGATGGCACACTTCGGTTGTGCATAGATTACAGAGACCTGAACCGAAAGACCCACCCCGACCGTCAACCCATTCCTCGCGTTCAGGACATTTTGGACAGTCTAGGTGGTCAGTCCTGGTTTTCTCTCTTAGACCAAGGGAAGGCTTACCACCAAGGCTTCATGTCTGAAGAAAGCAGAGCACGGACAGCCTTTGTAACCCCATGGGGCCTATATGAGTGGGTTCGCATTCCATTTGGTCTCATGAACGCACCTGCAGCTTTCCAACGCTGTATGGAGGAGTGTCTAGAAGGGCTCCGGGACAACATCTGTATTCCCTATTTAGATGACACACTGGTTTTCAGTAAAACGTTTGACAGTCATGTAAATGATGTGCGAAGAGTGCTACAACGGCTCCGGGAGTACGGCATAAAACTTAAACCAAGCAAATGTAACTTGTTCAAATCTGAGGTCCGTTATTTAGGCAGAATAGTCTCTGCGGAGGGTAGTAGAGTTGATCCAGCCGACTTAGAAGCTGTCAGGGCCCTGAAAGACATTAGTCCTCAGACGGTGGGCCAACTCAGAAAAATGCTTGGTCTTCTCACCTACTACCGGCAATACATCAAGGACTTTTCACAAAAAGCCAGCTGTCTATATGAGCTTCTGAAAGCAGACTCGGATGATGCTTCTCACAACGACAGGAAAACAAAAACAAGACCAAAGAAAGCGAGTCATGTTGTGCCCTCAAAAAAGCCAATTGTGTGGACCGACCAGCATCAGCAGGTACTTGAACAGCTGATTGACTGCCTGCTCCATCCACCAGTGTTAGGCTTCCCTGATTTCAGTCAGCCATTCATTGTACATACTGACGCGTCACACCAAGGGTTGGGTGCGGTATTATATCAAAAACAAGAAGGCAAACTGAGAGTTATCGCCTATGGTTCACGCACTTTGACAGCAGCAGAAAAAAACTATCATCTCCATGCAGGCAAACTGGAATTCCTGGCTTTAAAATGGGCCATCACTGATAAGTTCCGCGACTACCTGTACTATGCCCCAAGTTTCATTGTGTATAGTGATAACAATCCGCTCACGTACATTCTGTCAACTGCAAAGCTGAATGCGACCACTTCCAGGTGGGTTGCAGAGTTAGCGGATTTCCACTTCACCATAAGGTATAGACCAGGGAGGGAGAACAGTGACGCCGATGCCTTGTCGAGGATGCCACTGGATGTGGAGTCTCTAATGAGAGAATGTTCAGAGGAATTACCAAGCAATGCCATCGCTGCCGTCACTCAAGCTGTTGAGGTACAGGAAAAGTCCCTTGCAATTTGGCCATTTACAACTGCGACTATATCAGCTCCCGCTGAAGGTGAGTTAGCCACTGTGTCAATCAGCTCTATTCCGACAAAACAATTAAGAGAAGCACAAGAGTCCGATCAAGTCATCTCTCCTGTGTTAGAGAGTAAGCTCTCGGGTTTCAAGCCCACAGCTAAGGGGTTGCAGATGTTCAGTCCAAAAACTAAATGTCTGTTCAGAGGATGGGACAAATTGACTATAGATGATGGACTTCTGTATAGGGCCACTGCCACCCGCAAGCAACTGGTCTTGCCAGAAAAATACAAAGGGAAGGTGTTGGAAGAGCTGCACAACAACATGGGCCACCAAGGCATCGATCGCACAGTATCGCTGGTACGTGATCGCTTCTTCTGGCCACACATGCAGTCCGACATTGAGCACTATGTGACAAAAGCCTGTACTTGTCTAAAACAGAAAAAGCCCAGCCACGACCCAAGAGCCCCCTTGACCAATATTGTGACAACACAGCCATTCGAACTAGTCTGTATTGACTTTCTCCATCTGGACAAGTGCAAGGGTGGATATGAGTACATCCTTGTTGTTGTTGATCACTTTACCCGGTTTGCTCAAGCATATGCCACCACATCAAAGTCAGGAAAAACTGCTGCAAACCTTATCTTCAATGACTTTGCGCTGAAGTTTGGCTTCCCGGCTCGTATCCATCACGACCAAGGGGGAGAATTTGAGAACCAGTTGTTCAGCCAGTTAAAGAAACTTAGTGGAATAGCTGGGTCCAGGACAACACCCTATCACCCGATGGGAAATGGTCAAGTAGAGCGCATGAACCGGACATTGTTGCAAATGATGAAGACCTTGACTGAGATGCAAAAATCGAACTGGAAAGAATCCCTGAATAAATTGGTGTACGCCTATAACTGCACGCGTTGCGAGGTGACCGGCTACTCTCCATTCTATCTTCTGTACGGGAGGTCACCCAGACTTCCAGTTGACATACTTTTCAGGCTGCACACAGGGTCAGGCTCCAGTGATCAGCGAGATTATGTGAAGAAATGGAGACAAGGCATGGAGGAAGCATACGCCATTGCAAATCAAAATGCTCAAAAGGCTGCTGGACGGAGTAAAAGGTACTATGACGCGAAAATAAGGGGTCCAGTGCTACAACCTGGTGAGCGTGTTCTGATAAAAAACTTGACGCCCAGAGGAGGACCAGGTAAACTCCGGAATTATTGGGAGGACACAGTTCATACAGTAGTGACACAAATGGGGTCTGATCTGCCAGTTTATGAAGTAAGACCAGAAAAGGGAAAGGGACGCTCCAGAGTGCTGCACAGAAACTTGCTAATGCCCTGTGATTATTTACCTATCGAGACACCACCAGAATTACCTAGGAATGATGAGGGGAAACGGAAAAGAAGACTCCAGCCTGCATCTCAAACTCAGGAATCTGATGAGGACAGTGAGGATGAGTACAAACTTCATTATGAACCCTGTCAGAGTCCAGCAGTACCAGCAAAAGGGGATGAGACATCTGAAGAATCAGAGATTGAGCTTGAACACAGACACCCACCAGAGGAAGAGGAAGATGAAATGCCAGATCCTGTTGTACCACCAGCATCGTCTCCTGGGGAAGATAGGTCAAGGGAGTCCAGTTCACCTGCTGAAAACCTCCCTGATGAGGAGATCAACTTTTCCACTGTGTCCGATGAGCACTCATCACATGCCTCTCCTTCACCAAGTACTGCTATTGATCCTGAGAGACTGCCCTATCAGCAGCCATATAGAGTTAGACACCCACCGAAACGTACAACCTATGATCAACTTGGTGTCCCTTCCTGCTACAGTGTCCAACCATCTCCCCAAATGTTGCCTGTCTACCATGCAACAGGACTGATTCCGTGGCTGCCACCCTTACAGCCATGCTATTTTCAACCCTCCGGTCCTGTATGGACTCCAGCGAACATGAGCCCACAGGTATCTTGTGTGTGACTAACACCATGAACGGTTCATGGGATACTTCATAAACTATCATCATGGACTATTCACAGACTGTTTATACAGCTTGTTGCCATGAAGACTATAAATGGACTGTAAAAAAAAACTGTCAATGGACTGTTAACGCAAGGGTCAGTTACCAGGCATGGACTGTGGCCCTATCCATGGACTGTTTGCAGTTATCAGTTTATGATCCCTGAACTTTGTTTGAGTACCAACTCACAGATCTTCAATTTCAGTTTTATGGGAAAAAAAAAAGTTTAATTGTTTGAATGTCGGGACGACATTTATTTTGTAGGGGAGTATGTGATAAGTTAAAATGATAACCTATGTGATAAGTTAAAATGATAATGCACTGTCATGCTGTTAAAAAGTAGTAAAATCTGCACTATTTAAAAAAAGAGGTTAAAATGTTAAAAACATTCAATTTAGCCATTGTTTTGTTGATTCTTAATTGTTAAAAATGAAGTTATATTATCTATGTAGCGTTATCTATGACACAGGTCTTGATCCACTAGTCGGAGATTGATTGCTTTTGCCTCCACTAGTGATGCTGGGGAAATCGCGGTGTTTTTCTCATTCCAGTAAAAGTTCTCACTGAGAAAACATCGCTTTATCACTCTCGTGATTATTTCTCCCCATTTTCAGGTATAATGTGTGCACTTTATTTTGTTCAGTGATTGTAATAGAAAAAGTGTATGTTAAAAGTTTGGAAGTTGTAGCGAAGTTTTGCTGAGTATGCTCAAGTGTGTGTGCGTGTGTGTGTGTGTGTGTGTGAAGCTCCAGCTCGTTAGCTGCATTAAACTCGTGGCTAATTCTAATGCAGTCACCATCTTGTGAATCCACATGTGCATGTTAACGAATGTATTTGCCAATTGTTTGAACATTGAACAGTAGTAACTCATGTCAGTTTAATGAGAGTTAACTCAGTTGTAGTTTTACATTTCTTATCCGTGTTGGAAGTGAGAAATACCTCAGAAAAATATTGTTAATGAGTTATATATGATTATATATGATATGATTTTGGAACATTAAGATATAGACATGTAGCCTTTAAAAAGGGTATTGTATTTTTCTGTTCCTTTATTATATCAAAGAAGGTAACAAATATGCTTTTACATCTGACATTGAGTATTGTAGCTAAGATGTTTGAGTACTGTAGCTAAGATGTGAGTAAATGATTTATGTATTTGTTAATTGATTCCAGTAAAAGTTCTCACTGAGAAAACATCGCTTTATCACTCTCGTGATTATTTCTCCCCATTTTCAGGGGTACAACACATGAGCAGGCCCGCCTGTTTAAATGAATTTTAAAAATGACCAGAATCAATAGAATTGATCGTACTCTTCTCTGTGTAGTGTCACTTAGAAACACTGTGTGCAAGGCATTAATGCACTTTGGACAGGACGGTGTGATCAAATAGCAACACACACACACACGCACACTAACATTTACTCACACACAGCTAGAGCCAATTTAAAACTTTCTGTATGCCAATCTACCTTCTGTATGTTGTAAGGAGATTGAAGCAAACCAATACCTCCAGTAATTAAAAAAACCCTTCCAAACACATAAACATAAAGGAGTGTTGAATATGGCCAGAAGTATGTAGACACACCTTTTAAAGATTAAGTTTTTCGCCACACCCATTACTACTAGGTACATAAATCAGTTATATAAATTAGATACTACCAAATTTATGACAACAGTTAAGGGAGAGCTCTTTCCTGTTTCACAAGACTCACCCCTGTGAACAAAGAGAAACCCATAAAGCCATGGTTTGGAGACTTTGATGTGGAGGAACCCCAGTGACCCCACTCAGGTGGCGCAGCGGTAAAAACACACGCTGGAACCAGAGCTGGGATCTCGAATATGTCATATCGAATCTCAGCTCTGCCTGCCGGCTGAGGCTAGGCGGCCGCATAAACAACGATTAGCCTGTTGTTCATATGGGCGGGACTAAGCCGGCTGGGGTCTCTCTCTCTCATGACTGGTGCAATTACAACCTCTGCTGGCTGATTGATGGCGCCTGCACAGAGATGAGAAAAGAGTGCTGTCAGGGTGTGTCCCTCCGTACACGCAGCTAAGCTGCACTTCACTCGTCAAAGTGTAGGTGATAAGATGCATACGGCATGCTGCCCACATGTTGGAGGAAGCATGGGTTAGCTTTGTTCTCCTCAATCAGAGCAGCACACACAACTATGTGGTAACCCTACTGAGAGCAGCTACTTACAAAAAATTTATTACAATAATACACTTTAATGTCATGATAATTCATTCAGATTTAGCAATATGAAGATGCATCTACCCTTATTATTAAAAAGTATCGGTATCTGTATCAATATCAGCGATACTGGCCCTGTATTTACTTGGTATCGAATCGATACCAGATTTTGCAGTATCGCACACCACTAACTGGCAAGTTGTTCAGATTCTGGTGCAAAAGCACCTGCGCTCCACTGCCATTGGACTGCTGGAATATTTTCATAAAATCTGACCAGTATCTATAAATTAATAACCCAATAAGTCTGGAGATCATCCAGGGACTTTTTTTGCAAGTATTAGATAAGCAGTGATTTTTTTTCTTACAACCTTTCCATCAAAACATTTGCCTCATCTCTTGGAATATTCCGGACCTTCACTGAAGATTTAAACATCGATAATTCTTTTGATTTTTTATTTATGTACTTTTTGACTCACCACTCATGTGTAGCTTTATGACTATTTAAAGATACTTTTACTTGTTTCCAGAGCAAGTTAAAAATGTCAGATTTAATTTCATCTGTATAAATAAATCCATCTCACATAAAAAAAACAGATGGATTTGAGTTACTTGGATCTGAACCGTGATCACACAGTGTGACTGTATCAGATCTGAGATCGTCGATACGCCCAGAAACCAAATGCTCCTCAGAGAGAAATTCATGCTTATTAGATTCAACAAATTTGATTCAGTGAACCCAACACCAGGACTTACCGGACGGATGGGGTGGGGTCGGTGATCTGCCTTTGCACACGGGCAATGTGGACATGATTGTGTTCCTTGGCTTTGGTCTGTGCCTCTAGATTGATGTCTGGTGACGTGTGGCTGATCTTCATCGCTGACTCAGGTACCAGCATGGGTGCTGAAGGGTCTTTTACAAAATCTGTACTATACTCGCGTGTCAGGAGCTCCTCGTCGGTCAGCACCGGCTGCTGCTCGCCCTCCTGCTCCTTTAGGCTGAAGGGAAAGAAACGGTCGCGCAGCGGCACCCAGACCAACTTCCAGGATACAAAGAGCGAGACCCCAAACAGAGCCAGGCCACATGATGTCACCATCAATGACAGCAGACTCACCGACACATCTGGTAACACACAAAGAAAACAAGGGAAACTGTTACTGTCCATCGCAGGGCAGACACACATACACACACACACACACATTCACCCATAGGACAATTCAGTGTCTCCAATTAATCTGACTGCATGTTTTTGGACTGTGGGAGGAAACTGGAGCTTCGGAGGAAACCCACACAGATACAGGGAGAACAAGCAAACTCCACACAGAAATGACCCAGACCGGCCCACCTGGAGACCGAACCCATGACCTTCTTGCTGTGAGGGGACAGCCACCGTGCCACCCCTCCCTTCAGTATTATGTTAAAAAAAAATACATGTAATAATGTAGTCTAGATGTGATGAGGTCCATTAATGGCACAGGTTTGGAAGGAAGCGCTGTTTGGCTGCATCTTACAACATACAGTGATGAGTCAAAAAATTATGACCACAGTAAAACATTAGCACACCAAAGCTGACTTCTCGAACTTGCAAGTTCAAATTTCAGCTTTGCTACTGGCAGTCAATGAATAGCTCATCCAAGAGTGGGGGTGCCAGAGGGGTTCCTTCACAACTGATGCAATTTCAACCTCTGCTGGCTGATCGATGGCACCTGTACCGAAACGGTGGATAATGGAGATCAGTGTGTGACTCTCCATTTCAACATGCCTTGTGCAGGTGAAAAATAGTGGTCGGCTACTGCACACATGTTGAAGGGGCGTCTGCTAGTCATGGCCCTCCTCAGTCAGGAGTGGAGGTCTGCATCAGTAGAGGAGGCGGAATGCATAATTTAGTACCAATCACATGTCAGTCATTTGGGCTTAGTGATGAGGGCCAATATGTTGTGGACAGATGAATGGGTCAGTTATTTCTGAAACAGTCAGGGGTGCTCACAGGCAGCCGTGGTAAGTGCCTATCGGCAGTGGCTTGGGAGAGAAAAACCATAGTCGGCCACCAGTTTGTTGGGCACCTAGGACTCATTGATGCCAGAGGACAACAACTGTACTCGTAAACCTGTACTACATTTCTCAATCTAAGGGGACCCCATCAAACCAATTAGAGCGACTAAACATTACCTTACTCTAGTTTAAGTAGACAGCAGTCCAAGAACACAAATCTACTGAAACCCTGACAGAACCAAAGTTTTTTTTTGTTTTTTTTTGGAGTAAGTAACTAAGTACAAGTCAGCCTAAGTGCTTAGTAAAGAGGTGATGAAGGTTTTAATCATTTTTAAAGACAGCGAGAGACTCAGATGTTCTGACAGACAGAGGAAGTTCGTTCCACCACTTGGGTGCCAGTACAGAGAAGAGCCTTGATGCTTGTCTTCCTCGAGTCCTGGGTGGAGGATCAAGTAACGCGAGACTAGTGGCTCGGAGGTTGCGTGGTACAGAGCAGGGTTTTATTAGACCACAAAGGTAACTTGGGGCTGGTCCATTTTTGGCTTTGTAGGCGAGCATCAGTGTTTTAAACTGAATGTGTGCAGCTACAGGAAGCCAGTGAAGAGAACTCAGTAGTGGGGTGATGTGGCAGTGTTCAGGTCGGTTAAAAACCAGACGGGCAGCTGCATTTTGAATGAGCTGCAAGGGTTTAATAGTGGACATGGGAGCACCTGCTAGAAGGAAGTTGCAGTAGTCCAACCGTGAGATTACAAGTGACTGCACAAGAATCTGAGTAGCTTCCATGGAGAGAAATGGCCGAATCTTCCTGATGTTGTAGAGGAGGAACCGGCACGATCTTGTCATGTTGGCTACGTGAGAAGAGAAGGTCAGCTGGTTATCCAGGACGACACCAAGGCTTCTTACATTATCAGCTGGTCTGATCTGGGAGTCATCAGGAGAGATGACTAGGTTCTGGGTTGGAGATTGATCTCCAGGAATAAGTAACAGCTCGGTCTTGCTGGGATTGAGTTTTAGATGATGTGCTGACATCCATTGTGAGATGTCTCGCAGACATGCTGAGATGCGAGCTGAGACTTGCGTGTCTGATTGAGGAAATGACAGAATGAGCTGAGTATCATCTGCATAGGAGTGGTAAGAGAAGCCATGGAAGGCTATGACCTTACCCAGAGAGCGGGTGTAGATAGAGAATAGAAGTGGGCCAAGTACAGAGCCCTGAGGAACACCGGTTGAGAGAGTGCATGGAGGGGATATAGATCTTTAAGCTCTTAACCTCAGATTTTGTATTTTTACCATTGGAAACCCAAAATAAACTTAAGAAAGGGCTCAAATTTGTGAAAGTTTTCTTTTTACAAAAATAATTGTGTATCAATCATTCAGTTACAGGAAAAAACATAAAATGGAACACAGGAATCAGTGAAATTCCCAAACTGCCATTATAAACATGCTCCTTACTAGTGTAAACAAATGTAAGTACTGTAAATTACTTTAACCATTCTAGCAAGTACAGAAACATGTTAAACATGCGTGGTGGGGCCGCTCAGGTGGCGCAGCGGTAAAAACACACGCTGGAACCAGAGCGGGGATCATATACATCGTATATACATCATAATACATCGTATCCAATCCCGGCTCTGCCTGCCGGCTAAGGCTGAGCGGCCACATGAACAATGATTGGCCTGTTGTTCATATGGGCGGGACTAAGCCGGATGGGGTCTCTCTCCCATGACTGGTGCAATTACGACCTCTGCTGGCTGATTGATGGCGCCTGCACAGAGATGAGAAAAGAGTGCTCTCAGGGTGTGTCTCTCCGTACACAACAGTGAGCTGCACTGCACTCGTCAAAGTGTAGGTGATAGGATGCATACGGCATGCTGCCCACATGTCGGAGGGGGCCTGGGTTAGCTTCGTTCTCCTCAATCAGAGCAGGGATCGGCATTGGTGGAGAGGAAGCATGACACAATCGGGCAATTGGAGAAAAAGGGGAGAAAATGCATAAATAATATATATACGTATATAAACATGTGTGGTGAGTTTCTAAACAAATTCTGTTCAACGTTTGAACACATTGTACCCAAGGATGGATTAAGGATAGTCTAAGCTATCCTAAACATACCCCCCCCCCCCCCCGCGCCCCCCCCCCCCCCTCCAAAAAAATTAATCAATTAATACATTAAACAACCTGTCAATAACTAACCCTAACACAAGAATCTATTTTATATAAGTTTCTTTCTACTCTTCTTTCTTTTGGCGCATCCTAATCCTGAGTTCATTCTTAATACGAGCCAGTTTGGAGAATGAATGCTCCCCTTCACAATTTGTGATAGGCACAGTCAAAAAAAGTCTAAGTGCGATGTAGATATTTGGAAAGGTTGACTGTAAATTCAAATTTATCATGGTTTTGAGCATTTTACTAGGACATTTTTCTTTTTCTGTTATGAATGATTTGTATTGTATCAATTCATCTGCCAGGCTCATGTTCAGATCTGAAGGATATGCTGCAGCGAGTGAGTTAGCCTTTAAAGTGAGCTCACTGTTGGACATATTGTCAGGCATGAAAAGAACATCAAATAGCTCAGTTAAGTGTGTGTATGCATTCAAACTGCTTGAAATTGCTTGTCTTAAATTTCAATAATTGCAAAATTGCAAAATTTATTTGTGTCTCTGCGCTTAAGAGAAATTGAATAATAATAATAATTTTGAAACAATACAAATTCAGAAACATTAAGTAAGGGCCTGAATCGCATATTTGCAACAAAACGTCTGTTATGAAATATGGTAGCTTGCCTGGCAATTTGTAGGTCCCTAGAAAGTCAAGGAGCCATGGTAAACGACTTCTATGGAAGTCAAGGGCCCCATAGCAGGGGCCCTCGTGATCAAGGGCCCTCTAATGGTATGCCCTGCTCTTCTCTAGGGCCCCCTGGTAGGGGCTCTCATTACCAGGGCCCTCTAAAAATATGCCCCCCTCTTTCCTAGGACCCCTAATAGCCAGAAGTCGAAGTCAGAGCAGTGCCGTAATCCATTTTCATAAGGGGCCCAAAAGCATGGCTAGGGCCCAAAAGCATGGCTAGGGGCCCCAAAAGCATGGCTAGGGCCCCCAAGAGGCCCTGGGGTCAAAGTCCCTAATAGTCAGAGGATCCTTAAAATGGAGGGCCCTCGGAAATAAAAATATATTGTATCATAAATGTTGATAGGCATCGCAAAATGTTTTGGGCCAGGGCCCCCTCTGACCTCAAGGGCCCCTGGGCGCTGGCCCCACTGGCCCGGTCAGTAATCCAGCCATGATTGTACCACTGAGTATGTCTCCTGGCAGTTAATGTTTTGACTTTTACATAAGCGTCCAATCACAATCATTTGCGCTCACTGTG
The DNA here is from genome assembly GCF_030014385.1 of Trichomycterus rosablanca. NCBI lineage: Eukaryota > Metazoa > Chordata > Actinopteri > Siluriformes > Trichomycteridae > Trichomycterus > Trichomycterus rosablanca. Next base: position 35,358,780 of record NC_085995.1, read on the forward strand.
ATTACTGACTGCAGTTGGAGTTTCCTTGTTAATGACAAAGTTTAAAGGATAATTTCCAGACTGGTTGAATCTAACAGTGAGCCTATGGCAAGGCTGTAATCCCAATATACTTTCGAGGGGACCGAATATACCCCGGATATTTGGTTATGCTCAAAATGTCCTTTCAGTATACTCACTCACTCACTTTCTTAACCACTTATCCAAGGGTTGCGGGGGGTGGGGGGCGCGCAAGGCACACAGTAACACCCTGGACAGGGCGCCAGTCCATTGCAGGGCAGACACACACACACATTTACCTACAGGGCAATTAATTGTCTCCAATTAACCTGACTGCAGATTTTTTTCAGACTGTGGGAGGAAACCCACGCAGACACGGGGAGAACATGCAAACTCCACACAGAAAAGACCCGGACCGCCCTACCTGGGGATCAAACCCAGGACCTTCTTGTTGTGAGGGGACAGTGCTACCCACCAAGCCACCGTGCCCCCCCTCTTTCCAGTGTACTGATGTAAAAATGATAAACATATCCCACTCACTGGCTTTGCATAATGTTAGGATCTCTTACTGTTCCCATCAGATATTGACTGCAGGAATGTTTATAATGGCAGGAAACCCCAATAATCTCACGCCCAGGTGGATTTAGTCCTTTGCCAATGTTCAATTAATGGGCTATGGTAACATACATATTCATGCTTACAAATGTAGTGAGCAGAAAAGCATCTCAGAACGCACAACACATTGCACCTTGAGGCAGATGGGCCTGATTCTCTCAGCCAATTAAAAGAATCCTAGGCTATAGTGGACAGTTGAAGATTGTCCAGTTTGGGTATATATATCTCCAGGGACACTCAGTTCACACCAATTAAGTATGTATGGAATCTTAGGGTCATTTCGGATTGCCAGCTTTCCCTTCCTGCTCATGTTACTAACCTGACTTAATCATGCTGCTTTTTCCTTTCTCAGATTCTTGTTCAGACTCTTGTCTTTTTAAGGCCGGACTACCGCAGCTTGCTCCTGGCAGCACTTCTCATGTCCACCATCACCCTAAACTGTTTTATTCTAACCAAAAGCTGGCTGACCACCATCCTTCTGCAATGTTTTCACTGGCTTCCTGTAGCTGGCCGCATTACAATGATTTATACAATGCCAATAACAGACCAGCCCATACTTACCAGCATTCATAAAACCATGTTTTGTATCTCATACTCCTCAAGCCTTAAATGTGGTTTACAAATGACTAAAGACCCACATCTTTATTATGTGCTTAAATGGAAACTAATTTTGTATTTACTAATTTCTCCTTATTAAAAAATAAACAAATTCTATGTATAGTTTGTGCTACCATGGTTTCTGTTTTTAGACTGTTGTCTACTTGAGCTGGCATAAACTTAAACAGTATACTTAAACTGGCTTGGACAAAAGAATCGGCCATGCTGTAAATGTAGATGAAATAAAGATTAAGAAAAAAAATTACTATTAATACCAACTAGTTTAATACCACAGCCTACTGAGAATTAATGCTGACCATGTTCTTCCATTTATGGACACATCTTTTTTTTAAATAATTGCTACTTTTAGCATAAAAAATACACCATGTCACAAAGCACATATACAATAAGTTCAGTATATACGACCTTATCAGTAACTACATCTGAATTTAGTAGCAATTTGTAGCAATTTTATTACACAATGGGTGTGTTCGAAAACGTAGTGAGCTGCCTTGCTGTCTTACTGTCTACATGGGCAGCTGCCTGAGTAGAGAGGATTCTAATAAGTCAATGACTTATAAGGCAGGTTTATTCGAACGCGCTACTTAGACAGCGGGTTAAATTCCATCGGGTTTTGCTTACTAAGCTAACACTTAGCATCCTGCCATTTAAACCAATGGGATGGGGTGGCACAGCACGCTAGCATGTCACCTAACATCTCCCTCCGTGAACCAAAAATGGTTAAATTCGCTGACAAAGCCCGAACTTGCAAATAAATACACTTGTACAAGTTTATACAAGTTAAAAATCAATAATATATATTTTTTATGCATTTTACTAGGATTTATCTCCCCCTTTAGCACGTCTAACTGCCCAATTTGCATCACGCCTCCTCTATGCCTCTGCCGATCCCTGCCCTGACCGAGGAGATTGACGCTAACCCACATCCCCTCCGACACGTGAGCAGCAAGCCGTATGCATCTTGCCACCCACACATTGACAAGTGTGGTGCCACCTAGCGTTGCGTGCGGAGAGACACACCCTAAGAGCACTTCTTCCTCATCTCCATGTAGGCACCTCTAATCAGCCAGCAGAGGTCGTAACTGCACCATTCTGACAGAGAGAGACCCACTTCCGGCCTTAGTCCCGCCCATTTGAACAACCGGCCAATCGTTGTTCATATAGCCGCTCAGCCTCAGTCGGTAAGGCAGAGCTGAGATTCGATACGACATACTCGAGATCCAGCTCCGGTTGCAAAGCGTGTTTTTACCGCTGCGCCACCTGAGTGGCTAATAATGATTTATTTACTTTTGAAAGTAACTCCATTCGTTTCTCCGAAACCGTCAGCCATGTTTTTTTTTTATTTTTCTGTGAGAAAAGAGCTGCCGCACTGAATGCTGGGATTGCCTTGATCGCTTCCGATGCTCACTCGTTCTTGAGTCAAAATAAAATTGAAATTTTAAGATGCCTAACTAGACAGCTTATTAAGGCATCTAGGAATTCAAACAGCCTCATTCTCGGGAGCGTGCATAGGATGACGTAAAATGCTGTCTATGTAGAGAGCGCACTAGCTTTTCGAACACACCCAATATGTCCATTATCAGAAAGATTGATGTATAGCTGTATACATCATGCTACAGACTGCAATCATTGATTGGGATCATTTTAAAACCACTGGGAATAATAATAAAAGTCAAATCTTTTAACTTTGCTTTTCAATGGGGTGGTAACTTCAAGAGTACTTACTTTGTACTGTTAGTGTGTATTTTTACTGAAAAGTATAAATTAGGCCAATTGCACAACAGTGTGTACTTTTAATGAGTCCAACCTCATGTAAAAAGAAACCGCCTTAGGGCACCACCATGGCAATAAGAGGAACTTTTTAATACTTTCATTATTGAGAGCATTTCTGAGCATATCTGACATGTCCCCCCAATATAAATTGTGATCACAATCTTGATGAAATAACCTAATGAGTTTAAGAAAAAAACTTTTGCATACTCTTGTGAGTTTCACCCAAGCAACAACTGTACAATTTGGTGCTTCAATTCATCATTCTTTTTTTTTCACTCACTACTTCAAACTAATCAGGGTCGTTGACTTTTTAAAGCCATCAGAATTCTGAGGCAGCTTACTTTTTCCTATTCTTGTTGAAGAGGTTGGGAATGTTAGAACGCTTTAGTATTTGAAATGCACTGTATTTTAAAGCTAGCTGTGAAATTAAATTGAGCATCAGTCATGTTCATTTCACAGCAGCCAACAACTAGACAATCAAGCTTCAAGACTCTCATAATCACCATCAGCAGCAGCAGCGTTTCTCTTCTGGGCGACTCAGTCTAAACTTTTTCCAGTCCCAGTCAGAACCAATCTTTTATATATGAGCTGATTATTCAGAGAAAACTCACACGGACACGGAGAGAAATGAGGTAAAAATAAATAAATAAACGATTGATGAATTGGAGCACCAAACTGTACCTTCGTAAACTCCTTCTTAAACTAATATTTCTTAAATTTCATTCATTAAAGCTGTAAACACAATATATAGGTGAGTGTCCTTTTATTCAGACATGCTCAAAAAGCCCCCCAAATATTTACAATTATTTACACCGATCAGCCATAACATTAGAACCACCTCCTTGTTTCTACACTCACTGTCCATTTGATCAGCGCCACTTACAATAAAGAAGCACTTTGTAGTTCTACAATTACTGACTGTCGTCTATCTGTTTCTCTGCATGCTTTGTTAGCCCCCTCTCATGCTGTTCTTCAATGTTCAGGACCCCTGCAGGACCATCACAAAGTAGGTATAATTTGGGTGGTGGGTCATTCTCAGCACTGCAGTCGCACTGACATGGTGGTGGTGTGTTAACGAGTGTTCTGTCCTCCACTAGTTACCTGTATTAATGGCACCTGTTTGACCTCGTTATCTGTATAAAACTCAACCATGGCCAAGACCAAAGAGTGTAGAAACAAGGAGGTGGTTTTAATGTTATGGCTGTTCAGTGTATGTGCATTTATGTTTTATTTTATGAAATAATTGTATACAATTTTTCATCTCTTTCCATCCCTTCTTACACCCTCCTTCATTTCCTTCAAAATATCATTTTTTTTATCTCTTTATTTCTTGTTTTATGCATGTGCTTTCTTTGCCCATCTCTTTTCCATCCAGCCCAATCCCACCCTTCTGTCTCTCTCTCTCTCTCATTCATGGTGTTTGGCAGTTCTCGAGGGACGTTCTCTCTTTGAATTAGGCCACACAGATGGAGAGAACTGGCTTTTAGTGAAGAATGAATGAATCATGGTCAGGCTGCTCTCCACACCCATCATTTTATCTCTGTTGCTTTACTTTCGCTTTTACTGAAAATTAGAGCTCACGATTTTATCTGTGCTACAGGTAGGAATAAATTAGAATACAAAAAAGTACAAAATGATCCTACAACTTTACATTTGCTACAATTCACACAAATCTAAAAGTGAAATTTAAAAATGAATGCTCAGGTGGCACATGAGTCTGTTACGGTACCCACTACTGCTGAAACTCGGGTTCAAGTCTCAGCAGCAGTGGCGTAACCAGGAGCTCATGGGCCCCAGTGCAAAAAACAATTTGGGCCCTACGGTGAGTCTTATATACAAAACTAACTGCAGAATGTATTAGCCGGGTACTGAATTGTGACTGGCTGAACTGAATGTCACATATCGCCACTACAATATTGTAATATAATAATAACAACCAGGTGAGTGCAGCCAATGGGGGTTGAGTTCATGTCGTGGAGGGCCCCCACACGCCATGGGCCCCAGTGCACCTGACCCCCCCACCACATAGTTATGCCACTGAGTCTCAGCAGTGGTGCCAGTCTCAGCAGGGCACTCTACTGACATCATTAGCTGTGTCTGATAGAGGAGGGGCGGCACAGTGGCTAAGTGGGTAGCCTCGCCTCACAGCAAAAAGGTCCTGGATTCGGTCCCCAGGTGGGCCAGTCCGGGTCCTTTCTGTGTGGAGTTTGCATGTTCTCCCCGTGTCTGCATGGGTTTCCTCCAGGTGCTCTGGTTTCCTCCCACGGTCCCAAAGACATGCAAGTGAGGTGAATTGGAGATACAAAATTGTCCATGACTGTGTTCGATATAACCTTGTGATCTGTAATGAGTAACTACCGTTCCTGTCATGAATGTAGCCACAGTGTGTAAAACATGACGTTAAAATCCTAATAAATAAAACAAACAAACTGATAGAGGAGAAATAGACGGGTTAGAGCTTCAGTGACTCTACCTTTTGGTCAAGGCACATGCATGGGTGAAAGAATACCTCTGTCTAGCGTGTTACTCTGTGCATGTTAAGGCTTTATATAGGAACCTGCTGCTCTCTGGTGAAAAGAAGAGCCAGATAGATTTACATGTGCTAGTCTGACGTCTTTCTTTAGCCAGTATGAATGTTGTGCATAAGGCAGAGATTGCAGTAAGTGACTAGATATAAAACGTATATTATGTAAATACTCTGCAAATTGTTACAATATTGAAATAAATCCTTTGGCAAAGTAAAATGATTGTTAGTAGAATGCCTATGATTTCTAATCCAGGAGAAAAAAAGAAAAAAAAAGGAGAAACACCTGGATGAAACTAGTGAAACCCCAAACTGTCATCTTATATTAAAATAATAAATAAGAAACTGCTGGAACACATTTGTCTCTGTCCACAGTTCCACCAGCTTTATATCAGCATGAGCATAAAGGCAACTCCAGGCTCAGAAATTACTTTGTTACTTATTATATAGACATAGACTACAGCTATCTGGAGCTGTTTGTAGAAGTAAATATGAAACATTAGATTGGAAGTTTCAGCAAGACATCAGAATTGGTTTTGAAATAACAAAAAATGTTTAAACTATAATAAACAGTAAGGACAAGAGAACTGAAATAGAACCAACATATTTTATAAAGCTTTACTGATTAGACTAAGCACAGATGCTACAAACATGGTTCTGGAAGCTTCTTAATGGATGTTAAAAGCAAAAGGTAAAGAACAGACAGACAGGCAGATAGATAGACAGACAGATAGAGACAGACAGACAAATAATTATACAGATAGAAAGACAGACAGACAGACAGACAGACAGACAGACAGACAGACAGATAGATTGATTGATTGATTGATTGATTGACTGATTGATTGATAGACAGACAGACAGTCAGATAGACAGATAAATAGATAGATAGATAGATTATATATATATATATATACAGTATATATAGATAGATAGATAGATAGATAGATAGAAAGATAGATAGATAGATAGATAGATAGATAGATAGATATATAGATAGATAGATAGATAGATAGATAGAAAGATAGATAGATAGATAGATAGATAGATAGATAGATAGATAGATAGATAGATAGATAGATAGATAGATAAATAGACAGACAGATAGATATACAGACAAATAGATAAATAGAGAGATGATGGATAGATAGACAGACAGACAGACAGACAGATTGATGAATAGACTGACAGACAGCAGTGCAATATAGAAAAGACAGCAAAAAGAGAGTGAAAACTGACCTAATTATATTATTTAATACAATAAGAAAAGAGTAAAGTTAATTTGTCTAATGTGTCCATTTGTTCAATTTGTTTATTAAAATAATCAAATTAAAATTTTGAATAAAGGCAGCCAGGTGGCGCAGTGGGATATTCCGCTAGTGCACCAGCACCGAGATTCTGAACTACTTGGTTCGAAACTCTGCGTTGCCACCAGTTTGCTGGGTGCCATCTAGCAGGCATAATTGGCAATGCCTGCAGGGAGGGATGACCGGACTATGTGAGCAGGCTCTTTAAACACTGTGTAGGGACCCTGATTGCATGGGTTTGCAGAGGGCATGGGTGGAAATAGGTTCTGTTAAAGGCTGCGCGCAAGTCTGAGGAGCTGTGAGCTCTCTATTCTAAAAAAAGTCTAGTTGGTAGCTTAAATGTTCGGCAGGTGCCAGTGTAGAGATTCACCAGAATATAATAAAAAAAAAACACAATAATAGAAAGTGGCTGTGCAGGTACCATGTACATGTTTTAATCACATGTACCATGTGTGTGCAATAAACATGTGCAGTAAAAAAAAAAAAAAAAAAAAACAGTAAGTGTGCAGTAAGTATAATAATAATGTTCCAAATGTTCCAATCATTTCATCACAGCTGCTAAAATGATTAAAAACTCATCAGGTCTAAAACTGCTAATAGGGGTTATCATTGTATTGTACTGCTGTATGTAGAGATAGCGGGCGGGGCTGAAGAACACTAACGTAAAAATGTATAGCTATGAAATGAAACCGGGCATCAGTCATGTTCATTTCACAGCAGCCCAAAATCAGACAATCAAGCATCAACAGCGTTTGTGTTCTCACTTTGAACACTTTCCAGTCTCAGTCATAATCAATCCTCTGTACATGAGCGGATTAGCATGTGCATTAGCATCATTAACAGACTGACAACTCATTAGCTGGGTGGACTAATGCAGACTACTTTACAACCGTGTTCATGAGATAAATACTAATGGCACTTAGTACACACATAAAAGGCTGGATTAAAAAAACAGCTATCAGAACACAGAGTTCTGGTTTTTACACCAGATTTCAGTTTGGTGTTTGACTAATTTTACTTGTCAGTAGAATTTTCTGTCTTCTATACCTAGGGCTGTATAATTCCTGTATGGTTTCTTGTTTCTCAACCATAAAAGATTGTGGTTACCATACACCTTGTAATATATTATAACCCATTATATTGTGGTAAACAAATAAACAGATTGCTGATTAGCTAGCAGGTGTGTATTAATTGTTTAAATAAATTAGCACTTGACTAGTATGGGTGACAAAAATTGCATATGGCCCACGTGTCGGAGGGGGCGTTGGTTAGCTTCGTTCTCCTCAAATCAGAGCGGGGGTCAGCATTAGTGGAGAGGAAGCATGTATATATATATTCACTGATCAGCCATGACATTAAAACCACCTCCTTGTTTCTACACTCACTGTCCATTTTATCAGCTCCACTTACCATATAGAAGCACTTTGTAGTTCTACAATTACTGACTGTAGTCCATCTTTTTTTCTGCACTGCAGTGACACTGACATGGTGGTGGTGTGTTAGTGTGTGTTATGCTGGTATGAGTGGATAAGACACAGCAGCGCTGATGGAGTTTTTAAACACCTTACTGTCACTGCTGGACTGAGAATAGTCCACCAACCAAAAATATACCCAGCCAACAGTGCCCCGTGGGCAGCGTCCTGTGACCACTGATGAAGGTCTAGAAGATGACCAACTCAAACAGCAGCAATAGATGAGCAGGGTGACAATAGATCTACAGGGTGAACCAACTAGGTAGGAGTGTCTAATAGAGTGGAAAGTGAGTGGACACGGTATTTAAAAACTCCAGCAGCGCTGCTGTGTCTGATCCACTCATACCAGCACAACACACACTAACACACCACCACCATGTCAGTGTCACTGCAGTGCTGAGAATGATCCACCACCTAAATAATACCTGCTCTGTGGTGGTCCTGTGGGGGTCCTGACCATTGAAGAACAGGGTAAAAGCAGGTTAAAAAGTATGTAGAGTAATAGATGGACTACAATCAGAAATTGTAGAACTACAAAGTGCTTCTATATGGTAAGTGGAGCTGATAAAATGGACAGTGAGGTGGTTTTAATGTTACGGCTGATCAGTGTATATATACAGTGTATCACAAAAGTGAGTACACCCCTCACATTTCTGCAAATATTTCATTATATCTTTTCATGGGACAACACTATAGACATGAAACTTGGATATAACTTAGAGTAGTCAGTGTACAGCTTGTATAGCAGTGTAGATTTACTGTCTTCTGAAAATAACTCAACACACAGCCATTAATGTCTAAATGGCTGGCAACATAAGTGAGTACACCCCACAGTGAACATGTCCAAATTGTGCCCAAATGTGTCGTTGTCCCTCCCTGGTGTCATGTGTCAAGGTCCCAGGTGTAAATGGGGAGCAGGGCTGTTAAATTTGGTGTTTTGGGTACAATTCTCTCATACTGGCCACTGGATATTCAACATGGCACCTCATGGCAAAGAACTCTCTGAGGATGTGAGAAATAGAATTGTTGCTCTCCACAAAGATGGCCTGGGCTATAATAAGATTGCTAACACCCTGAAACTGAGCTACAGCATGGTGGCCAAGGTCATACAGCGGTTTTCCAGGACAGGTTCCACTCGGAACAGGCTTCGCCAGGGTCGACCAAAGAAGTTGAGTCCACGTGTTCGGCGTCATATCCAGAGGTTGGCTTTAAAAAATAGACACATGAGTGCTGCCAGCATTGCTGCAGAGGTTGAAGACGTGGGAGGTCAGCCTGTCAGTGCTCAGACCATACGCCGCACACTGCATCAACTCGGTCTGCATGGTCGTCATCCCAGAAGGAAGCTGATGCACAAGAAAGCCAGCAAACAGTTTGCTGAGGACAAGCAGTCCAAGAACATGGATTACTGGAATGCCCTGTGGTCTGACGAGACCAAGATAAACTTGTTTGGCTCAGATGGTGTCCAGCATGTGTGGCGGCGCCCTGGTGAGAAGTACCAAGACAACTGTATCTTGCCTACAGTCAAGCATGGTGGTGGTAGCATCATGGTCTTGGGCTGCATGAGTGTTGCTGGCACTGGGGAGCTGCAGTTCATTGAGGGAAACATGAATTCCAACATGTACTGTGACATTCTGAAACAGAGCATGATCCCCTCCCTTCGAAAACAGTTTTCCAACAGGATAACAACCCCAAACACAACCTCCAAGATGACAACTGCCTTGCTGAGGAAGCTGAAGGTAAAGGTGATGGACTAAACCCAATTGAGCACCTGTGGCGCATCCTCAAGTGGAAGGTGGAGCAGTTCAAGGTGTCTAAAATCCACCAGCTCCGTGATGTCATCATGGAGGAGTGGAAGAGGATTCCAGTAGCAACCTGTGCAGCTCTGGTGAATTCCATGCCCAGGAGGGTTAAGGCAGTGCTGGATAATAATGGTGGTCACACAAAATATTGACACTTTGGGCACAATTTGGACATGTTCACTGTGGGGTGTACTCACTTATGTTGCAGCTATTTAGACATTAATGGCTGTGTGTTGAGTTATTTTCAGAAGACAGTAAATCTACACTGCTATACAAGTTGTACACTGACTACTCTAAGTTATATCCAAGTTTTATTTCTATAGTGTCGTCCCATGAAAAGATATAATAAAATATTTGCAGAAATGTGAGGGGTGTACTCACTTTTGTGATACACTGTATATATATAAAAGAAAAACAATCACTACACTAAATCCAACATTTAAGCCACCTAATAGACAAAGCAGAGTCACAACCAAAGAGCAGAAGCTGCATTTTCAGCAGCAATAAGAAAAAAAACCCATTTCAACCTGCACTCCCTCAGATGTCTGAAATTGTGTCTTCTAAGCATCCAGCCAGGCCGGTCGCACCACTAAGAGCAAAGCTGAGAAGCTCTAAATTTAAGCATATTAAACTGCTGCACCCCCCCAAGTGTCTTTTACTGCCGTTTTCAGCTAAAAAGTCTGTCTGTGATGTTTTAGCATCAATCACCGACCCATAAACTGTGCACTCCAACTCTGACACTTATAAAAACTAAAAACCTGTAGCACCTTCTTCTGCATCAGTTTTTATTTTGAGGTCAGATTTAATTCTTATTTGAATCATTAACTCAGACTGAAATCTGTCTGGCTGACACTCATTCAGTGCTAATGAGAAGCGGAGCTGCACTTTATACTCCGGGGATTAATCCGAGTTTATTTCAATAGGACTTTTAAAGTAAAGTGCTAGCGGAGGATGAGCACACCTCATCTCTTGCATCATATTGATTAGGTCTGAGAGACAGACACAGAGCTCATGTCGGTATCTGTTTGATTTCATAAACTCTTGACCCCTGCACTTGTCTTTATGATGCTCAGCAAGGTGTAATAAAGCTAATTAAAACGGTATTAGCCTTTGACATAAAAATTGGAGTTTATTTAGCAATCATTGCTAATTACATGCTATGTCTGGAGAAGCTTTGAGACGTTTATTTGCTTTACCCTTATTAACATAGCAAATGTACTGATATGACTAGTGTTGGGTGATACATTAAATTCTCTATTATGACATACACTATATTGCCAAAAGTATTCGCTCGTCTGCCTTCACACGCATATGAACTTGAGTGACTTTGTTATAAAACCACTGACAGTCAACTGTGGAATATTTAGTAGCGAGGGAATTTCACGACCGTACTTGTTGCACAGGTGGCATCTTATGGTACCACGCTGGAATTCACTGAGCTCCTGAGAGCAACCCATTCTTTCACTAATGTTTGTAGAAGCAGTCTGCATGTCTAGGTGCTTGGTTTTATACACCTGTGGCCATGAAAGTGATTGTAACACCTGAATTCAATTATTTGAATATGTGAGTGAATACTTTTGGCAATATAGTGTATGTCTGGAGAAGCTTAGACGAGTTTATTTGCTTTTACCCTAAAAGGGTTGGGTGATATATTAAATTCTCTATTATGACATATTTAATTTTATATCATGGTACCAATACTTAGTATGTTGTGACAGTCCTTTTTGACACCCCATGACAGCGCCATACAGAATGAGTTGTACTGAAAATGGATTTTCAGGCACCTGTTAGCAATGGCTAAGGCATAAATCGCTGAACCCACTAATCATTGTGATCCGTCTACAAAATAGCTCTGTGCTCTTCAGTACCACTGAGGTAAGTGTGGCCTCTGTGCCTGTCAGTCTCAATACAAGAGGCATGACTTTCTATTTCAAGACCATGAAAATTAACAAATCACACACACCTGAGGCTATAAAAGCCTTTACTACAAGTCAGACACTAATGTTGGACTAAATGGGGCCAATTTACCTAAAATGTTTTAATGGGATTGAGGTCAGGGCTCTGTCTAGGTCACCAAATTTATCAAACCATGTCTTTACAGACCTCACTTTGAACACTTTGAAAGACCTTCCTCAAAACTGCCACCACAAAACTGGAAGCATATTATTTATTTTATGTTAGCAAACACCAAACGTCACATCAGTTTACAAGTTTAACGTCAAACACAGTCATGGACAATTTTGAATCTCCAATTCACCTCACTTGCATGTCTTTGGATTGTGGGAGGAAACCGGAGCTCCTGGAGGAAACCCACGCAGACACGGGGAGAACATGCAAACTCCACACAGAAAGGACCCGGACTGCTCCACCTGGGAATCGAAACCAGGACCTTCTTGCTGTGAGGCGACAGTGCTACCCATCAAGCCACTGTCCCACCCCCCAAAGTCACAAGTATGTTCACATTGGACAATAGTAGCCTAGTGGGTAGAGCTCTGGGCTATCGATCAGAAGCCTGGCTCTGCTATGCAGCCTCTGTTGGGCCCTTAAGCAAGGCTCTAAACACTGTCTGCTCCAGGGGTGCTGCACAATGGCAGACCCTTAGCTCTGACCCCAGCTTCCAAACAAGATAGGATACAGTGAAAAAGCTTTTCATTGTACTGGACATGAGTATCTGTATATATAACAAAGGCCTTCACTGATGAAGGAAACCCACATGGAAGCAGAAAAATGTGGCATAAACTGTGAACATGGTCAAGGTTTGAACCTAGGCCCCAGGAGGCTGGAGTTGTGCAGCACTGATGCTACTTGCTGCATCACTATGCTGCCAAATAAACTAATCTAAATACATAATACATGTATTACTGAAACACCGGATTGTTAAACAGCTCTTGAGTTGCAGACCAAGCAATAACAGCTGAATGGTCATAAATACTATGAGAGATTAGAAACGGACCACTTTTAAGTCACAACAGGACGTCAATGCTTCAATTACAATATTGTTGATTAGCGAATGTAATTTTCAACTCCTTCAAACAAATGATGAATTTGAACAGTTAAATTATGGGGTCTGGTCACCCAGCAACCAACTGGCTAGTAAAATTTCTCTAGTGAGTCTATCAAACTGAAGTTAAAATCCAACATTAATATAAAAGTGTAAAACAAAAGAAAGTAGAAAGTATACAATGGACATTAGGCCCTGTGATGGACTGGTGACCTGTTCAGGGTTTCCTACTATTCACCCAGTGACTCTGACTTACCGCAACCCTGAATAAGATAAAGCAGTGGTAATACAAACAGTGAATGAATGAAAAGTGGACATCAATAAATGTCACAGATTTTTTTTCTTTTGGCTGCTCCTTTATTGAAATGTCGCAACAGTGGACCATTTTGGAGTGCATCACATCTTCCTAATGCAACCTCCTATTTTAAAAGTACACTGAGAGGTGCACCTACCGAGGGCTCATCATTACCACGGGCAATTAAATATTATTTAATTGAAATATTATTTGATAATCCTATTTCATTAAAACAATAACATAAGACAGTGGCGTAATCAGGAGCTCATGGGCCCCAGTGCAAAAAAAATGCACATTTCAGTGAGCTGTGTTTTACTGAACCATCCCTCCCACATTTTTAATTTATCGTTTTTATTTGATGAAAAATCTCAAAGGCAAAATCTTATAATCTTGTTAAACTAAAATGAGCATCTACACAGCACTAAAGCTAGCTTTCTTCATGGTTTTAGCATGATTAACATGTCTTTTGAGTTAGACGTCAAAGAGCTGCGATTCCGGCTTTATATCTGTCTCTCACCCACGCTGGTCTAAAACACAATATACAACACTGTGCTTTATCAACAATAAAACATTCCTAATCCTGATTTAGTTCCCTAAAGCTTTGCCTCTGAACTTACTTTGGATTCTATGACATCTAAATTCACACGATTTATGGTCTACAGAAGCCCTGAAGTGCAAAATCAATGAATAACATAAAAAATAAGATAAATAAGATAAAGTCTTAATGGTGCTGTCATTTGCTAGTGTGTAAGGAAGGGAAGGCCTGGTTTATTCCTTCATATGTGTAAAAGCTCTTTACAAAAATCCACCACCATGCAGTTCAAGAAGCTGTTAGGTGGCCTTCAGTCCTTTCAGCCTGTGTCTCGCATGAGTCAGGGGTTACAAGCGGAATAGGAAATATACAAATATTATAATAACTTACACATTGCTAATGCATAAACTTCATATAAACTTTACATTTGAATAATTTCATCATTTACATTTACATTTTCGGCATTTAGCAGACTTATCCAGAGCGACTTACAGAAGTGCTTGCATAGCAAACATTTCATTACTCTAGTTTAAGTAAACAACAGTCCAAGAACACAAATCTGCTAAAACCCTGATAGAACCAAAGTTTCTTTTTTCCTAATGCAACCTCCTATATTAAAAGTACACTGAGAGGTTCACCTACCAAGGGCTCATCATTACCAAGGGCAATTAAATATTATTTAATTAAAATATTATTTAATAATACTATAGAACACAAATCTGCTAAAACCCTGAAAGAAGTGAAAGAGTGAAAGTACAAGTCAGCCTAAGTGCTTAGTATAGAGATGATGAAGGTTTTTAATCGTTTTTCGAAGACAGTGAGAGACTCAGATGTTCGGACAGACAGAGGAAGTTCGTTCCACCACTTGGGTGCCAGTACAGAGAAAAGCCTTGATGCTCGTCTTCCTCTAGTCCTGGGTGGAGGATCAAGTCGAGTGAGACTAGTGGCTCTGAGGTTGCGTGGTTCAGAGCGGGGTTTGATTAGACCACAAAGGTAGCTTGGGGCTGGTCCATTTTTGGCTTTGTAGGCAAGCATCAGTGTTTTAAACTGAATGGGTGCAGATATAGGAAGCCAGTGTAGAGAATGCAGCAGTAGTGTGATGTGGCGGTTAATCATTTGGATTAAAATTACTTGATATATGAGGGATCTTAAAAAAAGTTTCTGCCCTTTCATATTTGGCTGGAAATGGTGAGGGTGAGAGAAGTAATTGATCGTGTCTGAGAGACTGAGAGAGAGCTTATAGTCCGGATTTAGTGTCATCTGATTTCTACCTTTTAAAATGCTCAAAGAAGCTTTAAGGGAAAGAAGATTTTCATGTGATGATGATGATGTGAAAGCAGTGGCTACAAGCTTAACCGAAAACATTTTTTGCTGATGGCATTAAAAAGCTGGTACGACGCTGGGAAAAATGCGTCGGAAGGTTTTAGCGTCGGAAGGGCCAGTGATAGCTCAGTGGTTAAGGTACTGGACTAGTAAACAGAAGGTTGCCGGTTCAAGCCCCACCACCACCAAGTTGCCACTGTTGGGTCCCTGAGCAAGGCCCTTAACCCTCAATCGCTCATTGTGTAAGTCGCTTTGGATAAAAGCGTCTGCTAAATGCTGAAAATGTAAATGTAAATGTAAGGTGACTGTAGAAAAGTGATGATTTCTGGGTGGTTTGTCGTGAGGAAACTCCATTCCCTCCAAAAGTGAAAGAGAATTTGCTTGGCTCATAATCAACATTCCAATTCATTCAAAGCTGTTCAGTAAGGCTGAGGTCAGGGAACTGTGCAGGACACTGGAGCTTCTTTTAACCCAGAATTTCTTCATGTCTTTATAGAGCTTCTTTGTGCACAGAGGGACAATCATACTGGAACAGGAAAGGGCCTTCCCTAAACTGCTGCTGCAAAGTTGGAATGACATTGGAAATAATTACCTTTATGTAACTGATTTATTACAGCTGTTAGCAACTGTTGTGGCTGAAACACATGAATTCAATAACTAGACGGGGTGTCCCAATACTTTTGTCCATATACAACGATCAGCCATAACATTAAAACCACCTCCTTGTTTCTACACTCACTGTTTATTTTATCAGCTTCACTTACCATATAGAAGCACTTTGTAGTTCAATTACTGACTGTCGTCCATCTGTTTCTCTACATGCTTTGTTAGCCCCCTTTCATTCTGTTCTTCAATGGTCAGGACTCTCCCAGACCAGGGCCACTGCAGAGCAGGTATTATTTGGGTGGTGGATCATTCTCAGCACTGCAGTGACACTGACATGGTGGTGGTGTGTTAGTGTGTGTTGTGCTGGTATGAGTGGATCAGACACAGCAGCACTGCTGGAGTATTTAAACACCTCACTGTCACTGCTGGACTGAGAATAGTCCACCAACCAAAAACATCCAGCCAACAGCGCCCCGTGATCAATGATGAAGGTCTAGAAGATGACCAACTCAAACAGCAGCAATAGATGAGCGATCGTCTCTGACTTTACATCTACAAGGTGGACCAACTAGGTAGGAGTGTCTAATAGCATGGACAGTGAGTGGAGTGGAAAGTGCTTCTATATGGTAAGTGGAGCTGATAAAATGGATAGTGTGTGTGAAAACAAGGAGGTGGTTTTAATGTTATGGCTGATCAGTGAATGTATTGATTAGTATAAAGAGCACAGCTTGAGAACTCAACGTTGTGTATATTTGTCTTTTTGTATTGGATTTTTGGATTTTCTGGTGGGTTGCAGAGTGGTGCAGCAGGCCGAGTGGGTCAAGACCATGAGTCCTGAAGACCTGGGTTTCAAGCTGTTGCTTTCCATTAAGAGTATAATGTTTTTCATGTACACATGAATTTTTTTCTGGATATTCCCATTGTCTAAAAACATTTTTTAAATGAGCTCAGCATTTCCGACCCTGCACAAGATAAATCTGATAAAGAACTTGAATAAACAAGTTGTGTTTTTGATTTGCGTTGGTGTTTCTTCTGGCTTCCATAACTGTCGTCACACTTATCCATATTCATTGCTTATATTTGGAATAAGAGAGATGATTAAGACATGGCAAACATCTGTAGACACCCACACACCCGCATTAACATACGGAGTCAAACATAAAAGATTCACAGTCATTAAGGTCATTTCTACATTATAAGAAGCTGCTGACTTTCACACCTTCATCGAGCGCTGATCTAAATTTGGCAAGTGTGGCACTGCTCAGTAATATAGTGATGTTACCAGGTGTCTTATTTCTGAAGAATGAAGAGAGATTTTAAACCACAGAAAACACAAAGATGGCACATGGGCATTAATATGGAGTTGCCTCCCTTGTTTTGCAACTATAAAAGGGAGGGAGCATTTCTCTGGGATGGATTTAATAATAATAATAATAATAATCCATTTCATTTATGGCACCTTTCAAAACACTCAAGGACACCTTACAAAAGCAAGAAAGTAACAGACATCAATAAACCATTAAAATTTAACAGAAAAATCAATAAATATAAATCCAATAACATCAATACAATAAAAATAAAAAAATCAGTACAAACTCATCCATAAAATCAATACAATCTCTAAACAGTCAAATGTAATCACTGTTAAACAAATATTGGGGTAGTAGTGCCAATCAAGTTCAAAAGATTTTAAAGAGGTGAGTTTTAAGTTGGGATTTAAAAGTAGAGAAACAATCGATAGTACGGATATGGATTGGGAGGGTGTTCCAGAGAGAAGGGGCAGAGTGGCTAAAAGCCCTCGCGCCCATAGTCGACAGGCGGAGGAGGACCTAAGAGTGTGGGTGGGATTGTAGACTTGGAGTAAATCGGAGATGTAAGAGGGTGCTAGACCATGTAGAGCTTTGAATGTGTATAGATTTTTGTATTTTGGAGTTTGTCTGTGGGAAAGACTAGGGCGGCACGGTGGCTCAGTGGGTAGCACTGTCACCTCACAGTAAGAAGCTTCGATCCCCAGGTGGGGCGGTCCGGGTCCTTTCTGTGTGGAGTTTCCATGTTCTCCCCGTGTCCGAGTGGGTTTCCTCCGGGTGCTCTGGTTTCCTCCCACAGTCCAAAAACATGCAAATGAGGTGAATTGGAGACACTAAATTGTCCAGGACTGTGTTTGATATAAACTTGTGAACTGACGAATCTTGTGTAATGAGTAACTACCGTTCCTGTCATGAATGTAACCAAAATGTAAAACATGACATTAAAATCCTAATAAACAAACAAACAAACAAAATCCTAATAAATCAATAAATAATGGAAAAAACTGAGTCAGGCAGATTTTGGATTAGAAGGCCTCGAGCACATCTACGCTCCAAGGCATTACAGTCATGTTCAGTAGAACTGAGGTTCCCTCGCAGATGTTCTGCCTTCCCTCTCAAAGAAATTGTGAACTATCATATTAATGTCAATGTTCTTGACTTCTACTGCAGTAATACAGAAATGTACGTACTACACTTTGCTATGGTAACAAATCTTGACTGGAGCTAATTCAGTCTTACTTGAAATAAATACGTATTACAGCTGCAGTGTCCTCATGCAACATCAGTTAGCTGCAACTCCAAATCAGAAAAAGTTGGCCTCCAACACCAGTGCAGCTCAGCGTTGTGTACGGAGAGGACACACCCTGAGAGCACTCTTTTCTTATCTCTGTGCAGGCGCCATCAATCAGCCAGCAGAGGTCGTAATTGCACCAGTCATGGGAGAGAGACCCCATCCGGCTTAGTCCTAACCATATCTGAACAACAGTCCAATCATTGCTCATGTGGCTTCCAGCCCAGCCCAGCCGGCAGGCAGAGCAGAGACTAGATGCGATGTATTCGAGATCCCAGTTCTATTACTTTGTCTATTTTTAACCTCATTGCTAGCCCTAAATTGCCCCCATCTCTTTTTTGGAATATGTTGCAGGTCTGAAATGCAGGTATAGATGTATATAAACAAATGAAATGAAGTTGACCAGACGAAACATAAAATATCTTGAGTTCGTACAGTCTGCAATCAAATAAAAGTCAAAGTACATGTAAGAAACACTTTTTTTTTTTATTTGCATTTTCATACGGTCCCATTTTTATGTTTTGGGGTTGTACAATTACAGTGGGTTTCCAAAAAACTACTTTTAAGGATAGCCATGCCAAATTCACAAAGCTCTAATGCAGGCAACATCATTGGGCACCTACATACCCTTGCTGTCTGACAAACACAATTGCAAGGAAGTGCAGTTTTACTGTTTTTCCTTAACTACAACCCCTAAACCCCTTTGTGAATGTATATTCTCCTCCTAGCTACCCTAGAACGAGCAACTGTTGCATTGTCTCTTTTATATAAGTGATAAAATCATTCCTATAAGCTCCAGTCAGACTGATCCTCAGCTGTTTTCACTACAGCCCTGTACTCTTGTGTAACTCCTCTTGAGGGAAAACTATCAGAACATAGTTCAGTGGCATGGCAGCATGTGTTACACCTACAGTACAGTGGGCTCTGTGGACTACAGGCACAGGAAGACGGTCTGTATGGGGTTAACACGACGAGCCTGGCATTGTAGCAGCTGCTGTCTGTTCCCAAGAGAACTACAGGATGAATGGCTTGAGCTGAGAATGAGGGACAAGAATGAACATGACTTATTGTCAACGTCCTTGTCGATGGCACTGACAATACTAGGTACACTACAGCTTGATGATACATGATGGGTACAGGAACAGACAGGAAACAGACAGTACATGTTTTATTCTCCAGCTGCAAATAGGTCAGGTCTGTGGGGCTATCCGCAGGTTAAAACAGTGGGCTCTGGTTGGCCTGTGGGGTTCGGTATGTCAGTAGTGTAAAATACATAAAAACAGTATATTAATTATGTGAGTTATAATGAACATGACTATTAAATGATTTTAAAAATACAAAATAAAAAAAAACATGCACACAGTGGCTTATAATGGATATATTAACCAGAAATCATTAAAAAAAAACAATATAGGAAGTAAGGTTTGACCATCGAAAACGCTATAAAACCCACAGAAGCATAAAATTATATATTTAATTGGGACTTAATGTAGAAAATGTTAAGAATCCCTAAACTACAGTTTTGTTCTATTTATTGCCAAATAAGGATGAAAGATTTAATAGAAAGGTAAAACTTTTGGGGCGGCACAGTGGCTAGCACTGGGTTCGATCCCCAGGTGGGGCGGTCTGGGTCCTTTCTGTGTGGAGCTCTTGTTTCCTCCCACAGTCCAAAAACATGCAGTCAGGTTAATTGGAGACACTGAATTTCCCTATAGGTGAATGTGTGTATGTATGAGTGGTTTGAAAAGCTGGAATAGGCTCCAGCACCCCCCACCCGACCCTGACTGGATAAGCGGTTAAGAAAGTGAGTGAGTGAGGTAAAACTTTTGGACATAAACAATCAAACACCCAGTGCAGATTTCTCATAACAATGCCAGAACAAAGCTAATAAATTCCTCCCAAAGCTGTTTTCATTGTTAGGCCAGAGAAATAGTATTTGTACTGCAAGAGTACTGGGGTGAATTAACACTGACCAATTTTACACACTAAATGCCTTTTAAAGCTAAAGTTAATTAAGTTAGGCAGGTATACATTGTTAATTTCTTTTGGCTGATTGTATTTCGGGGTTAACACAACAAATTTGATTCACACAACTGACAAGAGCACTTTCCAATAACTAGGCTGTTTCGGCCACCCTCCTTCCTGGACATTAGCCAATCATTTCTAGGCAGAGGCTCGACTGGCCAATAGCACCATTAGGATTAGTGTGTTGTGCTTCCTGAGCCCAATTAAGCAAGTATACAAAGGTCATAAAAATGAAGCATTAATTTCTAGACATGGCCTGTTCTGACTTGAGTTGAAAATTCCGCCAATAAAAAATACAGCAGGATCCTACTGTGCCCCACTTTTTACTTAAAAGTTTTTTTTTTTCAAAAATACAACCCTCCCTGTGTCTGCGTGGGTTTCCTCCGGGTGCTCCGGTTTCCTCCCACAGTCTAAAGACGTGCAAGTGAGGTGAATTGGAGACACTAAATTGTCCATGACTGTGTTTGATATAACCTTGTGAACTGATGAATCTTGTGTAATGAGTAACTACCGTTCCTGTCATTAATGTAACCAAAGTGTAAAACATGACGTTAAAATCCTAATAAACAAACAAACAAAAATACAACCAATCAGAAAATGGAGGCTTAAAAAAAACCAAGCGCACACGCTGTGTTAACAACGTGTTAAGACGTTAAATTATACAGGTTTTAGTCTTGAGCACAGATTGGTGAAGCTGGGGTTGCACTTACATTTACATTATCGGCATTTAGCAGATGCTTTTATCCTAAGTTGTGACCGTATACTGTCTATGCAATTGAGGGTTAAGGGCCTTGCTCAAGGGCCCAACAGTGGCAACCTGACAATGGTGGGGCTTGAACCGGCAACCTTCTGATTACTGGTCCAGTACCTTAACCACTAGGCTATGCTGCACTTCACACCTCTGGTAGTGCAGAAGGTCTGAAAGATAGCACCAGGCTAGTCTAAGTCTGGAGAATCTGTTAAGTGATTTGGGCTTGAAGATGTAAATGAGCAAAGCATTATTAGACTGGGGACAAACTCAAGTCAAGATGTACAAGTCAAACTTTGCAGGTTAATATCCTACCAAACCCATGAGAGCATTCTAAACAGCTTTGAATCACACAATATGTAGGACATCTGATGCAGTTTGGTTCACAGCCTGGAAATCAATAGTAAACAATAATGCATGAGCAGAAATCTCCACATAATGTCAGCAGATTGTGAAATGTTTTTTTGCAAGTGATGAAAATAAATCAGTAAAACATAATATTACTTTTTCAAAAAGATATTGTCTTTAGACTGAAATTAGCATAAGAAGAAATCTCTGTACAGGATGCAATAATGGAGCATTGGAGCTAAATGCTGTGCTGTAACCCATGAGTAATGATTTAAAACTACAACAGTGAATTGAAAAAACAAGGTGGCACAACGGGTAGCACTGTTGTCTTACAGCCAAAAGGACTGGGTTCAATTCCACGACCAGGCGGCCAGGGTCCTTTCTGTGTTGAGTTAGCATGTTCTCCCTGTGTCCAAGTGCACCCTATGTATGTGTCTGGGCAACCTTTCCAGGGTGTTTCCTACCTTTAGCCTAATGAATAAGACCCACCGCAACCCTGATAAAGATAAAACAGTGGTAAAACAGACAGTAAATGAATGAATTGGAAAACCTCTAAAGAACTGAATCAAACAGCAGGTTTATTTACTCCTTTTACAACTTGGCTTGTATTCTGTGTGTTGTGAATTGAGCGTTTACTGTCTTGGGACAGAGTTTTTAAAAACTGTGAGCTTGGCCGTGATTTACTTT
The DNA here is from genome assembly GCF_030014385.1 of Trichomycterus rosablanca. Classification (NCBI taxonomy): domain Eukaryota; kingdom Metazoa; phylum Chordata; class Actinopteri; order Siluriformes; family Trichomycteridae; genus Trichomycterus; species Trichomycterus rosablanca. Next base: position 35,381,048 of record NC_085995.1, read on the forward strand.
AGCAGCCGGCATTATGAGTTAGTAACAGGTCATCAGTGACGTTCACCAGAGATGGGGAGTCGCACGTAAGTCGCACACACAGCGACTTCAGACTCGACTCAGACTCGTTTCAAATGACTCAGACCTGTAGTGGTTAAACATCAGACACATGCATTAGAGATCTGCTGCTAAAGCTCACTTAGCACTGCCATCGGATCACAAATAAGCATTGTTGCTAACATCTATATTTTTTTCCTACATGATATTGATAATGGAAATAATCAAAAGAATTCAAGCACCCTCAATGTTAAAAAATTATAAATATTGTTTGATGTCAACATTGCGGGTACAATATATTTAGCTTGCAGTGGCTCAGCTGCTCTACACTCGGCTATATTAAAATAATCAATAATATGAGGAAACATTTTATGGCCGAGTCTTTGAAGACACCTGATCAAAAGCTTCCCAAATGTACATTTTAAATGTATTCAGTCGGGGTCTGTGCAGATCACTGAAGGTCCTTCACATCAAATAATGTCTTTATAGACTGTGCACAGAGGCATGGCCATGCTGGAATATGAAAGGGCTTTCTTTTCAAAAGCACACAATGTAGTTTAGATAATTGATTTTACACAACTGTAAGCAATAGGTGTGACAAAAAACACTTAATATCGATCATTATAGTATAGTATAGTATAGTATAGTATAATATGTTTATATACTTTTTGCCATTAAGTGTATTTTTTTTTTCTATTTATTTATGCATTTCCTCCCTTTTTGTCCCGATTTAGCATAGCCAATTAGTCTTCTGCTGCTGGGAATCCCGATTGCATTTGAGGAGGGTATATTTACCTTTTTCGCACATGCTTTCAGTGGATTCGCACATGAGGCCCATCCACTTCTGCACAAGCGCCTCGGTCTGCTAACCAGGGTCCTTGCGCAGCATTTGAAGACCCCACCCAGCAGACTTGGTGGCCAATTGTGTCTGCAGCAATTGTGCCTGCTAGACTGGGAGCAGAGCCGAGATTCGAACCTGGGATCAGAATCTCAGCGCTGGAGTGTTAGCGGAATATCCCGCTGTGCCACCTGGGCACCTTATGAAGAGTATTTTATGATCCCATTTGATGATTTTAGCACATCAATATCAGAGCTTTAAGTATCTGCCTGTTAATGATTTAACTTCATGATCTCATTTTAAAAACATATTTTATTACAAATCCCTTCAGTGCTGCTTTGGCAGATTTGGTTTACTGTCTTGCTCAATAATATACGTTTACACATGACCTGCTGCTGAAGATCATTCCATTACGTGATACTACCGCCACCATATTTTACAGTAAAATGGTATATAGTGTATGCAAGGATAAAGTACTTGTTTTCACTTGCTGGTACTGTCCAGAAAGGAGTGAGTTCAATCATGCTACTCCCATCTGTGGCTTGCTCATTTAAAATAGGGCAAACAGTGGCACTAGTGAAGTGGGTGCTGAACATGGGTCTTTGAAACCTGGATTCAATTTTCTCTCTGGTTACTGTCTGCCATGAGTTATGCATGCTTTCAATGTCTATTTGAACTTCCTCCAGGTACTTTTCTACCTGTGTAAATGTGTGTATTTGAATTGTGTGCTGTCTTGTTTTTCACCGGAATAACCATGACCACTACGACAAAATACTCACATACATTTATGAGTGATTTAAAATAATGTCTGCTGTTAAAGCACTCCCTTACACTCCACGTGTTACTGTGCTTAAGAAAATTAGTACTGTTTACTCGGGATTGTGGCCAATATATAAACAACTTATTATCTCATTACACACACTCCGTACTGGATAGGTGCATCCGGACATTGATTGATGTGTGTGGGCAATACATCTCACTTTAATGCTAACAATTATAATGCAAATAAAAATGGCAAATAATTTTTAATACACTGTATGTATACAGTGATTTGTTGGCTTGGTGGACAAAAAAGCTCATTTTAATTTATTAAAAAAGACAGCAACTCCAAATATAAAGCCAAAATAACATAAAAGTCCTGTTTCTTAAAAAAAAAGAAGAGGTTGAAGGTGTTTGCATGGGCATCTAACTTTAATTCCACTAGAATTGTATGTATGTACAGTGTATCACAAAAGTGAGTACACCCCTCACATTTCTGCAGATATTTAAGTATATCTTTTCATGGGACAACACTGACAAAATGACACTTTGACACAATGAAAAGTAGTCTGTGTGCAGCTTATATAACAGTGTAAATTTATTCTTCCCTCAAAATAACTCAATATACAGCCATTAATGTCTAAACCACCGGCAACAAAAGTGAGTACACCCCTTAGTGAAAGTTCCTGAAGTGTCAATATTTTGTGTGGCCACCATTATTTCCCAGAACTGCCTTAACTCTCCTGGGCATGGAGTTTACCAGAGCTTCACAGGTTGCCACTGGAATGCTTTTCCACTCCTCCATGACGACATCACGGAGCTGGCGGATATTCGAGACTTTGCACTCCTCCACCTTCCGCTTGAGGATGCCCCAAAGATGTTCGATTGGGTTTAGGTCTGGAGACATGCTTGGCCAGTCCATCACCTTTACCCTCAGCCTCTTCAATAAAGCAGTGGTCGTCTTAGAGGTGTGTTTGGGGTCATTATCATGCTGGAACACTGCCCTGCGACCCAGTTTCCGGAGGGAGGGGATCATGCTCTGCTCAGTATTTCACAGTACATATTGGAGTTCATGTGTCCCTCAATGAAATGTAACTCCCCAACACCTGCTGCACTCATGCAGCCCCAGACCATGGCATTCCCACCACCATGCTTGACTGTAGGCATGACACACTTATCTTTGTACTCCTCACCTGATTGCCGCCACACATGCTTGAGACCATCTGAACCAAACAAATTAATCTTGGTCTCATCAGACCATAGGACATGGTTCCAGTAATCCATGTCCTTTGTTGACATGTCTTCAGCAAACTGTTTGCGGGCTTTCTTGTGTAGAGACTTCAGAAGAGGCTTCCTTCTGGGGTGACAGCCATGCAGACCAATTTGATGTAGTGTGCGGCGTATGGTCTGAGCACTGACAGGCTGACCCCCCACCTTTTCAATCTCTGCAGCAATGCTGACAGCACTCCTGCGCCTATCTTTCAAAGACAGCAGTTGGATGTGACGCTGAGCACGTGCACTCAGCTTCTTTGGACGACCAACGCGAGGTCTGTTCTGAGTGGACCCTGCTCTTTTAAAACGCTGGATGATCTTGGCCACTGTGCTGCAGCTCAGTTTCAGGGTGTTGGCAATCTTCTTGTAGCCTTGGCCATCTTCATGTAGCGCAACAATTCGTCTTTTAAGATCCTCAGAGAGTTCTTTGCCATGAGGTGCCATGTTGGAACTTTCAGTGACCAGTATGAGAGAGTGTGAGAGCTGTACTACTAAATTGAACACACCTGCTCCCTATGCACACCTGAGACCTAGTAACACTAACAAATCACATGACATTTTGGAGGGAAAATGACAAGCAGTGCTCAATTTGGACATTTAGGGGTGTAGTCTCTTAGGGGTGTACTCACTTTTGTTGCCGGTGGTTTAGACATTAATGGCTGTATATTGAGTTATTTTGAGGGAAGAATAAATTTACATTGTTATATAAGCTGCACACAGACTACTTTTCATTGTGTCAAAGTGTCATTTTGTCAGTGTTGTCCCATGAAAAGATATACTTAAATATCTGCAGAAATGTGAGGGGTGTACTCACTTTTGTGATACACTGTATGTATTTTAAATTGTCTACCCGAAGAACATTTGTAACTCTAAAGAATAGAACATTTAGCTTAGAGAAACATGTCAAAATCTAACCTAAAATTAAAACTCAGTGGTTAAAGTACTGGACTAGTAATCAGAAGGTTGTCAGTTCAAGCCCTACCACTACCAAGTTGCCACTGTTGGGACCCTGAGTAAGGCTCTTAACCCTCAATTGCTCAAACTGTATTCAGTCATAATTGTAAGTCACTTTGGATAAAAGATTATTTTGTTACTGTAGACATTTAAGACAAATTACTAATGTTATAAATGTGGTGTCAAAACATTTGTTTATGCTTATAAATACATACATTTTGCATATACACTGATCAGCCATAACATTAAAACCACCTCCGTGTTTCTACGCTCTACAATTACTGGCTGTAGTCCATCTGTTTCTCTGCATGCTTTGTTAGCCCCCTTTCATGCTATTTTTCAATGGTCAGGACCCCCACAGGACCACCACAGAGCAGGTATTATTTAGGTGGTGGATGATTCTCAGCACTGCAGTGACACTGACATGGTGGTGGTGTGTTAGTGTGTGCTGTGCTCGTATGAGTGGATCAGACACAGCAGTGCTGCTGGAGTTTTTAAATACCATTCCTACCTAGTTGGTCCACCTTGTAGATGTAAAGTCAGAGACGATCGCTCATCTATTGCTGCTGTTTGAGTTGGTCATCTTCTAGACTTTCATCAGTGGTCACAGGATGCTGCCCACGGGGCGCTGTTGGCTGGATATTTTTGGTTGGTAGACTATTCTCAGTCCAGCAGTGACAGTGAGGTGTTTAAAAACTCCAGCAGTGCTGCTGTGTCTGATCCACTCTTAGCAGCACTACACACACTAACACACCACCACCATGCCAGTGACACTGCAGTGCTGAGAATGATCCACCACCCAAATAATACCTGCTCTGCAGTGGTCCTGTGGGGGTCCTGACCATTGAAGAACAGGATGAAAGCATGCTAAAAAAAGGTATGTAGAGAAACAGATGGACTACAGTCAGTAATTGTAGAACTACAAAGTGCTTGTATATAGTAAGTAGAGCTGATAAAATGGACAGTGTGTCATCGGTGTATATTTTGCATATATACACGACCATGGAAGTACATTACAGTGTCTGAACACTTGAATCCTTTAACTGTACAGGAATATAAGACCAGTCGAGTGGTTTCAGCTCTGATGTGAAGTGTAAAGGCACTTTACGGTCTGTAAATGGGTGCAGCTCTCAGTCGAAGCATTCCCACTCCTCACTCTCTCACTGTTTTATTGCCTCCTAAATGACTTTATAACATGATGATGCACATGGACTGTACAAGCATCCAAAAGCACAGAACAGGAAACAAGAAAACAAAAGTTAATTCAGCATCAAGTGCAAACTTGAATCTTGATGAATACACCCAAACAACTAATCAGCAAGTCTATTTTTACTTTTATAACTTACATTTGACAACATAAAGACAAGTCCAGACCTTAGTGGCACCTCTCAAATTTCTTATGAACAAAATATTACTAAAGCATGTTTTGATTTTAAATTTTTTTGTACTTCTATTTATCAACATGGTACAAAGAATATTAAAAAAACAAAAGTGTGCTGGTTTTAAGAAATGATGACATTGATATAAAACATACTGTAGATTCATGCTTAAACATTCTTATATTTGCTGTAAGGGCAGTAATTAAAATGCTGTAATGAACCAGTATGGAGGAAGATACAAGTGTATTTTATTGGTTAGACCAGCAAAAAAAGGATGACACATGGAAACTGGCACAACTAGTGTGTGTTGTGCTGGTATGAGTGGATCAGACACAGCAACACCTCATTGTCACTGCTGGACTGAGAAAAGTCCACCAACCAAACATATCCAGCCAACAGCGCCCCGTAGGCAGCGTCCAGTGACCACTGATGAAGGTCTAGAAGATGACCAACTCAAACAGCAGCAAAAGATGAGCGATCGTCTCTGACTTTACATCTACAAGGTGGACCAACTAGGTAGGAGTGTCTAATAGAGTGGACAGTGAGTGGACACGGTATTTAAAAACTCCAGCAGCGCTGCTGTGTCTGATCCACTGAGCCACTGAAAAATGGAGACCCTCACATCCTCAGCCCTACACTATTAAGAATATTTAAACTGGATTAATGTACCACCCCCCCACACACACCAATATAATATTACATACACCAACATATTTTACTCCAACCATATATACATTACATTTACATAAGTATTGGGACACCCCATCTGATTATTGAATCCATGTGTTCCAGCCACAATTGCTAACAGGAGTAATAAATCAATTATATAAATGTAATTTTACACATCAAGCTTTGCAGCAACTGTTTAGAGAAGGCCATTTCCTGTTTCAGCATGACTGTGCCCCTGTGCACAAAGCAAGATCTATAAAGACATGACATAAAGACATATAGAAGTCCTGACCTCAGCCCCGTTGAACAGCTTTGGAATGAACTGGAACATCAATTGATGCTTTCATGACCAACATTAGTGCCCAGCCATAAAATGCTTTTTTGACTGAATGGGCACAAATTCCCACAGATTCTTTTTGTTTTGTGAGAAGCCTTCCTACTGTCTTTGGTGTTGTTTAGTATGTTCTCTTTATGAATTTTCTCCAGGTAAATCAATTTCCTTCTCGCTCTCAGACCATATAGACGACTAGACTAAATTGCACTTAGTTTTGAGTGAACAGGTACATTTTTGATAACCTTTAATAGATTGGAGCCCTGTCCAGGGTGGGTCTATTCCTGCCCTGCACAGGGCTCATTTTACTCCTGATCAGGATGAAGGGGTTGATTAGAATAAATGACTCATAAATAAATTGGTCATTAAGACACCAAGTTTAATCACAATTGATTAACTGTTATATATGAAGATGACATTTCTTTTTTTATGTGCTTTGTTGTTAATCCCTCTTTTTTTTCACTGCTCACAATGACTTCAATGACTGACAGCAGAAAAAAAAAGGAAAAGTAGGAGCTAAAATCATTTTCCTACCTGTATCTGAATAGTCGGGTCGGCCCAGATCTCGGAAGGAGTAGATGAAGTGGGAGCACTGGTCGCTGTGCAGCTCTCCGCGGGAACAGAGCTCAGCGAGCAGCTGGAGAGCCTTCCCGCACATCTCATCCTCCCTGCCCTGCCGCATCCTCCTCCAGCATCGTCCTGCTGCCCCCAGGTGCTCATCCACCACCCGCGCAACCCGGACCACCCGCACCCGCGCCCGCGCACCCTCAGTCTCACCCGCGCCGCCGCCTGGTGCGCACACGCCCCATCAACTGTACAAGAGCTTCATCCAAACCACAAAGCTTTATATGAGACCTGTGAAATGCGCGAGATTTACCAGCAGGGCAGCACGTGAGAGAAAGTAGCGCAGGAGAATTGAATGAGCCTCTGCGCGCTCGCGCTGGAAGGAGCGCATCTGTCGGCGCGAGCATGAATGAAAGGATGAGCGGCGCGCGCAGCATCTGAGGAATCCCAGCTTTTAGTGAACGTCCCAAATCACAGACTCCTCCTCTTCATCATCCTCCTCCTCCTCCTCACTTTATTTCTCAGTCTGTCAGCTGTCAGCAAGAGCAACAGAAACAAAAAATAAAGAATCAAATTAACTCTCAGCAAACAAGTGACACCACTTGTGAAAACCCTTCAACTGTATTTTGCTTTTTTCCAAACTTAAATACATTTTCAATGACAACATGAACTTCTGATGAGTAGATAAAATGCACCAATCATCTGAGCATGTGCTTAACAGTGTCAAATACACAGATCAGCCATAACATTAAAACCACCTCCTTGTTTCTACACTCACTGTCCATTTTATCAGCTCCACTTACCATATAGAAGCACTTTGTAGTTCTACAATTACTGACTGTAGTCCATCTGTTACTCTGCATGCTTTGTTATCCCCCTTTCATGCTGTTCTTCAATGGTCAGGACCACCACAGAGTACGTATTATTTGGGTGGTGGATCATTCTTAGCACTGCAGTGACACTGACATGGTGGTGGTGTGTTAGTGTGTGTTTGCAGGTATGAGTGGATCAGACACAGCAATGCTGCTGGAGTTTTTTTAAACACCTCACTGTCACTGCTGGACTGAGAATAGTCCACCAACCAAAAATATCCAGCCAACAGCTCCCCGTGGGCATCGTCCTGTGTCCTGTGAGCAATAGATGAGCGATCGTCTACAAGGTGGACCAACTAGGTAGGAGTGTCTTATAGAGTGGACAGTGAGTGGACACGCTATTTAAAAACTCCAGCAGCGCTGCTGTGTCTGATCCTCTCATACCAGCACAACACATACTAACACACCACCACCATGTCAGTGTCACTGCAGTGCTGAGAATGATCCACCACCTAAATAATGGGGTCCTGACCATTGAAGAGCAGCATGAAAGGGGGCTAACAAAGCATGCAGAGAAACAGATGGACTACAGTCAGTGTTGTATGTGTTTGTAACATTCTTACAATCAAAAATTTTGACATTTGCTGTTGTACGATTGGTTAGAAAGTCAAAATAAATAACTTTACACACCTATCATGTGCTTTAAGGTGGTGTCTATTCCAGTCAGTGAGCTTCCACTTGTAACCACATAATTAATGCCATGACTTTTGAGTCTATTTTATAACAATAAAACTATTTTATTTGTACACTTTGGTTACATTCATGACCGAAGCGGTAGTTAATCGTTACACAAGATTCATCAGTTCACAAGTTTAATATCAAACACAAGTCATGGACAATTTTGTATCTACAATTAACCTGACTGCATGTTTTTGGACTGTGGGAGGCAACCAGAGCTCCCATAGGAAACCCACACAGACACGGGGAGAACATGCAAACTCCACGGAAAGGACTCGGACCGCCCCATCTGGGGATAGAACCCAGGACCTTCTTGCTGTGAGGCGACAGTGCTACCCACTGAGCCACCCCATAACAATAAATCTATTTGAATGCTTTGCTTTGTGTTACTTTGAAATCTTACATCAATGTGCTATTTTAATAGCTTGTACATGTTAATTAAAATTTGTAATAGAAATCACTGATGCAAGCTGTGTTTGTAATTAATAATAATGCTATGTTAAAATCAAGCTGTTTTGTGCCATTTCTGTTAATTTGTCCATCACCTGTGACTTAAAGAAAAAGAACACTTACATTTTCACCTAGGATTAATTTTACTAGAGCTACAAAGTGCATCTGAAACAGCTTGAATGATGGATTTTAAGGGGTATTTCAATTTCTGGGGAGATAAGAGGACTGGATATTTATATATATAAATAGTTTTTGCACATATATATTTTTTAATACATCAAATTAATACATACACACAATCACATATAAAATAGGTCTACTGATGCTAAACTCAGAATGTAGGTTGATACAATTCAGAAGAATAAAATTCTGAAGCAGAATGTAAAGTCTGCTGTCTGTGAGCTGTAGCTGAGACATACTGGGGTGCAGTGCAGGAAAATAACAAAAAATACAAAGATAAAATTACAACAGCTTAAAATAAACAGAATTTTGAAAGCTTGACTAAAGACGAGCATTTTAATGTTAGAATTTCTAGCAGGGTATCTGATTTACAGCATATCTGCAAAGAGGTGTGGGCTACAATAGCATAAAAATGTTACACAACAAAAAAAACATGACCCTAGTAATAATTGTTTACATTTTCGACATTTAGCAGACGATTTTATCCAAAGTCACAGTACTGTGACAGCATACTGTCTAAGCAATTGAGGGTTAAGGGCCAACAATGACAACCTGGCAGTGGTGGGGATTGAAGCAGCAACCTTTTGATTGATAGTCTAGTACCTTAACTGCTAGGCTACAACTGCCCTGAGGGTTAAAGGCCTTGCTCCAGGACCCAAAAGTGAAAACTAAGTCAGGGTGGGACTTGAATTAGCAACCCTCTGATTGCTAGTCCAGTTCCTTAACCACTGAGCCACCACTGCACTGTGTATTTATTTAATTGTTAAAAATAACAAAACAACATTACGTTTATAAGAATTTGCCTTTCATTTTAATAACAGCCAGCTTCCAAAATTAAACTGACAGGTCTGGTTCCACCATCTCTCTGTAAAATCCAGATGCAGTGTTTTCTCCTGGATTTTTATAGAAACAGCAGACTGATCATTTTTAGCTCTGCACAGCTGCTTCCAGCGTATTTAAAGGTTCATACAGATTATCCAAGATTTGAAACACAGCATCGTACATTCTGTCTGAACCTTAATATGAAGCGTTTGCTACTAGGTCGTGATTTTTAAACATGAACATAAAAGGAGTAAAAAGTGTTCTGATGTGTAAGTGATGTTTTTGTTATTTCCTCAGGTATCCCAAAAGAACAGGTCTGCTTTTAATATGACTTTGATCTATTTTGGGAGGATGCAATTAGAGCTTTAATCCTGGATGAAGCTTCGTTATTGTGTGGTGACAGCGCCGGCTCAGCCGAGTGCAAAAAGCTTCCATGAATTGAGAGTGCTTCAGTCATTTGAATTCTGCTCAGAGTTACAGCTCTAATTGACTGTCTGCCTTTAATAAAGAACCTTAATTAGATGAGAACATCGGATACAGTTATTAATTCATCCTTAATACATTGAATATTAAACCAATTGGGTACCGGTAATTATACCTTTAGCTGTCACTAAACTACAACTGAAATCAAAAGTTTACTTTCACTTCTGCATCCCATCATATTTGCTCCAGTTTAAGTTTTTTTTCCTCTTCTTAGTTATCATATAATCATATATATATACACCGATCAGCCATACCATTAAAATTACCTCCTTGTTTCTACACTCACTGTCCATTTTATCAGCTCCACTTACCATATAGGAGCACTTTGTAGTTCTACAATTACTCACTGTAGTCCATCTGTTTCTCTGCATGCTTTGTTAGCCTCCTTTCATGCTGTTCTTCAATGGTCAGGACCCCCACAGGACCCCCACAGAGCAGGTATTATTTAGGTGGTGGATCATTCTCAGCACTGCAGTGACACTGACATGGTGGTGGTGTGTTAGTGTGTGTTGTGCTGGTATGAGTGGATCAGACACAGCAGCGCTGCTGGAGTTTTTAAACACCTCACTGTCCCTGCTGGACTGAGAATAGTCCACAAACCAAACATATCCAGCCAACAGCTGAAACACTAAATCACTTGATCTCCTCGGTGCCAAAACATCTTTTAAGTGTGGTGAAAAGAAATGGCAACATTACAAAGTGGTAAATGTTTTACTGTCCCAACTTTTTTTGGAATGTGTTGCAGGCCCGAAATGCAGGAATGGATGTTTATTAATAAATGAAATGAAGTTGACCAGATAAAACATGAAATATCTCAGGTTCATCCTGTCTGCAATCAAATAAAAGTCAAAGTAAATGTAAGAAACTATTATTATTTGCATTTTCCATAATGTCCCAACTTTTTCTGATTTGGGGTTGTATTTTAAATATAATCTAGTTAACTAAAGAGCTGTACAAACTTTTCAAAAAGTTATATTTATTAGTGGTGCTGTATGACCGCTAACCTAGATTCTGTTTTGTCCTGTTTCATATGTCGAATTGACTTTCCCCACTGATTTATTTTAGCTCCAAGCCAAGTGTAAAACTAAAATTACAAAACCAGTCAAATGTTTCTCTTATCTTCTCAAAATTCCCGGTGGACTCATTAACTTGATATCGCCTGAAGTATGAACAGACATTTTAGTGATATTAAAACTGTCAGTTTGGACATGGCTTAACAAAAGACAGAGGAAAGTTTTCCCCTTAAAAGTCTGACCAACTAATATCAGTAAATGTAGTAGATTTATAAAAAATATATTATATTATATTATATTATATTATTACATATTTATTTTCTTTAATTCATTTTCTGGGGGTGGCATGGTGGCTCGGTTGGTAGCACTGTTGCCTCACAGCAGGAAGCACTTGGGTTAGATTCCCAGGTGAAGTGTTAGTCCAGGTCCTTTCTATGTGAAGTTTGCATGTTCTCTCTGCATCTGTGTGGGTTTCCTCTAGGAGCTCTGGTTTTAGCCCACAGCCCAAAGACATGCGGTCAGATTAACAGAAATACAGAATTGCCCTAAGTGTGTGTGTGTGTGAGTGTTTGTCTGTGCCCTGTGATGGACTGGTGACCTGTCCAGGGTGTTTCCTGCCCTTTGTCCAGTGAATTGTACCCACCACGACCTTGAATAGGATAAAGTGGTGTTAAAACAGACAATGAATTCCATATATAAAAAGAAATCTGTTTTTTTACACATTTATTTTGAGTTTTCTGAAAATATGCTGAACCAAAATGTACAGCAACTGTATTTTTTTTAATGCATTTTCTCCCCGTTTTCCTCCAGATATAGCACACTCAGTTTTGTCTTCCGCTGCTGAGGGATACCCGATTACAACCGAGAAAAGGATGTCACTGTACACGCCTCTTCCAACATGTACACAGCCCTCCTCTTCTTGCCCCTGCATTCTGCATAGAAGTCTCTTCCGCCAATCAGGGTCCTTACACAGCGTATGAAGATCCCACCCACGCATAGTCTGGCCCCCACCCTGCAGATACGGTGGCCAATTAGTATCTGCTGCAGGCACTGCCATTTATGCCCGCCAGATGGCGCCCAGCCGACCGGTGGAAACGCTGAGTTTTGAACCGAGGAGTTCAGAATCTCAGCACTTGTGTGCTAGCGGAATGTGCAGCAACTTTGACTATTCATTTAGTGGTTTCTTTTATGTTCTCTTATGACCATTTAACTAAAGGTTGCTTAATTCTGTGTTAGTTATTTGTTTAAATGGTCAGATGTGATCCAAAAACTACAAGTCTGCCGTGAAATAAAATCTGTGACTGTCCGCATTCAAGCAAGCTTATCATCCACACAAGCTTAAAGACTGCTGCACAAGAAAGAAGCTTTAAAAAACCTAAGGCACGACCAAAGTTTGTCTCAGAACCCAAAGATAAAAAAGGCAGGAGAAGAGGTTTGTACCTCACATTCAACTTTAAAATATCTTAATAGAATTCTAAATTCATTGTTCTCTCAGTGACTACGCAATGACCAGACCCAAAAAGCAGCAAACTAGCCCAAACCATGATGCTACCACCACAAGGCTTTACAGAGACTGTTATGGTGAGGCTTTGGTTTAAGTGTAAACACTTGACGCTCAGGTGGCACAGCAGTAAAACATTCTAGCAAACCAAAGATGGCATCTGGAACTCGCATATTCAAATCTCAGTAGAGGAAGCGAAATGCATCAGATAACTACGTAGATATGAGTAGATTGGACAATTGGGGAAAAATGCAAAAGATCACTTAACTTTAGTCTTAAAAACTTAATATTTAGTCGAGCGGTAACATATTAGATAGTGAATAATTAATCTGAGTGAGTGTGTGTGTGTGTGTGTGTGTGTGGGAGGGGGGTGTTATTAGCTTAGGTAGAATCTATTTGTTTTGACTATTTTCAAACGATTCACAAACTCCATACATGGACATACACCGATCAGCCATAACATTAAAACCACCTCCTTGTTTCTACACTCACTGTCCATTTTATCAGCTCCTTACCATATAGAAGCACTTTGTAGTTCTACAATTACTGACTGTAGTCCATCTATTTCTCACTTGTTTAGCCTGCTTTTACCCTGTTCTTCAGTGTTCAGGACCCCCACAGGACCACTACAGAGCAGGTATTATTTAGGTGGTGGATCATTCTCAGCACTGCAGTGACACTGACATGGTGGTGGTGTGTTAGTGTTTGTTGTGCTTGTATGAGTGGATCAGACACAGCATTGCTGCTGGAGTTTTTAAACACCTCATTGTCACTGCTGGATTGAGAATAGTACACCAACCAAAAATATCCTGTGACCACTGATGAAGGCCCAGAAGATGACCAATTCAAACAGCAGCAATAGATGAGCGATCGTCTCTGACTTTACATCTACAAGGTGGACCAACTAGGTAGGAGTGGCTAATAGAGTGGACAGTGAGTGGACACGGTATTTTAAAAACTCCAGCAGTGCTGCTGTGTCTGATCCACTCATACCAGCACAACACACAGTAACAACCCACCACCATGTCAGTGTCACTGCAGTGCTGAGAATGATCCACCACCCAAATAATACCTGCCCTGTGGTGGTCCTCTGGGGGTCCTGAACACTGAAGAACAGGGTGAAAGCAGGCTAAAAAAGCATGCAGAGAAACAGATGGACTACAGTCAGTAATTGTAGAACTACAAAGTGCTTCTATATAAGTTGAGCTGATAAAATGGACAGTGAGTGTAGAAACAAGGAGGTGGTTTTAATGTTATGACTGATTGGTGTGTGTATGGCAGTACGTGCAAAACTCACAATGCGTCATACAGGACCCTTGTGTTAAATTCTGTCAGTTCAAAAATGTCACAAGACCCCAAAAGACACCACTGGGTTACTATAGAAACAATGCCACTTCTACTTCTGTAGTTGGAAAGGTTATAAAAAAAAATAGCTCTAGCATATCATTTGTTCCCATAGCACCGATCAAATGTAAACTTTATGGACAGAATGACACATTTAAGAGGTATCAAAGATGGTCTGGACTGGACTAGGGTTGTATTAGGTGGTATTAAAATTCAATCTTACATTTTACAATATGGAAGTTTGTTTGCAGTCTACCTGTTTGCCAAACTGTTGGTTGGTTGCTAGTGAGCTGATTTATCAATCATGTAGAATAAAAAGTTGCCAGGTTAAAACTCGCTGATATTGTAGAAGATGAACCTGCATGACCACTTTAGGTTAGCAGCATGACAGAATGATACCTGGTCAACTAGAAATACTTCAGAATTTACCTGAATTGTTAGATGTATACCAGGAAGTTTTCAGCTAGAGGAAAAGATTCTGACCTTTCATCACCAAAACATGTATTGCTTATTTTTTCTCACATATGCTGGGTATATACACAATAGGTCAAAAAGGGACCTATGTACCTTTGCCCATAACTAATCCACAAAGTTGAATCAATTCATCTGGACACAAGTTTGTTGTAGAGATACGTTTCTTCACTCACCCAAGAGACTTCTTCAGTCTGAGCTGGTGGTAAATACTCCAACCTTATATGCAACTGTTTTGCATAATGACCGACACCGACCCATTGCATAATAACATCGAGGAAACTAAACAGCCACTGGTGAAACGGATGGCCCAAAATAGAAGATCAACCTCCTCTGGCCAGGACTCCGCGGTTCACACTGATCTGCAAGCCAGCGGCCACTCATTTAATGATGACGATGTGATCCTTGACAAGGAAAAACACTGGTTTGACCGAGGAGTCAAAGAGGCCATCTATGTGAAGAGGGAACGATCCCTGAACCGAAGGCGGGGCCTGAGAGTACATCTCTCACCATCTTACAACGCCATGACTGGAGCTATACCCTAATCATATGTGAAAGGCACACATGGCCATTGTAATTAATGGTCATTATAATTTGCATATAGACCTGATCACCGGTTCCACTGTTATGCAATGGACCAGTGTTGGTCGTTTTGTAAAACAGGTTGTTCACATAAGGTTGGGGTATTCACCACCAGCTCAGACTTGGATAAGTGACGAAATATCTCTACAACAACTTGTGTCCAGATGAACTGATTGAACATTGTAACTTGCAAAAGCAAATAATTTAATTTGGTCATAAATCGATATTTTATTTCTCACAGTTCAAATTCTCATTTATTGCGAATATGAAAATATCATTGTAAAAATTTTCATTTCATAAGGGGCCCAGGACCCTCGCTGCTCCCCGCTAAGCCACCATGCCGCCAAATGCAGCAGTGATCAGCTTTTGCCAAAATTATGGGCAAAGGTACAGAGGTCCCTTTTTGACTCGCAGAATACCTACAACAACTCATTTTTTATTTATTGGTGTAAAAACTCGTTATGATGGTGTAACTCATTTGGCTCTGTAACGTCTTTTTAATTTGTGGCATCAACAACATTTAAGACAGCCTCTAGCACTATGACATTCTTCTCATTCTCAACAGGTGCGTCTGATTGATCTAGGGTTGGCGTTGGTCAAATCGTTGGTCAAGTCTTAAAACAGTGTTGAGTGCATGTGATGTATGATTGTAGCAAGGTATCTGTCTGTATGTTATTTTTTAGATAGAATTTAGATAGAAGACAGAATTTTTTAGAAAACACTTATTTATTGATCATAATAACAAATAAACCCCTTAATGGTTTTATAAAAAAATATATATAATATTTAAAACTTTCCAAGGTTGTTGCAAGGTTATCTGTAGTACCACCTAGGGGAGCATCAACTACCACTAGTAAAACTCTTACCACAGTTCACAAACCACAGCTTTAAGCTCATGATCTATGAGTGAGACATTATAGTTCTAGCTATAGCTTCATTGCAAAACTAAAATAAACTTCTATTTCGGTAATGCAAATAAAATGTGGCACTCATGTACAGAAAGGTTTAGTGCAGGATCTTTTTTACAGATGTTGTCCTCTCGCAGATCTCCATTTGCATCATATCTAAATGTCACGTGAAGTCTGAACTGATGTTATTAGCCATTCTTAAATGTCATCTTAGATGAACCACCAGAGCCTGACATTTGCAAAACAAAATGAAGAAGGTTCTGATAAGAAAAGGGTTTTTATTTAACTCGTAACAGGTGGAGGAAAGTCATGATGAAGCTGAAATGTTAACAGTACTAGTCTACAGTGTGCACAACATTATGAACAATTCAGATATTCAGGTCTTAAACAGGTCTAAATTGGATATGTATTCCACACTCCCACAACATTTACATTTGTACATTTTTGGCATTTAGTAGAAGATGCTTTTATCCGGTACTGTGACAATATATTGTCTAGGGCTGTATTGGTGTCAGTCCGATATTGGCCCAAATCACTGGATCGGATATGGGAGGGAAAAAAAACGTGTAATCCGATCCGATACTATTGCTTAATGTAAATAACACTTAATGTCAATAACACTTAATGTAAATAACACTTAATGTAAATAAGGCCATTGTTTGTATGTAAAGCCAATAACCCACGAAGATATGTTCCAACAGAGTGCTGGTTATTGCCACTCACTCTGCAACTGCCGTAACAAGGTGCATCTTGATGACATCATTAACATGTGCCACTGATCTACAACTCATCCGCAACAGCCATTCAGAAATTAAAACACACTGAACTACTTAAATTTTAGCATTTAAAAAAAAACATCTACTACTGCCACATCTAAAAACACTGTTGAAACACAATAAAAATCACTTTGATAAATGATAAATCGCTCACCTGAGATGAAGAAAAGCTATCTTGTTCCGGCTTGGAGATCTCTCACATCCTCAACGATTTTTCCATTAGTGTTATGAAATAAAACAAACTAAACGATTCCCATTTAGCCACAGATGTTGTCTTAAAATCCAGCAGGGTTTTTTTTAATAAGCGCACTTTAAGCGGTTTTTAATCATCTAAAAATGTGACAGAACTTTAACGGAAAGTCTCAACTCGGTGTCAATTCTAACTGGTCCATCGCATTTGACTGACATCCACATCTTCCAATTGTAGACACTTTGGACGACACGCCGTAAAGCGAGATGTGTCACGTGAACAACAGCTCGAACGTAAGTGAAACCAAAAATGCTGCTAAATGTTCTTTGTGTACAAGTTCAAATAAAAACAGCAGTTTTGCATAAGTGTGATGTTGTAGCTTCTGTATTTATTCCTTTAGAATATTAGTTTCACAGTCTGAGCGTTGTTATTTAGATAGCTAGTTTAACCATGGTGCATTGAGACATGTATTATTACTGCTTAGTTGTTTGAGAGAAGAAATGACGGTATCGGATTGGTATCGGTATTGGCAGATACTCAATTTTCAGTATCAGATCGGACATAAAAAAGTGGTAAAAAGTGGGCAAGAGCCCAACAGTGGCAACCTGGCAGTGGTGGGCCTTGAACCAGCGACCTTTTGATTACTATTCCACTAGGCTACAACTACCCACAACAAGATCTTGCCATCACACTGGATAATCTTTAATCATATCGTCTGATAAAGCAGGAAAGTAGTTCTGGAAATGCAATTCTTGACTTGTATTGCAGACTTTATTCATTCTTGTAGGTTCCTCCTCTAAAACGTGATGGCCTTTTCACTCCAAGGATTTAACTCCGGTGCTTGTTTACTATTTTATGTCAAGATTACTGCAGCACTCTTTTGGTAGGACTTCCCACGAGTACTATTAAAATTTACTCTCACAAACCTCAAGCTGCAAATATAAATTGACCCATTACTCATGTCTCAAGCCCACTGCTTGATGCTAAAATGGCATGCAACGAAAAATGTTTTGTATCCTTAGAATGAGCACACATTTTTACTGATCAGGTTAAAATGTTATGCCAACAGTATGCCATCAGAATTCCAATGATAAAGCACCATGACCCAGCAAAATCTCAGCTGAAAATTTTGGATGTAAGTTTTTAATAATTAAAAAATATATACATCTATCAGCCATAACATTAAAACCACCTCCTTGTTTCTACATTCACTGTCCATTTTATCAGCTCCACTTACCATATAGAAGCACTTTGTAGCTCAACAATTACTGACTGTAGTCCATCTGTTTCTCTGCATGCTTTGTTAGCCCCTTTTCATGCTGTTCTTCAATGGTCAGGACTCTCCCAGGCCAGGACCACCACAGAGCAGGTATTATTTAGGTGGTAGATCATTCTCAGCACTGCAGTGACACTGACATGGTGGTGGTGTGTTAGTGTGTGTTGTGCTGGTATGAGTGGATCAAACACAGCAGCACTGCTGGAGTTTTTAAACACCTCACTGTCACTGCTGGACTGAGAATAGTCCACCAACCAAAAATATCCAGCCAACAGCGCCCTGTGGGCAGCGTCCTCCAGCACAACACACACTAACACACCACCACCATGTCAGTGTCACTGCAGTGCTAAGAATGATCCACCACCCAAATAATACCTGCTCTGTGGTGGTCCTTTGGGGGTACTGACCACTGAAGAACAGGGTGAAAGCAGGCTAAAAAGGTATGTAGAGAAATAGATGGACTACAGTCAGTAATTGTAGAACTACAAAGTGCTTCTATATGGTAAGTGGAGCTGATAAAATAGACAGTGAGTGTAGAAACAAGGAGGTGGTTTTAATGTTATGGCTGATCAGAGTACAAATTATACACAGCTTATTAAAGCAGTGATGGAATTAGAACTGAGCACTTCGACATGAACATGTCATCAAACCTGTGAAACATTTTAGCCCTGGGTTCAGACTGTACCTAATGAACTTCAAATAAAATAAAAAAAGGACCCACAGGCTCATCTCTGCAATGTGCTTTCTGAACAGGAATACTGAATTTGGGAGACAGAAAGATTTTATCCCTTGCAGGAAGTAAACAAATACAAGGCAGGAAAGCGGCAGTCCCACAAGGCCAATAGTGAGCTACAGTCCAATTATGTTTAACTTTACCCAGCACACATCGAGACGTGAGGAGGAATTATTGGTAAGTGGTTGAGTGGGTACAGAAGGAGACTGGAGGACACAGAGACCGAGACATTAAAGCTTTAATAACTGAACCTGTATACAGAAGTAATTAGACGAGGCCTGCCGACACCTGATGGTAATAACAGTGATTTGTCTTCATTAAAGTTTATTGTTATTAAAGTCGGAAAATCAGGTTTCACTTATAACAGTAAGTCATTAATCAAACGTTTTAATTAGCATTTATTCCACTGTCTTGCTCATTTACCTAGAGCGATTTTCAAGTGTGGCACAATGTAAGTAAAAACCAGTGGGGGTAACTAATTTAGTATGGAAATTAGTCCTCCTGGCACTACCCTATCCTTTTAAATCTTTATATATATATATATATTGTTTATGCATTGTCTCCCCTTTTTCTCCCTTTTAGCACGTCCAATTCCCCGATTGCATCATGCTTTCTCTCCACCAATGCCGATCCCCGCTCTGATCGAGGAGAACGAAGCTAACCCACGCCCCCTCCGACACGTGTGCAGCAGACGTATGCATTTTCTCACCTACACTTTGACGAGTGCAATGCGGATCAGCACTGTGTACAAAGAGACACACCCTGACAGCACTCTTTTCCCGTCTCTGTGCAGGCACCATCAATCAGCCAGCAGAGGTCGTAATTGCATTAGTTATGAGAGAGTCCCAATCCGGCTTTAATATCCCACCCCTATCTGAACAACAGGCCAATCGTTGTTCATGTGGCTGCTCAGCCCAGCCAGTAGGCAGGCAGAGCTGAGACTCGATACGATGTATTCGAGATCCCAGCTCTGGTGTTCTAGTGTGTGTTTTTACCGCTGTGCCACCTGAATGTCCTCTGAGTGGATGTAAGTGATGGACCTGCAATTACACTGCAATACCAGCAAA
Organism: Trichomycterus rosablanca; assembly: GCF_030014385.1. Taxonomy (NCBI): domain Eukaryota; kingdom Metazoa; phylum Chordata; class Actinopteri; order Siluriformes; family Trichomycteridae; genus Trichomycterus; species Trichomycterus rosablanca. The sequence goes on from NC_085995.1 coordinate 35,401,196, forward strand.
TGCAACTTGGTGATGAAACTGTGTAATTCCATGACCTACATTAAGATCCCATGAATTTTGCACCATGTTAATGTTTTCTAAACCAGATGTTTAATTTTGTTATCAAGCCTTAATTTAAACCAAACGTTTAAACTAATCTGAACTGCATTAAAAACCGATGCAGATATTGTGCCATAGGTTGCAGAGAAAAAGCAACCAGAGATGGAATCGGGAAACAATACAATTTAAAAAATATTCAACAATATTTTACAATCATTTACTGTATTAATTTATTAATTAATTTTAATGAGAATAAAAAATGAGATTATTGGTTAAACACAGGTGTTTTAAAACCCTCTCCACCACTTGGTATCTTGGTATCTGAGCAAATACAAAGTGGCACGGTCCTCCACAGGTCCATAAACTCTCGTACAAATCTATCTCACACAGTGCCGGGGTTTGTTTAAAATGCCATCATTTGATTGAAGTAAATTTGTCTGATCTTGTGTTGTGGGATGGTTTAACAGTTTGAGCCAATTTGAATCACAGGTTGAATCAGCTGTTAGCAAGAGCTGATTTATTTCCCAATACATGTGATGACTAACATAGAAGCCCACAAGTCTGGACCTGCTATTGATTCTTGTGTGTTTGCAACACAGTATGAATTATTCAAACCCAGGATCATGTTTGTTCTAAGTCAATTTCAGGAACTACAGCAGGAAGGCGAGTGTGTCAGGTAAACATTTGAACATCGAATACACGTGATGGTAAATATTATGTGAAATCTAAAGAACATCTTTGATTGGTAGAAAAGTAAGACATCATGTCCTTGATGAAATCCTGCACTGTGTGTGTAGAGAATGAAAAGGGCTGCCAGTTTACCAAGGCCAAACGCTGACAAGTACACAGAGTGACTAAAGTAAAACATTATACATTATTACATAAAACATTTTTATTATTTAATTGGTAAGGTTTGCTAGTCAGACAGCACTTAGAAATGTTTGCTGCACACCAGGAACACAACAAAAAGTGTGCCAGTCAGTCCCAGGGCACCACACTTACCTATTCACTTACCCACCCATTTACACATGGGGAAACATAACGTTTACATTCTGAACATAATTCTGTATGTATTTGTGAGATGGTTTAACTAGGGATGAAACAATGCACCACAAGACAGTAAAAAATCGGTGCACATGTGCCACGATTCGAATCGGTTATTCATTTAAGATGAATCGATGTTCACTTTAAACAGCAGAGGGTGCTGGTGCTAGTCACCTTACCTGGTTGACGGCACTTCACAAAGTTGCCAGGTAGGGGATTTTCCAGCCAAATGTATTTATGTGAGGATACTTTCTTTATTTGTATTATTCATTTATTTATTTAATGTTGGATTTGTTTTAAAATTTCATTTCAGTTTTTTTACACGATAAGCATTATTTGGCATAGTTTGTACCTATCTCAGAAATAAAAGGGCATTCATTATTTATATTAATAAAAGATAAGCACAAATACAGTATTTTATTTTATTTTTTAAGAGAAATAATAAAAGGCACTTTGTCATAATTTGTCTTCAATTTCAATTTGTTTAAAAAAAAATCGGGAAAAAATTGTATCGTGAACCCAGTATCGTGAATTGCATCACATCATGGGTAGAGTGTATCATTACATCCCTAGGTTTAACACAAGAAAACTTAAGTGGACACAGGAAGAACATGGCAGATTACTGAAAGACAATGAGGTGACCTGTGTTTGTAGGACTGCTCTGTGGCATTCACACTACCTGTTGCATCACAATTCTTTCATATAAGAACATGGCATGAGGTTCAAACCTGTGTTCTTACTAATAATAATTACTAATACTGCTCTAAATGTGTAAAATTTGTGCCACAGTGCCACACAGCACCATGGACCCTAAAATCATGGTATCAATAACGAAGTAAAAAATTTTTTTTTGTATTTGTATGATTTGTGTAAATCCTATTTATTCAAATTATCCTCCAGGCCACCCAAGGAGGATGGAGGTCCCTGCTTAATCTGGTTCCACTCAATGTTTCATCTTGGAATTTAAGGGAGATTTTTCTTGCCCTGTCGCCCTTGGCTTGTTCAACTGGGGTTTTCGGTCTGTTGGTCCTGGATTCTGTTAAGTTGCTCTGAGACAATGTCCATTGTAAAAAGCACTATACATAAAATTTAAAATAAATTTGACTTGACTTGATCATTTACGTTGGCAGCATTCAGCAGACGCTTTTATCCAAAGTGACTTATGGTTAAATACACTTCAAGCAATTGAGAATTGAGGGCCTTGCTCAGGGGTCCAACAGGGACAACTTAGCAGTGGTGGGGCTTAAACCGGCAAATTTCTGATTACTAACCCAGGACTTTAACTGCTGAGTATTAAAACATTCATGTGGTTGCTGTCTGCAAAGAATTTGGTATGTTCTTCCTTGTGTCCAGGAGTGCTTTCTCTGGCTCTTCCAGTTTCCTCCCACCTCCCAAAAGCCACAGAAAATAGACAGTCTGATTCAAATTGCCCTGGGTTTGAATGAGGGTGTGCGAGGCCCTGCAATAGTCCATTCCGCTTAGTGCTGCACCCACCACAGACTCACAAGGATCTTCAGGTTAGTAAATGAACAATTAAAAACTTATTTAGACTTATAAATTCAGTGAAACGAAATTGTGTGAAATTATTCATTGGCGTGCCTGAGGGAGGTGTCAGTAATACATTGGGCTACATAAGAAGTGGTTGGTTTTGTGCACTTTACACATTACACATACTTATTGTATACATGGATACTCTCATTTCACCATGGATATTTATACATAATACATCAGCAAAAGTCTCTCCGTCAGAGCCCATTAAATGTTTCATGAGCGTGCCATGTAGCACTGTGTGTGTTACCCTAGCTACGACAGTGCTAAATAACACTGCGATGTAAAGCTCAGAGCACACATCTAGCTTTGTTGAAGGTCTACACCAAACATCATTTCTGCTGGACTATAAAGAGACCCGGATCTTTTCAGGCACATCAAAGTATTTGCCCATCTGCCAATGGGCATTAAATATTTATAACTGGACACGTAGGTTTAAAAGCTTCCTAAACGACACCGCTACACTAAGGAACCACAGTGGAGGAAAACACTTCTGTTTTAGTTGTTTACTATTCAAATTCAATTCCTTAAAAGGAGAAGTCATGAGGGGAAATTGTAAAATAAAAACAGACCAGTCCAGTTTGATCTGTATAATTATACTTGTCCTAAATGTCATGGCTGGAACATGCTTCAAAGAATTTGGGACGGGCATGTGTACCACTGTGTTACATCACTTTTTAATCATTTGGAAAACGAGGACACCAACTGATCTGGTTGTGTAAGTGGAAATTATTTCCATTTATGCTTGATGTAACACTTCATAATGTTCCATGCACCTTTAATAAGAGTCAGGTCTGGACCAGAGATGTTCACAAGTCACAAAATACGAGTCCGAGTCGAGTCACGAGTCTTTAGGCTAGAGTCCGAGTCAAGTCACGAGTCTTTAGGCTAGAGTCCAAGTCAAGTCACGAGTCTATAGGCTGCCTTTACTTTCCAAGGTACCAGTTAAAAGCTTAAACTGATGTTTTGTTTTCGTTGCAAATTACGGCACAGCAGCCAAAATCCCAAACACAGCAAAAAATCCATAATACTGCTTACCTTAGCTTATGTTCTTCCAGATGCTATTAAATTTATAAACGTGTGTCCAATTAGGAATATAATCTGTTATTTTGTAAATGTGCTTATAATTAAAAACCTCCAAACTTTTCCCGGTTGTGAAGTAAAACACGAACTCGTTAGAAAACCAATCAAGTGTTTCATAGACATCATCTGTGTGATGCTGCAAACTAAATACATGCAAATAACAGCATTTCTTACTAACAATTAAAATCAGAAGGTCTGATTGGTTCAGAAAGCGGTTCTTACAATCATTAGCACCAATTCTGTAGGAGCGTTCCATTCACATTATCTGTTACTGTGAAGTGCACTACGTAGGGTATTCCACCATTTTAAGTAGGAAGCGACACTTCATTACTTCGCCAGAAGCTGGAACATTTACCCATTGCATGCGTTGCGGGTTAAGAAGCCCGGAGCGTTATTAGAGAGCAGAAAATGACACGATCAGAATTATGTTGGATCATATACAGGTGCTGGTCATAAAATTAGAATATCATGAAAAAGTTGATTTATTTCAGTAATTCCATTCAAAAAGTGAAACTTGTATATTATATTCATTCATTACACACAGACTGATATATTTCAAATGTTTATTTCTTTTAATGTTGATGATTATAACTGACAACTAATGAAAACCCCAAATTCAGTATCTCAGAAAATTAGAATATTACTTAAGACCAATACAAAAAAAGGATTTTTAGAAATGTTGGCCAACTGAAAAGTATGAACATGAAAAGTATGAGCATGTACAGCACTCAATACTTAGTTGGGGCTCCTTTTGCCTGGATTACTGCAGCAATGCGGCGTGGCATGGAGTCCATCAGTCTGTGGCACTGCTCAGGTGTTATGAGAGCCCAGGTGCCAAGTCCTGTTGGAAAATGAAATCTGCATCTCCATAAAGTTGGTCAGCAGCAGGAAGCATGAAGTGCTCTAAAACTTCCTGGTAGACGGCTGCGTTGACCTTGGACCTCAGAAAACACAGTGGACCAACACCAGCAGATGACATGGCACTCCAAACCATCACTGACTGTGGAAACTTTACACTGGACCTCAAGCAATGTGGATTCTGTGCCTCTCCTCTCTTCCTCCAGACTCTGGGACCTTGATTTCCAAAGGCAATGCAAAATTTACTTTCATCAGAGAACATAACTTTGGACCACTGAGCAGCCTTTTTGTCTTTAGCCCAGGCGAGACGCTTCTGACGCTGTCTCTTGTTCAAGAGTGGCTTGGCACATGGAATGCGACAGCTGAAACCCATGTCTTGCATACGTCTGTGCGTGGTGGTTCTTGAAGCACTGACTCCAGCTGCAGTCCACTCTTTGTGAATCTCCCCCACATTTTTGAATGGGTTTTGTTTCACAATCCTCTCCAGGGTGCGGTTATCCCTATTGCTTGTACACTTTTTTCTACCACATCTTTTCCTTCCCTTCGCCTCTCTATTAATGTGCTTGGACACAGAGCTCTGTGAACAGCCAGCCTCTTTAGCAATGACCTTTTGTGTCTTGCCCTCCTTGTGCAAGGTGTCAATGGTCGTCTTTTGGACAACTGTCAAGTCAGCAGTCTTCCCCATGATTGTGTAGCCTACAGAACTAGACTGAGAGACCATTTAAAGGCCTTTGCAGGTGTTTTGAGTTAATTAGCTGATTAGAGTGTGGCACCAGAAGTCTTCAATATTGTACCTTGTCACAATATTCTAATTTTCTGAGATACTGAATTTGGGGTTTTCATTAGTTGTCAGTTATAATCATCAACATTAAAAGAAATAAACATTTGAAATATATCAGTCTGTGTGTAATGAATGAATATAATATACAAGTTTCACTTTTTGAATGGAATTACTGAAATAAATCAACTTTTTCATGATATTCTAATTTTATGACCAGCACCTGAATATATATACAGTGGGTACGGAAAGTATTCAGACCCCTTTAAATTTTTCACTCTTTGTTTCATTGCAGCCAATTGGTAAGATCAAAAAAGTTCTTTTTTTTGCTCATTAATGTACATTCTGCACCCCATCTTGACAGAAAAAAAACAGAAATGTAGATATTTTTGCTAATTTATTAAACAAGAAAAACTGAAATATCACATGGTCATAAGTATTCAGACCCTTTGCTGTGACACTCATATTTAACTCACATGCTGTCCATTTCCTTCTGATCCTCCTTGAGATGGTTCTACTCCTTCATTGGAGTCCAGCTGTGTTTAATTAAACTGATTGGACTTGATTAGGAAAGGCACACACCTGTCTATATAAGACCACACAGCTCACAGAGCACATGAGAATCATGAGGTCTAAGGAACTGCCCAAGGAGCTCAGAGACAGAATTGTGGCAAGGCACAGATCTGGCCAAGGTTACAAAAAAATTTCTGCAACACTCAAGGTTCCTAAGAGCACAGTGGCCTCCATAATCCTTAAATGGAAGAAGTTTGGGACGACCACAACTCGTCCTCGACCTGGCCGTCCAGCCAAACTAAGCAATCGTGGGAGAAGAGCCTTGGTGAGAGAGGTAAAGAAGAACCCCAAGATCACTGTGGCTGAGCTCCAGAGATGCAGTAGGGAGATGGGAGAAAGTTCCACAAAGTCAACTATCACTGCAGCCCTCCACCAGTCGGGGCTTTATGGCAGAGTGTGCAAGACATATGAAAGCCCGCATACAGTTTGCAAAAAAACACATGAAGGACTCCCAGACTATGAGAAAGAAGATTCTATGGTCTGATGAGATGAAGATTGAACTTTTTGGTGTTAATTCTAAGTGGTATGTGTGGAGAAAACCAGGCACTGCTCATCACCTGCCAAATACAATCCCAACAGTGAAACATGGTGGTGGCAGCATCATGCTATGGGGGTGTTTTTCAGCTGCAGGGACAGGACGACTGGTTGCAATTGAAGGAAAGATGAATGCGGCCAAGTACAGAGATATCCTGGAGGAAAACCTCTTCCAGAGTGCTCTGGACCTCAGACTGGGCCGAAGGTTCACCTTCCAACAAGACAATGACCCTGAGCACACAGCTAAAATAACAAAGCAGTGGCTTCAGAACAACTCTGTGACCATTCTTGACTGGCCCAGCCAGAGCCCTGACCTAAACCCAATTGAGCATCTATGGCGAGACTTGAAAATGGCTGTCCACCAACGTTCACCATCCAACCTGAGGGAACTGGAGAGGATCTGCAAGGAAGAATGGCAGAGGATCCCCAAATCCAGGGGTGAAAAACTTGTTGCATCATTCCCAAGAAGACTCATGGCTGTACTAGCTCAAAAGGGTGCCTCTACTCAATACTGAGCAAAGGGTCTGAATACTTATGACCATGTGATATTTCAGTTTTTCTTGTTTAATAAATTAGCAAAAATATCTACATTTCTGTTTTTTTGGGGTGCAGAGTGTACATTAATGAGCAAAAAAAAGAACTTTTTTGATCTTACCAATTGGCTGCAATGAAACAAAGAGTGAAAAATTTTAAGGGGTCTGAATACTTTCCGTACCCACTGTATATATATACAGTGTATCACAAAAGTGAGTACACCCCTCACATTTCTGCAAATATTTCATTATATCTTTTCATGGGACAACACTATAGACATGAAACTTGGATATAACTTAGAGTAGTCAGTGTACAGCTTGTATAGCAGTGTAGATTTACTGTCTTCTGAAAATAACTCAACACACAGCCATTAATGTCTAAATAGCTGGCAACATAAGTGAGTACACCCCACAGTGAACATGTCCAAATTGTGCCCAAATGTGTCGTTGTCCCTCCCTGGTGTCATGTGTCAAGGTCCCAGGTGTAAATGGGGAGCAGGGCTGTTAAATTTGGTGTTTTGGGTACAATTCTCTCATACTGGCCACTGGATATTCAACATGGCACCTCATGGCAAAAAACTCTCTGAGGATGTGAGAAATAGAATTGTTGCTCTCCACAAAGATGGCCTGGGCTATAAGAAGATTGCTAACACCCTGAGGCATGGTGGCCAAGGTCATACAGCGGTTTTCCAGGACAGGTTCCACTCGGAACAGGCTTCGCCAGGGTCGACCAAAGAAGTTGAGTCCACGTGTTCGGCGTCATATCCAGAGGTTGGCTTTAAAAAATAGACACGAGTGCTGCCAGCATTGCTGCAGAGGTTGAAGACGTGGGAGGTCAGCCTGTCAGTGCTCAGACCATACGCCGCACACTGCATCAACTCGGTCTGCATGGTCGTCATCCCAGAAGGAAGCTGACGCACAAGAAAGCCCGCAAACAGTTTGCTGAAGACAAGCAGTCCAAGAACATGGATTACTGGAATGCCCTGTGGTCTGACGAGACCAAGATAAACTTGTTTGGCTCAGATGGTGTCCAGCATGTGTGGCGGCGCCCTGGTGAGAAGTACCAAGACAACTGTATCTTGCCTACAGTCAAGCATGGTGGTGGAAGCATCATGGTCTTGGGCTGCATGAGTGTTGCTGGCACTGGGGAGCTGCAGTTCATTGAGGGAAACATGAATTCCAACATGTACTGTGACATTCTGAAACAGAGCATGATCCCCTCCCTTCGAAGACAGTAAATCTACACTGCTATACAAGTTGTACACTGACTACTCTAAGTTATATCCAAGTTTCATGTCTATAGTGTTGTCCCATGAAAAGATATAATAAAATATTTGCAGAAATGTGAGGGGTGTACTCACTTTTGTGATACACTGTATATATACGTGTATATACAGTATATAATTGTCACACGTAACTAATGTTGCTGACTTTTGTTGTCCACAAGTCATTTTTTGCGAGTCACGAGTCGAGTCCGAGTCATTTGAAACAAGTCCAAGTCGCTGTTTCTGGACTGAATGCCGGTCTAGCACCTGTTCTCTCATACTATAAAGCCATGCAGTTGTGAAATGTGCAGACTGCAGCGTGGCATTGTCTTGCTAAAACAAGCAAGTACGTTTCTGAAAAACATCACCAAAGTGTGTGTGTATGTGCCCTTAAACATTAATGGTGTTTTCACAGATGTCCAAGTCAGTCATGTAATTGGTACTAACACACCCCCATATGCTGACAGAAGGTTGCTTATAGTCTGCAGCTCTTCTCGGTCAAGACAGGGGTCTGCAGCAGTGGAGGAAGTTACCATCTGCATCTGGACTTGACTGGTTGAAGGCACTGGCACTGACTAAAAAAGGTGGCGAGATCAAGATGCTACAATTCTCATCAGGAGTGACAAGTATAGACAAGATCAGGAATGAGTTTATTAGAGGGACGGTGCAAGTAGGATGTTTTAAAGACAAAGTTAAGATGGTTTGGGCATGTGCAGAGGATGACTGAGAGTTCTATCAGGAGAGGGCTGCTGCTGATGGAGCCACTGGGCAGAAGGAGGAGAAGAAGGCCAATTAGGGGGTTTATGGATGCGATGAGGAAGGACATGCAGGTGGTTGGTGTGACAGAGGAGGATGTTCTGGACAGGGAAAGATGGAGACAAATGATTCGATGTGGAAGACCCAAATGGGAGCAGCCGAAATAAATTGATGTGTGAAATAGCAGCTTTAGGAATATATGGTAAGAAATAATTAGGTTAGGATGGATAAATTCTGCCCATTCCTCTTAAATTGTGTTTAATTCTCCATTACAAAGGTCCCTCACAATATTAACACCTCTAAACAACAACTACTCAGCTGTAGAGTGACTGCTCACAAATACTCACAGGTCAGGACCACTGAATGCTGAAAAGAGCATGAAAGATTATCTGAATTAGGTTGCAACACTCCCTATCACGTTTTAAACTGCCTCTGGATGTAACATGTAACTCACTTTTGAGTTACATGTTACATGTTGGTACAAGACCAGCACACATAACTAAGAATAAGCAGCAGTAAAACAGAGTCACTGGAGTTTTCATCATGCTTCACTATTGGTAGTGTGGCAGTAGTTTGTTTGTTTATTGGGATTTTAATGTCATGTTTTACACTTTGGTTACATTTATGACAGGAACGATAGTTCACAAGGTTATATTGAACAGTCTTGGACAATTTAGTGTCTCCAATTCACCTCACTTGCATGTCTTTGGACTGTGTGAGAAAACCAGAGCACCCGGAGACACGGGGAGAATATGCAAACTCCACACAGAAAGGACCCGGACCGCCCCACCTGGGAATCGAACCCAGGACCTTCTTGCTGTGAGGCGACAGGGCTACCCACTTAGCTATAGTGCCGTCAGTCTGGCAATAGAATCTGTTTGACAGATGAAACCTACCCAAATGCAAATTGTTAACTGTAAAGTTTGATAGAGGAGAATTAATTCTAATTGTATTCAATTAATTTAATTTAGTTTTACATTTCTACAATATAGAAGAAAACCATAATAGATCTTTATTAAAAATGTCAAGTATGTAAAGCCACCAAATCTGTTTCACTCAGCAATGTAGAATGATCTCTATAGAAAAACCATTACAGCTAACCTAGTCATAAAGATGTATTGTGCATCTAATATCATTTGTGAAGAACAACAAAGAGTTCCAGATCTTTGTAGACACATCAAAGCTAGATTATTAGTGCAGCTTTTAATAGGGTACGACATCAAACGTTTTTCATTAAAATGAATGATAAATGCCTCCTGAGCAATGCTGTTACACACTGGTACAGGTGCATAAAATCAAACACTATGCAATTCCAATAGACAACACTGAGAGTAGTTTGTATATTAGGATTTTAACGTCATGTTTTACACTTTGGTTACATTCATGACAGGAACGGTAGTTACTCATTACACAAGGTTCATTATATCAAACACAGTCATGGACAATTTAGTATCTCCAATTCACCTCACTTGCACGTCTTTGGACTGTGGGAGGAAACCGGAGTAAACCCACGCATACATGGAGAGAACATGCAAACTCCACACAGAAAGGACCTGGACCGCCCCACCTGGGGATCGAACACAGGACCGTCTTGCTGTGAAGCGACAGTGCTATCCACTTAGCCATTGTGCTGCCCCACTAAGAGTAGAATGGACCACACTTTGGAACTCAGTGACCTTTCCCACACGGGAATGTAATATATAGCATAATAATGTTTTTTCCATATATGTGACCTGTGAGGTGATAATTTATCATAACATACATGTATCCTCTGGATATATGTAATATATGTAGATATAAGTTTATAACATATATGAAATACCCATGTACATATATTAAACATATATGATTATTTTTTATTTTATTTTATCCATATATGTTAGCATACATTTTTAATTTATATATGCAGTTCTATAAACATAACATATATGAAAAAGGCTATAAGCCAACATATGACTTTTCTTATTTTTAGACATTCATTGTTTTATATTTAAATATTGTGTAATATCCACATATATTGAGTATATATTTATATGAAAACAGCAATTACAATTTCAGTGTAAACCCCCAGACCGACTGACAGTAATAGGATGTTACCTTTACAACAAATCAGTTTATTTTATATCTTTCCCATTGAGACCAAACATTTGCTGTTTATGATGCTTTACAAAGCAGACATGATCAGACATGGAGTGAACTATCATCAGCATCAAAAATTAGTTTGAGTTAGAATTTGGCAGATAAATGCATAGGCCAACTGTGTAGAGTCTGATGGAGCAGAAATAATTCTGCTATTAAGAATATAAAAAAAATAATTATTTTGTATTAAGAGACACATACAAGCAGATTACTTTTTACGTGATAATAGTTTTTGCTAAACATAGCGGGAACCAGTTAGCTTCATGTTTGTGAAAATGAAGCCTCTATTTAGTAACGTAGCACTTAATACTTTTCTTCACTGCACATTTAGTGTTAAATCAGTACAAATGTGAGCAAAGGTTTTTGTTTTTTAGTCCTAACAATGATCTGTTTAGAAAGTTTAGACTTTCTTGACACAGAATTCCTGACTTGTAGCTTGTGTGCTAATTATCAGGACATTTATTAGGTGGTTAATTTGTTTGGTATAAGCTAAAACGCTACAGGTTAGCCACTCTCCAGGAGGACTGATAGTAAGAAGCGTGTATCCATCTATCCGTCCGTCCGTCCGTCCGTCCATCCATCCATCCATCCATCTATCTATCTATCTATCTATCTATCTATCTATCTATCTATCTATCTATCTATCTATCTATCTATTTTTGTTTTGTCACCCCCTAGTGGACAGATTTCAGTATGACAATAACATGAAACAACTATTGGAGCCTTAGTGCTTTATCATCTAACAAATAAGGAAAGAAACTGTAATATTGAACACAAATCTGCTTTTTTGGTTTTGTTGCATGCTGGCATTTTTGTCTTCATTTGGAGAACAAAGTTTCGTAACAACAGCAACATACAACCACTAATTACTACAACAATTACTAATGTACAGAGAAGGCTAAACAAATAATGAATTGCCCACCCAATCCGTCCTTTCTTCTTTTCTTTAGTCCTTACTTCCTTCTTTTCTACTTTTTCTTAAAGTTTTTTTGTCTTCTTCTAGAGGACAAAGTTTAGTAACAACAACATACATAGTAAAGCCTCTGGCTTACCCCACTTTTTCTAAATCGCTGATTTCTGGTTGTTTCATAGCTTGTAGTCGTTTCTATCATTTGTTCTCAGTCTTCAGCCATTTTGCTTTGCTCAGCCTTCTCAAATGAATGACTTCAGCTGCTGGTGTAAATGCAGGGTTAGTGTTCTGCTCAAGGTTTTGGGAACCAGTCAGCCGGTTTAGGTTTGTTGTAATTCCATGTTTTCTGTCTCCATCTAGTGGACAAATATGTACCTCATCACTTACGAATTAAGAAAGAACTGATCTGGACCAGAACTGTACACGCTGCATTATTTATTAGTCCCAGCTTTCAGCCATGAATGGACTGCATAATCAGCACTTAAAATTGTTCTGTGGACAGAGTGAAAGCTTTTCTAGTGTGAAACTGATGGAAGGATAACTGCATTTTAAATGCAAAGCCAACAATGTTGTGAAGGGCCAGCTGTAGCATAGTGGTTAAGGTACTGGACCAGTGATCAGAGGGTTGATGTTTCAAGCCCCACCACTGCCAGGTTGCTGCTGTTGGGGCCCTTGAGCAAGGCCCTTAACCCTCAATTGCTCAGACTGTATACTGTAACAGTACTGTAAGTCGCTTTGGATAAAGGCGTCTGCTAAATGCTGAAAATGTAAAATGTAAATGTCAGTTAAGAAAGGAGTAAAAGTACATTTCTGTCATAATACTGCAAAGTAATGAAAATGATCTTAACACAAAAATATTATTTGGGGCAAGCCGTAGCCTAGTGGTTAAGGTACTGGACTAGTAATCAGAAGGTCACTGGTTCAAGCCCCACTACTGCCAGGTTGCTGCTGTTGGGTCCTTGAGCAAGGCCCTTAACCCTCAATTGCTCAGACTGTTTAATGTAAGTCCCTTTGGATAAAGGCGACTGCTAAATGTAGAAAATGTAAATTAATGTATTCATTAACTATTTTATTTTAGCACACTTTAGTACAGGCTATATGATGTTTGGAATGCAACAGCTCTCCTATTTCACGTTTATATAGGCTGTTGTGTACATGTGATGCTCTGTGTACATTTTATTTGTACATTTTACATTACAGAATAACAGAAAACTAGGACTGCTCAAAAATACACATAACAGAGATTGTTTTAGAGTTTTGTTGTTTTCTTTTTTGGATGGACAGATGATTTCTCTGGGTGGGCAGTTCATTATTTTAGGTAGGCACCCGCTTTAGCCCACCGTGAACAAGCCCCGTTCAGTGGTGATTTAAAAATATACTTGTGATTATATTCTTGTCATACATGGTGCTGGCTTACAGGACAGATCTAAGCACATTACACAAGTTTAAACATGTTAAAAAAAATTATTAAAATGACCAAATAATCCTCTGTTTTTTATATCTTGTTCTACACTGTCAGTGTTACCAGCTTATCAGTCTTTATGCCTTGTTTGTATGGACTACATATTGAATGTGTCATAGCTGATACCAAGTCTGTTGTTACTTTCTTTGTTCTTACCAGTATTGCATCCTAACATGAGTTTAGCTTATTAACTTTCTTAGTCAGTTGCCTAAAGTGAGGATAAGTTTACTGAGGAGAATATGCAGCATTTCTGTTAGTCGCTTTACGTAAATGTAAAGTTCATTTATATGATAAATGATGTCTAACACCATCATGCAGTAACACATTCAACACATTCAATTAATTAAATGCAGGGTTAGTGTTCGGCTTGATTGATTCCAGTTTAGGTTTAGGTTAGTTTTGTTATATTCCATGGTTTCTGTCTTCATCTAGTGGACAAAGTGGAGTAACACAACATACACTGATCAGCTATAACATTAAAACCACCTCCTTGTTTCTACACTCACTGGGCAGCGTCCTGTGACCACTGATAAAGGTCTAGAAGATGACCAACTCAAACAGCAGCAATAGATGAGCGATCGTCTCTGACTTTACCTCTACAAGGTGGACCAACTAGGTAGGAGTGTCTGATTGAGTGGACAGTGAGTGGACACGGTATTTAAAAACTCCAGCAGCGCTGCTGTGTCTGATCCACTCATACCAGCACAACACACACCAACACACCACCATCATGTCAGTGTCACTGCAGTGCTGAGAATGATCCAACACCCAAATAATAATGGTGGTCCTGTGGGGGTCCTGACCATAGAAGAGCAGGGTGAAAGGGGGCTAACAAAGCATGCAGAGAAACAGTCAGTAATTGTGGAACTACAAAGTGCTTCTATATGGTAAGTGGAGCTAATAAAATGGTCAGTGTGTGTAGAAACAAGGAGGTGGTTTTACTGTTATGGCTGATCGGTGTATAAAGCATTTCTGTTAGTCACTTTGAATTATACAGTATAAAGTTCATTATATAATAAATGCAATTTGGTGTCAAACTGAAATGCAATTCAGTACAGTGGGAAAAAATGTAAAATGCAATTTACTCGTGATGACGTAGTTGTGACATAGTTTATGACGACATAGTTGTGTTTACGAGCTAGTTGTTTATAATAAACACAGATAAATAAAAAGAGACAGCCAGGCTGTAAAATACAAGGATGGTCCACCACTAGTGCAGGTCCCTCGACCAGACAGCAGAGGTCGCAATTGTACACCCAAATAAATCCCATTTGATTCCCTTCCCTCATTTACAGTTGATTGTACCTACAGTGTATCACAAAAGTGAGTACACCCCTCACATTTCTGCAGATATTTAAGTATATCTTTTCATGGGACAACACTGACAAAATGACACTTTGACACAATGAAAAGTAGTCTGTGTGCAGCTTATATAACAGTGTAAATTTATTCTTCCCTCAAAATAACTCAATATACAGCCATTAATGTCTAAACCACCGGCAACAAAAGTGAGTACACCCCTTAGTGAAAGTTCCTGAAGTGTCAATATTTTGTGTGGCCACCATTATTTCCCAGAACTGCCTTAACTCTCCTGGGCATGGAGTTTACCAGAGCTTCACAGGTTGCCACTGGAATGCTTTTCCACTCCTCCATGACGACATCACGGAGCTGGCGGATATTCGAGACTTTGCGCTCCTCCACCTTCCGCTTGAGGATGCCCCAAAGATGTTCTATTGGGTTTAGGTCTGGAGACATGCTTGGCCAGTCCATCACCTTTACCCTCAGCCTCTTCAATAAAGCAGTGGTCGTCTTAGAGGTGTGTTTGGGGTCATTATCATGCTGGAACACTGCCCTGCGACCCAGTTTCCGGAGGGAGGGGATCATGCTCTGCTTCAGTATTTCACAGTACATATTGGAGTTCATGTGTCCCTCAATGAAATGTAACTCCCCAACACCTGCTGCACTCATGCAGCCCCAGACCATGGCATTCCCACCACCATGCTTGACTGTAGGCATGACACACTTATCTTTGTACTCCTCACCTGATTGCCGCCAAACATGCTTGAGACCATCTGAACCAAACAAATTAATCTTGGTCTCATCAGACCATAGG
Organism: Trichomycterus rosablanca; assembly: GCF_030014385.1. NCBI lineage: Eukaryota > Metazoa > Chordata > Actinopteri > Siluriformes > Trichomycteridae > Trichomycterus > Trichomycterus rosablanca. The sequence goes on from NC_085995.1 coordinate 35,416,831, forward strand.
ACATGGTTCCAGTAATCCATGTCCTTTGTTGACATGTCTTCAGCAAACTGTTTGCGGGCTTTCTTGTGTAGAGACTTCAGAAGAGGCTTCCTTCTGGGGTGACAGCCATGCAGACCAATTTGATGTAGTGTGCGGCGTATGGTCTGAGCACTGACAGGCTGACCCCCCACCTTTTCAATCTCTGCAGCAATGCTGACAGCACTCCTGCGCCTATCTTTCAAAGACAGCAGTTGGATGTGACGCTGAGCACGTGCACTCAGCTTCTTTGGACGACGAACGCGTCGTCTGTTCTGAGTGGACCCTGCTCTTTTAAAATGCTGGATGATCTTGGCCACTGTGCTGCAGCTCAGTTTCAGGGTGTTGGCAATCTTCTTGTAGCCTTGGCCATCTTCATGTAGCACAACAATTCGTCTTTTAAGATCCTCAGAGAGTTCTTTGCCATGAGGTGCCATGTTGGAACTTTCAGTGACCAGTATGAGAGAGTGTGAGAGCTGTACTACTAAATTGAACACACCTGCTCCCTATGCACACCTGAGACCTAGTAACACTAACAAATCACATGACATTTTGGAGGGAAAATGACAAGCAGTGCTCAATTTGGACATTTAGGGGTGTAGTCTCTTAGGGGTGTACTCACTTTTGTTGCCGGTGGTTTAGACATTAATGGCTGTATATTGAGTTATTTTGAGGGAAGAATAAATGTACACTGTTATATAAGCTGCACACAGACTACTTTTCATTGTGTGAAAGTGTCATTTTGTCAGTGTTGTCCAATGAAAAGATATACTTAAATATCTGCAGAAATGTGAGGGGTGTACTCACTTTTGTGATACACTGTATATACACATGGAATTGAATTTACTGAAACCTTCAAACTGGCCAGGGGTGATGCCTGGGACAGCTTACAGCAGAGGTTCTCAACCTTTTTGTTAACTGGACTGTAAGGCAGCACAACATTATATGGGAATGATATGCCAATAGCATAAAAGTCTGGGCCGCATCTTTACGTGACAGATACAAACAGCCATGCACTGCTGGTTAAAAACCCAGCATGTTTGGTGTTCTAATTGTGTTTCTTTGACTTTGTACTGGAACTACAATGTTAGGACTACACATTTTTGATTATCTGTAACCCCAACCCCATTCAGCAACTTTGATAAATTAAAATGTTAACTAAAAGCCACAACTTGTCATCCAACATCAGTGCCTGGTGCTCTTTTGACTGAATAAGAAAACATTCCTACTGACACAGTACAAAAACTTATAGAAAGCCTTCCCAGATGACAAAAATCTGCCAACTTAGAATAGGATGTCCAACAATACCGTAGTCAGGTGTCTACATACCTTTAGCCAAACAGTATACAAGGATGTTAAACAATAAGACAGCAAGAAAGAATCATACAACGTGATTTTGTCACATTTACTTTTATTGTAAAGGTGATTTATTCCAAAATAGTAATATATTGTAATAGGAGAGGAAAAAAGAGAGACAGAGAGAGAGAGAGAGAGCTACACATGACCTTGGCAAGAGTTTTGGGTGTCGAGTATATCAAAATTTCACAGCAAAAGTTAAAAAGTTTCTAAAATTATTACTACTTTCTATGGTGTTACTGTGCCTCTACGTGGATAATAGTGGAGTAAAATTCACAACATACAGTTAAAGTCCAAAGTTTACATACACTCATATGACATGGAAGGATTTTTAATATTTCTACAATTGTTTTTTTTTTCCAAGTGACTGAATGATTCGAATACACACTTCTTTGTCAAAATTTACAGCAAATTAGATTATTAATTTAGTTCTATACTGTTCTTTTTTCTGTTGCTCTTATTAGGTGTCAGGGGCCAAAATAGAGCAGTCTTGCCCTGTCCTGAACACCCTCCACCTGCATGTCCTCCCTCACCGCATCCATAAACCTCCTCTGCAGCTCTATACTGTGATCTGATTATGTGGCATGGCCTCTTTATTCCTTTTATGCTTTGTTTGAGTAAATAGTTATACAAAGTTGCAGATTGACCTAAAGAGCAGCAGGAACAAGAGTTACACTGTAAACAGTGAGCGAACTGCACAAGAATCATCTTCGTTCCTACACCCTATACAAAAATCCTCCACTAAAAAAAGAGGCACATCCAAGCATTTCGATAAACCAAAACAACAAACAATGATAAAACAAAAACAGGGCGCTCAGGTGGCACAGCGGTGAAACACACTAGCCCACCAGTACTGAAGGTGTCAGGGGCCAAAATAGAGCAGTCTTGCCCTGGGTTGAACACCCTCCAGTGTCACCCCAATCACCTGCATGTCCTCCCTCACCTCATCCATAAACCTCCTTTTTGGCAGCTCTATACCGTGTTCTATGTGGCATGACCTCTTTATTCCTTTTATGCCTTGTTCGAGCATGATTGACTGATTATGATGAATGGAAATTTGTCAGGATGGTCAAATGTCCAAAAATGATAAATTAGAAACTTTCGAAACCCAGGTGTCAAATTCCACAGTCAAACAAGTTTTATGTCACCATGGGCTTAGAGGCCATGCTTTTGGTTTTGGTTTTACATCTGACTATATGGACTTGAAGAACCACTGATTTAAGTAGATTTAAATTGGTGCAGTCAATCAAGCCCTACTTATCTGGGCACAAAAAGTTACCAGCTATAATACATGATAATCAGTAACAAAGGTAATGCAGCTAAACGTTATTACATTTTTCCATTAAACTGATAATCTGACGTACTGCACATATATTTTAGACCCAGCAGATTTGAAAAACACATTTATTAAACTTAGTCTTTTAGCAAAAGATCTCTATTCAGTCATAACAAATGAACAATTGCAGAAACTATAAAAATTTCAGGACAGCCATTACAAGTGTATGTAAACGTCTTCAATTGTAGACTATTTTCAGGCTAAATTAATATATCTTACAGAACGGTTGGAATAGTTGTTCTTACCTGTGCTTCTGAACAGCAGGATCATTTTAAACCACCCACACACTATCATACATTTTTATTTTAACACATGACCATAATAAAAGAAAAATTCAATTCTTTGAAACTGAATGACGAAACTGAACTGGTTTGTACTGACAGGAGAAAATCGAAGGCTGCTCAGCAGATGGTTGCTGTCCAGATCGATCAGGTATTGACTGTGGGCGACCCACCTTGATAGTGCTCGATTGCGGAGGCCTGATGTGTTGACGCTCGGCTCAGATTATAAGCAGAGACGGGACAGAGTGGTCGAGCGAAACTCGATTGAAATGCAAATCCTGCGTGATGTCCTTGAACAAGAACAGCCGACACTGAAGAGTGTGAAGTTGTACCTGTCACTACTCAGACTGGAGTTTTGTTTTAGACATCGTGTTCTATGAGTAGACGTGTTTAACAGGCTTCGGACAAACTTGTGCGGTCTACCATGAGCTGGAAATCAATACTGTGTCTTTATGTATATATACATGGAATTGAATTTACTGAAAGCATCAAACTGGCCAGGGGTGACGTCTGGGACAGTTTACAGCAGAGGTTCTTAACCTATTGTTAACTGGACTGTAACAGGCAGCAACAGTGGCCAAAGTCAGTCTTAAAAGCGGCACATGTTCAATAATATATGGGAATTATATGCCAATAGCATAGAGGTGTGGGCTGCACCTTTATAAAACACAAACTGCAAACGGCCCATGGGCTGCTGGTTAAAAACCCAGACCAAAATGATCCATTTAGCCAAAAATGATTCTTACACAATTCTACTAAATGCTCAGACATGTTTAGTGTTTTACTTTTGCTTCTTTTACTCTGTACTGTAACTACAAGGTTAAGATTATAAGTTTATCATAGTGCAAAATGCAAACTTCCACTGTACACGCTCAACTGACTTCAGATAAAATTTCTGTTTTTATTTCAATAAATATACAAATTGAATTGAAACTATACTGCATCTAAATCACATACCATAAGGGAAACAAATATTAAACCGCTGTGGTTCAGTGTTTAGTGTGCACATGCACACAACTTTAAATTTTGACTTTATGCCTTGAAATATACACTGATTAGCCATAACATTAAAACCACCTCCTTGTTCTACACTCACTGTCCATTTTATCAGCTCCACTTACCATATAGAAGCACTTTGTAGTTCTACATTTACTGACTGTAGTCCATCTGTTTCTCTGGATGCTTTGTTACCCCCCTTTCATGCTGTTCTTCAATGGTCTGGACCCCCACAAGACCACCACAGAGCAGGTATTACTGCAGTGACACTGACATGGTGGTGGTGTGTTAGTGTGTGTTGTGCTGGTATGAGTGGATAAAACACTTTACTGTCACTGCTGGACTGAGAATAGTCCACCAACCAAAAACATCAAGCCAACAGCGCCCAGTGGGCAGCGTCCTGTGACCACTGATGAAGGTCTAGAAGATGACCAACTCAAACAGCAGCAATAGATGAGCGATCGTCTCTGACTTTACATCTACAAGGTGGACCAACTAGGTAGGAGTGTCTAATAGAGTGGACAGTGAGTGGACACTTCAGCAGCGCTGCTGTGTCTGATCCACTCATACCAGCACAACACACACTAACACACCACCACCATGTCAGTGTCACTGCAGTGCTGAGAATGATCCACCACCTAAATAATACCTGCTCTGTGGTGGTCCTGTGGAGGTCCTGACCATTGAAGAACAGGGTGAAAGCAGGTTAAAAAAGCATGCAGAGAAACAGATGGACTACAGTCAGTAATTGTAGAAAAGTGGAGCTGATAAAATGGACAGTGAGTGTAGAAACAAGGAGGTGGTTTTAATGTTATGGCTGATCAGTGTACATTTGGTACAGTTGGTCTGTGTAAGTACTTACAAACTTGATGTAATTAAAGGCAGGTTTGCATGATGTTTAAACAGTTTGTAGCTCCAGCAAGCTTAAAACAATAAACATGTCTTGTTTCATTGACTGCATCTGGAATGAATGTAGAATTGTGTATTTTATTTAGTTTAAGGCTGACTTAAGAAATTAATGTCAGGCTAAATTATTTTGTAATTAGGGAGTAAAGACGGCTTGTTTAATTGGAACTAGACTTGATCAGAATTCAGCCCTTACTGCAATATAATGTAGGTTTAAATGAAATACGGTTTGTGTAGATATAGCGAGTCCATATAGTGCATGTACTGTGAAAGTGGAAACGTCACACCATGGAACTGTACAGTAACTGCACACACAGGGTGGCTGGAATCACCACCAGTGAAAATAATAAACAAACACAAAGATATTCTGTAAGAAAACCAGACTGTACGGTTAGTGTGACAATAATGTTTGTGTGTGTAGTTCACACTCACTTGTGTAAAAGGCAACTAATCTAATCACAGGCATCTGCTCACTCACCACTAGCCATGTGTACAATCCTAAAAGCTCTATAGATACCATCTGACCAGTCCACTTAAACCACATTCCGCTGTGTGTGTGTGTACGTGTGCGTGCGAGTGTGTATGTATGTGTAAAAAAACGTCGAGTTCTTAGCAGGGGTGCACGTTGCACACACGGCTCTCTTTGAGGGGCCTGCATTTGCCTTTGCTGTTCTTCCTAACAGTCTTCACGCGCTCCTGGATCCCCCCGCCGCACACCTTGGTACAGTCCGTCCAGCTCGACCACGGGCCCAGTTTGCAACCTGCCGGGAGAAACCAAACGTTCAGAAAGGGGGAGTCAGAAAGTATAAAGCATACAGTGTTAAATCAAAATTAAATACTTAAGTCTGTATTAGAATCAGGGCAGAATTATGTAGCCTTTTGAGGGAGCTGAGGGCCGAGGTATGCGGACCACTGAAAACGAGCTTGTTCAAACTGTCCCAGTCCAAAACCATTGGCATAAATATGGATGTTCCTCCCCCCACCCTTTGTGGCTATAACAGACCACTCTTCTGATAAAGCTTATCAAGATTTTGTGTATCTCGGTCAAAAAGCATTTATACTATATGAACAAAGCCTGCTGGACACCATAGTTCAAAAACAAAATTATATTTAAAAAGAATGACTTCTTTTTTATGCATTTGCTCCCTTTTTCTCCCCATTTTACCCAATTGCGTTATGCTTCCTCTCTACTGGTGCTGACCCCCAACCCTAATTGAGGAGAGCAAAGTGACACACGTCCAATACGTGAGCAGTAGCCGACTGCATTTTTTCACCTGCACCAGCCGAGTTCATACGTGAATCAGCCCTGTGCACGGACAGCCACACCCTGATCAGAATTATTCCTCTACTCCAGCCAGCAGAGGTCGGAATTGCATCAGTTATGAGGTCCCTATCCGGCTCCCTAACCCTGTGTGAACAACAGCCAAATGTTGTTCATACAGCTGCCCAGCCCAGCCGGATGGCAGAGCTGAGATTCCATACGATGTATTCGAAATCCCAGCTCTGGTGTGCTAGCGTATTTTACCGCTGCGCCACCTTTTTATCTATAACAGCAGCCACTCTTCTGAGAACACTTCTCGCAAGATTTTGAAGTATGTATGTGAGAATTTGTGCCCATTTGGTCCAAAGAAAATTTGTATGGCTGGGCACTGATGTTGGTCAAAAAAAGCCTCAATTTATGTGCTGAGGTCAGGGCTCTGTGCAGGCACTGGAAATTCTTTGAACCAAGATTTTGTTCATGCCTTTCGTGTACATGGGCACAGTCATGCTAGAACTGGAAAGGGCCTTCCCTGAACTGTTGGTGCAAATTTGGACGCATTAAATTTCCTGTTAGCAGTTGTTGTGACTGAAAAACATGAATTAAAATATTAGAAGTGTTGTCCCAATACTTTTGTCCATATAGTGTATGTATGGGTATATGTGTACGAGTGTGATGATAGATTGGCACCCTGGCCAGGCTCTTTCTGCCTTGTGCCTAATGTTTCTGGGTGGTTCCTGCCCAGGATGAATAACTAAAATGAATGCTTGCGTTTCTTGTGTGTGAGTGTGTGAAACGGAGATGAGCAGGAGTTATATTTAGACCTGAGCTCTCCTCATTGGGTGACGCTGACTCCCGTCCTGGTTTTCCTCTCCTGCGCTCTGTAGCTTCCGGCTTGGCTTTCTTACGGTCACTGGCTCTCGGGCCTCGTGTGCACTTGCGTATCTTACACTTCTTCCTCTGCACGGTTTCTGGGCACGGCAGGCCACCGAACTGAGGCTCCAACTTCACCATGCGAGTGCGGATCATGTGACCCTTCCCACATGACTTATTGCACTCGGACCACTCGGACCATTCGGAGAGCATACAGTCAACCGCTGCAGGATGAAGAGAGGGAGAGGGTTATGACTCGGTTTTATTCATTGTTTTAATATAAACACTGTAGCTAGTATTTAACCACCCAAAGTTAAAGTCCCTAAAGCATCCACATCGTCATACACTATATGGCCAGAAATATATGGACACCTGACCATGAGCTTGTTGGGACATCCCATTTAAAAAACAAATGGTATTGAATAGAGTAACTATAACAGCCTTCTGAGAAGGTGTCTCATAAGCTTTTAAAGTATGTTTCTGGGAATTTGTGCCCCTTCAGCAAAACGATCATTTGTATGGCTGGCCACTGATGTTGGTCAAGAAAGCCCATGTTCCAGTTCATTCCAAAACTGTTCAGTGAGGCTGAGGTCAGGGCTGTTTGCTTTGTGCACAGGGGCACAGTCATGCTGGAACAGCTATTGTACAGTGCCTCTGAAGTCGAGAGAGTAAAGGCCCAAAAGCCCAAAAGTGGCTACATGGCACTCACAGCTTTCCAGTTGGTAACCCATTGCTCTACCCACTAGGCCACCACAGTCCCATTAAAACTAAAGTTAACCTTCATTCATTAATTCATTTTCTTATCTGCTTATCCAATTAGGGTCGCATGGGGGGTATGGTGGATCCTATCCAATCTTTTCAATGGGTGCAAGGCACACAGTAACACCCTGGACGTGACGCCAGTCCATTGCAGGGCAGACACACATACACACACACATACACACACACACACACTCACACCTACGTATATGGCAATTCAGTGTCTCAAAGGACCCAGGACCTTCTTGCTGTGAGGCGGCAGTGCTACCCACTAAGCCACCGTGCCACCCTAAATTTAACATACCAAATATTTCATTTCTGTTTTGTTTTTCCAATATGCAAAATTGTGCACTGAAATTAGCAGGAAAATGCTATATTTAAGTTCTCCTTCTTATATCTGTTAGCTTATTTTCACCTTATAAAAGACTAAAATGGATTAAAAAATGTATGCCATTTGTTTTTGCTGGATCTTCTGTTATTAAATGGTGACCACATTTTATTTCTTTCTACTGAATTTATTGATACTGCTTAATAGAATTAGAGCAGTGCCACCTTTGGTACTGTGAACGTGTATGTGTATGGCATATGTGAGTGTGTTACTCACGACACTCTGGCATCATGCACTTCTCCACCTGCTCCAGCTCTTCTTCACACTGGTCAGGCAGTGCCGGGGTTTTCAGCATTCGCCTTCTCACTTGCATCCCCACACCACATGATACACTGCAGTGACCCCAGTCTGACCACGGAGACACCATGCAGGGTACCACATCTACAAACACACACACACACACACACACACAGTGTGTACTGTGTAAATTGTGGAAACTCTAGATAGTGGATAATAGATTAGTCTACAATTTGTGACATATGGTAAACCGCTGCTAGTAAAAATCATAATTATAAACACATTTAAATAAAATACAACCAAAGCAGCAGCAGTTTTCAGCATGTAGAAGAGACTATACACATGTATACACTGATCAGCCATAACATTAAAACCACCTCCTTGTTTCTATACTCACTGTCAATATTATCAGCTCCACTTACCATATAGAAGCACTTTGTAGTTCTACAATTACTGACTGTAGTCCATCTGTTTCTCTGCATGCTTTGTTAGCCTCCTTTCATGCTGTTCTTCAATGGTCAGGACTCTCCCAGGACCACCACAGAGTAGGTATTATTTGGGTGGTGGGTCATTTTCATCACTGCAGTGACACTGACATGGTGGTGGTGTGTTAGTGTGTGTTGTGCTGGTATAAATGGATCAGACACAGCAGCGCTAATGGAGTTTTTAAACACCTCACTGTCACTGCTGGACTGAGAATAGTCCACCAACCAAAAATATCCAGCCAACAGTGCTCCGTGGGCAGCGTCCAGTGACCACTAATGAAGGTCTAGAAGATGACCAACTCAAACAGCAGCAATAGATGAGCGATCGTCTCTGACTTTACATCTACAAGGTGGACCAACTAGGTAGGACTGGACACGGTATTTAAAAACTCCAGCTGTGTCTGATCCACTCATACCAGCACAACACACACTAACACACCATCACCATGTCAGTGTCACTGCAGTGCTGAGAATGAGCCACCACCTAAATAATACCTGCTCTGTGGTGGTCCGTTGGGGGTCCTAACCATCGAAGAACAGGGTGAAAGCAGGCTAAAACAGTATGGAGAGAAACAGTCAGTAATTGTAGAACTACAAAGTGCTTCTATATGGTAAGTGGAGCTGATAAAATGGACAGTGAGTGTAGAAACAAGGAGGTGGTTTTAATGTTATGGCTGATCAGTGTATATTCATATGGGACAAAAACATGGACAATAGATTTGTCTTTAAATCTGGGGTGCAATTAAGTTCTAAATAAAACCTAAAAGCATGTAAGACATTTATCTAAATTTGGTTTGGCACCATCACATAGAAGGAAGAGACGAGATTTTAGTTTGACATCAATAAATTAAATTATACAAGACTTTATTAGATTTGTTTATCTGATTAATATCTGATTAGAATGCTGCATTACTCAAGTGCTCACAGGAGCTTTATCACCATGACAATGTTTGTTTGTTTATTGGGATTTTAATGACATGTTTTACACTTTACATTTATGACAGGAACGGTAGTTACTCATTACACAAGATTCATCAGTTCACAAGGTTATATTGAACACAGTCATGGACAATCTTGTATCTCCAATTCACCTCACTTGCATGTCTTTGGACTGTGGGAGGAAATGCAGACACGGGGAGAACATGCAAACTCCACACAGAAAGGACCTGGACCGCCCCACCTGAGGATCGAACCCAGGACCTTCTTGCTGTGAGGCGACAGTGCTACCCACCGAGCCACCGTGACACCCCCATGACAATGTAACAGTTTGTAAATATTAAAGAATAGAATAAAACCAAATTCAATACTGTACAGTAAAAAGTGTGTTTATATTATGTCCATTCATGTGTCTGTTTAGTTTGTCTCTACATATCGTTTGTTTGTTTTATTAGGATTTTAACGTCATGTTTTACACTTTGGTTACATTCATGACAGGAACGGTAGTTACTCATTACACAAGATTCATCAGTTCACAAGGTTATATCGAACACAGTCATGGACAATCTTATATCTCCAATTCACCTCACTTGCACGTCTTTGGACTATGGGAGGAAACCGGAGCACCCGGAGTAAACCCACGCAGACACGGGGAGAACATGCAAACTCCACACAGAAAGGACCCGGACCGCCCCACCTGGGGATCGAACCCAGGACCTTCTTGCTGTGAGGCGACAATGCTACCCACCGAGCCACCCCGCCACCCCGCCACCCCGCCACCGTGCCACCGTGCCACCCCGCCACCCCATGACAATGTAACAGTTTGTAAATATTAAAGAATAGAATAAAACCAAATTCAATACTGTACAGTAAAAAGTGTGTTTATATTATGTCCATTCATGTGTCCGTTTAGTTTGTCTCTACATATCATAATATTTTTTTTAAGCTTCACTGAGGTGATTGGCTAATTTAGGATAAACACAACAGCCTCTCATACAAGCTGTATAAAAAACCCAGCAATGCTAATAAAGACAACAGCCAGAAAATAAGAAATCAATATAACATTTCAGAGCTGCAACAACACAGTAACTCACTGTCAGGTTTTTAAATCAGAAGCAGTCGAGCTGTTTGGGCTCGGAGCGAGGTAGTAAATAATTTGTTCGACAGCTGGAAGGAAGTGGAATGAGTGTGCTGAGATGAGTAAGGTCGTGCAGGTCAGTACATGCAAGTGCTTGACCTTCAATTTACAAAGAAAGTGAAGGACGAAGTTGAAGACCACAGAGCAGCATAAACAAGAACATATTGGAAAGGTCATGATAAACACAACAATCACTGTAATGCAGGTTCATGACCCGAGACGGTGCTGCAATGGTGCTGTTCTTTCTTCAATACCGTACTCCTCGTCACCAAGAGGCTTTGGGGTATCAATCAGGAGACTGAGGTTTCGAATCCTGCCCACCCCAAGCAGCCACTGTTAGGCCCTTGAGCAAGGCCCTTGGATTTGTCATTTACATTTACGGCATTTAATGGATGCTTTTATCCAAAGCGACTTACAGTATACAGTCTAAGCAATTGAGGGTTAAGTGCCTAGCTCAAGAGCCCAAAAGTGGTAACCTGGCAGAGGTGTGGCTTGAACCGGCAACCTTCTGATTACTAGTCCAGTACCTAAACCACTAAGCTACAACTGTCATCAATATACACTGATCAGCCACACATTGTCCATTTTATCAGCTCCACTTACCATATAGAAGCATTTTGTAGTTCTACAATTACTGACTGTAGTCCATCTTTTTCTCTACATACTTTTTTAGCCTGCTTTCACCCTGTTCTTCAATGGTCAGGACCCCCACAGGACCACCACAGAGTAGGTATTATTTAGGTGGTGGATCATTCTCAGCACTGCAGTGACACTGACATGGTGGTGGTGTGTTAGTGTGTGTTGTGCTGGTATGAGTGGATAAGACACTGGAGTTTTTAAATACCATGTCCACTCACTGTCCACTCTATTAGACACTCCTACCTAGTTGGTTCACCTTGTAGATGTAAAGTCAGAGACGATCGCTCTTCTATTGCTGCTGTTTGAGTTGGTCATCTTCTAGACCTTCATCAGTGGTCACAGGACGCTGCCCACGGATCGCTGTTGGCTGGATATATTTTTGGTTGGTGGACTATTCTCAGTCCAGCAGGGACAGTGAGGTGTTTAAAAACTCTATCAGCACTGCTGTGTCTGATCCACTCATACCAGCACAACACACACTAACACACCACCACCATGTCAGTGTCACTGCAGTGCTGAGAATCACTACTCTGTGGTGGTCCTGACCGTTGAAGAACAGCATGAAAGGGGGCTAACAAAGCATGCAGAGAAACAGATGGACTACAGTCAGTAATTGTAGAACTACAAAGTGCTACTATATGGTAAATGGACAATGTGTGTAGAAACAAGGAGGTGGTTTTAATGTTATGGCTGATTGGTGTATATTTACATTTTCATCATCACCTATCATCAAAATGTGATATTTCCAAACTAGAAACTTCCCTTAACATCTCATGAAGGATTACTGTAGTGAAACCAGACGTTTTCCATATTCATACCAAAATCCTAACATTTCAATATGTAAAAAAATAAATTGGAAATGGGCACCAGTGACGTAAACAATGTTAGCAAGCACACCACACACCCGGTCATCCTGGGTGCTCAGGTCTGTGCTGGTTATTCCACAACTTTGACAAATATGCTGGTAACACTTCTGGCAAGATGCCACCTTAGGAAATTGCCTATATGGTCTAACCCTGCTAGAGTATCTGTACATCACACCGCTGAAGTGACTCTGTTAGAGTAAGTTATTGTATCAGGTCATCTGAGATTTCAAGGGCATCTCTGATGTTCCATCAGTTCTGGAGACTTGAGTAAGTGCTGATGTGATCGTTTTTTTCCTTCTTTCTTTCTTTTTTTACGGCAGCGGACTGTCAAAGTGAAGGCAGACGAACAGAGATGGATAAAGAAAAAAATGCTATATTTCTGAACTGCTTTAGACTAAGGGGAACCATAAAAACATCAACAAAGCTGCAGATAAAAATATCAGCCTAATTAACAGATAGCGTGGGTAAGGACAGCATAACTGAGACCCTGTGCTCTATAAAGGCTGGAGAACTAAAGAAACCCCAGTGGCCTGCAAAGAGCCTGAACATCACCCCAATTAACCCATTTCGGGTGAGTTGGTTTGGTGATTGCAAGCTGGGCGTTCTAGTGCGTAACCTCACAAATGCACAACAATTTGTGCCCATATCTTACAAATGCTGTGCAAAAGCCTTTCCAAAACACTGGAGGTTGTTAAAGCCAAACAGGATAAATACAGTACAGACTTTTGACCACACAGTATAAGTACACTATATGGCCAAATGTATTTGGACACTTGACAATGAGGTATATATACTGTAATTACTGACTGTTGTCCATCTGTTTCTCTGCATACTTTGTTAGCCCTCTTTCATGCTGTTCTTCAATGGTCAGGACTCTCCCAGGACCACTACAGAGCAGGTATTATTTGGGTGGTGGATCTTTCTCAGCACTGCAGTGACACTGACATGGTGGTGGTGTGTTAGTGTGTGTTGTGCTGGTATGAGTGCATAAGACACAGCAGCGCTGATGGAGTTCTTAAACACCTCACTGTCACTGCTGGATTGAGAATAGTCCACCAACTAAAAATATCCAGCCAACAGCGCCCTGTGGGCAGCGTCCTGTGACCACTGATGAAGGTCTAGAAGATGACCAACTCAAACAGCAGCCATAGATGAGCAATCGTCTCTGACTTTATGTCTACAAGGTGGACCAACTAGCTAGGAGTGTCTAGTGTCCCTGCAGTGCTGAGAAAGATCCACCACCTAAATAATACCTGCTCTGTGGTGGTCCTGTGTGGGTCCTAACAATTGAAGAACAGGGTGAAAGCAGGTTAAAAAAGCATGCAGAGAAACAGATGGACTACAATCAGTAATTGTAGAACTTCAAAGTGTTTCTATATGGTAAGTGGAGCTGATAAAATGGACAGTGAGTGTAGAAACAAGGAGGTGGTTTTAATGTTATGGCTGAAACAAGGAGGTGGTTTTAATGTTATGGCTGATCAGTGTATATATATACAGGCAAAAAAAACATTTGTATGTATACTCACTGCACTCGGGCATCATGCACTTCTCGATCTCCTCCAGCTCTGCTATGCACGGAGAACCATCCGGCGAGGGCATCTTCATCATTCTGGTCCTCTTTTTCACTCCCACACCACAGCTCACACTGCAGGTCTCCCAGTCCGCCCATTCAGTCACCACACAGCTGCTGGGAGCTAAACACACACACAAACACACACACATGAACACAACTTCAATTCTAACTGACATAATATTTTACTCTCCAAGTTAAAGCTGTAGGAATTTTAGTGCAGGTATTAACATACATTTCAGTAATGTAGTAAATAAAATTTAATTATAGCCAATTTGGCTTTACAGTAAAACCTATAAATATGTAATAAAAGAATAATGAGTGTAATGATCAGTATGTACACTTTAATAACAATAGTATATAACACAGGTGTTGTCTTTTTATTGATCAGGTATGTGCTGGGTGGGATGGGATGAGATGCAGGCATCATTTATGTGAGTTATGGTCTGGAGAACAAAGCTATTTAGATAACGAATAGTCCAAATTTCACTGGCTACACCAAATATAAACCATACAACACACTTCTCCAGGCTTTATCAGAAAGTGCTTTATGAGTCGCCTGAAACCAACGCTGTTAATTCCAGAGAGAGATTCAGCTGGACCATAAACAAAGTGTGGCTGGGGCGCCTGGGTGGCGTAGAAGTCTTCTATGCTAGAGGTAAGTCAGATGGGGTATAACCTCTTTGCAGCTGTAACAGCGACACCTGCGGCCTGGTTGAGGCCCTAGCACACATGGTGAAAGAATACAGAGACAGGAGTGTGATCCTCCTTACTTAAACCTTACTGTCGTCCAGCTGAGAGGTCACCACATGGAAAGTACTCTCCCTCTCACTCACTCACTCACTGTCTTAACCGCTTATCCAAGTAGGGTCGCGAGGGGGTGCTGGAGCCTATCCCAGCTTTACAATGGGTGCAAGGCACACAGTAACACCCTGGAAGGGGCGCCAGTCCATCGCAGGGCAGACACACACACACACACACACACACATTCACCTATAGGGCAATTCAGTGTCTCCAATTATCCTGACTGCATGTTTTTGGACTGTGGGAGGAAACCGGAGCTCCCGGAGGAAAACCCCTGCAGACACGGGGAGAACATGCAAACTCCATACAGAAAGGACCCAGACGGACCCAGAAAGGACCCAGACTGACCCAGTGCTGAAAATCAATCACATTTGGGTACACCCCACCAATTTTGCAAAGCAGAGAGGTCAAAGATCCAGAAGTGTGCCAAAGGCTTGTTCACGGCTAAGGACTATGGGACACATATTGGGCTGCACAAATTTTGTCGTATTGTCATATTTCTAGAAGCTCCACAATAAATGTATGAAATAACATTAAAGTTTAAAAAACTTTGACTTCAACCACACACACATCCATACAGAATGAGGACTCACAGCAGTCGTCGTTCACCACACACTTCTCTGTCTCCTCGGTGGGTTCCCTGCAGCTCGAGCCGTCCTCGGGGAACGCTTTGATGTAGCGCTCTCTGGACCTCATGCCCATCCCACATGATGCACTGCACGGAGACCAGCTGATCCACTCGGACAGCATGCACGGAGACGCCTCTGCACGACAGCACACACATATATACACACACACTGCTGTTTACTGTTCTTTACGGTTATACAGCCTTGTACACTTGCACAGGAAAATCTGAGGCTAAAATATAATTATTAATTCATAATGCTAAATATAGGTAATGATAGGTCACATACACTATATAGCCAAAAGTGTGTTGAATACCCTCATAATTACTGAGGTGCTTTAGCTGTGTTAGATTGGATGGCAAGCATCAAACCAACTTTAGGGTGCATTCACATGAGAAGTGGCAAAACCGCAAACCTTGGTGCAAATTGCCGCTTTGTTCAGTGCTTGGTTTGAGTGGTGTGGTGAAACGTCATCAAAGTGACCACGACACGAATCTGCATTTGTGTGAAATAACCATCAAATCCACTCTAAAAGCTCCACATGTATCTGTGTTTAGCTGTATTTCCCTCACTGTTTCACTTTTAAACTTGTGTTATAGCTCAGGGTGCTGAGAAGTTGTGAGAATTAGCTTTCCGAGAGAGTCTAAAATGCTTCTAAAACGTAGTTCACGTTAAGCGTCGTTCGTACTGCTCGAGTCGTTTTTATTATGTCGTATCAAATAGTTTGTCTCATTGGAGGCGCTTTAAAAAGGTCAGTGGCAACTTGGGTCAAATTTCAATCAGGTGAACTTTGAGAGCCGCAGCAAGCGCAAAAATTGCGAACCCAATGCAGTAAAAGTACACGGTGCTTGCCGATTAGGGAGGTGCAGCGGCAAGCTAAGCAGCACCGCTGCACTCCATAGCAAACAACAACACAGTCAGCGCAAAAGCAGTTTTGCTGCTTCGCATGTGATTGCGCACTTAGGTCTTTATATGGAGTTTAGGTCTGAAGTTTGGCTGGACCAATCAATAACATTCAGTAACATGCCCCAGAACCACTGTAGTGTTGTTTTTGCTGTATGCTTGGGGTATACACTTCCATGTTAAAAAGAACTATAGGCTCCAGGGAGGTTCCTTTATTTGGCTGCATTTATTGGTCCTTCAATTCATACCAGTAACCTTGTCCCTGATGCTGATAAAAAGGAACTCAATAGAATGATGCTGCCACCACCATGTTTCACAGAGTGTATTTAGCCAGTTCTCCTATATGCCTCGGAAACCAAGAAGATAGAGAAGATAGAGAGCTGGCTCAGAGGCTTCGAAGGGCGATGCCTCCGTAGAATCTTCAGAATACACTGGGAACAGCGTATCACCAATAAGGAAATAAGCAGACGCACAGGCATCAACAACATTCTAGACAAGGTGAAGCAGAGACGTTGGAGATGGCTAGGCCACGTCCTACAGATGAGCAAGACCAGACATCCACATGCTGCACTCAGATGGGCACCACCAGGGAAGAGGAAGAGAGGCAGGCCATTGGGCACATGGCAGAGAACGGTGGAGAAGGAAATGGCAGCAGAAGGCAAGAACTGGGATGAGATACATTGGCTTGCCCAAGACCGCGATGGCTGGAGAAAATATGTTGGCGCCTTATGCTCCAGCTGGGATTAACTAACTAATTTAGCCAGGTAATGTGCACTGCCTGTTTTTGGACAGACATTGTGTTTGCTGTTCTGCCCAAAGAATTTAAGTTTTTATCTAGAACGCCTTTATTTGTCATATATACATATATGTCATATATACATACAGTGTATCACAAAAGTGAGTACACCCCTCACATTTCTACAGATATTTAAGTATATCTTTTCATGGGACAACACTGACAAAATGACACTTTGACACAATGAAAAGTAGTCTGTGTGCAGCTTATATAACAGTGTACATTGATTCTTCCCTCAAAATAACTCAATATACAGCCATTAATGTCTAAACCACCAGCAACAAAAGTGAGTACACCCCTTAGTGAAAGTTCCAGAAGTGTCAATATTTTGTGTGGCCACCATTATTTCCCAGAACTGCCTTAACTCTCCTGGGCATGGAGTTTACCAGAGCTTCACAGGTTGCCACTGGAATGCTTTTCCACTCCTCCATGACGACATCACGGAGCTGGCGGATATTCGAGACTTTGCGCTCCTCCACCTTCCGCTTGAGGATGCCCCAAAGATGTTCTATTGGGTTTAGGTCTGGAGACATGCTTGGCCAGTCCATCACCTTTACCCTCAGCCTCTTCAATAAAGCAGTGGTCGTCTTAGAGGTGTGTTTGGGGTCATAATAATGCTGAAACACTGCCCTGCGACCCAGTTTCCGGAGGGAGGGGATCATGCTCTGCTTCAGTATTTCACAGTACATATTGGAGTTCATGTGTCCCTCAATGAAATGTAACTCCCCAACACCTGCTGCAATCATGCAGCCCCAGACCATGGCATTCCCACCACCATGCTTGACTGTAGGCATGACACACTTATCTTTGTACTCCTCACCTGATTGCCGCCACACATGCTTGAGACCATCTGAACCAAACAAATTAATCTTGGTCTCATCAGACCATAGGACATGGTTCCAGTAATCCATGTCCTTTGTTGACATGTCTTCAGCAAACTGTTTGCGGGCTTTCTTGTGTAGAGACTTCAGAAAAGGCTTCCTTCTGGGGTGACAGCCATGCAGACCAATTTGATGTAGTGTGCGGCGTATGGTCTGAGCACTGACAGGCTGACCCCCCACCTTTTCAATCTCTGCAGCAATGCTGACAGCACTCCTGCACCTATCTTTCAAAGACAGCAGTTGGATGTGACGCTGAGCATGTGCACTCAGCTTCTTTGGACGACCAACGCGAGGTCTGTTCTGAGTGGACCCTGCTCTTTTAAAACGCTGGATGATCTTGGCCACTGTGCTGCAGCTCAGTTTCAGGGTGTTGGCAATCTTCTTGTAGCCTTGGCCATCTTCATGTAGCGCAACAATTCGTCTTTTAAGATCCTCAGAGAGTTCTTTGCCATGAGGTGCCATGTTGGAACTTTCAGTGACCAGTATGAAAGAGTGTGAGAGCTGTACTACTAAATTGAACACACCTGCTCCCTATGCACACCTGAGACCTAGTAACACTAACAAATCACATGACATTTTGGAGGAAAAATGACAAGCAGTGCTCAATTTGGACATTTAGGGGTGTAGTCTCTTAGGGGTGTACTCACTTTTGTTGCCGGTGGTTTAGACATTAATGGCTGTATATTGAGTTATTTTGAGGGAAGAATAAATTTACACTGTTATATAAGCTGCACACAGACTACTTTTCATTGTGTCAAAGTGTCATTTTGTCAGTGTTGTCCCATGAAAAGATATACTTAAATATCTGCAGAAATGTGAGGGGTGTACTCACTTTTGTGATACACTGTATATACATATACTTGTTTGGAAGCTGGGGTCAGAGCACAGGGTCAGCCATTGTATGGCGCCCCTGGAGCCGAGAGGATTAAGGGCCTTGCTCAGGGACCCAACAGTGGCTGCAAGGCAGAGCTGGGATTTGGACTCTCAACTCTTCAACTGATAGTCCAAAGCTCTACCCACTAGGCTACCACTGTCCCCGTAATCTAATCAGACCAGAATGTTTTTTCCACTGTTGTCTTTTACATCCCATAATACACATTTTATTTAACAGTGGCTTCCATCTTGCCACTCTGTCATAAAGTGATGGAGTGCTCCACATATGGTTGTTGGTCAAATGTCAGGTTCTCCCGTCTTGGCAGAGATGTTTTTGAGCTCTATATCCTTCAGAGTGAAATGGGGCTCTTTTGTATCTTCCTGACCAAAACCCTTCACGCCCCAATGCCCAATTTGGCCCGACAGGCAACTCTCTGAAGGTTTAAAGTTGTGCCATGCATCTTCCATTCCAAATTTATAGAGGCTTGTTTTTTTCCTGACAATGCAGTGTGCATTTTCATAGACCAAACTATATCCAATCAATTTAAACTGTAACATTTGGACCAGACACATGGCACATCTCAAAGATAATGAAAGCAAAAAGGATGCACCTGACTACAATTTGAGGTGACACAGCAAGGCAATTATATGGCTGTCCACTGTTTTTTAGTCTGTGCTGCATACATACTTCTGGATTTAATTTTCTGTGAGATGCGCTGACTCAGACTGCCCAAAATCTGCAGACTAGGGCTAAAAAGTTTAAAAAGTACCCCATGGTGCAGTGTAACCCATCTTATTTAGTGAGCCTTTGTCAGAAAAATACAAAAGTTATATAAGATACAACTGTTGTGTTCCATAATCGAATTTCCTGACACATACAAAATGTATTTTAACACATACTATAACCAACAGTGCACAGCATCCTTAAAAACAGCATCTTGTTCACCGCCTGACATTGTGACAGTTCTGCAACCTTTCACTTGTCCATGTCTGTCCTTCCTTTCATTCCTCTCCCTCACAGTGACCGATAAGGAATCAAACAAGCCCCGTTTATCTACGCGCAGCTTTTCCAATTAGCCCCGAAGCAGGAGCTCACAAATAGATTTATCATCTGGCGGGATGAGTTTGGCTAACTCTCCATAGATTTCTTCCAACCGCAGCCTCGCAGGACTGATCACCGAGCGGCGCTAATGAAGCACAACTAAGTGAATCATTAATAAGAAATGTAAATAAATAATGCTTTACTGAGGAAGGTCTCCGGAGGCAAACGCTCTGGTCCCCAAGCTAGCCAAGCCCACCATGAATCAATACGCCCTGCTAACAGACCATTAAATAAAAACAAAGAAGTGTGCAGTTTATAGTTCTGATCAATGTGGAGCTACAAAAAATAAACTAAAGCCGTAAGTGACTGGCTGTACAGAAAAGTCTGAAAAAAGGGAGGGAGGGAGGGATGGATGGATGGATGGTTAATTGATTGACAAATAGATAGTAATAATATTAGTTGTAATAATTATAGTTGGATTTTTATTTAAAAAATGAATAAGTGTACAAATGGATAGATTAATGGATGGATGTATGGATAAATAAATGGATGATTGGACGGACGGACAAATGGACATATGGATGGATGGACAGATGGATGGATGGATTGATTGATTAATGGATTTGTAGGTAAGCAAAGTGATAAACTGATGGATCAATGGCTGTATAAATAGATAGATTAACAGCTAGAAGGAGAGATAAAGGAGATGTTTCATTAGATGGATGGATATGTAGATAAGCAAAGAGATAGACTGATGACTGTATGAATAAATGAATGAATGGCTGTATGATTAGATGATATGATAAACATGTGGGTGGGTAGAAGGAGGGTTAGATGGCTGCATGAGGACATGGTTGGATGAATTGTTAAATGTCTATTGGTAGATGGATGAATAAGTAGATGGATGTAGACAGTGATAAATAAACAGCTAGATGGAGAGATAAAGGAGATGTTTCATTAGATGGATAGATGGATGGATATGTAGGTGGCCGAAGTGATAGACTGATGACTGTATAAATAAATGGATGGATGGCTGTATGATTAAATTAAATGATAATCATGCTGATAGGTAAAGTGTTGTATGAATAGGTAGATGGTTGTATGAATAGATGGATGGCTGTATGATTGGATCAATTGATAATCATGCTGGTAGGTAGAGTGATGTATGGGTAGATAGATGGTTAGATGGTTGTATAAATAAATTGATGAATGGCTGTATGATTAGATGGATGGATATGTAAGTGGATAAATGGCTGTATGATTAGATGAAATGATCGTCATGTTGGTGGGTAGAGTGATGTATGGATAGATGGATGGTTGTATGATTAGATGGAAGGTTGGCTGTATGATTAGAAGAAATGATCATCATGTTAGTTGGTAGAGTGACGTATGGATAGATGGATGGTTGGATGGTTGTATAAATGGATGGATGGCTGTATGATTAGATGGATGGATATGTAGGTGGATAAATGGCTGTATGATTAGATGAAATGATCATGTTGGTGGGTAGAGTGATGTAAGGATAAATGGATGGTTGGATGTTTGTATGAATGGATGGATGAATGGCTGTATGATTAGATGGAAGGTTGGCTGTATGATTAGATGAAATGATCATCACGTTGGTTGGTAGAGTGACGTATGGATAGATGGATGGTTGGATGTTTGTATGAATGGATGGATGGCTGTATGATTGGATGGATGGATGGTTGTATGATTGGATGGATGGATATGTGAGTGGATAAATGGCTGTATGATTAGATAAAATGATAATCATGTTGGTGGGTAGAGTGATGTATGAATAGATGGATGGTTAGAAGAAGATATACTTTATTTGTCATATATACTTATACAGTTGTACAGTACAATGAAATTCTTTCTTCGCATATCCCAGCTGGGGTCAGAGCGCAGGGTCAGCCATCGTACGGCGCCCCTGGAGCAGACAGGGTTAAGGGCCTTGCTCAAGGACCCAACAGTGGCTGCATAGCAGAGCCTGGATTTGAACCGCCAATCTTCCAGTTGATAGCCCAAAGCTCTACCCACTAGGCTACCACTGTCCCTAAATGGATGGTTGTATGAATGGATGGATGGCTGTATGATTAGATAACATGATAATCATGTTGGTGGGTAGAGTGATGTATGGATAGATGGATGTTTAGATAGTTGTATGAATAGGTGTGTGGCTGTATGATTAGATTAAATGATAAACGTGTTTAGATTTAGTGTGGATTGAAGGGTAACAATGACGGTTATATCTGTTCAAAATTAAACCCCCAACACAAAATGTAAGTGGGAACAATTTCAAGTTTACACATGATCAAATGCTCCCACAACCAAGTTTTAATTCCCTCCTGTGCAACGTAGCAATCAGTTTTATACTCAAATGGGCTGAAAATCCATGTGAAACTTCCTGTCAACAGTAAAGATTAGATTGGCAGTGTGTGTTTGTTCACTAGGTTTACCTGAGTAAAACATCACTGCTAGTGTTTTTTGTAATCTGTGCATCAGCAAAAACCTTTCAATCCTTTTATATTAGTAAACAAGAAAAGCCAAATTTGAAGTTTCTGATCTTTGCATCAGCAAAACAAGTAACACAGTCGAAACGTTTCAATCTGAAGTTTAATAAAAACAAGAGCAAGGCGCCCAGGTGGCACAGCGGGATATATCACTAGCACACCAGCACTGAGATTCTGAACTCCTCGGTTATGTCATGATTTTTGTCCCTATTCAGATTAACCTGTGTGCATTAATACGATTTTTAATGTTCGTGGAAGGCCTTGACTGATCTGCACTCACCTTCCTCACTGCAGCCGGGGCCCATGCAGGGTTCGAAGTCCTGCGTGTGGAGGCAGGAAACAGCTGCATCCAGCTGTGCCTTCAGCATCCTCTGTCTCATGCGCAGACCCTTAGCACACGTGGATGAGCTGCATGCTGACCACGGAGACCAGTTGGAGTAGATACACGTCTCTGGGGTGTTGTCTACTGAAGAGAAAAACAGAGGAGGGGTATCTAATTAGGAAGTGCACTAGTGCTCAATCACCCAGGTACTCTGGAGCGTCAGTAAATAATTATTCAGTAAGTGTTTAATTGATCTTGAAACCTTATTAAATGACATTTAATACATTTTTCTGAAGAGTTAAACATGAGAAGCATTAATTTTTGTGCCATTTAGTCGATTTCGACTCCTGGTGTTTGTTCAGAACATATCGTCCTCTGTTGGGTCTTCAGGCTTCTTAATGGCTTGTTCGTTATTCCTCTAATTGTATCCATCCATCTTGTTTCTAGCCATCGTCTTCCTCCTTTACCTTCAGCTCTTCCGTGCATAATTGTCTTTTCCAGTGAATTGATTATTCTCAAACTGTGTCCAAAATAATAGAGCTTTAGTTTGGTTATCTGGGCTTCGAGTCAGAGGTTACATTTGTCTTTGGTTGAGAATCCATTTGTTTGTCTCATTTACTCTCAAAAGTCTTCGCCAGCGCAGAAGTTCAAAGTCATTGATATTGTTCCTGTCCTGCTTTTTATTGTTCTGCTTTCACATCTATAATGAACCACAGACTTTCTAATGGCATCTTAAATATAGAACTTTTTTGCCGCTCAGGTGGAGCAGCGGTAAAGTACGCTAGCTCACCAGAGTTGGGGTTTCGAATACATCGTATCGAATCTCAGCTCTGCCTTTCCGACTAGGCTGGGTGGCAGTATGAACAATGATTGGCTGTTGTTCTTAGGGGTAAGTAAGTCGGATCATAGGTCCTCATAACTGGTGCGACTGCGGCCCCTGCTGGCTGACTGATGGCGCCTGCACAGGGCTGAGGAATAATGCTGATGGGGGTGTGGCCCTCCGTGCACAGTGCCTGTCATGATATGAACTCGACTCGTGCAGGTGAAAAATGCTGTACTGACTGTGCGTACCGGAGGGGGCGCATGTCAGTTGAGAGGCGTCCTCAGTCAGCGGTGAGGGGTCGAATCAGTATAGAGGACATAATCAGGGTAATTGGACACGACTAGACTGGGGGATGAAAATTGGGGGGAAAAAAATATAGAACTTTATTTGTAGTAGTGATCAGCTACATTACATACACTGACAAGGCATAACATTATGACCACTGAAGTGAAGTGTGACCACAGGTGAAGTGAATAACACTGATTATCTCTACATCACGGCACCTGTTAGTGGGGGGGATATATTAGGCAGCAAGTGAACATTTTATTCTCAAACTTGATGTTAGAAGCAGGAAAAATGATCAAGTGTGAGGATTTGAGCGAGTTTGACCAGGGCCAAATTGTGATGGCTAGACGGATGGGTCAGAGCATCTCCAAAACTGCAGCTCGTGTGGGGTATTCCCAGTCTGCAGTGGTCAGTATCTATCAAAAGTGGTCCAAGGAAGGAACAGTGGTAAACCGGCGACAGGGTCACAGTGAATACACAGTGCATCACAGTTTGTTGCATATGGGGCTGCAAAAGGGGAACCAACATGATATTAGGAAGGTCATAATGTTATGTCTGATCTTCTTTATTTCATAAGGGAAAATTAATGGAATGATAAGTGAGTAATTAGTTTAATGATTTATATACTTACTAAACTAGCAGCTCAGTTAAGTGTGGACACACTTGTTTTGGTACATTTGCTAAATTCCTTGCAAAAAAGAAAATGAATAGATGAACTTATCTTAGTCATCTCTAATGTACACATCCCTGATTTATCTTCACATGCCCGACTTGCCAGTAAATGACTCACAGCAATCACTTTCTGTAAAGCATTAGAGTGAGCGCAAATATACTATAGAAGCTTTGCAGGGGGGTGAAAACATGGGAGTCCAGAAAAAAGTTAATTTGGGGTGAGGTTCCAGTAAGCCCAGTGTTACTTTATTTTAAACCGATTAGTCTATTACAGAATATTATACTAATTTATTTAGGGACAGTGGTAGCCTAGTGGGTAGAGCTTTGGGCTTTTCGATTGAAAGACTGTCGGTGCAAATCCAGGCTCTGCTATGTATCCATCGTTGGGCCCTTAAGCAAGGCCCTTAACCACACCTCGGCCAACCGGCCTGCATGAGGTCAGTGGCAATTTAAAATCAGACATAAATAAATGTGCATCACACATGCAATACAACAGGATACACCAATCAGGGATAACATTAAAACCACCTCCTTGTTTCTACACTCAATGTCCATTTTATCAGCTCCACTTACCATATAGAAGCACTTTGTAGTTCTACAATTACTGACTGTAGTCCATCTGTTTCTCTGCATACTTTTTTAGCCTGCTTTCACCCTGTTCTTCAATGGTCAGGACCCCCACAGGACCACCACAGAGTAGGTATTATTTAGGTGGTGGATCATTCTCAGCACTGCATTGACACTGACATGGTGGTGGTGTGTTAGTGTGTGTTGTGCTGGTATGAGTGGATCAGACACAGCAGCACTGATGGAGTTTTTAAATACCGTGTCCACTCACTGTCCACTCTATTAGACACTCCTACCTAGTTGGTTCACCTTGTAGATGTAAAGTCAGAGACGATCGCTCATCTATTGCTGCTGTTTGAGTTGGTCATTTTCTAGACCTTCATCAGTGGTCACAGGACGCTGCCCACGAGACGCTGTTGACTGGATATTTTTTGTTGGTGGACCATTCTCAGTCCAGCAGTGACAGTGAGGTGTTTAAGAACTCCATCAGCATTGCTGTGTCTGATCCACTCATACCAGCACAACACACACTAACACACCACCACCACCATGTCAGTGTCACTGCAGTGCTGAGAATGATCCACGACCTAAATAATACCTGCTCTGTAGTGGTCCTGTGAGAGTCCTGACCATTGAAGAACAGCATGAAAGAGGGCTAACTAAGCATGCAGAGAAACAGATGGACTACAGTCAGTAATTGTAGAACTACAAAGTGCTTCTATATGGTAAGTGGAGCTGATAAAATGGACAGTGAGTGTAGCCTATGTATGTATGTATATGTACTGTATATATGTGTGTGTGAGAGAGGAAGAGGAAGTGAGGACAGCTTCTACCAGGTTTCTTTGTTCTTTAAAGAAAAATTCTTCCATTTTTTAAAACAATTGGCAGTGTTTTCTCCAATTAACTGACACAAGCTTGAAGTGCTATTTGAAAAAGTTTTAACGATCTGCCGCAACAATAACAAAGTACTTCACATTTCTCCTTCAGTCCTTTATTCTTCGGTTGCTAGCAGCTGAATCACACGGACAGCAATGCCACCTAATTTATCAGGCTACAAATTAGCACAGGAGTGCCAGTGTGTTTCCTGACTGTAAACCATGACCGGCTGTACCGGCTTATCATTGTGAGCGAGACGTCTCTGGACGTTTACATAAGAACCGCTGCGAGCTGTCTTGTTAATTAAACTGTCCGAGAGCTATGCAAGACCCCACAGAGGGAGATAAGGAAGTCAGGCTCCACGTACCCTCCACTGTCTTCTCCTGGGCGATGTCGGCCACAATATCGTCCACGGTGTCTGGAACTGTGTTGCACTGCTCTCCCTGCAGGTTAGTGGAACAAAAAACAACAGTTTAAATAATGGAATATTGGCTGGAAGAACAAAGGAAACATGGTTCACTAATTTTACACATTTAAAATCTTTTTAACAGAAAAATTATTTATGCTGAGTTAGCTTTAATGACTCTTGAAATTTTATATGGTCAAAAGTTTGTGAACACCTGGCAATAAGCTTATTGGACTTCAGATAACAAAATCCTGGTTACGTTTATAAACAAGAAAGCCTGGCTTGCAATTAACCTTAATTCATCCCAAAGATGTTCAGGGTCATTGAGTTCAGAGCTCCAATTAATGTCAGTCAGCAAGATGAACTGTGTGTCCACAAACTTTAGCCATATAATGTACACAGATCAGCCATAACATTAAAACCACCTCCTTGTTTCTACACTTAATGTTCATTTTATCAGCTCCACTTACCACATAGAAGCACTTTGTAGTTCTACAATTACTGATTGTAGTCCATCTGTTTCTCTGCATGCTTTGTTAGACCCCTTTCATGCTGTTCTTCAATGCTCAGGACCACCACAGGATCACTACAGAGCAGGTGTTATTTACGTGGTGGATGATTCTCAGCACTGCAGTGACACTGACATGGTGGTGGTGTGTTAATGTGTGTTGTGCTGGAGTTTTTAAACACCTCAATGTCACTGCTGGACTGAGAATAGTCCACCAACCAAAAACATCCAGCCAGCAGCGCCCCATGGGCAGCATCCTGTGAGCACTGATGAAGGTCTAGAAGATGACCGACTCAAACAGCAGCAATAGATGAGCGATCGTCTCTGACTTTAAATCTACAAGGTGGACCAACTAGGTAGAGTGGACAGTGAGTGGACACGGTATTTAAAAACTCCAGCAGCACTGCTGTATCTGATCCACTCATTGTCATTGTAACTGCAGTGCTGAGAATCCTACCCCACCTAAATAACACCTGCTCTGTAGTGTCCTGTGGTGGTCCTGACCATTGAAGAACAGCATGAAAGGGGGCTAACAAAGCATGTAGAGAAACAGATGTTCTACAGTCAGTAATTGTAGAACTACAAAGTGCTCCTATATGGTAAGTGGAGCTGATAAAATGGACTGTGTGTAGAAACAAGGAAATGGTTTTAATGTTATGGCTGATCGGTGTATATTAGAGTTCTCTGTAAACAGTGACGGTAAACTGAACCCTCTCTTTTATTCCTCCACATCCTAAAAGAGCAGAACTCTGACTCATCCCAGAGGTTCTGCAGATACAAAACATCTGCATTACAAAATAAAATAATGTTAAACGCCAAATCTGAGGAAAAAACCTGCGTAACTGGAAGAAGGAGGAAGTGAGAATAAACAGCATGAATAAACGGTTTTGTATTTTTTACATTTGTGAGTAATCCCTGTATGATTTTCAGATGTTTAAGGTCATGCCTCATGGACGAGCTAGCTAGAACAGATAAACTGTGCGTGACTCGGCACTTCCATTAGCATGTAACGCAAAGCAGCTGCGCACACTGAAAAGCACAACAAATCAATCACCGAATTTAGCAATCGCACCAGGACCCTGGGAAAAACACGAAGCTGTGAGAGGAGAAATTGGGGATTTAGTGTTACTTAATCTTTAATGTTCTGTTCACTGCTCAGCAATAAATATCACATTAACCCTGGTTATCATATAATAACTATAAAATACACCGATCAGCCATAACATTAAAACCACCTCCTTGTTTCTACACTCACTGTCACGTGGGAAGAAAGGGACACAAATGCAGAAGTAAAATTATAAAAAGATATTTTATTTAATTAATAAGGACAACAGAAAAGGTAAACAGCTAACATAAAATAAAACAAAACCCAATCGGAAACTCCGACGGAAGCTGACAAACACCGATCTGAAAAGGAGAAAAACAAAAGAGAAAGGTTACACAACGGTAAGGCGTGGATTCGAACCGGGGATGCTGGCGTGACTGCCGATTACTTTCCGGAGTTGCCACCCAGCGGTTACAGAATCCAATGTTCCGTTTAACTAAAGGCACTGATGCCGAAATTACCACCAACGCTAAAACAGCGCGGAGTGAAAGCCGCTAATGCTAATGTTAGCGTTTTAAAGAGACAGCGATAAGGAGTCTGCCCAGCAACTGCACGAGAGCTGGGCAGCTGTAGAGAGTGTGGATTCGAACCGGGGATGTTGGCGTGACTACCGAGTACTTTCCGGAGTCGCCACCCAGCGGTTGGAGAATCCAATGTTCTGTTTGACTGAAGGCACTGATGCCTAGGATATAACCAGCGCTACTAGAGCACTGAGTGAGACCGCTAAGCTAAAGCTAGCGCTGAAACAAACAGCAGTTCGAGGACTGCGCGGCGTCGCACCACACTATTTCTAAGAGGACGAAAGAAAACCCTCATACCTCAAACCTTGCGGTTTTACTTACCCTAATGGCCTAGCGCCACCAGGGCTACCACCTATAGCTAAACAACAGTGTGGACGAGCTGCCACAAGAGACCACAAAACAAACAAAGGTGCGACACCCACTGCTGTGTAGAGCTGGCTTAAATAGCCAGCCCCACAGCTGTGGGTGATCAGCACTAATTGGGAGGTCTGGTATAAGAACCCTTTGTTTGCTGAGCTCTGTAACGTCTGTTTCGCTGGGAACCCGGGGCACGTTCACCAGCTACCACAGACCTCGTTATAGAACCCCCTCCTCTAGGGACAGCTCCTGAGGTCCCAAGACCCGCAGCACGGTTCCGTCGGAACTCGCGGATCAGTTCAGGGTCCAGGATCTGACGAGCCGGTACCCATGAACGTTCCTCAGGGCCGTAACCTTCCCAATCCACCAAGTATTGGGTACTACCCTGAACCTTCCTGCTGTCAAGTAACCGGCGAACCGTGAAGGCAGGGGCACCCTGGATGATACGAGGGGCGGGAGGTTGGGGAGGGGGTAAAACTCCCCCGCACATAAATGGTCGGAGATGGGAGACATGGAAGGTTGGATGCACTTTCATGCGGGGAGGAAGCTCCAACCTATACGTCACCGGGTTAATCCGCCTTACCACCTTGAACGGGCCAATGTACTTGGGTGCCAACTTATGTGGAACACCTCGAACGGGGAGATCCCTCGTTGAAACAAGTACTCGTTGGCCTGGCCGGAAGGTAAGAGCCGGCTGCCGCCTGCGGTCAGCTTTGCGCTTCACAGAGCGCTGGGTGGCCACAAGTGCCTGCCTAGCTTTGCGCCAGGCGGCGCGGCAGCGGCGGACCTGAAGCTGTACAGACGGGACCGCTACCTGCTGCTCTTGCTCAGGAAAGAGCGGAGGAGGGTACCCGAACTGAGCTTCAAACGGTGACATGCCGATCGCCGAATGATGCAGGGTGTTGTGAGCAAACTCTGCCCACATCAGCTTGTCCGACCACGTGGTCGGATTCCCTGCCGTCAGGCACCTGAGCATCTTGCTCAGATCCTGGATAAGCCTCTCCGACTGCCCATTCGACTCCGGGTGGTAACCGGAGGATAAGCTGGCCTTCGCGCCAATAATTTGGCAAAAGGCCCGCCAGCACTGGCTCACAAACTGTGGGCCCCGATCTGACACAATGTCTGAGGGGACCCCATGTGCTCTCACCACATGATTCAGAATGATCTGCGCAGTGCCCATGGCGGATGGTAGCTTGGGCAGTGGGATAAAGAGGCAAGATTTGGTAAACCGGTCGACAATTACCAATACCGCCGTGAACCCTCTGGACTTAGGCAAGCCTGTCACAAAGTCCAGGGCAATGTGGGACCACGGTCTAGCCGGTATTGGCAACGGGTGAAGAAGGCCCCTGGGGCGCTCTCTGGGACTCTTGTTAAGAGCACACACCGAGCAGGCACGGACAAAGTCACGTACCTCATTCTCCATCCCCGGCCACCAAAATCTTCGGCGCAGCAAGACCAGGGACTTAGTCACGCCTGGGTGCGCCGCAAATGGGGAAGCATGAGCCCACTCGAAGACCTGACGCCGTACGGATGAAGGTACGTACAGTCTGTCAGGAGGTCCCCCACCGGGGTCGGGTTCAGCCCGTTGGGCATCCCGAATGACCTTCGATATGCCCCATGTGATTGGGGCCGCTATCTGGGTCGAGGGGATCACGGGATCAGGTCCGGTCTCCGGCCTGGTCGGTTCCCACTGTCTAGACAGAGCGTCCGGTTTGACGTTTTCGGACCCCGGTCTATAAGACAGTGTGAAATTGAACCTTCCAAAAAATAAGGACCACCGGGCCTGACGGGAGTTCATCCTCTTGACTTGCTGGATGAATGACAGATTTTTGTGATCCGTCCAGACAAGAAAAGGATGTTTGGCCCCCTCGAGCCAGTGTCGCCACTCCTCTAACGCCAACTTAATGGCCAAGAGTTCCCTGTCTCCAACCGGGTAGTTCCGCTCGGCTGGAGTCAGGCGGTGCGAGAAGAAGGCACATGGATGTAGCTTCTTCCCCGGCCCCACTCTTTGGGACAAAACTGCCCCAGCCCCGACCTCGGAAGCATCCACTTCGACAACGAAGGGTTCCTCTGGGTCGGGCAACTGCAAGACGGGAGCAGTCGTCAAGAGTGTTTTTAGCTTGTCGAAAGCTTGCTGGGCCTGCACCGTCCATTGGAACGGACCTTTGCCTGTGAGGTCCGTTAACGGGGCGGCGACTGAGCTAAAGTTCTTAATGAAACGCCGAAAAAAGTTTGCAAAGCCCAAAAACCTTTGCAGTTGGCGTAAAGAACTTGGAGTTGGCCACTTCTCCACCGCAGATACTTTAGCCGAGTCCATGCGCAGGGTGCCCTTGGACACTACAAACCCCAGAAACGAGACCGTGGGGGAGTGAAAGACCGACTTCTCCAGCTTGACAAACAGATGGTTGTCGAGCAAGAGCTGGAGAACTCGTCGGACATGCCCTATATGCTCGTCGATGGACTGACTAAAGATAAGAATATCGTCTAAGTAAACATAGACGAATTTACCAAGAGTCTCCCGCAAGACCTCATTGATAAATCTCTGGAAGACTGCGGGGGCATTCATTAACCCAAATGGCATCACCGAGTACTCATAGTGGCCAGTGGGCGTAATGAACGCAGTCTTCCACTCATCCCCCTGCCTGATCCGGATCAAATTGTACGCGCTGCGAAGATCGAGCTTTGAAAAAACCGATGCTCGCTGAAGGGCTTCGAAAGCCGTGGCCATCAGCGGCAGCGGGTACCGATCCTTGATCGTAATGGCATTCAGACCGCGATAATCGATACAGGGGCGCAGGGTGCCGTCCTTCTTGTTCACAAAAAAGAACCCTGCCCCAGCTGGGGAGGAAGAAGGACGGATGAACCCCTGTTTAAGCGCCTCACGCACATACTCCTCCATAGCAACCTTTTCTAGGCCGGAGAGCGAAAAAAGGCGCCCCCTAGGAGGAGTAGTGCCGGGCAAAAGGTTGATGGCGCAATCGAACGGTCTGTGGGGGGGCAAGTCCTGCGCCCGGGACTTGCTAAAAACCTCCCGTAAATCATGGTACACAGGAGGAACAGCTGCCAAATCCGGAATCGCCATCTTGGGTTCGGACGGCTCGGGGCTCGCGCCGCCTTGCAGTAGGCACGAGTCCCGACACTGCGTTCCCCAGATAAAGATCGATCCGGTGGCCCAGTCGATCTGGGGGTTGTGTCTTTGCAGCCACGAATACCCCAAAACCACCTGGAGGTGAGGAACGTGAGTCACAAGAAAGGTGATCCGTTCCTCGTGGTTTTCCAGGCGCAACGTGAGAGGTCGCGTCTGGTGGGTTATCGGGCTGCCCGCTACAGGTCGGCCATCCACAGCATGGACCGACACTGGAGTTGTTAGCGGTTGGACCTCAATCCCCAGCCTGTGTACCAGGTTGATGTCTATGAAACTCTCCACCGCGCCTGAATCCACACAGACCCGAAGGTCTGTGTCTCCCAGACCCCAAAGCAACCGGGCCTGCAGAAATAGTCCTTGGGCAGGGATGGTAGTTCGGCTCACTCCCGAGTCCCTAGCTCGAGAGCGGCCTGCTAGTTTAACGGCTGCCGGGGTCTGGCAGACGGACCCGAAGCCGTTGGGGCACCAGTGCGAGCTGACCCCAACTGCATGGGCTCAGGATCCAGGACAGGCGGAGGAGAATTGGGAGAGACCTGCGAGCGGGTGAACGGGGAACAGGTGCCCCGTTCCCGGGCTCGCTGGCGAAGGCGGGTGTCTATGGCGTTGGCCAGGACATAGAAGTCCTTAAGAGTGGTAGGAGGGTCCCTGGTGGCTAGCTCGTCCTTCACCTTACCAGACAAACCACGATGGAATATGGCAGTAAGGGCCCCCTCGTCCCAACCACACTCAGCCGCGAGCGTTCGAAACTCGATTACATAATCGGCTACTGACCGAGCACCTTGGGTAAGCTCGAGTAGACGAGGGCCTACCTCACGGCCACCCGAAGGGTGAAAAAAGGTCTCCTTTATAGCTTCCTTAAAGGAGCTTTCCGAAGAGCATTCTGGAGCATTTTGCTCCCAGAGGGCAGTAGCCCATTCTAAAGCTCGGCCAGTCAGCAGGGAAATTATGTATGCAACCTTCGATCGCTCCGTAGGGTAGCGAGAGGGTTGCAGCTCAAACGCAAGGGCACACTGGAGGAGGAAGCCACGGCACCTCTTAGCCTCTCCCGAATACCTTTCGGGAGGCGAAATAGGGGTGTCGCGGTTTCCGCACCCTCCGGAGTGGGTAGGAGAGTGGGCAGGGGGTTCAGGACCGGACCTAAGAATTGGCGACTGCAGGGTGAGCGCAGCTACCCGCTGCGCCAACTCGTTTAGGGCCACCTCGTGCCTGCCTAACGCTACCCCTTGATGACGTAGAACGTCCGTAAGGGGTGGAACTTCTGCTGCGTCCATGGTATGGTCGCACCTTTCTGTCACGTGGGAAGAAAGGGACACAAATGCAGAAGTAAAATTATAAAAAGATATTTTATTTAATTAATAAGGACAACAGAAAAGGTAAACAGCTAACATAAAATAAAACAAAACCCAATCGGAAACTCCGACGGAAGCTGACAAACACCGATCTGAAAAGGAGAAAAACAAAAGAGAAAGGTTACACAACGGTAAGGCGTGGATTCGAACCGGGGATGCTGGCGTGACTGCCGATTACTTTCCGGAGTTGCCACCCAGCGGTTACAGAATCCAATGTTCCGTTTAACTAAAGGCACTGATGCCGAAATTACCACCAACGCTAAAACAGCGCGGAGTGAAAGCCGCTAATGCTAATGTTAGCGTTTTAAAGAGACAGCGATAAGGAGTCTGCCCAGCAACTGCACGAGAGCTGGGCAGCTGTAGAGAGTGTGGATTCGAACCGGGGATGTTGGCGTGACTACCGAGTACTTTCCGGAGTCGCCACCCAGCGGTTGGAGAATCCAATGTTCTGTTTGACTGAAGGCACTGATGCCTAGGATATAACCAGCGCTACTAGAGCACTGAGTGAGACCGCTAAGCTAAAGCTAGCGCTGAAACAAACAGCAGTTCGAGGACTGCGCGGCGTCGCACCACACTATTTCTAAGAGGACGAAAGAAAACCCTCATACCTCAAACCTTGCGGTTTTACTTACCCTAATGGCCTAGCGCCACCAGG
Source organism: Trichomycterus rosablanca (assembly GCF_030014385.1). Lineage (NCBI taxonomy): Eukaryota > Metazoa > Chordata > Actinopteri > Siluriformes > Trichomycteridae > Trichomycterus > Trichomycterus rosablanca. The sequence goes on from NC_085995.1 coordinate 35,450,899, forward strand.
GCTACCACCTATAGCTAAACAACAGTGTGGACGAGCTGCCACAAGAGACCACAAAACAAACAAAGGTGCGACACCCACTGCTGTGTAGAGCTGGCTTAAATAGCCAGCCCCACAGCTGTGGGTGATCAGCACTAATTGGGAGGTCTGGTATAAGAACCCTTTGTTTGCTGAGCTCTGTAACGTCTGTTTCGCTGGGAACCCGGGGCACGTTCACCAGCTACCACAGACCTCGTTATACTCACTGTCTATTTTACTGCTTTCACTCTGTTCTTCAATGGTCAGGACCCCCACAGGACCACCACAGAGCAGGTATTATTTAGGTGGTGGATCATTCTCAGCACTGCAGTGACACTGACATGGTGGTGATGTGTTAGTGTGTGTTGTGCTGCTATGAGTGGATCAGACACAGCAGCGCTGCTGGAGTTTTTAAATACCGTGTCCACTCACTGTCCACTCTATTAGACACTCCTACCTAGTTGGTCCACCTTGTAGATGTAAAGTCAGAGACGATCGCTCATCTATTGCTGCTGTTTGAGTTGGTCATCTTCTAGACCTTCATCAGTGGTCACAGGACGCTGACCAATGGGCGCTGTTGGCTGGATACTTTTGGTTGGTGGACTATTCTCAGTCCAGCAGTGACAGTGAAATGTTTAAAAGCTCCATCTAACAACACACACTAACACACCACCACAATGTCAGTGCTGAGAATGATCCACCACCCAGATAATACCTGCTCTGTAGTGGTCCTGGGAGAGTCCTGACCATTGAAGAACAGGGTGAAAGCAGGCTAAAAAAGTATGCATAGAAACAGATGGACTACAGTCAGTAATTGTAGAACTACAAAGTGCTTCTATATGGTAAGTGGAGCTGATAAAATGGACAGTGAGTGTAGAAACAAGGAGGTGGTTTTAATGTTATGGCTGATTGGTGTATATTAAATATATAAACCTTCTGTCTCCCAAGCAGTCAACTGTGTCTATAAAGCACCCAGCCAGCTTGGTGGCACCACCAAGACTCAAACCAAGGTCTCTGAAGAGGTGGGCTAGCACATTAGACAGCTGTTCCACCCGAATGCCCTTACTTTATTGTAATTTTTTAATTAAACTGAAGAAGCAGTCTAATATAGCAGAAGTGATGAAGCGATTGGTTGAAATCCCTGACCTTCTACATGACATTCGAGCCAATCACATACCTTCCTGGCTATCCTCTCGACAAGCACTCGAGCCAGGGGTGGGATGGGGGCTCCGGAAGGGTCGTAAAAGGGGCTCTGAGGATGATCCAGGCTGGTGAGGGGTCGAATCCTTTCCTGAGGGAAACTGGGTTTATTCGGAGACTGAAAAACAATGCAGAGAGAGAGAGAGAGAGAGAGAGAGAGCATGAGGGCTGAGAGAAAGTCATTGTTAGAGGCCATATGCCAGGGGCTCCCACCTTTCATCTCCATCTGCATCACTCATTCCGCCTGTAATATTCCCTCTCCAAGTGATTTATAGCACTGTTTCTGTCGGGCCTCTCTGAGAGTCACCTGTTATGCCCCTCGTTCTGCACCGGCAACCACAGAGAGGCGCAAAATCAAATGCCAACTGCTCGTGTTCACCTAAGTTTCAGTAAAGAGGCAAAGTCTATCCACTTTCCAAAACAGAATCAATGACACAGAGGAAACGGGAGGGAAATTAATGACTTCCTTGTTTAACAGCAGGGGGGCAGCGTCAGGGGCGTCTCGCTGGGGCTTCGCAGGTGCATGTTTAAAATGCTGAGATTTAAATAAGCATCCAGTCTGAGAGACACTTAGGTAAACACTAAACTCTGTGGGTAGCAATTTCAGGCAGCATTTGCACAATGTAGAAACACAATCTGTTCCATTCAGATGTTAGCTGCTCTCTGAGGTACCTTATTTTGGCCAAATTTGCAGATAGAATTGCAGGTGTTCTTCTAAGCGTGGGCCGGGGCTTCCTAAATTAAGTCCTGGAGGCCCGTTGCCCCGCAAACTGTCGGGTTTTCTCAGCTCCCAACACTCACTGAGTCAGCTAATGAGCTAATCATCGAGTCCTTCTTGAGCTGGACCAGGTGCGCTGGGATAAGAAAAAGCTGTACGCTGGGCAGGGCAGTGGGCGTCCAGAGTGGGCGAGTGACACTGAGAAACGCTGGTGTAGGCAATGGCACAAGATTTCACCACATCAGAGTGCTATTTCAGTCCCAAATATTCTGACTGGAAGATTTTTCTTAACTTGTTAGGCATGTCTGTCAACTACCCATGCCCATAGCTAGCTAATTAGCCAACTGGTTCATTCTCCTGCCTTCTTAGCAAAGAATTTAATGATGCAAAGTTTGTCGGATCAAATATACACTGTATGATCAAAAGTATATGGACACATATTTATTCATTTTAGGTGTTTCAGCCACACTCATTGCAAACAGGTGGGGCAGGTGTAGCTCAGCGTATAAGGTACAGGACTAGTAATCGAAAGGTTGCTGGTTCAAGCCCCACATCTGCTAGCTTACCATTATTGGTCCCTAAGCAAGGTACTTAACCCTCAATATAAGCTCAATAAGATAAGATAATCCTTTATTCGTGCCACAGTGAGGAAATTCACAGTATTACAGCAGCAAAGGGATTGTTGCTCATTGTTATGTGCCACTGAGAAAACTACACTTCCTGTAAGTGTTTATAGTTTCAAGTGTGTGTGTACGTGATCTGTCGGGAGCAGTGCTAGTTGTAGAGTCTAACAGCAGCAAGAAGTAAGGACCTGCGATACCGCTCCTTTACACAGTTGGGGTGAAGCAGCCTGTCGCTAAAGGAGCTGCCCAGTGCTGCCAGAGTCTCATGCATGGGGAGGGAGTCATTCTTCAGCATGGATGCCAGCTTGGCTAACATCCTCCTGTCTCCCACCACCTGCACTGGGTCTAAGGGGCTTCCCTTAATGAGTTCGTCCAGTCTCTTCCTATCTGCCGTAGAGATGCTGTTGCCCCAGCATACCACTCCATAAAAAATGGCTGATGCCACCACTGTATCGAAGAAAGTCCTCAGGAGTGCCCCCTGCACTTTAAATGACCTCAGTCTGCTTTGAACTGCTCTATGTACTTATGGTCTTTTGTAAACTGACCAGTCCAGTTTGTTGTTTAGGTGAACACTCAGGTACTTATAAGAGTCCACTCTTAATGTCCATTCCCTGGTTCACTGATGGCAGGGGGTGTCTGTCTGCTCTCTGAGGTACCTTATTTTGGCCAAATTTTCAGGTGTTCTTCTAAGTGTGGGCTTATAAATAGTAATATAATAAATAATAATAATAATAACATTATATAATACATATAATAACAATAATAATAATAATAATATTATTATATAATACATATAATAACAATAATAATAATAATAATAATAAATAAATAATAATAATATTATATAATACATATAATAACAATAATAATAATATTATATAATACATATAATAATAATAATAATAATAATATACAAGACATATAATAATAATAATAATAATAATAATAATAATAATAATAATAATAATAATAACACATAATTAAAATAATATATTAAAAAAAATAATGAATGCATTAGTTTTTGTTCAGTCTACATTTGGAATGACCACTGGAATGATTTCAGTGGCCAGATCTTAGAAAGATCATTTCAATACCTTCATTTCAGGCTAATTTAGTCATCAGTTTTGATGCTGTGTTTTGGGTCTTTGTCTTGCTAAAACACCCAATTGTATCTAAGATTTAACCTCTTGCTTGATGGGTTGAGGTCAGACTGTGAAGTTTCTTCATTTTATTTTCCTTTCTGCTCAAGACATCCTCAAACCAGAATATTACCACCGCTATGCCTGGCAGCAGGTACAGTGTTGTTTTTTTGACTGCCCTACTGGGAAGTTGTGAGAACTTACCTCATAGCTGTGGCCGCTGTCTGTGCCGGCGTCCCACGGCCGCAAGTCTTTGGTGAGTCTCTGCACCCAGCCACACTCAGATGTACACAGGTTCTCAGAACTCAGACCAACGTTCCAGTCGGGACTCGGACCCAGCATGGTCAGAAACGACATGAGATGACGTGTCTGGTCCACCGAGAACTCGGCCGAGGGAGGCGCCCGTCTGACGAGGAGACAGAGAACAAATTAGGTGGGTAAAAGAAGGAAGAGAGGAAAAAAGTGATGGATGGATGAATGGATGGATACGGCCATAGGGTAAAGATGGAGAAACAAATAGGATGAAAGGAGAACTTAAAGAGTGATAATGAGACAGTAAGAGAGGTGGACAAATAGAAGAAGGGACAAGAAGAAAGAATAGAAGACAAAGTAAACAAGATATGGACAGACAGACAGCTATAAAGGACAAACAAAATAGATGACAATGACAGACAAAGAGTGGAATATATAGACAGACAGAGGCAGATATGGCCAGACAAACAAAAAAGACAGATGGACAAAATAAGAGACAAACATGAAAGCTACAAGCAGATGGATGGGAAGACAGGGAGAGACAAAGACGATATGGACAGACAGAAACATGTATGGATTGACAAACAAACCAGAAGACAAGGACAGACAAAGAATAGAAGATATGGACAGACAGAGACAGCTATGGATAGACAAACAAAAAAAGAATAATAGACTAAAGATGAGAGACAAACAGTAGCAAACAGACCAAGGAACAAGCGAAGAGACAACCATCAAAGCTACAGACAGATGGAGGGGAAGACAGGGAGAGTCAGAAAATAATAGTGGATGTGGACAAACAGAGAGCCATATATAGAAAGACAAACAAAAAAGACAGTTGGACAAAAAAGAGTGAGACAAACAGTGGCAAACAGACAAAGGGACATTAGAAGAGACAAAAACATGGAAGCTACAGACTGATGGAGGGGAAGACAGGAAGAGTCAGAAAATAATAGTGAATATGGACAGAGACAGATATAGACAGACAAACAAAAAAGACAGATGGACAAAAGAAGAGAGAGACACACAGTGGCAAACAGACAAATGGACAAGAGGAGAGACAAACATACATGGAAGCTACAGACAGATGTAGGGGAAGACAGGGAGTCAAAAAATAATAGTGGCTATGGACAAACAGAGACAGATATACTAGACAGACAAACAAAAAAAGACAGATGAACAAGAGGAAAGAGACAAAAAGTGGCAAACAGACAAAGGGATGAGAGAAGAGACAAACAAAAATGGAAACTACAGACAGATGGCGGGGAAGACAGGGAGAGTCAGAAAATAATAGTGGATATGGACATATCGACAGACAAACAAAAAATACAGATGGACAAAAGTAGAGACATGGAAGCTACAGACAGATAGAGGGGAAGACAGAAAGAGAGACAGACAAAGAAAAGAAGACATGGACAGAGGATGAAAGAAAGAGAATCAGTGGTGGATGTGGACAGAAATGATGAGAGACGAACAGAGCAAGATAAGGACAAGTTTGAAGACAAAAAGAGAAATGTTGGGAGACAAAGACGAAGACAAATAAATAGATAAAGTTGAAGGGTAAGAGGACTGGAGGGACAGAGGAAGAGATGGACTGAGAGACAATAAAAGAGATAAAGAGAGAAACAATAATTGTAATCCAGAATAATGATGTGTGTGTCTGAATCAGACTGAATCAGAGAGCAGAAGAACGTCTTTTGTCCCTCGTTTGTTCACGTTGTTCGGGGAGCTGGTCGTTACGTGGAAGCATGCTGTGTGTTTCTCTGATGGTGAATGGTCGACTCGCTGTGCGCCGAGGTGTAATTTCCACCGAGACTGCGCTTTGTACGGCGGCACAGATGGTAATTAATCACGTTAATTGTCCTGATTAGAAGCCGTCTCAGAAGCAAATGTTGGCACTACAGCGCTCGGGGCGGAGGACTGAGGGCTGGATTATGCGGAGTCTGACTCCATCGATAAACCGGCATAAAATATTCATTACCTGCCTTCCGACTTCAGACACGTGTGACATTTCAGCCACGAGAAGATAAACTCTGCTGTGTGTGAATGAATTCAACTCGTGAATTTGTGGTTTTGATGTGGGATGGATGACACACAACTGCTCACTGCTTAATTACTTATTATTTATATTATTATGTAAATATATGCACCAATCAGCCATAACATTAAAACCACCTCCTTGTTTCTACACTCACTCATTTTATCAGCTCCGCTTACCATATAGAAGCAATAGCTGACTGTAGTCCATCTGTTTCTCTGCATGCTTTGTTAGCCCCCTTTCATGCTGTTCTTCAATGGTCAGGACCCCCACAGGACCTCTACAGAGCAGGTATTATTTGGGTGATGGATCATTCTCAGCACTGTAGTGACACTGACATGGTGGTGGTGTGTTAGTGTGTGTTGTGCCGGTATGAGTGGATCAGACACAGCAGCGCTGCTGGAGTTTTTAAACACCTCACTGTCACTGCTGGACTAAGAATAGTCCACCAACCAAAAATATCCAGCCAACAGCGCCCCATGGGCAGCGTCCTGTGACCACTGATGAAGGTCTAGAAGATGACCAACTCAAACAGCAGCAACAGATGAGTGATCGTCTCTGACTTTACATCTACAAGGTGGACCAACTAGGTAGGAGTGTCTAATAGAGTGGACAGTGAGTGGACACAGTATTTAAAAACTCCAGCAGCACTGCTGTATCTGATCCACTCATACCAGCACAACACACACTAACACACCACCACCATGTCAGTGTGACTGCAGTGCTGAGAATGATCCAGCATCTAAATAATACATGCTCTTTGGTGGTCCTGTGGGGGTCCTGACCATTGAAGAACATGCTGTTAGCCCCCATGAAAGAGGGACCAACAGATGGACTACAGTCAGTTGTTTGTTTATTAGGATTTTAATGTCATGTTTTACACTTCTGGTTACATTCATGACAGAACAGGTAGTTATTCGTTACATAAGATTCATCAGTTCACAAGTTGTAATGTCAAACACAGTCATGGACAATTCTGCATCTCCAATTCACCTCACTTGCATGTCTTTGGACTGTGGGAGGAAACCGGAGCACCCGGAGGAAACCTAAAGGACCTGGACCACACCACCAGGGGATCGAACCCAGGACCTTCTTGCTGTGAGGCGACAGTGCTACCCACTTAGTCACCGTGCCGCCCCGACCACACACACACAGACACACACACACACACACACACACAAATCCTCTTTTTACTGAATGGGCAGAAATTCCCACAAGCACGCTCTGAAATCCTATTGCGAGGTCATATTAATGGCCAAAGTTTGGAAATAGGAAATCTTGCACAGGTGTCTGCATACTTCTGCTGTGGCACAACACTGATGTGTTTTAATACGATTACAAATGCAGTATGCCCTGCAGTAGTTTTGTGTGTCTCAGACCAAACTGATTACGCCGTGCGTCCTTGTTTTCTTTTTTCTTATCTTAATGAAAGTAATAAAGCCCCACAAAGCTGAGGGGCGCCCGAGTTCACACGATTCAGATGGAGGCATGCTAAACACGCGTTCGTTCTGGCACTAGAGATTAATTTAGGCCTACACACACCTAAACGTCCTCCTGAGGCTGAACACGAGTGTTTTAACTGAAGTGAACTTAAAGCAGAAGATCGAGGATTGAAGTGCGCTGGGCTGTCAGCGAGGGAAATGCTGAGCTAATCAACAGCGGAAGTCTGGCCTTTATCTCTAAAAAAAAAAAGCCCATAAAATATTAACAGCCTCATTAGCAAAGGCAGGAAAACATCCACATGCCCAGCAGGTGCCAGACAAGAGCGCTGGCGGGAGAATCTGTCGCCCACACGGAGTAAAACTCAGCAGTCAGGGAGTGTGAGGACATTTCACAGAGAGAGGAACAGATTCTACAGTCTTGATGAACATACCAGGGTTCAAAGCTTTGGGTCTTACCATCAACAGCATCTACACTGAACGGTCAATAAGAAAAGCCTGCAAGGATCCACGCCGAGACCTCCAGCCTCATAATCAGTTTGTTCTCTGCAGGCCAGCAGACTGCCGAGTAGATCTAATTACATTTATGGTCATTTATACTGTACAAGGGCAGCACGGTGGCTTAGTGGGTAGCACTGTCGCCTCACAGCAAGAAGGTCCTGGGTTCAATCCCCAGGCGGGGCAGATCGAGTCCTTTCTGTGTGGAGTTTGCATGTTCTTACCGTGTCTGCGAGGGTTTCCTCTGGGAGCTCCGGTTTCTTCCCACAGTCCAAAAACATGCAGTCAGGTAAATTAGAGACACTGAATTGCCCTATAAGTGAAGAGTGTGTATGTCTGTGTGTGTGTGTATGTGTGTTTGCCCTGCGATGGACTGGCGTCCCGTCCAGGGTGTTACCGTATGCCTTGTGCCCATTGAAAAGCTAAAATAGGCTCGAGGCCTAATGGATAAGCAGATAAAAAAATGAATGAATAAATATACTGTACAATCAGGAAACTTGAGGGTTAAGTGTCCTGCTCAAGGGTCCAACAATGCAACCTGGCAATGGTGTTAATTGAACCAATTATCTGTCAATTACTAATCCAGTACCTCAACCACTGAGCAACCACTGATAACAAGATCCTTTAATCTTTGATGCGTGGATTTGATGGTTATTCTACACAAATGCAGATTCGTCTCATATTCGCACTTTGATGACATTAAACAAAGCGCCAGTCACATACATGCAAAGTTTTTTTTTTGTATCTTTCCCTCAGTTTTCTCCCCATATCTAGTCGTATCCAATTACCCTGACTTCTGTACGGATACTACCATCCGCCGCTGACTAAGAAGCACCGCAACTGACACAGGCCCCCTCCGACACGTGTGCAGTACCGACTGCATGTTTTCACCTGCACAAGGCGAGTTCATATGCGGATCAGCTTTGTGTATAGAGAGCCACACCCTGATCAGCATCATTCCTCAACTCAACCATCAATCGGCCAGCAGAGGTCATACCTGCATCAGTTGCCTGGTTCGGCTTTGTGCTCCCACCTTGTGTGAACAACAACCAATCATTGTTCATGTAGCCGCTCAGCCCAACCGGATGGCAGAGCTGAGATTCGAAATCCCAGCTCAAGTGTGCTAGCGTGTTCTTCCACTGTGCCACCTGAGCGGCACGCACGTTAAGTTAAAGGTAAACGTCAACTTTGTAGTGTGTGACCCCCTATCGCCGATCAGTCGTGTAGTGTGAAATCCACAACGAATTAAAAGACTCTTGATAACAAGAGATCCAGTTGTGTAGTGTGAACTGTACAGCGATCTGACAGCTCTGAAAGTCATGTAGTGTAAACTTGGCATAAGTAAGGCTCTAAACCCTCAACTGCTTGCATGGTATTCAGTCATACATGTAAGTTACTACAAGTAAATAGTCAATAAAGAAGGGTGTCCACATACATTTGGCCACACAGTGAGTGTTTTGTTCTCGATAATGAGCTGTTGAATGATTATTTTGAGGTTTATGGCTGTATGATGCAGAAACGTAGAACGTCACTGGTGATACTCACATGTTGAGAGGTTGCCAGGCTGGCCACTGAGCTTTGGTTTTAATAACAGTCATAACATCGTCACCCTGAGAGAGAGAGAGAGAGAGAGAGAGAGAGAGAGGGAGAGAGAACATGTTTAATTATCAGGGGTGTAAAGATTGACGTTTCTGTGGCACCAAAGCAATACGTCTCTACGCTGTTCACAGTTCAGGATAAGAACACACACACACAGCTGCTCAGCTGAGCACAAACCTGATTTTTATTATTTTTGCAGATTTGTGGACGTTCCTGAGTCCAGCTGACATTCTGATATTAAAACAAAATTCTGCTGCAGCAGGACAGCAGCATTAAACGTGAACCAAACTGAACTGAACCGAAATTCATCATCCTATTTTACTCTTGTATTTGACTTTTTTTTTATTTCTTGACGCCCACTATGATATTTAAACAGAAAAAGCAGTTTGATTACTTTATAATACTGTAATAGTACAATGTTTAATGTTTTATTGATTTTTACATGCTATTTTATGATGGACCTCACTGTCTATGGTTGATGAACCTCACTGCGCATGGTTGATGGACCTCATTGTCCATGGTTGATGAACCTCACTGCGCATGGTTGATGAACCTCACTGTGCATGGTTGATGGACCTCATTGTCCATGGTTGATGAACCTCACTGCGCATGGTTGATGAACCTCACTGTCCATGGTTGATGGACCTCACTGTCTATGGTTGATGAACCTCACTGCGCATGGTTGATGAACCTCACTGTCCATGGTTGATGGACCTCACTGTCTATGGTTGATGAACCTCACTGCGCATGGTTGATGGACCTCACTGTCCATGGTTGATAAACCTCACTGTCCATGGTTGATAGGCCTCACTGCCCATGGTTGATGGACCTCATTGTCCATGGTTGATGGACCTTACTGTCCATAGTTGATGGGCCCCACTGTTCATGGTTGATGGACCTCACTGTCCATGGTTGATGGACCTCACTGTCTATAACTGATGGACCTCACTGTCCATGTCCACGGTTTGATTACTTTATAATACTGTAATAGTACCATGTTAAATGTTTTATGATTTTTTCACACTATTTTATTATGCTATTTTCTCCTCTTTTCTTCCCATTTAGTGTAGCCAATTAGTCTTACCCTGCTGAGAACCCCATCACGTCCAAGAGGGTAGATTTGCCAGCTACAAGCTCCCTCTGACGTGTGTACAGACCCTTGTATTTTGATGGATTTGCATATGAGGTCGGTCTCGCACGTGTAGAGTCACACTGATGTTCGCGTTCCTCTCTTTCTGTACAGGCACCTGGGCTACCAACCAGGGTCTTTACACAGCGTCGAAGACCCCACCCTTTAATTCAGTTGATTGTGCCCGCTGGAGGCACCCAGTCGACTGGTAGCAGAGCTGAGATTCGAACTTGGACAGTTAAGAATCCCAGCGCTGGTGTGCTAGCGGAATCCCGCTGTGATTTTTCGAAATACTTCTTTGCTCAATTTAAAATTTCATTTCATTTTCATCAACAGCTGTATCCTGGTCAGGGTCACAGCAGGTCCAGTTCCACTGGGAAACACCAGGTACAAGGCAGAAATACCCTGGACATGTGCCAATCCATCACAGCTCTAGTCATGTCTGTGTAGAAGCCCAACTGACTGATAGCACATCTGATATTTGATCCAGATTCCAGCGGTAATGCAAAACCTCTGGTCAAAATAAAGTGCCTGACCTCAAAAATGCTCTTTACATTTGCGATATTTAGAAGACATTTTTAACCAAAGCAACTTACAGTTCGGGGTTAAGGGCCTTGCTCAGGGGCCAAACAGTGGCACCGTGGCAGTGGTGGGGCTTGAACTGGTAATCTTCTGATTAATAGTCCAGTACCATTTAAATTTTCAGCCCACTGATCTACGTTCCCTTTCTGTACAGGCACCTGAGGCTACTAACCAGGGTCCTTACACAGCATTGAAGACCGCACTCTCTTTTATTTAGCCATTTTTGTCTGCTGAAGGCACTGCTAATTGTGCCAGCTAGGGGGTGCCCAGCCGAATGGTACCAGAGCTGAGATTCAAACACTGAGAGTTAAGAATCCCAGCACTGGTGTGCTAGCATAATATCCCACTGTGCCACTTTTAAATACCTCTTGTTGTATTTAACATTTCATTTCATTTGTATCAACAGCTGTATCCTGGTCAGGGTCACAGCAGGTCCGGTTCCACTGGGAAACACTAAAAGCAAGGCATGAATACCCTGAACAGAGTGCCAATCCATCACAGGGCTTCGCCCACCTCCCCCCTAGACATAACTAGTCATGTGTGTGTAGAAGCCCAGTTGGCTGATAGCACAGCTGATATTTGATCCAGATTCCAGCTGTGGTGAAACCTCTGGTCAAAATGAAGTGCCTGACCTTAAAAATACTATTTAACCAAAGCAACTTACAGCTCAGGGTTAAGGGCCTTGCTCATGGGTCCAACAGTGGCACTGTGGCAGTGGTGGGGCTTAAACTGGTAACCTTCTGATTCATAGTCCAGTACCTTAACCACCAAGCTATCAGCTGTGCTTTTTAATAAATGGACACAAATTCCTACAGACAACAACTCTCTTGTAGTGACAGCCATGGCTTTGGAATGGGATGTCCAACAAGCTTATGGTCAGGTGTCCACATAAAGTACTTTAGACAAGCGGTTACACATAAAATATAATTTCACGGACCAGCAGGGGCGGGAGGATTTAAAATAGAATAACTATACTGCTCACAAATGAGCTTTTTTTGCTGCAGCGAGACGCTGCTTCCACCTGGGGGTGATATGAGACGATAAGCACCCGCGTGTTGGAAATGGAAGCAGTGTTTTCACTGCTGATGTAGCGATCTCTAATTATTTATTATTTTCTGTGCAGCCCAGTAATAAATGACCCACGGACCGGTACCGATCCACGGCCCGGTGGTTGGGGACCACTGCTTTAGACCATATTGTGTACAAACAATCAAAATCTGGTCAGGGTACAGTTGCCAAAACCTGCTGTTTTCAGCACATACATCAATAAAGTGTGTTCAGAATGTTAGATACCCCAGATGTGTAACACATAGTCCTTCACTCAGCTCTGTAAAGCTCTTCACAATTTCTTTTAAATGGGCTGTTTGTAACGGGTCGATTACCTGCGGCCATTTCCACACGTAGTCGGAAGCGCAGGTCGACTCGTTGTAGTCCAAAAGGAACTGCAAATCCCAGGAGCTGCGGCAGCGCCAATCTGCGCTAATTGGCAGCACCTGATCGCGCTCTATTTAAGAGATCCTTAGCCACGCGATCAGTGCTGAGACATACTCAGTCGGTAAGGTAGTTGGCCGGTGTGCGTTCCTCCTTACTTCCTAACTCTATTCTTAAGCCAGCGGTTTTGTTAACGCTCTAAAATACGAACGCGTTTAGCGTTCACTTCCGCATTTAGGAAGTCCTTTTCTGCGCAAGCGATTCCGCTGCTGAACCGACTCTTGGTTCAGAGTCGTTTCGCACGAATCGATTCGGAGTCGATTCCCTAATCGACTCCCTCGCGCTTTTTACTTTTGTTTTCTGATTAGAATAGAAGAGAAGCACTGGGACCACGACTGTGTGTTGGTATCCTGGTGGATTGAGTAGCTGGGGTACTGACCATGGTTATGGTTCCACCTAGCGCTCTCTGATTTCTCTTATTCTGTCTTCGTGGCCTACCACGGTGAGAGGTTGGTGGAGTTTACCTCTCATCCGCTTAATAAGTTCACTTTTGTTATTGCATAAGCACGTTCCTTCCCTGCAAATGGGTCCAGCCCCCTACTGGTGAGCTTCCCACCATCTGGCACACCAGTGCAACCCCTGACAGAATGTCTCAGCCACAAATGGACCCAGCGGATCTGGAAAGAATTAAATGTGCCATTGAGAGGCAAGGAGCCCTCATCGGGCAGCATGAGCAGGTACTGCATGAAGTCCTTGCACAGTTGCAAATACTCACTGCAGGGCAACGGGCTGGAGCTGAGGCCCCAGAGCCCTCAACGACTTCTCCTACCCGTGAGTCCCAGGGGCCTGAAATTCGGCACTCCCTCCCGGAACCTCAATTACCCGCTCCTGAGCGTTTCAGTGGAGAAATGGGTAGATGTAGAGGTTTTCTTCTGCAATGTTCACTGGCGTTTGAGCTTCAACCATCGCGTTATCCCACCGAACGATCAAAGGTCGCCCACATAATTGCCCTCCTGTCTGGACGGGCCCTGATATGGGCTACGGCTATTTGGGAGAACCGACCCGATCTATGCTCCTCGGTTGATCGCTTTACTGAGGAGTTACGGCAAACTTTTGACTGCCCCATGGTTGGCCGAGACTCGGCCAGTCGACTCCTCCGCATTAGACAGGGTCAGCGTTCTGTGGCAGACTATGCGGTTGAGTTCCGCACGCTCGCTGCCCAGAGTGGGTGGAATTCGGAGGCTTTAATAGCAGCCTACCAGGAGGGACTCTCTGAACAGCTCAAGGACGAGCTAGTAACCAGGGACCCAGGGACCCACCCACCTCCCTCGAGGAATTATATGAATTGACGGTGCGGCTGGACAACCGACTCCAGGAGCGTGAGCGTGGCCGTCGGGCCAAAGCCCAGTGGCAACGAAGGTGGGTTGACAGCCCTCCCAGGCCCTCTCCTCTGGCATTTTCACAAACTCCTCACCCCTTAGAGGAGCAAGAGGAAGCCATGCAGGTTGGTGGCACAAGCCTTCCATACCCCTGTCGGCGCTCTGACCCCTGGAGGAGGTCACGCAAGCTTGGCAATAATAAAGCGGGTGTCCATAACCCCAGCCAAGATCCAGCGTTAAAAGGTCAGGTCCGCCCCAGGGAAGGGGACCTGTGACGGACCCAATATTAGCTCCCCACTCCTCAGGGATGTTTCATGAGGTCACCATTCATTGGGGTGCCCAGCAAAAAAAAAGCCTGCAGGCGTTTATTGACTCCGGCTCAGCAGGTAATTTCATGGACAGATCTTTGGCTAAGACCCTGGGTATCCCCAAGACCTCCCTCATTGCACCACGCCCTGTAACCAGTATTGATGGCCGACTGCTAGGGTCTGGAGCAGTCACTCACATGACCCAACCTTTAATCATGAGTCTGGGGAACCATGTTGAGGAAATTTCCTTTCTCCTCACTCAGGCTCCAGATTTACCCTTGATCCTGGGTTTCCCGTGGCTTCAGCAACACAACCCCAGGATCGATTGGGGAACTTGTGAGATCTCTATTTGGGCCCCCATTTGTCAAAGGACATGTCTTAGGGGGAACCCAACAGTTCCACTCACACCCGAAGGGCCCTCAGAGATGGTTGACTTAACGACTGTTCCCCCGGAGTACCATGACCTTAGGTTGGTGTTTAGCAAACACAGGGCATTATCTCTTCCACCCCATCGTCCTTTCGACTGCACGATTAACCTGCTCCCTGGTATGACCCCTCCTCGAGGCAGGTTGTTCTCGCTATCAGCCCCCGAGCAGAAAGCGATGGATGAGTACATCCAGACTTCCCTAGTCTCAGGACACATTCGTCCTTCCTCTTCTCCAGCCGGGGCTGGGTTTTTCTTTGTTGAAAAGAAGGATGGTTCCCTGCGCCCCTGCATCGACTACCGGGGTCT
Source organism: Trichomycterus rosablanca (assembly GCF_030014385.1). Taxonomy (NCBI): domain Eukaryota; kingdom Metazoa; phylum Chordata; class Actinopteri; order Siluriformes; family Trichomycteridae; genus Trichomycterus; species Trichomycterus rosablanca. The sequence goes on from NC_085995.1 coordinate 35,465,979, forward strand.
CAACAGCTTAACTATTAGAGATCGCCACCCCCTGCCGCTCATGAATTCAGCATTTGAATCATTGCAAAAGGCCTCCATCTTCACCAAGTTGGATCTGCGCAATGCCTATAATCTTGTTCGGATTCGCTCGGGGGATGAATGGAAGACAGCCTTTATTACACCATCGGGGCACTATGAGTATCGAGTGATGCCATTCGGGCTTGTTAACGCCCCGGCTGTCTTCCAGAGACTCATTAATGAAGTACTTCGGGAGGCATTGGGGCAATATGTGTTCGTCTATTTGGACGATATTTTAATTTATAGTAGAACCCTAGAGGAACATGTGACTCATGTAAGACGGGTCCTACAGTGGCTTCTGGACAACCAACTCTATGTCAAGCTTGAGAAGTCAGAGTTCCATAACTCCTCAGTGACTTTTCTTGGGTTTGTGGTGTCCCAAGACCAATTACAGATAGATCCTGCAAAGACCGAGTCCATTAGTGAATGGCCCTCGCCCACTTCGGTCAAGCTGGTCCAGCGCTTCCTGGGGTTTGCAAACTTTTTTAGGCGGTTTATCCGAAACTTTAGCGGCATGGCCGCTCCACTTACTGCTCTTACCAGGAAGGAGGCAGGTAAGTTTCGGTGGACGCCTGAGGCACAGGAGGCCTTCAATGAAATAAAGAACCGCCTCGTAACTGCCCCTGTACTAACTCTACCTGACCCAGAGGCCCCTTTCATTGTGGAGGTTGATGCCTCTGATGTAGGTGTTGGGGCAATCCTATCCCAACGCGCAGGTCTCAAGAAAGTTTTGCACCCCTGCGCTTATTTCTCTCGTCGCCTCACCCCAGCCGAGAGGAATTATGATGTTGGGAATAAGGAATTGTTAGCTATTAAGCTCGCGTTAGAGGAATGGAGGCACTGGCTGGAGGGTTCCAAACACCCTTTTTTGGTCTGGACCGATCATAAGAACCTAGCCTATATCCAGCAGGCCAAACGGCTTAACCCCCGCCAGGCCAGATGGGCTCTGTTCTTCGGCCGCTTTAATTTTATCCTTTCATATCGCCCGGGGTCGAAGAACACTAAACCAGACGCCCTTTCCAGACAGTGGGAACCTCCACACTCTTCCCCTTCAAGTGAGCCTATCATTCCAGGATCCCGTATCCTCGCCCCTCTCCGATGGGGGCTGGAAGAGGCAATACGAGAGGCTCAGCGGCAGGAGCCGGATCCTGGTAATGCCCCCCCAGGGAAACTCTATGTCCCAGCGTCGGTCCGGGGACGAGTACTGCAGTGGGGGCACTCCTCCCCTTTTGCAGGCCACCCAGGTGCCCACCGAACACAAGAGTTTTTGCGTAGGCGATTTTGGTGGTCCTCCATGGAAAGGGACGTGCGGGAATATGTGGGGGCATGTGAAACTTGCTCCCGCAATAAGGAGCCTAGAACACGTCCAGCTGGCCTCTTGCATCCCCTCCCTATCCCATCACGTCCCTGGTCTCACCTGTCACTTGACTTTGTAACCGGGTTGCCCCCTTCACAGGGCAACACGGTAGTCTTGGTCATAGTGGACAGGTTTTCTAAAGCATGCAAGTTTATCGCCCTGCCCAAACTCCCTTCGGCCAGGGGTACCGCCGAGATTGTTCTGAAAGAGGTGGTTCGGGTACATGGCTTACCTAGTGATCTGGTGTCGGACCGGGGACCCCAGTTTACTAGCCAATTCTGGAAGGCCTTTTGCCGGATCTTAGGGGCCTCCGTTAGCCTTTCTTCAGGCTTCCATCCTCAGTCCAATGGACAGACGGAGAGGGTCAATCAAGACCTAACACGTACCCTCCGATGCCTAATCTCCACCAACCCTACAGCGTGGGCAAACCAATTATTCTGGGCGGAATACGCCCACAACACTCTGTGGCACTCCTCCATTGGCATGTCGCCATTCGAGTGCCAGTTTGGGTTTAGTCCACCCATGTTTCCGGAGCAGGAGGCAGATGTTGGTGTCCCATCGGCACAACGCTTTGTGCAGCGTTGCAAAAGAGTCTGGCGAAAGGCCCAAAACATTCTTCGGGCCACCACTGCTTCCAGAACAGCCGTAGCCAACCGCAGAAGACGCGTGGGTCCTTCTTTTCGCCCGGGGCAGAGAGTCTGGTTGTCCTCCAAAGACCTTCCTCTCTCCCTGGAGTCAAAGAAGCTAGGCCCTAAATATGTGGGGCCCTTCAAGGTAGTTCGTAGGGTCAACCCAGTGGCCTACACCCTCCAATTACCCCGGACAATGAAGATTAACCCCACTTTTCATGTTTCACGTCTAAAGCCGGTGCTATGCAGCCCCTGGAATGCCCCCCCCACCTCCAATCCCCCCCCACCACGAATGGTTGAGGGTGCCCCAGCTTACACAGTAAAGCGTATCCTCAACATGCGTCTAGTCAGACATAGCACCCAGTACTTGGTTGACTGGGAGGGATATGGCCCTGAAGAACGGTCCTGGGTTCCAGCCCGCCACATTCTGGACCCAGAACTTATTCGGGAGTTTCGCCGCAACCAAGCGGCAGGACTTGGAACGTCAGGAGCCGTCCCTAGAAGAGGGGGCTCTGTAACGGGTCGATTACCTGCGGCCATTTCCACACGTAGTCGGAAGCGCAGGTCGACTCGTTGTAGTCCAAAAGGAACTGCAAATCCCAGGAGCTGCGGCAGCGCCAATCTGCGCTAATTGGCAGCACCTGATCGCGCTCTATTTAAGAGATCCTTAGCCACGCGATCAGTGCTGAGACATACTCAGTCGGTAAGGTAGTTGGCCGGTGTGCGTTCCTCCTTACTTCCTAACTCTATTCTTAAGCCAGCGGTTTTGTTAACGCTCTAAAATACGAACGCGTTTAGCGTTCACTTCCGCATTTAGGAAGTCCTTTTCTGCGCAAGCGATTCCGCTGCTGAACCGACTCTTGGTTCGGAGTCGTTTCGCACGAATCGATTCGGAGTCGATTCCCTAATCGACTCCCTCGCGCTTTTTACTTTTGTTTTCTGATTAGAATAGAAGAGAAGCACTGGGACCACGACTGTGTGTTGGTATCCTGGTGGATTGAGTAGCTGGGGTACTGACCATGGTTATGGTTCCACCTAGCGCTCTCTGATTTCTCTTATTCTGTCTTCGTGGCCTACCACGGTGAGAGGTTGGTGGAGTTTACCTCTCATCCGCTTAATAAGTTCACTTTTGTTATTGCATAAGCACGTTCCTTCCCTGCAAATGGGTCCAGCCCCCTACTGGTGAGCTTCCCACCATCTGGCACACCAGTGCAACCCCTGACACTGTTAGATCGAGTCCAAATCCTCGGGGTGTTTATTACTCCGATGAACCAATATTCTTCAATTCCAATCCCACAATCCCCTCTCAGGAGCAACACCGTTCAGCTGACCAATTAACAGCTGGCACCCCGTAATTAAGTAATCAGTCTCATAACTGGCTGAACTAATGAATACGTTTCAGAGCAGCAGATGGTCCAGCACACAAGAAAATATCCAACCATTATGAATCTCTCACCCACTGAATCAACGACTAATCAATCTACTAAATGTACTCGCTATGCGGCCAAAACGGACGCCTGAACTTGAGCTTGTTAAACGTCCAATTTCAAAAACAAATGGATCTTTTCAGCTAGAACAACACATGAATCTGTCTGTGGGAAGTTGTGCCAATTTAGTCAAAATAGCATATGTATGTCTGGGCACTCATGTTGGTCAAGAAAGCCTCAGTTCATTTTCTTGTTCATTCCAAAGCTGTTCAGTGAGACTGAGGTCAGGGCTCTGTGCAGGACACTGGAGCTTCTTTAAACTGAGCTATTCTTCATGTGTTTCAAGAGCTTGCTTTGTGCTCAAGAGTACAGTCATGCTGTAACAGGAAGGAGCCTTCCCTAAACTGTTGCTGCAAGGTTGGAAGCATAATTTTCTATATATGATTTAATACACCTGTTAGCAATTGTTGTGCTTAAAACACATGTATTGAAAAAGTATATAGTACATACACTGATCAGCCATAACATTAAAACCACCTACTTGTTTCTACACTCACTGTCCATTTTATCAGCTCCACTTACCATATAGAAGCACTTTGTAGTTCTACAATTACTGACTGTTGTCCATCTGTTTCTCTACATACGTTTTTACCCTGCTTTCACCCTGTTCTTCAATGGTCAGGACCCCCACAGGACCACTACAGAGCAGGTATTATTTAGGTGGTGGGTCATTCTCAGCACTGCAGTGACACTGACATGGTGGTGGTGTGTTAGTGTGTGTTGTGCTGGTATGAGTGGATCAGACACAGCAGCGCTGCTGGAGTTTTTAAATACCGTGTCCACTCACTGTCCACTCTATTAGACACTCCTACCTAGTTGGTCCACCTTGTAGATGTAAAGTCAGAGACGATCGCTCATCTTTTGCTGTTGTTTGAGTTGGTCATCTTCTAGACCTTCATCAGTGGTCACAGGATGCTGCCTACAGGGCGCTGCTGGCTGGATATTTTTGGTTGGTGGAATATTCTCAGTCCAGCAGTGACAGTGAGGTGTTTAAAAACTCCATTAGCATTGCTGTGTCTTATCCACTCATACCAGCACAACACACACTAACACACCACCACCATGTCAGTGTCACTGCAGTGCTGAGCATGATCCACTACTCAAATAATACCTGCTCTGAAGTGGTCCTGACCATTGAAGAACAGAGTACAAGGAGGTTAAAACAGTATGTAGAGAAACAGATGGACTACAGTCAGGACAGTGAGTGTAGAAACAAGGAGGTGGTTTTAATGTTATGGCTGATCAGTGTATATCTCTGCTTCAAACTACTTGACTGAGGCAGTATCCTAAATGTCAAAACAGTGCATAATGTGGTGTATTAGCATAGTAACAACACCATTTCCTTTTTATAAACTCGTTCTCGTGATCCACTGGGAACTTTATAGAACGTAGTTAAAATGCAGCTCGGTTCGAGCCAGCGGTGACTCCTCTCATGCACAGCTGCAGAAAACTGATAGCAATCAGATTACCAAAATACATCATCTGAATAACCAGATTACCCGGCACAAATCCAAGTACTTTATTCGGATTACCGAAATCAGACGTAGCCTTGATCAGATTAGGATAATCAACGTATGCTGTCAACATGAGCACTTCAATCATTACTTAATCATATTATTATTGTGCATGGGATCTCAGCGATCCAATCACAAACGCACAAACGCAAGTTTATACCTGAATAAAAGCTGTTCAGACAAAAAGCAGCAGTGTGTCTGATTCCAAACAGGTTTGTGTGCTGCAAACAATGTGAAAGGCTACGATTAAATAAATAATAAAAAAGTGTTGAAGTGGTTACTGCTAGATTTAACACAATCAGTTATTAAGGGCACCACGTGAACCCAGGAGTAAAGAGCTTTCGAGTTGATGGCTGGCGGCGTTTCCTGCAGCGGCTGTGAGTCTGCCGAGCCCTCGAGCCCACGGCAGTTCAAACCCCGACGCCTCGAGAAAAATCTGCTGCTGCTTCGCTGGTTTACATGCTGACACAGTTTTACATCGAAATTTGCTTCGCAGTTCTTACGCTGAATTTTAAACAACAGTCCAGCAGAGTGTGTGAAAAGCTAGTAAACAAAAACAGTAAGAAGTGTGTGTGTGTGTGTGTGTGAAGGGGGGTAGTTCTTTTGTTGATTTCTTTTGCTTGTGTAAATGTTATCACATTGATATTGGGTCTGATTAATTGGGCAAAAGGTAGATAACACCCTGATTAGGTCACCAGTCCATCACAGGTCAGACAGGGCATGTCCGAAGCCCTGCGATGAACTGGCACCTGTCACTGGTATTCCTACCCTGCGCCCTGCCAGAACAGAACAGTTAATGAAATAGGAAAATATATCTAGGACATACACCTTATTGCCAAAAGTATTCGCTCGTCTGCCTTCACACGCATATGAACTTGAGTGACGTCCCATTCTTAATCCATAGGGTTTAATATGATGTGGGCCCACCCTTTACAGCTATAACAGCTTCAACTCTTCTGGGAAGGCTTTCCACAATTTAGAAGTGTGTTTATGGGAATTATTGCCTATTCTTCAAGAAGTGCATTTGTGAGGTCAGACTCTGATGTTGGACGAGAAGGCCTGGCTCGCAGTCTCCGCTCTAATTCATCCCAAAGGTGTTCTATTGGGTTAAGGTCAGAACTCTGTGCAGGCCAGTCAGTTTCTTCCACATCAAACTCGCTCATCCATGTCTTTATGGACCTTGCTTTGTGCACTGGTACGCAGTCATGTTGGAACAGGAAGGGGCCATCCCCAAACTGTTCCCACAAAGTTGGGAGCATGAAATTGTCCAAAATCTCTTGGTATGCTGAAGCATTAAGAGTTCCTTTCACTGGAACTAAGGGGTCGAGCCCAACTCCTAAAAAACAACCCCACACCATAATCTTCCCTCCACCAAACTTTACACTTGGCACAATGCAGTCAGACGAGTACCGTTCTCCTGGCAACCGCCAAACCCAGACTCGTCCGTTGGATTGTCAGACGGCGAACACGTCTCCACTGCTCTAGAGTCCAGTAGGGGCGTGCTTTACACCACTGCATCCGACACTTTGCATTGCGCTAGGTGATGTAAGGCTTGGATGCAGCTGCTCGGCCATGGAAACCCATTCCATGAAGCTCTCTACACACTGTTCTTGAGCTAATCTGAAGGCCACATGAAGTTTGGAGGTCTGTAGCGATTGATTTTACGTGGCTACCACTTTGTGGCTGAGTTGCTGTCGTTCCCAGTCACTTCCACTTTGTTATAATACCACTGACAGTCGACTGTGGAATATTTAGTAGCGAGGGAATTTCACGACTGGATTTGTTGCACAGGTGGCGTCCTATCACGGTACCACGCTGGAATTCACTGAGCTCCTGAGAGCAATCCATTCTTTCACTAATGTTTGTAGAAGCAGTCTGCATGCCTAGGTGCTTGGTTTTATACACCTGTGGCCATGGAAGTGATTAGAACACCTGAATTCAATGATTTTGATGGGTGAGTGAATACTTTTGGCAATATAGTGTATAAATATTCTGCTGATTTTATGTAAAAACTATGTTTTACAGTTCACAGCCCACTGATCCAGTTGATCCAGACTAAACCTGACTGATAGGACACACCAAAAGCACAGAAGGATGAGTACAAAGCACAACAGGATTAAAGCTGGAGAACTGAGAGTGTGGCTGAGTGATCATGGTGAGCCAGCAAAAAACAGCATTAAAAAGTCACACACACACATACACACACACACACACACACACACACACACACACAGGCACATACCCATATGCATGCATACACTTCTACACACACACACACACACACACACACACACACACACACAAGCACATACCCATATGCATGCATACACTTATACATACACAGGCACACACACACTCACACACACACACAAGAACATACCCATACACATGCATACACTTCTACACACACACACACACACACACACACACACAAGCACATACCCATACGCATGCATACACTTATACATACACAGGCACACACACACACACATACAAGCATATACCCATACGCATGCATACACTTATACATACACACACACACAAGCACATACCCATACGCATGCATACACTTATACATACACAGGCACACACACACACACACACACACACACACACAAGCACATACCCATATGCATGCATACACTTATACATACACAGGCACACACACACACACAAGCACATACCCATACGCATGCATACACTTATACATACACAGGCACACACACACACACACACACAAGCACATACCCATACGCATGCATACACATATACATACACACACACACAAACACACAAGCACATACCCATACGCATGCATACACTTATACATACACAGGCACACACACACACACACACAAGCACATACCCATACGCATGCATACACTTATACATACACACACACACACACACACACAAGCACATACCCATACGCATGCATACACTTATACATACACATACACACACACACACACACACACACACACACACACACACACACACAAGCATATACCTATACGCATGCATACACTTATACATACACATACACACATACACACACACACACACAAGCATATACCTATACGCATGCATACACTTATACATACACAGGCACACACACACTCACACACACACACAAGAACACACACATACACATGCATACACTTCTACACACACACACACACACACACACAAGCACATACCCATACGCATGCATACACTTATACATACACAGGCAGGCACACACACACACACACACACACACACAAGCACATACCCATACGCATGCATACACTTATACATACACAGGAAGGCACACACACACACACACACACACACACACAAGAACATACTCATACGCATGCCTACACTTATACACACACACACACAAGCACATACCCATACGCATGCATACACTTATACACACACGTGCAGACAATCACACACCCATACGCATACATACATACAGACACACACACACATACACATCACGCACACATTCACATACACAAACACACACAAGCACATAACCATACATATACTTAAACAGACACACACACACACACACACACACACAACCACATGGACATATTTATACACACACTCTCACATACCCACTTATACACACAGACACACGCACAAATGCATACACACACAGACACACACATACACTTACGCCTTTGCATGAATACACATTGATTTGGGGTTGGTATCACCTAGTAACTGAACTTGAGATGCAGCATTTAAAGAAGCTTTTGTGGTCGATTAGACAGAAGGGCTCCGCGTGGCTTTATTAACACTACTCTGTTAACTACTGATATTAAAAGCTATGAAATACACAGATAAAGAGCCACAACTGAAGATAAACGAGCCACATGTGAGTTTGAGCCACAGTCTAAGCACCACAGCTGTAACTCGAGCTACAGTTACACAGCATGATGATCTGTTGATAATCAGACTGATAGTTTACTTAGAATACAAAACATTCTTCTAGACTCCTCAATCAGAACACAGTCACATGGTCAAGTCCAGTTTAAACATCATCAGCGTACTGAGTGTTTCAACTAATTAACTCCATGTTTAGTGCATGAAAATGCTTAGTCTAAATTTGACGATTCAACATTTGAAAATGACCGCTGTGTCGTTGTTTGGAAACTGAGGGAATCAACTGTAACAGAGTGCTCACCACTAAACCCACCTGCCCATCTCTGAGGTCTTTGGGATATTTCTAAAAATGCCTTTTTTCTGACAAACAAAATACCACGTGATTGGTGCAGCCTGAAAGCAGCTCTGGGTGCCCAGTGAATTGGCTCCGGTTGACACGATTTGTGGAATCATGTTAGTCAGGGCTAGCTGGTAGCCTCGGCCTCAGAGGCACAAGCAGAATACCTCGCAAGCAAGGAGACTTCAGGAGAGTTAGCTTCACAACTGAACTGCTAATGAAACAGAAGTTTCCCAGGACCCTAAGGCTGTGAAGCAGCCACACTGTACTATGGACCAGTGTACGTGGCTAAAATAAAAAGGGTCAAAAGAGGATACAGTCCAGAACTGCCTCTCTGAATTGTCCAGGAGAGTGAGAGAGTGAGTCTGTATGTACCGTATGTGGTTTCATAATATGGAATGGCACCATTAGGTTGTGTTCCTGCCTGCGCACAGGGTTCAGGGTGGCACCATATCCTGACCAAGATAAAAGATGTAAAGATGAACACTCACTCACTTAACCACTTATCCAATCAGGGTTGTGGGGGTGGGGGTGCTGGAGCCTATCCCAACTTTTCAATGGGCACAAGGCACACAGTAGCACCCTGGACAGAGCAGCAGTCCATCGCAGGGCAGACACACACACACATTCACTTATAGGGCAATTCAGTGTCTCCAATTAACCTGACTGCATGTTTTTGGACTGTGGGAGGAAACCCACACAGACACAAGGAGAACATGCAAACTCCACACAGAAAAGACCCGGACCGCCCCGCCTGGGAATCGAACCCAGAACCTTCTTGCTGTGAGGCAACAGTGCTACCCACTTAGCCACCGTGCCAACCTTGTATAGATGAACAACTATATACAATATTGAAATTAAGTATTAAAAAACTGTGGGTACCAGACAGCAAGATGGGTTCTATAAACCTGGGTTCAATCCTCACCTCTGGTCACCTCACATCTGTAAAAATGTTAATGTTTTACCCATGTGTGTTTTTTCCTGAACATGTTAAATGAAAAGTCACTAGCTGAAGTCGCTTGTAATCACTAATGAGAAATTTGAAGAGCATTATAACAGTTGTGGGCAGTTGTAGCCTAGCGGTTAAGGTACTGGACTAGTAAGCAGAAGGTCGCTGGTTCAAACGCCACCACTGCCAGGTTGCCACTGTTGGGCACTTGAGCAAGGCTCTTAACCCTTAATTGCTTAGACTGTAAGTCGCTTTGGATAAAAGCATCTGCTAAATGCCGTAAATGTATAACAAAGTTAAATGACGTTCTAGAACTGCCCAAACCACCACATGAATAATCTACGTTGCTGTAAGTATATTTGAACCCAGCAGACTGTGTGAATTTCTTTTTAGAAAACCCAAATCAAACATATAAAAGAAGTGAAAAGGAATTTTTACATGTGGTTGAACATATGTATACTCCAGGTATCTCCAAAAAGCCGCCACAAAACAAGAACCATGTGTGGAGGTTCAAGCTCCTGACAGTTTTCTGACAGGGATTCTGACGTGAAGCAGGCCGAGTCTTGCTGACACTTCTTGCTGCTTGACATTTTGGCGGCTCTCGGAGCCTCAGGAGAACGTTCAGACATGTTCTGGCTCTAATTGGATGCCCTGTTGGCTCACAGATCTGATCGAACTCCTTTTACTCGCACTTCTAAATCTACAACAGTGTCAAAACGTCTAAACTGAAGAGTAACAAAGGTTTTTGGTTGACACAAGATTAATTGGTGATGTTTGTGAGTTTATAATTGAACGTGCAGGCTGAGGCATGGCGACGGATTTCACACCAATTACAGGATGAACAGTTTCAGCAGCATTATACAAAGATCTGAAACATAAGCAGTTTTATATCAGCTGTAGCTTCAACACTTACTGAAACATTTCACTGAAATCAAATCACCTGCAGTTAAATGTGCTAATATTGTGTCTGCACTGCTTTATGGTGCAGGTTATGTACTGTATGAGGGATCTTCAAAAAGTTTCCACACTTTTATATTCTCATTGGAAACGGTGAGGGTGGGAGGAGTAGTAATTGTAGTAATCGGCTGTGTCTGAGAGACTGATAGACGTTTATAGTCCGGATTTAGCGCCATCTGATTTCCACCTTTTTTGACGCTCAAAGAAGCTTTAAAGGGAAGAAGATTTTCATGTAATGATGATGTGAAAGCAGCGCTGCATCAGTGACTACTCGCTCAACCAAACACATTCGAAGGCAATTGGGTATTAAAGTGATGTGATTTGTTTTTGTATAGAGTTAAAAAAGTGCAGAAACTTTTTGAAGAACCCATGTGTTGCAGGCCTGAAATGCAGGAATGGAGGTTTATTAACAAATGAAATGAAGTTGAGCAGATAAAACATGAAATATATTGGGTTCAAGATGTCTGCAATCAAATAAAAGTCAAAGTAAATGTAAGGAATGTTTTTATTTTATTTGCATTTTCCATACTGTCCCAACTTTTTCTGATTTGGGGTTGTACAAGGCTTAACGGCCTTGCTCAGGGGTCCAACTGTGGCAACCTTCTGATTACTTGCCTAGTACCTTAACCACTAAGCTACCACTGACTTACAAATACATATAAACCTACACACCTGTTTTGTATTTGGCTTTACAGACTCTTTGTCCATGCTTTGGAAAAACACCCCCATAGTATGATGCTGCCGCCACCATGTTTCACTGCAGCAAACATATTATCCAGGTGATGTGTAGTGTCTTTTACCAGACACAATAATTGAAGATAAGGATGCACCTGACCACACCTGAGTCACAGCAATTTTAACGTCATGATTTTACACTTCATTACACAAGATTCTTTAATTCACAAGGTTATATGCAATTAACCTCATGCAAACTCCACCTGGGAATCAACCCCAGGACCTTCTTGCTGTGAGGCGACAGTGCTACCCAGCGAGCCATCATGCCGCTCACCAGCTGATAGCAGTAGGTGTGGACAGTATCTCTCTGATTCAGATATTCACTATTTAATCAGTAAGAAAAGGCTTCAGGCCTTCAGCACCTCAGTGGGAGCGATGAAGCTGGACTGTGTTGATGTGTGTTTATATAAGTAAATCAGGCCGTGCAAAAAGAGACGACATGAGAGAGCCAGATCACTATAGTAATAATAACCAGCTTGTACTAAACCTCGTCCAAGAGTTAATGTCATCTCGGAAAAATGCAAGAGAGGAACAAACAACGTAACAATCTCCCACAGTTCCCGATGTGTGCGGTTCCGCCTCGCTGCAATGCCGGTAATCGCTTTGGTTGCTGATGCTACAGTACAGCTAAAACAAGAAAACAGAGCGATTACGCAACACTCTTCCTTTCTCTTTATTCTTCTTCTGTTCTGGTTTCAACCCACATCTGCCTCTCTGTTCCAGGAAGCTTAAACCAAAAGCACCTTACATCCCAAAATCTTTAGCTAACACTGACAGGAAGTGAAGCAGAGCTTAACGGCTTCTAACTAGGCAGAAACTGCACTGCACCCTTTGTTGGCATTTCTAGTTCCCTATTACAATTTCTTTGTTGCACACAAGACCCCCTGGCTAGGGAGGTCCACACAGTAGCACCTGTCTCATAGGTGTGGGACGTGCCTAAAGAAAAAAAAAACAGAGAATGTGAATATTCTTTTTGAATATCAGCTCTGCTACCGGTCAGCTGAGCGCCCCCACAATTGGATATGCCTGCAGCTGCAGCAGACAAAATTGGCCACTAGTCTGATGGGTGGGAAAAGACTAGACTAAATAGAGGGGCGGAGTGTTCAACGCTGTGTAAAGACCCTGGTTGATAGTCCAAGACGCCTCTGCAGAAGTGGAGGAATGTGGAGATCAGTGCATGACTCTCCATGTGTGAGACGTGCTTCATGCATGAATCCATTACAGTATGGGTGAATAAGAATGGGGTCAGTGGACTGCACACGTGTCGGAGGGAGCGTGTGTCAGATAACTATAGCCTCCTCGTATGTTGTTCCCATTGTATATATATGCATTCAAACATAATTTATAAAGAAATAAGGTTGAACAAAACTAGGAAATGAATTCTGACAAATCGAACACCCTTGTTTGGAAATTCCCTATTGGGAGTCTGGGATTCCTATATGTTATAAATGAAAGGCGACTACCGACTACAGCTCTACAGTTTTTGTTTGTTTGTTTATTGGGATTATAACGTCATGATGTTAAAATCCTAATAAACACAGTTGCGGGGCTGTTTTGGCAGCAAACAGGGGACCAACACAATATTAAGAAGGTGGTCATAATGTTATGCCTGATCGGTGTAAATATCAATGGCTAAACCTTTCTTTCTTTTTTTCCTCTCTTCTTCTTTTCTCCTTTTTGTCTTGAGTGCACAAATATGTTCAGTGGCAATAAAACAATCCTGCACCCCTTAGACCCTGACCGACACCACAGACTTGCTTCATCAGTTTAATTGTCCCTAATAATTTGTAAGCTGGCATTTACGCTAGACGCTGCTTCACCGGTATTCATTAATCAAATCCTTTAAACGGCAGAAAGAGCAGACACGACCATTCGAGCCGGTGCCATCGGTCCCCCTGGGGGCCCGTCTGACTCGGCAATTATACCCACCGCTCAGTAAATTAGAAGTAGCAGAGCGAGTCGTCAGAGACGTGTGTAGGTAAGAAATGTAGAGGTGGAAACGGCCTTCGTCTGAATGTGCTCTCAAAAGCTGAACCTTGTGAAGAGTAAGAGGGACATGATCAATAAACCCAAACGCAAATTTAATCTCCTGTGGAACTGTAATGTATCGATCTGGTGCGCATTAGGAAAAATGCTTACTGGCAAAAACATTTACCTTTGCTGGGATTCTCATACTCATGCTGACACAGAGGGGCAGGGTTATGAAAAACTAGAATTTATGAGACTAATCAAGGTTTCAGCAGCTGCTTATAAGACAGGAACGAAGCTGTAATTGACGCCACCGCTGCATCAATCTGTCTCCTCAATTAGATCAGATTATCCGGAGCTGACATGCTTCCACGCTGTGGCCAATTTCCCCCGTAGTTGTAGCTATATTCATTAGCTCATGGGCATGACTGAATTTAATGATGCCAGCGGAACCGGAATAATTGCAGATGTTGCGGCTTATCTTAACACGAGTGGCGCTTCTAGTTTGTGCTTCAGAAGGGGAAAGTGGAGCTGCAGGTGGGCAGAATTCTGGGAGCTTTTCCTTATTGATGAAGGAGGTGCAGACTTTTGAAGCTGTGGTGGTGTTGAACCTCCTTTATGCAACGTGATGCAAGGACTGCTTATCCAAATATTGTTGGGAGGGGGGGTTTGGGTGTGTGTGTGCTGGAGTCTATCCCAGATTTTCAATGGGCGCAAGACACACAATAACACCCTGGACGGGGCGCCAGTCCATTGCAGGGCAGACACACATACACACACATACACATTCACCAATAGGGCAATTCAGTGTCTCCAATTAACCTGACTGCATGTTTTTGGACTGTGGGAAGAAACCGGAGCTCCTGAAAAAAACCCACACAGACTCAGAGAGAACATGCAAACTCCACACAGAAAGGACCCGGACCGCTTCACCTGGGAATCGAACCCGGTTTATACACGTGCGTTTGGACATTCTGCAGTTAGTTTTGTATATGAGACTCGCCGTATGGCCCCAGCATTGAACCCAATAGGTAGTTCGGGTGCTGGAGCTAGGCAGTCTTAAGTGTTTCATATATATATATAAAATGAAATTTGTTAAGGGGGCCCAAATTTTTTTTTGCACTAGGGCACATGAGCCCATGAGTTACACCACTGGATCGAACCCAGGACTTTCTTGCTGTGAGGCGACAGTGCTACCCACTTAGCCACCATGTTTAATCCCATTGTTTAAAATATATTAGAATCCTATTTTACCCCAATCACACACACATAATGATTTGCTTTATTTAATTTACAGTTTATTTACCCTGCTGGTAATTTTTGTACTTATTGTTCTTTTCAATTACTGTGATCGCTGAAAGGTGGAAATGTCCAGTGGAAATGGGCACTCTTCCTACGAATGAGCCAATCATTGTTTGCAAAGGGGCCCAGCCTCTTTAAACTCACAAGTTTGAGATGTCAGCTCTGGTGTACAAGTGTGTTTGCACCACAGGTTGCCAACGCCCACAATTCTTTGGGCAAATCTTTGCACTAGCCGTCTAGGTTTTTTTTCATCTAACATTGATTCTTGAACTCACAAGCACTTTTTGTAAAAAGCCTTCACTGAGAAGTGTGGGCTGTTACAGTAATGCTCAGTGATTTAGAATAAGATGTCCAACAAAGTCATGATCAAGTGTCCTCATACTTGTAGCCATTATGTTTATGTAATTTGGCCAGGGTGGCCAAACTGTTTTGGAATGTGATTTTATCGGTAGGTTAGTCCTGACTGTAAGCATGTTCCTCAGGGTTTGCTTCCCATAGAGCTTTTTTGACATTATAAAAGGAGTCTGTCTGTAAAGGCCTTGACCTTCACTGCAATGCACTTCATCCAGTCTTAAGTCTCGTAATTAGTTTCAAATCCCACTGCCGCTCCCAGGGAACGGACCTATTAGCCAAGTAAATGACCTGCCGGAGCTGTGAGGTCAAGGATCCATCTGGAAGTGGAGAGTCATAGGTAACACAAGGTCAACGACTTCTCAATTTTAAAAGAATAGACGTAAGTGATGGTTCAGTGTAATCCTTGAAAAAGCAAATTACATTCTTTTTAAAATACCAATTATGCTGAAAATATTCTGTCCATCTTTTCATGGCCGAGAGACGTGAAACGACCACGTTTTGGTTCGGTCCGGCTGAACGTTTAAGCATTAATTTTAATGGGTCACTGAAATCTAGATGAGCTGCTTTAATAATGCAGCTCAGGGCCGTAATTGCTTCTTTCCGCCTCCAGTCCGAGAGTTGGAATTGGAATTGAGTTGTGAAAAATTCCATCGTCCCATTTTTCTGTATGTACTAGATTTGATTGAAAGCGTAATGGAAACCGTGTCTGTCTCACGTCCCCTTTAGAACACTGTTTGCTCTAGAACACTGTTTAAGCATAGACGCTGCTCGATAAAATCAAGGAGACCCATGATAGGCAATGGCAGACGCCTTTATCCAAAGCGACTTACAAATAAGGCTGTATACGCTGCAAGCAATTGAGGGTTAATTGAGGCTCAAGGGCTTAAACCAGTGAGCTTCCGATTACTAGTCGTGTACCTTAACCGCTAAGCTACCCCTGTCCCTGTTATTACACTCTGTGGTTACATTCATGACAGGACAGGTAGTTACTACTTACACAAGATTCATCGGTTCAAGTCCTTAATGTCAAACAGAAAGAACCTGGACCACTCCACCTGGCAATCAAACCCAGGACCATCTTGCTGTGGGGCGACAGTGCTCATTGCTGTTAGGTACCAGGACAAAATCCTTAAAGGCACTGTCAGACCTTATGCTGATACAGTGGGCACTGGCTTCCTCCTGGTGCAGTCCAGTGCCCAGAAGAGTGTAGGCAGTTTCTGGAGGACCACATCATTGGTGCCATTGACTGGCCCTCATGCTCCTCAGACCAAATGAGAACCTCTGAGACATTTTGTGTCAGTGCATCCGACATAGCCAAGTAGCACCACAGACCGTCCAAGAGCTCACTGATGCTCTGATCCAGGTCTGGGAGGAGATTACGCAGGACACCATTCACCATCTCATCAGAAACATGCTCAGATGTTGTCGGGAGTGCTTACAGGCACACAGTCACCAAAGATGCCAAGGTGGCTGTCACGTAGGTTCTCACACCCAGCCCGTACAAGTCCCACAATCAACAAAACAAAATGATAGCAAACTCACAAGGAAGTCTTTTAAATCCTTTAAGGATGATTTATTGAACCACAGCCCTTAATCCACAGTGAGATGTGTAGTCCAAGGTGAGAAATTAATCCAGTGAAAAAAACACAACACTAGTTACAAAAATATATACGAAAATCTACTGCTCACAACCAACTGTCTATTGTTAGCTCCACTTAACTCCAACTAGGGCCAGTGATAGCTCAGTGGTCAAGGTACTGGACTAGTAAACAGAAGGTTGCCGGTTCAAGCCCCGCCACCACCAAGTTGCCACTGTTGGGTTCCTGAGCAAGGCCCTTAACCCTCAATTGCTCATCGTGTTCCGCTCATTGTGTAAGTCGCTTTGGATAAAAGCGTCTGATAAATGCTGAAAATGTAAATGTAAAAACTAATCAACCAACCCCAACTCCTTGGTTGGTTGCCCTTTTATATCCTCTCCTCTCCCCTGGAAGAATCCAAAAGTCCAACAATTAATTAACCTTAAACTAACAGACATAATCTCATTTATCACATAAACATATTCATAAACATAATATACTTTTCTAGTCTTTTAATATGGGCATCAAATTTTCCCCTCCAAATGGAATTGCCCAAACCCCTATTTCCAATCAGGCATTTATTAATACAGCCCAGTTCCCCAGCTTAGGTCCTTTAGTTGCCTGCACAGATGAGGAGTAACACAACCAAACAACTGGCACCGCACTGACAGGATAAGTGAAATAAACTGTTTGTTTGTCATCAACATGTGTGGTGTGGTTTTCTTTATGTCTATAATATTTATTGTTGGTATTGCTGTGAAGTTATCACGGATGTAGCCGATAGCAGCTAGTGGCTACTAGCTAACGGCTAGTGTGTTTGCCAGTGACTGTGATAGCCTTTCTGTCACAGTGGCACAGGGGAATATCCGCTAGAACACCAGCGCTGGGATTCTGAACTCTCCAAGTTCTCCAAGATCTCAGCTCTGCTACCCGACGGCTGGTTGCTCCCTAGCAGGCACAATTGGTCACTAATCTGTGGGGTGGGGAAAAAAAACGGACTGTGTAAGGACTAGGGATGTAACGATACACTCTACCCACGATGCGATACGATTCATGATACTGGGTTCATGATACGATTTTTTAATATAAAATAAAATAATAATCCTGGGTCCTGTTATGATTTGCAGTGATGAACTCCATATGAATGGGATCAGCCTGTGATTTCAAATTTGTACTTTGATTTTCTTAGTCTTTTAAGCCCCATAAAGAGATGGTGTAGGTCTTATTCTTACTATTTTTAATAATGATAAATTACTACTACGGAAGTCAAATAATACCAGCATGAAGTGTTTTACCGTGGTCCTTAACTGTACATTTTGGTTTTCCAGAACGATTATAAACCGCTAGGATTACGATCACTTGCCACTGCATTTAAACCTCTCAACTCATCTCACCACTCACACAAAGCCTTTCCATTACCATGTGACATGAATAGAGCTTCCACCACTGCCTGAGAGCTTGCTAAAGTACTACAGTGCTCACATCCTCCACGCTAGCAAAAAAGCAGAAAGCATCAGCGCTACAAAGCTAAAGCCCACAGACTCCATAGAGATGCTAATGCTCCTCTCGGAATGTTTTTCTCGGCCTGTCCGAGCTGTCCGACTCTAATTATCTCGTCTTCTGAGATCTAAACTCGCATAATAGGAAGTGACGCTCAGAGTGAGCAAGTGGAGCAATTAAAGACAGAGGAGTGTTGAGGGACCTGGCGGGACACCCACACAGAGAGCGTCACTCCGGAGTTCACAAAGAAGCACTCGGAGTAAATTATGTGGTCAACACGACACATGAGACGCTAACAGGAACTAGGGGCGAGGTCAGTCTAAGCTAAAAGGAACTTTATTTCCAGCTTTTTAATCAGCAGGCTGATGTTAGCGTAGCCAGAGCTTTGCAGCTTTGTAGTTTTATAGTTGGTGGAAAAGTGGTGGTAAATCTGACTTGCAGATTTTATCCTGGTCAGGGTTGGGGTCAGTCTTGTTTCCCCTAGCAACACTGAGTGCAAGCAGGAACACATTTAGCCACCCTCCTCCAGACATGGCCAATCATGCCAAAGTAGACATCTGATAGCACCTGCTGAGATACCAACCCAGATCGCAGCTAGCGTAATACACAGCTCTGCCACCCAAGCAGCTCTGGGATTCCATATACTTGGCAGTAACAGTGGCAACTTTGCAGTAACAGTGGCAAATTGGCAGTAACAGTGGCAAATTGGCAGTAACAGTGGCAACTTTGCAGTAACAGTGGCAACTTTGCAGTAACAGTGCCAACTTTGCAGTAACAGTGGCAAATTGGCAGTAACAGTGGCAACTTGGCAGTAACAGTGGCAACTTGGCAGTAACAGTGGCAGCTTGGCAGTAACAGTGCCAACTTTGCAGTAACAGTGGCAACTTGGCAGTAACAGTGGCCAACTTGGCAGTAACAGTGGCAACTTGGCAGTAACAGTGGCCAACTTTGCAGTAACAGTGGCAACTTGGCAGTAACAGTGGCCAACTTGGCAGTAACAGTGGCAACTTGGCAGTAACAGTGGCCAACTTGGCAGTAACAGTGGCAACTTTGCAGTAACAGTGGCAACTTGGCAGTAACAGTGGCCAACTTGGCAGTAACAGTGGCAACTTTGCAGTAACAGTGGCAACTTGGCAGTAATAGTGGCCAACTTGGCAGTAACAGTGGCAACTTGGCAGTAACAGTGGCAACTTGGCAGTAACAGTGGCCAACTTGGCAGTAACAGTGGCAACTTTGCAGTAACAGTGGCAACTTGGCAGTAACAGTGGCAACTTGGCAGTAACAGTGGCAACTTGGCAGTATTCCACTGAACCACAGTAAAAGCTATCATTTCAAAATAGAAGACACTCAAACAGCTGTAAATCCACTCAGATTGTCTCATCTTAAAGGGCTTAGTGACAACTACAGGAACAACACTATATCCTAGAACATCTAAGGAAATGTATATGTCACTGTCCCCTCAGGTCAGAGTTCAAGATTTCACTAGGCAACTGTAGCAAGACAGAAAGCACTTCTAACCGAGAGGAACATCAGAAGACGTCTGACATTTGCAAAAGTGAATGCACCTGGATGATTCACACACCTTCTGAAATCATGTTCTCTGGCCTGTGAAATCAAACTTTGACATTTCTGGACACAGTGGTTCATTATTTTGAAGAAAAAGGAAATACAGCATGGCATAGGTGATGAACAGTGGCACAAATGGAGTGATTTATAATTGAAACACAATAAAACACTTATTATAATGCTTTTTCAATTAGTCGTCATCTTAAGGTTACAATAGTTTGAAGCTTAGGCCAGAAATACTGGACACAATACTCGACAGTGCTATCCACCGAGCAACCGTGCTGCCCATTGCTGTTAGGTACCAGGACAAAATCCTCAGAGTCATTGTCAGACATTGCGCTGATGCAGTGGGCTCTGGGCACTGATGGTCTGTAACGCGTCACTTAGTAACGCGTTACTCTAATCTGACCACATTTTTCAGTAACGAGTAATCTAACGCATTACTATTTCCAATCCAGTAATCAGATTAAAGTTACTTATCCAAGTTACTGTGCGTTACTATTTTTGTCATTTTCCTTAGTGAAAATATATTTTTGCTTTCTTCTTGGCAGGGGCGGAGCCAGGGGGTGGCCAGTGGTTGCCATGGCCACCATAAAGTAATCTTCGGCCACCCCTCTGGTCCCCCCACCACCGCTTTGCCGGCAATTTTTTTGCGGAAGCATTTCTGCACGCAGGAGCAGCGCACCTCAGATGAGTAGTTCTTCACCAAAACAGTGCAGTAACACACTCAACATAAATGTCAACCACCAACACAATTACAGAAGTAGTACTATTTAGTAGTATTCGTGGCACGCTACGAGTAAAAGCGCCAGCTTCTCTGCGCATTCCAGTGTTGCCAGATTGGGCGATTATCCGCCAAATTGGGCGGATTTTGTTGGAAAACAATTTAATAGCAGGTAAATAACACTTCTATTTAAAAGAAAATCTTCCGTTTTAAGAAGCTCCAGCATTGTAGAAGGCTATTAAAAGTAAAGTCAATTTTCAATGCTGATTTAGCGTAATAGTGTTGGTCAGTCTGTATCATATTCTTGAAAGAAAATTAAAATTTGTTTTCCATGCATTCACACTAGCATGTTCTGGGATTCAATTGAGTCTCATCAGTACACACAAGTTGGCAGCCAAATGATAAAGTATTGCAAAGGAATATCTTTGAAATATTCCGCATTATATAACTAATAAAGTAACTTGTAATCTAACTTAGTTACTTTTAAAATCAAGTAATCCATAAAGTAACTAAGTTACTTTTTAAAGGAGTAATCAGTAATCAGTAATCAGATTACTTTTTCAAGGTAACTATGCCATCACTGGCTCTGGGTTCCTCCTGGTGCAGGACATTGAAGGTATTGACGACATTGACTGGCCCTCATGCTCCCAAGACCTAAATTCAATCGAGAACCTCTTTTTGAGGATGTTTTGGGTCAGTGCATCCGACGCATCACTGACGCTCTGATCCAGGTATGGGAAAAGATTATTATTTTGAACAACAAGGCAAATACAACATGACATAGGTGATGAACAGTGGCACAGATGGGATGGTTTATAATTGATTGTTCTTTTATAAAAGGATTTTGTTGCATGTTTGAAACACAATGTGACAAAGATTTTGTTTCTTGATTGATTTATATTGTAAGGCAATTAAAAAAAAACCCTTATTATAAAGCTTTTTCAATTAGTCGTTACTTTAGGTCACAATGGTTTAAAGTGTCCAGAAATACAGGACTAAAGGATGGCATACAACATGGACCAGGGTGCAAATCCAGCTCAGGACATTTTTACATTTGCATTTATGGCAATTAGCAGATGCTTTTATCCAAAGAGACATACAAGCAATTGAGGCTTTGCTCAATGACTTAACAGTGGATACCTGGCGGTAGAGTGAATTGAACCATTAACCACCTGATTACTAGTCCAGTACCTTAACCACTGACCCTAACCATTTGACTCCTACCTACGAAGCAACAAGAATAGTCAACCAAAGATCCACAAATCCCCAGGACTTTATTGTACCTGCAGCTGTCATTTATTCTAAACAATTGTAAAAAACCTGATTGTTGCTCATTTTTGCTGGCATTTAGAACAGAAATATAGTCCCGGTGCCCAGGTGGCCACTGTTACAGATAATCCGCTAGCACACCAGCACAGAGATTCTGAACTCCGCGGTTTGAAACTCTGCGTTGCCACTGGTCGGCTGGGTGCCATCTAGCGGGCATAATTGGCTGTGCCTGCAGCAGACTCTAATTGGCTACAGTGTCTGATAGACTGGACTATGCAGTTTAGGTCTTCAAATGCTGTGTAAAGACCCTGATTAGCAGATAGAGGCACCTTTGCAGAAGCATGGGTAAATAAGAAAGGGTCCGCTAATGACTGTGCATGAGTCGGAGGAGGCGTGAGCAGGAAATATACCTTACTCGAATACAATCAGGGATCCCCCAGCAGTGGAAGACAAACTGACTACACTAAATCGGAAGAAGATGGGAGAAAATATATAAATAATTTTTAAAAAAGCAATATAGCCGCTCAGGTGGCGCAGCGGTAGGTGAAGCACACGATGTTCACCAGAGCTGAGATCTCGAATACATCGTATCGAATCTCGGCTCTGCCTGCTGGCTGAGGATGAGCGGCCAGATGAACAACGATTGGCCTGTTGTTCAGATAGGGGCAGGATTAAGCCGGAGGGGGACTCTCTCTCAGACTAGTGTGATTACAACCTCTGCTGGCTGGTTGGTGGCGCCTGCACGGAGATGGGAAAGGAGTACGGTAGAGGGTGTGGCTCTCCGTACACAGTGCTGCACTGCACTGCACTCGTCAAGTGTAGGTGATAAGATGTTCGATTGCTGTGCACGTGTCGGAGGGGGCGTGGAGCAGCCTCGTCCTCCCCAATCGGGCAGAAATTGCATGCGCTAAAGTGGGAAAAAAAAGAAAAAAAAGGGGAAAAAAAGCAATATAGTCCCATGGTATAGTTCCCCTTACGCTGTTGTTTGAAGACAGCAATAAACTCTATGGGTGCATTCTAATTCTTCAATGTTGTTTCCATGTTTTCTTTTGATAGCTCCTCTTTTCTAGGATGCCAGGGAAGAAAGTAAGAAAAAGGAAACAAGGACAAAGGAATCAGGGTTGAATATTTTTGTGAAATTAAACATCTTTGCTTACTTTACGTTACATTACATTAGTGGCGTCACTTGTAAACCTAAAAGCGCTCAATTTGGTCATCCCTTATGCTCCAGATGTGAGGGTAAGGACAGAGTTTATTGCCTTGTAGGCTACGTCCTTGGCTAGGATGCACATGATACCATAATAAAAGCTTCCTCCTCTCCTCCCTGCCCCCCACTTTGGAACATAACTGGGTTCTCAAAGGAGTAGTGTTTAACTCAGGTCTTGTGTTTATAGCTCAGGCAGAAGTTACCGCTGGACTGTTTGTTAAGGTGAAGCAGTCGTAATAATAATATGCATATTTAAACGTAGGTGTCAAGGATCAGACTGAATCAATTTCTATTCATCACAGCAAATTTGAGCACCTAGCAGACGACACAAACATCATCCGTGTATAAGAATAGCATCATCACGGGCCCGTCTTAGACTAACCTGCGAAACGAAAACAATTGAGATTTGCAAGCCTTATTAAATTACCTGAATGAATAATCAGCGTATTTGCATAGCAATATAGGCTAATGATCTTTTTTAGCACAGCAATTAGCTGGAGCTCATCAAGAGAGCTTGGGATTGTGTGTGTGTGTGTGTGTGTGCGCTAAACAGGAACGAGCATGTTAGTGTCACAGAGGAATTTCACCCTCCTGAAATAGATACTTAGTCGACGTTAATAAATTATTATCATGCAGGATTAACATAATGGAAAATAGATCAGGGACTCGCATTGTGTTCGGGTTCTTATGGGAATTCCAGCCATGTGTAACCTCTAAGTTTGATATTGTTTGTGGAATAGCATTTTTCTTTGTTGTGAGTTGAATAGAACCTTGGCAATTTTTTGAGAGAAGCTGCTGCTAACTCAGACCTGGGCTTTGTACAGCTTCACATCGGGCCCTTTGGCTGTCCCCAACCGGACCGCATTTGGTCAGTGGTAATTAGAAATCAGACATAAATAACTGTACATCATACATGCAATACAACAGGATTGTTTTTATTTTGAAGAGAATAATAAAAATTTTTTATTTTTCTCCATTTAGAGCACATGTCAAACTCATTTTTCACAGAGGGCCACATCTGCATTATGGTGGCCCTCAAAGGGCAGACTATAACGTATCCTGCTGTGATTGCAGTCTGCCTTTTAAGTCTTGGACAATTTGTTGTTTTTCTAGAAGGCTAAATTCTGTGTTTGGTGTCAAAATGCAAAATTTATACTGTATATTTATAATGTACATTTATATTGTACTGCTTTACCACAGACACGGCCTCATAACACAGGAGATTTACCTGTTTTTCTTCTTCCAGCACAAACTTGTTGTCACTTTCCTACCTTTCATTAAATTACCTTTATTCCTTCTACTTCAACTTTCTCTTCTTGTAAATTTTGGAATTATTTGTAAATATTTCTCAACATCATCTAGTGGAGGGATGCGGTCACTTTGCAGGTCACAAAATCGGCATGCATTGTAGAAGAAGCAGTTTATGTAGAATTTTACAGTGTATTTTGAGAGAATTGTTCTGCCCTCGCTAAGACTTTTTCCCCTTTCTCAGCTAGACAGACAGACAGATTCCTCCAAAATACAGTTAGGTCAGTTTTATTTGCTTCCCAACTGTGTGATGCACTGTGTGCATCGGAATGGATTAAAACTACAAAATACAAACAATAAACAATAACAAACTTAATACAGTACATGCACATAGCTGTAGTTAAGTGTTACATCTAGTACAATATGAAATTTAACCAAACGTAAAGTAGCACTAATGAGTTAGCAATTTGTGTAAAAATACTAATTGCTATAGTAACGGTAACAACCGTATTTAATTACGGCATTACGGTAAATTCGTAACTGAAACGCTGTAACATACTTGCTAAACATTTACAAACAACTGAGAATATAAATGTCTACTACTGACAGATGATGATTCTGTATTGGATTGCAAGAGAATTAACTTCTATTTGTTATTGTTTACGCTACTGATGCTACCCCGCGTTCTTTTGCCGCTAAAACGTAAAAGTCACGTCTTCATAGCAAAGGTCCAAGTTAGTTGCCATGACTACAATGTCAGCGGTTGCCGCTTAAAGGCGCAGGTGTCCCATTACATTATAAGTGCGTCTCTGTGACTACTTGAACCATCACAACAATCATACGTCTTTTAAGCTCTCGCCTTGAGTTTGACACCGCTCATTCAGAGCATGTCAAACTCAAGGCCTGCCTGCCCAATCCGGCCCGCCACGTCATTTTATGTGGCCCACGAGAGCTTAAAAGATGTACGACTGTCTTAAAATACACTGTAAAATCGTACATAAACTGCATCTCCCACAATGCATGCTGATTTTGTGATCCGTAAAGTGACCGCATCCCACCACTAGATGGCAGTGTTTCCACATAAGCATTTAACTGAGGCGGTTTTCCAACAAGTGATGTTGAGAAATATTTACAAATAATCCCAAAATGTACAAGAAGAGAAAACTGAAGCAGAAGGAAGGTAATTTAATGAAAGATGACAGCATTTTAAGGCATCTAAGAATTCGAACGGCCTTCTTTTCTGGAGCGCACATGTAAAGAGACCACTAGGTTGTCAAACACACCCAAATTGTGACCATATGTTATGGATGAAACTATTGTACTGTACATTAAACTATTTTATTTATTTATTGTATTTTATTTAGATTTTAAAAAATCACCACGGCGATCAGGCTTCTTCTTTACATTGTTCATGTGAACTGGTACTGTACAGGAATCTCAGAGCTATGAAATGAAAATGCAGCAGAAGTGACAGTGAGTTAAACAAGTCGGACGTTTGGTAATATCCGTTCAGTTCTGTTTAACACCTCTCACCGTCTCGGCACACATTATGAATCTGGAAGTGAGCATTATGAATGAGCTCGTCCCTCATCTAAATTCCACATGCTAAATTAATCTTATTTCCTTTGCTTTTGTTCTGAGGTGTCAGTTTCTTCTTCATTGGAATCCTTTGTGAGGGAAATTTATTACAGTAAATATGTAAACAAAATGAACCCGTCAACACAACGTTTCTTGGAATATTAAACAGTTCTCGAGAACTGAGAAACATGTACACCAAGAAAATAATAAATACAGACTTATGTGAAATTGAAGACAATATAAATATTAAACACTCAATATTTATTCTACAACCCCAAATCAGAAAACTGGGACAGCATGGAAAATGCAAATAATAAAAAAACACAGTTGCCGCTTAGGTGGCGCAGCGGTAAAACACGCTGTTCACCAGAGCTGAGATCTCGAATACATTGTATCAGAGTCAGAGTCAGAGAGGTTTTATTGTCATTTCAGCTACATACAAGTACATATTGAAACGAAACAGCGTTCCTCTAGGATCACGGTGTAACACGGTACAAAAAGTGCAAGACAATACAAAACAGTGCAAATACAACAATAATACAAAAAATCCTATAATAAATAACTACAAAAGATATTCCTAATTATCCCTAATCTAAACAAGTAATTAGAAGACAGGACTAAAGACAAGTGTTAGTACATGATGGTGAATAGATGGTACAATGGTTCATGAGGTAGTGACATGTTGTACATTAGCAGCGTAAAATTGGCAATGCAGATAAGGTGCCTAAAAAGTAAATAAGGTGCAAAATACAATTAAGGTGCAGAAATTATTGTGCATTTCCAGGAGGTGTGCAAAAATACAAGTAACATAGTCAAAAATGCAAGTAACATAGTCAATACAGATCAGTGTGTGGCAGCAGAAAATTTCCGGAGGAAATTGTTACAGTACTGAGTTTAGGAGTCTGATTGCTTGAGGGATAAAACTGTTACACAGTCTGGTTGTGTTGGTCCGGATGCTGCGGTATCGTCTCCCAGACGGGAGAAAAGTAAAAAGTCCATGTGATGGATGCGTTGGATCGTCCACAATGCTGAGAGCTTTGCGGATGCAGCGGGTGTTAAAAATGTCCGTGAGAGATGGAAGAGCGACCCCGATGATCTTTTCAGCTGTCCTCACTACTCGCTGGAGAGTCTTGCGGTCCGACGCAGTACAATTTCCGAACCAGACAGTGATGCAGCCGCTCAGGATGCTCTCGATTGTTCCTCTGTAGAACGTGGTGAGAATGGGGGGTGGCAGATGAGCTTTCCTCAGTCTTCTCAAAAAGTAGAGACGCTGCTGGGCTTTCTTGGTGATGGAACTGGTGTTAAGGGTCCAGGTGAGATTCTCCTCCAGATGAACACCGAGAAATTTGGTGCTCTTGACGATCTCAACAGATGAGCCGTCGATGTGCAGTGGGGAGTGGTCCCTTAGTGTCTTTCTAAAGTCAATGACCATCTCTTTGGTTTTATCCACATTCAGAGACAGGTTGTTGACTTGGCACCAGTCCGTTAGATGTTGTATCTCCTCTCTGTACGCTGACTCATCGTTGTTGCTGATGAGTCCCACCACAGTTGTGTCGTCTGCAAACTTAACGATGGAATTCGAGCTGTGCATTGCTGTACAGTCGTGCGTAAGCAGAGTAAACAGCAGTGGACTGAGCACACAGCCTTGGGGAGCGCCGGTGCTCAGTGTGGTGGTGCTGGAGGTGTTCTTACCGATCCGGACGGACTGAGGTCTCTCAGTCAAGAAATCCAGGATCCAGTTGCAGAGAGAGGTGTTCAGGCCCAGCGTGCTCAGCTTTCCAATTAGATGCTGAGGAATGATGGTGTTGAATGCTGAGCTAAAGTCTATGAACAGCATCCTGACGTAATTGTTCTTTCTGTCCAGGTGTGTAGAAGCCAGGTGAAGTGTAGTGGATATGGCGTCGTCCGTTGAGCGGTTAGGACGGTACGCAAACTGCAGTGGGTCCATGGTGGGAGGCAGTAGGGTCTTAATATGCCTCATGACTAGTTTCTCGAAGCACTTCATGACACAGATGACTTCTTTGGCACGGGTACGATGGTGGTCGTCTTGAGGCATGTTGGAACGATGGCGCTGCTCAGGGAGATGTTGAAGATGTCAGTGAATACATCTGCCAGCTGGTCTGCACATCCTTTGAGCACTCGGCCAGGAATGTTGTCTGGTCCAGAAGCCTTCCGTGGGTTGACTCCGTGCAGAGTTCTCCTCACGTCCGCTGTGGAGAGACGAAGCACCTGGTCGTCACCAGGTGGGATCATCTTCCTCGCCAACATGTTGTTCTGCGCCTCGAACCGAGCGTAGAAGTCGTTCAGAGCATCTGGAAGGGAGGCATCACTGTCACAGACGGGTGGGGTCGTCCTGTAGTTGGTGATGGCCTGGATGCCCTGCCACAAGCGCCGTGTGTCACCGCTGTTCTGGAAGTGGCTGTGGATGTTCTGGCCGTGTGCGCGCTTTGCTTCTCGGATCGCCCTGGACAGTCTGGCTCAGAGCCGGCTGGTCACCTGCTTTAAAAGCGGAGTCTCGGGCCCTCAGCAGTGCACGCACCTCTGGAGTCATCCACGGCTTCTGGTTGGGTCTGGAAGTGATGGTTCTAGTGGTAGTGACGTCCTCAATGCATTTGCTGATGTAGCAGGTCACTGAAGTCGTGTACTCCTCTAGATCAGTGTAATCGCCGTATGTTGCAGCCTCCCTAAACATGTCCCAGTCAGTGCACTCGAAACAGTCCTGAAGAGCAGAGATGGATCCTTCTGGCCAGGTTTTCACCTGTTTCTGTACAGGTCTGGAGCGCCTGATGAGTGCTCTGTATGCTGGAATTAGCATTACAGAGATGTGGTCTGAGTATCCGAGGTGGGGGCGGGGCTCCGCCCGGTACGCACCGGCAATGTTAGTGTAAACATTATCCAGCGTGTTCGCTCCTCTCGTAGCAAAGTCCACATGCTGATGGAATTTAGGGAGAACAGACTTGAGATTTGCATGATTAAAATCCCCAGCGATAATAAACAGTCCGTCTGGATGAATGGTCTGCAGTTCGCTGATGGCTCTGTAGAGTTCGCTCAATGCTAACTTCGCGTTCGCACTGGGCGGAAGATACACCGCGACAATAAGCACGCTGGTGAATTCCCGTGGTAAATAAAAAGGTCTGCATCTAACAATAGCAAATTCCACCATCGGAGAACAGTACGCCACAACAAGCACAGAGTTCTTGCACCATTCGGTGTTAATGTAAACACAAACGCCTCCTCCTCGTGTTTTACCGGACTGAGCTGCATTTCTATCGGCGCGATACGATGCTAGCCCGTCTAGCTGAATGGCACTGTCTGGAATGTTGTCGCTAAGCCATGTTTCAGTGAAAATTAAAACACAACAGTCCCTGTACTCACATTGGGTAGTTCGCTGAAGTCTGATACAGTCCAGTTTATTCTCCAGAGAGCATGCATTTGCGAGGAATAACGATGGTAGAGCCGGCCGGCTTGGGTTAGCTTTTAGCCTAGCACGGACCCCGGCTCGCTTTCCACGCTTCTGCTTCCTCGAGCACCGCTTGCGGCGCCCCCTCCCCCGGTCACCTGCTTCAGGTAACTCCGAGGACTGCAGGCCTGGTTCGCGAAGTAGGCAGAGTTCATGCAGAGTTCGCCGCAGATCATCTTGCAGGTTGGTTTCTGACTGTTTTCTCAATTGTAGCAGTGTCTGGCGGTTGTAAACTGAGTCAAAAGTGGTTTCCATACGTTTATAAACAAAACTGTCCTAAACAAAACTTACAAACTTTTCTGCAAAACAACAAAAAACACAGTTTTTCGACCCCAGAGCGGCCGCTGCGTGTTAACGCGCCGCCATCTTGGATCAAGCTGGATGGGGACTCTCTCTCAGACTAGTGCGATTACCACCATCTGACTTTGTAATGTTGCTATTCCTTTTCACCACACTTGGTCCGGAGCACACGCTGTCTATTTTTCCAAAAAAGACCTGGAATGCTGATTCATCTGACCACAATACACGTTTCCACTGTGTGATGGTCCATCCTAGATGCCTCAGAGCCAAGAGAAGTCGACGCCACTTCTAGACATGGTTAACATAAGGATTCTTTTTTGCACAGTAAAGATTTAAGTAGCATTTGTGCATGTAACTCTGTTTTGTAGTGCTTGACAAAGGTTTGCCAAAGTAATCCCTCACCCATGTGGTTATATCAGCTATTGTTGAGTGGCGGTTCATGATGCAGTGCCGTCTGATGGATCGAAGATCACGGGCGTTCAGCTTAAGCTTGCGCCCTTGGCCTTCATGCACTGAAATTCCTCCTGATTCCTTGAATGGTTTAATGATATTATGCACTGTAGAGGGAGAATTATGCAAATTCCTTCCAATCTGTCTTTGAGGTTCATTGTTTTTAAACATTTCAATCATTTTCTCACACATTTGTTGACAAACTGAAGATCCTCTGATCATCTTTGCTCATCAAAGACTTAGCCTTTCCTGGATGCTGCTTTTGTACCAAACCATGATTACAATCACCTATTCACATCACCTGTTTAAAATCGCATCATTATTTAGTTTTTTCATTTTATTACTAGCCCTAAATTGCCCCCGTCCCAACTTTTTTTGGAATGTGTTGCAGGTCTGAAATGCAGGAATGGATGTTTATTAAATAAAGTTGAGCAGATAAAACATGAAATATCTCAGATTCATCCAGTCTGCAATCAAATAAAAGTCAAAGTAAATGTAAGGAACACTGCACTCTTATTTTATTTGCATTTTCCAACTTTTTCTGATTTGGTGTTGTAGTTCTGGTCTTATTTGTTCAAATATAATAATCTCTAACACAAGCAATTAATATATATATATTTTTTTAGTGTAGTGTTAAGGCATGAGTATATTCACATGGTTTTATTTAATAACCAGTGATCCAGTGAAGGATCTCCAGTGGCCTGTACAGAGTCCTGGCCTCAATCTCACAGAACACCTTCAGAATAAATATCTATATAAAAAATAACTCAACCAAACAAGTAGATAGAAAAAAACATCAGTTTTTAGTGAAATAAATAACATTTTAGCTTTGGGCATCTACAGTGGGGGGAAAAGAGCATTTCAGCATTTTGGTCGATTTGGACTCAATGGACTCATTCAAATAATCTTCGATTCCCCAAAGATATGAAGCACTCTGTTTCAAAATCATTCACACGTTGTT
Source organism: Trichomycterus rosablanca (assembly GCF_030014385.1). Lineage (NCBI taxonomy): Eukaryota > Metazoa > Chordata > Actinopteri > Siluriformes > Trichomycteridae > Trichomycterus > Trichomycterus rosablanca. The sequence continues at coordinate 35,497,347 of NC_085995.1, forward strand.
TTTTATAGGACAGACTGAAACAAGAACCTTCACTTGTTCAGCAAGCAGTATGAAGTTACTTTGGCTTTATGTTTGCACTTATAATCTTGTCGAAATGGATTTAGTTTCTTGACCAATGAGAATACAGTGTTTTTATTCTTTATTCTCCGGTGTGTTGGTATCATTCATGTATGCAGAGAAGCAGCTCTGAATCATATCATGATGCCCCCACCATCGTACTTGGGTGTACAGTAGGTATAGTGTATTTGGGATCATGCACACAGCTCATTCTCCTAACAAAGTAAATTACTGTATAAAAGTTATTTCTGTTTATTAAGACCAGTTTTTATTAGAATTTAAGAACTTATATGATTGCAGTGAAGTTTATGGCTTATTGATTACTGTATAACTGTTGTTTCTGCTCCTTTCAGGTCATCCTGCAAATCTTGTTTAATTTACTGCTGGCTTCTCTCTTACTTACATTATCATTAGACAGAAAGTGCATTGTAAAAGCTGTACGTGTAGCTGTGATGTACATGGGTGCACGCTATATGGGCAAAAGTCTGAACCAAAGGGAATAATATGGTAGACCAGGGCTTCTTATGTTGCCCTTTAAGTACTGATTCACAATTATTATTCCAATTTATCTCAAAGTTTCAGTGATATTACAAGTACTACTACTACTACTACTACTAATAATAATAATAATAATAATAACAATAATATAATAATAATAATAATAATAATATAATAATAATAAAATAATAAATAATAATAATATAATAATAATATAACAATATAATAATAATAATAACAATAATAATAATAATATAATGATAATATAATAATAATAATTAATAATAATAATAATAATAAAAGTGAATAATATAATAATATAGTTGTAAGTAAAAGGTTCTGTACAAATTAGTTGAATTACTTATAATACTAATACTATAATAATACTAATACTATAATACTTATGACCCTGTTTTGTGTGCACAATAACACAGTCAGGCTGGAACAGTAAACTTCCATCCCCAAACTGTTAACAGAAAATGTAAAGATAATAATTGATTTACAAAATATATATATAAAATTACGATTTACACAACTACTTGTGGCTGAGACACTTGACTCAATAATTGTGATTGTAATTAGGAGGGGTGTCCACATATGTTTGGCTAATTAGTGCTACTACACAAGACGTCACACATCAGATTACACAAATCAATCTAAGATTAAAATCATAAATGGTCCCAAATGGGGATTAAATAGAAATTCAGCAGAATTCTAAATTATTCACCCTTTTAATACATTTTTGGTGGCACTTGGAGGACGACGGGATGAAGGAGCCTTCATACGGAGCTTTGATATCCAAAATTGAATCTGTCACTTTGCCTGAGCGATGAAGAAATGAGTGCTGAGGTGCCAATATGCCCATCAGTGCAGAGGTACAACATCAGTCTGCTCTGCCTATCAAACTAAATTGTAAGAATGCAATCAGGAAGGGGTGCCCGACAGCCTGGTTATTAATAGATAACGCTGGCCAATAAGATTCCTCCTGCCTCCATGCCCTCAGGTGTTCAATTAATTTCCATTCCATTTACAAAAAAAAAAAAAAGAGAGAAGAAGAGGTGCTTGAGCTGCGCGGCTCATAAATAAAGAACGAGGCAATAAATTATTTGTAAACTCAGCTAACATTAAAATGAAAAGAAAACAATGAAAGTGTAGCTTCCACCGTGCCGTATACATCAGTGAAATAAGCTTTCCGTAGCTCTGAGCTTCTCACACATGCAGAAAGATGCAATAAATTCTAATTTACTGAGGAATAAGAAAAATGGAAGATTACAAAATCTGACAGTAATAAAGGCGAGTGTAGAATTTTACAATGCTCACATTATAATTTAATGCCTCTCATCCCACGTTTTATTATAAAGTCTGTGAATGTGAAATGAGGGTGGTGCAGAAATCTAATGTGCTAGTCCACCACTACTGGGATCTACTGAGAAACTCGAATCCGACTTGAACAAGCCTTGTTAGATCACCACACATGTCTAATTTGATTCAGCCAAACTTTGATAAGATTTAGCAACAGACTGTATTTATTACTGTAAATATTATTTGGTCACAATATTTTGCAAAAATGGAAAACCTTGACCCACCCTTGTTATTAAGCATCATTTTATACCCAATTATGAAGGTATTACAGGTTGCCTATGCAGATGTTTACCTATAAAAAGTTTACAGAGGTACATTGCCCCAACTCTGCCCCAACTTTTTTGGAATGTGTCACACGCATCAAATAAAGGAGCAGCATATTTAACTTGAGAGGTGCATTTCCTGAAGAAATACGTAAAACATTTACATTAATGGACTCACAGTAGATTATACTTTAATGCTGTATATTTGATTTTGAATGCTGCTTGATTAGATTTTTTATTTGATTTGAGAAAATGCGAGTGTGATTGCAGTGCAGCGGGTGGGTGGGGGTCATCAAGGGGCCGGATGATTTAGAGTTGGAACGGCGTAGATATCTCAAAGTTTCAAAAAATGAATGAAAGTCAATGGGGCCAAAAAAGCGTATAAAAACGGGTGTGGCGGGCGAACGGGAAGGTGGATCCAAAAGCTTTATAAAAGCAGTCTATTCCTCAATGGGCCAGGCAATTTGGAGTTGGAACGGCGTCTATATTTCAAAAATTGTGGACGATGAAAGCCGGACAAAAAACGGGTGGAATAATAAAAAGAAGAAGAAAAAAATGGTTGCATAATAATAATAAGAATAGTAAGACTAACGGATAACAATAGTGTGATTGCCTACTGCAATCACACTAATAAAGTAAAACATTAGTGAAATACCTGTAAAAGTTCCATGGTTACAAATCACTGCTTTCTGTTATAATTAACATTTTAGATTCTGTCCCAACATTTTTGATATTAGTTTACACATAGAAGAAGCTTGGTAAGAAAACATGTACTGTCATTTTACCCTGTAATGACAGAAACAATACAAGAACCACCAGAAATAAGCTCTGTTCGATTCTAGCTGCTCTCGGATGCACTTCTGAGAAAGTATATTTTAGCTATAAGCGCATGCTCGACCTTCTGAAGTCACCCAGGCCATAAAACCGTATCCCACAGTGTGTATTTCTTATCATGCTTCCAGCACTACGCCGAGCGCTCCGGGCCCAGATTAAGTCGTCTGCGTTTGACTGTAATGGTGCTCCGAGTGGGCCGAAGTGATGCAGGACTGCAGGTAATGGTTTCAATTTGCACATTCGGAGCAATTATTCTCCGAGGTGTCACACTTCTTTTTTTTTTTCCTACAGAAGCATTTTTCCCACCTCCTTCCCAACTTTCAAGCACCTTAGAAGCTCCAGCATGTCAAAATGTTCTTTCCGCTTATTGAATTTCAGATATATTCGGGCAGTTTTTACTCCTCGGCTATTTAAAAGCGAAATTATTTCTGTGAGCGGGGCTTTAAAACTGCTCCTTTATGTAGTGATGCCTCTATAAAAGAGCAACTGCTTTCTCACCCGGGCTGCAGACTTTCCAATCCGTTTCTGCCCTGAATACACACAGGTATTATTTAGGTGGTGGATGATTCTCAGCACTACAGTGACACTGACATGGTGGTGGTGTGTTAGTGTGTGTTGTGCTGGTATGAGTGGATAAGACACAGCAGCGCTGATGGAGTTTTAAAACACCTCACTGTCCATGCTGGACTGAGAATAGACCACCAACCAAAAATATCCAGCCAACAGCACCCCGTAGGCAGCGTCCTGTGACCACTGATGAAGGTCTAGAAGCAGCAGCAATAGACGAGCAATAGACGAGCGATCGTCTCTGACTTTACATCTACAAGGTGGACCAACTAGGTAGGAGTGTCTAATAGAGTGGACAGTAAGTGGACACAGTATTTAAAAACTCCATCAGTGCTGCTGTGTCTGATCCACTCATACCAGCACAACACACACTAACACACCACCACCATGTCAGTGTCACTGCAGTGCTGAGAATGATCCACCACCCAAATAATACCTGCTCTGTAGTGGTCCTGTGGGGGTCCTGACCATTGAAGAACAGGGTGAAAGGGGGCTAACAAAGCATGCAGAAAAACAGATGGACTACAGTCAGTAATTGTAGAACTACAAAGTGCTTCTATGTGGTAAGTGGAGCTGATAAAATGGACAGAGTGTAGAAACAAGGAGGTGGTTTTCATGTTATGGCTGATCAGTGTATATATATGATATAGACAGATATATAAAACATTTATAAAACATTATCAGCATTAATTGCACATTAATTAATGTATTGTAACAGGTACAGTTTAATCCCCCCCGAAAAAACTGTAACTGTTACAATACTGTGAAAAACTAATTACTGTGCAATTGGCACTGGATTATTTATTGTGACGGAGATTGTCTGGTTCGCTGCTTGGGCCGGTACTGATTGTAAAGCCTGACAGCGGCGGGGAGGTGGGAGCTGTGTTATCTCTCCTCTGAACACTGCAGGTGGAGGAGCTGAGACAGTCACTGAAGGAGCTGCCCGGTGCTGTGGTCTCAAGCAGTGGGTGGGAGGGTTTCTCCATTAATGATGACAGTAAGGCCAGCATCTTTCTTTTACCAACTGCCTCCACAGAGTTCAGGGCGCGGCCCAGGATAGAATTTGCCTTTCTGATTAGTTTATCCAGCTTCTACCTGTCATACATAGAGTTAAGAGGGACCCCCTGTATTCCAATAGACCAGAGCCTCCTTAACAAATAAAATTTGCTGTGGTGTTTCTAATACAGAGTCTGTGTACTGTGTACTAGGTGGACACCCAGGTTCTTATAGGTATTGACAATCTCAGTATCCATTCCTTGGATGTTTACTGGTTTTGGTGTAGTGCACTTAGTTCTGCAAATTTCCATCACCAGCTCTTTTGTCTTATTAAAATTAATAAATAATGAAATAAATAATAAATATTGACTAATGGAACTGTTTGGCAATAAAAGGTAAATCTAGTTTTGATCTAGTATCACTTTTGCTGTTTATTACATCAGACCTGACTGTGCACTTGCATACCAAAGCAAAAAAAATAAGTTGTTAATTTACTATTATTATACACACATATTATGAACACCCCACAAGAGCTGCAGTTTTGGAGATGCTCTGACCCGGTCGTCTAGCCATCACAATTTGGCCCTTGTCAAACTCGCTCAATTCCTAACGCTTGCACATTTTTCCTGCTTCTAACATCAACTTTGAGGATAAAATGTTCACTTGCTGCCTAATATATCCCACCCACTAACAGGTGCCATGATGAAGAGAAAATCAGTGTTATTCACGTCACCTGTCAGTGGTCATAATGTTATGCCTCGTCGGTGTAAGCTTGTTTATTTTATTTTATTCTGTTTTATTTTTCTCTATTTTAGGACCCTACCCCCTATTATATCCTTCCTATTCTCTCCTTTTCTCTCATGTTGTGTTTGCTTATTTACGTATCTGTAGTTCCCAAGCCTCCCAAAACACATTTTAATATACAGTTGCTGCTAACATGTACACATGACAGATAAACTTGAAACTTGAACTATTTGGTGCAGTCTAGTTAGTGAGCCCATCACTACATAGACCTGAGTTTCCATGGTGCCACCGATGTTGGTCATGGATGTGAATCACCTTCTTTTGCTGCACCAGCAACTTTAACTGTCTGGTCAAAATACTGGTGGTACAAGTGGAAGAGGAACAGTAAGGGCATAGCGTGGCCCTCTGTAGGTGATGCAACTCGTTGTTGGAATCTGAGATGACCGGTCAGTGTCTGCATATGTGTTAGAGAAAGCATGTGTTAGCCTGTGGCCCTGCTCAGCCATCAAGGGTGATGTGCAAGAAGCAGTGCCCGCCAAAGTGCACAAGGAAAATTAAAATAACCCATACTGGGAGACTGGGAGAGTGGGTAGAACTTCATTTCATTTACTGGTTGTGTTGCGCAGGTTCTTACACCTCACATAAGGCTGCTGCATCGTGCTCTGCAGTAATGCAGCATCTAATGTATATTATCACAAATCATAAATCTTTACTTCATTGGTTTGGTACTTTGCATATTTACTACAGCGAACTGCTGTTAATATGCCAGACATTTCATCCACTATGATATACTACCCATAAGCCTCTGTGATTCACTTGTGATATATACAGCACTGCAATCACAAGCTAGCTAGCTTTTCATCTGTTTGTGATTGGTTTCATTTCGGGCTATGTATAGTCTAGTATGTACACTGAAGTGCCAGAAAAACTGGTACAACAGGGGGCTGTAGTGGCTGGTGGTGGCTCTATAATGGTACGTCTACCAGGGATTACCTGGTACGTTTGACGGCTTTCAAGATAGCGGCCATGTTCCGGACATAGCCTAAAAGATAGGCCCCCTCACCCATTACTTGCTGGTGTACTCAGATATGTCATTTTCCTTTTTGTTTCTGAAATAAAAGAGTGTCCTGAGACTTTTGACTCACCCTGTATACTGTCAAAAAAGTTAAAAAGGGACCTTGGCAAATGTTGTCTTATTTTTTTTACCTACTTTTATTGATAAAATTAGTTTTCTTCTAATAAAAAAGTTGTATTTGCATTAGCGGTTATGAATTGTATAAGATTTGCTGGATTTCCGGAGCAAAACTGGAAAAATGAGGACCTAAAATATGACAGCTACGGAAGATGAAAGCAAAGCGGCCGAGCGAAAAGTGTGTGTGTACCCATAACAGCAAAGCACTGGTGTTCAGCCAAGAAGACAAACCTCAGACCATCAGTCAATACATCAAATTTCTAGAGGAAACTGGACAGTCTGAATTATTCATCATCATCTGGTGCTGCAACAGTAAAAGAAATCGATCAACATTTCAATATATACAGTGTATCACAAAAGTGAGTACACCCCTCACATTTCTGCAAATATTTCATTATATCTTTTCATGGGACAACACTATAGACATGAAACTTGGATATAACTTAGAGTAGTCAGTGTACAGCTTGTATAGCAGTGTAGATTTACTGTCTTCTGAAAATAACTCAACACACAGCCATTAATGTCTAAATAGCTGGCAACATAAGTGAGTACACCCCACAGTGAACATGTCCAAATTGTGCCCAAATGTGTCGTTGTCCCTCCCTGGTGTCATGTGTCAAGGTCCCAGGTGTAAATGGGGAGCAGGGCTGTTAAATTTGGTGTTTTGGGTACAATTCTCTCATACTGGCCACTGGATATTCAACATGGCACCTCATGGCAAAGAACTCTCTGAGGATGTGAGAAATAGAATTGTTGCTCTCCACAAAGATGGCCTGGGCTATAAGAAGATTGCTAACACCCTGAAACTGAGCTACAGCATGGTGGCCAAGGTCATACAGCGGTTTTCCAGGACAGGTTCCACTCGGAACAGGCCTCGCCAGGGTCGACCAAAGAAGTTGAACCCACGTGTTCGGCGTCATATCCAGAGGTTGGCTTTAAAAAATAGACACATGAGTGCTGCCAGCATTGCTGCAGAGGTTGAAGACGTGGGAGGTCAGCCTGTCAGTGCTCAGACCATACGCCGCACACTGCATCAACTCGGTTTGCATGGTCGTCATCCCAGAAGGAAGCTGATGCACAAGAAAGCCAGCAAACAGTTTGCTGAAGACAAGCAGTCCAAGAACATGGATTACTGGAATGCCCTGTGGTCTGACGAGACCAAGATAAACTTGTTTGGCTCAGATGGTGTCCAGCATGTGTGGCGGCGCCCTGGTGAGAAGTACCAAGACAACTGTATCTTGCCTACAGTCAAGCATGGTGGTGGTAGCATCATGGTCTTGGGCTGCATGAGTGTTGCTGGCACTGGGGAGCTGCAGTTCATTGAGGGAAACATGAATTCCAACATGTACTGTGACATTCTGAAACAGAGCATGATCCCCTCCCTTCGAAAACTGGGCCTCATGGCAGTTTTCCAACAGGATAACGACCCCAAACACAACCTCCAAGATGACAACTGCCTTGCTGAGGAAGCTGAAGGTAAAGGTGATGGACTAAACCCAATTGAGCACCTGTGGCGCATCCTCAAGTGGAAGGTGGAGGAGTTCAAGGTGTCTAACATCCACCAGCTCCGTGATGTCATCATGGAGGAGTGGAAGAGGATTCCAGTAGCAACCTGTGCAGCTCTGGTGAATTCCATGCCCAGGAGGGTTAAGGCAGTGCTGGATAATAATGGTGGTCACACAAAATATTGACACTTTAAGCACAATTTGGACATGTTCACTGTGGGGTGTACTCACTTATGTTGCCAGCCATTTAGACATTAATGGCTGTGTGTTGAGTTATTTTCAGAAGACAGTAAATCTACACTGCTATACAAGTTGTACACTGACTACTCTAAGTTATATCCAAGTTTTAGTTCTATAGTGTTGTCCCATGAAAAGATATAATAAAATATTTGCAGAAATGTGAGTGGTGTACTCACTTTTGTGATACACTGTATATACATATATATATACAAACCTGATTTTTGGAAAAGTTGAGACGATTTGTCAAATAAAAGAAAATCAAGAATCTGTGATTTGTTTATTTTTCTAAACTTTTGTATAAGTGACACAAGTATAATGATTTTTAACATTTTTAATGAGTAACTTGATTAAACTTGATGTAATTATAAACTAATTTTGAGTTTGATTCCAGGAACACACTCAAAAGATAATAAGAGTGAAAATAAGTGTGAAAAATAAAATAAAAGTTTACAGAAGTCCTGAGCCCACGTATCTACATCATGTTAACATAACTGTTTCTCATACAGTGCCATGCAGAGCTGTCTAAGGGCTTGAAGGTAACACACACGTTCCTTAAATAATAAAGTATCTACAGTATCTATCTATTTATCCATCTAGTCATCCATCCATCTAGTCATCCATCCATCTATCTATATATCCATCCATTCATCCATCCATCCATTTATCTATTCATCCATCCATCTATCTATATATCCATCCATCCATCTATCCATCCATCCATCCATCCATCCATCCATCTATCTATATATCCATCCATCCATCTATCTATCTATCTATCCATCCATCCATCCATCCATCCATCTAGTCATCCATCCATCTATCTAATATCCATCCATTCATCCATCCATCCATCTATCTATTCATCCATCCATCTATCTATATATCCATCCATCCATCCATCCATCCATCCATCCATCTATCTATCTATCTATCTATCTATCTATCTATCTATCTATCTATCTATCTATCTATCTATCCATCCATCCATCCATCTAGTCATCCATCCATCTATCTATATATCCATTCATCCATCCATCCATCCATCTATCTATTCATCCATCCATCCATCCATCTGTCTATTCATCCATCCATCCATTTATCTATTCATAAATCCATCCGTCAGTAGATGTACAGTAGATGGTAAAAGAGCTTAATTCTATTACAGTGAGAAGTGTCCTTTTTAAACTGATCAACAATTCTCTCATGAAGATTGGCACAGTGTTGAGTCATTAATGCTGTGAAATCTGAGCCTCCGTTTATACTCAATCATGATTCCCTCACCTGTTACCAAGTCACCTGCTAATTGTAAAACGTTTCAAAACAGTGTAACTTGAAAATACTATAAACTTTTCACTCTTACTTTCACTCTGTACCAGTTTTTTTTAATGTGTTGCAGGAATCAAATGTAAAATGTGTTCATATTGCCTGATCTGTTCATCAGTTACATAAAGGGTAAAAAAAAAAAGAACAAATCCAGGAAATATCCCAACCTTTCCAGAAATATGGGCTTGAATTTTTTAGTTCTAACAACAAAGAAATATTGATCAGAATTCCACTCGGTGAAGATTTACAGATGGTGGTAATGCACCACCTATTCAGACTCTCCTTCTGACTGACTGAGCCATGAGGAAGGTAGCATCAGCAGCATTGGAACAGGCTGAACAAATGCATAGTCACCAAGCCAAGTGGATATTTGTTGTGCATTCTATTTTGGAGTAATTTATTTTGCCCAGAAGTGCAGTGGCGACTATCCAACACTGAAATGAAAGCAAACACAGCACTAGCACAGAGTGAACGTGAATTGAAGCTGTGTGGAAGATGATGCAGCTTGGCCAAAAAAAACAATTTCATGTATTTTCCTCTATCCTCAGCTGGCACCATCGGGCTCCACATTACTTTATTCCCTCGAGAAACGCGTTAGCCTCCTGACTGTCAGTCAGCCTGCTCCTATATATGTGCTATAAGTCTAAATGTGTGAGAATGTGAGTGCAATGTGTGGATGACGTGTCTGGATGATGTGTTTTTGAGGACCTGCCTGCATGCTATAACACTGAACGCCAGCAGATTACTGACAGTTGAATTCCTCATTTACATGGAAAACCGGGCCAGGAGGAAGTGTCTGATGGAAACAGATTTATGAAAGCTCCATCACAAATTGGAATAGTGGGGTGCATAATGTGTGTGTGTGTGTGTGTGTGTTTACGGTGTTATTGCTGGGATAGGAAGCCTGTAGCGGATAAGAGGGACTCGAGGGACCGGCCCACAGTGGCTGAATCTTTTTACAGGAATATTTTAGCTGCACAGCTGAAGTGAAGATGCTTTTGGAGAACAGCTAGAGCTCCTCTAGGGATTGGGAAGCGCACTATGCCTTAATGCGCACCTAAAAAAAATTTCTGGTCCCGCCAACACATGGTAGAGAAATCAGTCCGCAGTGTAATGTAATAACACATCCAAAACAATGTTTCAGAGGAGGAGAAACAAATGATTTCTGTGCTTTAATCTACCAAAATAACACAACTTAACAACTTAGTAATAATGCTAAGGACTCACCAGTGATGTTCATTGTTTAAAAAGAATCTTTAAAAGATCTATTATCTCAGCAAACTTGTCGATACATTTTCTGTCAAAGTCCACCACTGAATTCATTTAATAATTTCAATGCCCAGGTATTAAAATAAACTTTTATTAAAATATCAATTTGATTCACTATATTGCCTTGTCATTAATAGTGCCTAACAGAGCTCATTAGATACAATGATGTTTACTAAACAACATGACATAGGCATAAGTAAATCTATTATTTCTAATTTGGCTGCTCTCAGCATGAAGCCGACGTCTTGAAAGTGTTTTTAATAGCCGCTCAGGTGGCGCAGCGGTAAAAACACACGCTGGAACCTGCCGGCTAAGGCTGAGCGGCCACATGAACAACGATTGCCCTGTTGTTCAGATATGGGTGGGACTAAGCCGGATGGGGTCTCTCTCTCATGACTGGTGCAATTACGACTCTGATGGCTGATTGATGGCGTCTGCACAGAGATGAGAAAAGAGTGCTCTCAGGGTGTGTCTCTCCGTACACTACGCTGAGCTGCACTGCACTCGTCAAAGTGCAGGTGATAAGATGCATACGGCATGCTGCCCACGTGTCGTGGGTTAGCTTCGTTTTCCTCAATCAGAGCAGGGATCGGCATTGGTGGAGAGGAAGCATGACGCAATCGGGCAATTAGACGCGCTAAAAAGAGAGCAAAAGGGGAGAAAATGCATAAAGAAAATATATTTTAAAAAATTGTTTTTAAAAAAGTGTTTTTAATAGCTCACTTGGTTATACTAACATTGAACCACACTCATCAACCAAAGACTGCTAAGAAAAGTACTGGCCTTGAGTACATGAAATAACTGGTACAGGAAAATAGTTGAAGTGTATCGGACAGTGATACCATTGGTGTACTAAATGAAATAAAAAATATAAATGAAACAGATATAAATACAGTGATACCTTGTAACTCATCGTCTCCTAAATTCGAAATCTTAGAAACTAGACGCGCTTCATCAAATAATTTGTACCCTTAAACTCCACATTTACCTTAAACTCGATGTGTGTGTGACCACCACTTCAGCGGTGCGGTATAATGTCATCAAAGTGCGAATATGAGAATATGAGAATCTGCATGTGTGGAATACCCATCAAATCCAGAAGTATTTTGCTGCTTCTCATGTGAATGCGCCTTTACTGAACGGAATACGGTATTCCAAAATCAAGCATCTCCAGGATTAAAAAGATAAAGTGCAGGTTTTATTGTATTTTTATTGATTTTATTTTTTAACTGTTTTTCAATTGTATTTCAGTGTTAATTTACATTATATTTGTGTTATTTTCAGTGTATAAGTGTCAAAAACAACCCCATTATTTTACAATAGCCTAAAACCATGGAACACATTAACAGGTTTCCCAAACATCCTTATGGGAAAAAATACCTTGAAACTCAACGCCACTCACAGAACCAATTGAGTATAAATAAACAGTTGTGTCTATACACCGATAAGGCATAACATTATGACCACCTCCTTGTTTCTACACTCACTGTCCATTTTATCAGATCCACTTATCATATAGAAGCACTTCGTAGTTCTACAATTACTGCAGGTATTATTTGGGTGGTGGATCATTCTCAGCACTGCAGTGACACTGACATAGTGGTGGTGTGTTAGTGTGTGTTGTGCTGGTGCTGTGCTGATGGAGTTTTAAAACACCTCAATGTCACTGCTGGACTGAGAATAGTCCACCAACCTAAAATATCCAACCAACAGCACCCCATGGGCAGCGTCCTGTGACCACTGATGAAGGTCTAGAAGATGACCAACTCAAACAGCAGCAATAGATGAGCGATCGTCTCTGACTTTACATCTACAAGGTGGACCAACTAAGTAGGAGTGTCTAATAGAGTGGACAGTGAGTGGACACGGTATTTAAAAACTCCAGCAGCGCTGCTGTGTCTGATCCACTCATACCAGCACAACACACACTAACACACCACCACCATGTCATTGTCACTGCAGTGCTGAGAATGATCCACCACCTAAATAATACCTGCTCTGTGGTGGTCCTGGGGGGGGGGCTATAGGATTATGTACACTAGATACACTCTTTGCCTGTCACCCACAGATCACAGTGTCCAGTTCCCTGCTGTTAGGTTATTTGGAAAAGAACATAACATGATTTTCGACTCATGATTATGGGTCTACTGTTATTTTATGTCTTGTCCCAAAATCAGACACCATTTTCAGCAATACCTAGATGCACTTCTTTTGTTTACCAGTTCCCTTGTCTTTTAAAGCCATGGCTAAGCACTAGAACTTGCAAAAATTAAGCATGAAACACTGAGAAAAAGGCAAGAACAAAGCGAGCATCCTGGAAAAAACAAAGCCTATCACTCATGTAAACAAAGAGATGTGCGCTGGCTAACGGTCAATTACTGAACTACTGGTCTTGGTTTGCATTTCGCAAAATTTTTTGACCGGACATTCAGTTTTCCAGATTTTGTCCGTTAAATCTGAAATCTGTTAAATGGAGGTCCATATAACCAGGATGGCCGAGTGGTTAAGGCGTTGGACTTAAGATCCAATGGACGTATGTCCTCGTGGGTTCGAACCCCACTCCTGGTATCTGTTGCTTTAATTTCTCTTGGGATCAATAAAGTATCTATCTACATACACCGATCAGCCATAACATTAAAACCACCTCCTTGTTTCATCTATTTCTCTACATACTTTTTTAGCCTGCTTTCACCCTGTTCTTCAATGGTCAGGACCCCCACAAGACCACCACAGAGCAGGTATTATTTGGTAGGTGGATCATTCTCAGCACTGCAGTGACACTGACATGGTGGTGGTGTGTTAGTGTGTGTTGTGCTGGTATGAGTGGATAAGACACAGCAGTGCTGCTGGAGTTTTTAAATACCATGTCCACTCACTGTCCACTCTATTAGACACCCCTAGCTAGTTGGTTCACCTTGTAGATGTAAAGTCAGAGACGATCGCTCATCTGTTGCTGCTGTTTGAGTTGGTCATCTTCTAGACCTTCATCAGTGGTCACAGGATGCTGCCCACGGGGTGCTGTTGGCTGGTTATTTTTGGTTGGTGGACTATTCTCAGTCCAGCAGTGACAGTGAGGTGTTTAAAAACTCCATCAGCATTGCTGTGTCTTATCCAGACTGGATCGGATGTTCGATTTTCCAGATTCTGTACATTAAATCTGAAATCTGTTAAATGGAGGTCCATATAACCAGGATGGCTGAGTGGTTAAGGCGTTGGACTTAAGCTCCAATGGACGTATGTACTCGTGGGTTCGAACCCCACTCCTGATATCTGTGGCTTTAATTTCTTTCGAGATCAATAAAGTATCTTTCTACATACACCGATCAGCCATAACACTAGAACCACGTCCTTGTTTCATCTTTCCACTCTATTAGACACTCCTACCTAGTTGGTCCTTCTTGTAGATGTAAAGTCAGAGACGATCGCTCATCTATTGCTGCTGTTTGAGTTGGTCATCTTCTAGACCTTCATCAGTGGTCACAGGATGCTGCTCACGGGGCGCTGTTGGCTGGATATATTTTGGTTGGTGGACTATTCTCAGTCCAGCAGTGACAGTGAGGTCTTTAAAATCTCCATCAGCATTGCTGTGTCTGATCCACTCCTACCAGCACAACACACACTAACACACCACCACCATGTCAGTGTCACTGCAGTGCTGAGAATGATCCACCATCTAAATAATACCTGCTCTGTGGAGGTCCTGTGGGGGTCCTGACCTTTAAAGAACAGCATGAAAGGGGGCTAAAAAAGCATGCAGAGAAACAGATGGACTACAGTCAGTAATTGTAGAACAACAAAGTGCTTCTATATGGTAAGTGGAGCTGATAACATGGACATGTGTGTGATTGTGTGTGTAAATGATCATGTAGTACACTGCTCGCACAGCCTCCCGCAAGAAAAGATACACCAGGGTAACTGGATATGACTAGATTGGGAGAAAAATGGAGAAAATGCAGACCTAGAATTTAAGCAGTGTGTGTTGGGAGGGATGTTGCGAGAGTGTTATGAAGAACGATGTCAGATACAATTCTACCACAGATCCCTTCGAATCCTTTATCCTCCTTCCTTTACGTTCCTTGGAGATAAAAGTGAAGGATGGAAAATAAAGTGAGGGATGTGTCAAGGCTAGCTCACTATCCAAATCTGTCCTGAGGGACCGGCCGAGGTTTCAGGAATGTAGCATTGATGCGGGAGACGACGCGTCCGTGGAAACGGTTTTATGACTGCCGTGACAGTGAGAAATGAAGATGCTCATCACGCTCAAAACAGACGTCGCCTAACAATAACATGCGACTTTGGGACTTGCGTGCATATTCTGGCATCGAGCTACATCAATCATTCTCCCCGCCGCGTCCTCTGGTGAACACCGTCCTCGTGTACTCACGAGCTGTCAAAAGACTTTCTTATGCATTTATGAGAACAGTTAGAGAACAGTTAAACTGAGTTTACACCAAAACACACACACACACACACACACACACACACACTCCAAATTCAGCTGATCTGTCAAGTCAGTACAGTTGAGTTGAGGTGAAAAGTTTGAGGGTTTCAATGATTTTGCTGCAGTTCGTTTTGTGACTACATGATTGGAACACAGACTACTTTGCCAAAAAACAGCTTTCACAAATTTGATTCTTCTCAAGGAGAAGGAGAGTATGTGAAGTCCCAAGTGTACATCAGTTTCCCCATAAGGATGTATGGGAAAACCTGTTAATGCGTTCCATGGGCCCGTGGACCTGTATATATTTTAGGCTTATGTAAAAGAATGGGGTTGTTTTGACACTTATACAGTAGACCCTTGACTTACGAATTTAATTGGTTCCGAAGGGCTGTTCTTAAGTCAAAATGTTCGTTAGTTAAACCTATTTTTTCCATAAGAAATAATGTAAATAGAATTAATCTGTGCCAGACCCCCCCAACCTCCCCTAACCTAACCTTTCTAATGTCTTAAATGGTCGTTTTTGTTATAAATACAAGTATATTTTCCATTAAATCTTAAATTCTAGAATAGATATTCCTGTAATATATAATAATAAACAACAGTACACAGTAGTACTGTACTATAAATAAACACACATCACATTTCAGTACAGTACGTGTGCTGTACCATACACCATAATACATTGTATCTACCAGAAACAACAATAACGCTCATATTTCTCTATTATTTCCTTTTTTATTTCAATAGCATTGTATTTTGTAGGTGTAACTTCACGAAATAATAACTTCCTTCTTCTCTCTCACTCACTGTCCCCTCTGTCTGATACACAGTGACAGCTACTGGCAAGAGTAATTATACAACAACAAAAACTGAGCTTTCTCTGGGGACATTTTAATATAGAATTTTACAAAATACAAAGAAAACACCGGAAAAAGTCCGCTGTCCGAATGTTCGCTCACTGTATATTTTAGGGCTGTCGAAGTTAACGCGATAATAACGCATTAACGCGATCTCAATTTAACGCGATTAAAAAAAATAGTGCAGTTAACGCAAATTCTATACAGGAAAAATTTACCTATACAGGCAGTGAGTGCCATGTAGAATTACATCACGAAGACCCGCATTGTTATGTTTTGTACTTAACCACGAAATACAAATGACACTAGTTATGTGGAGAACGAGTTGTCTTTATTGCTTAATCCACAACTTGGAGCATCACACTTAAACATAACACGCCGTTACCCGCTGGTCACCTGATACACATATCAGCTCAGTGACGTACAACACACAGTGGTAACGTGATACGCAGATCACGTAAATGATATATATCACACGCATGATAATAATAAGCTTTTTTCTCTTTTAATTTTTCCTGACAAGTGAAAAACCAAAATATAGCAACCTTAACATTATGAGGAAGAATTTCAAAGATATTTCAAGAATATGATACAGACTGACCAACACTATTAAGCCAAATCAGCATTGAAAATTGACTTTACTTTTAATAACCTTCTACAATGCTGGTGCTTCTTAAAACTGAATATTTTCTTTTAAACAGAAGTGTTATTTAAATGCTATTAAAATGTTTTTCAACAAAATCCGCCCAATTTGGCAGATAACCGCCCAATCTGGCAACACTGGAACGCGTTATTATTATCACGTTAATTTCGACAGCCCTAATAAAAACGTATTCTGATATCCAGTTAGCAGCGTAGGGTTTATATAGCAGCAGGTAGAATAAGGTGAGAATAAGGTGCAAAAACAATGCAATATTGTGCAAAGATGCAAGTAATATAGTCACTAGTATGAGTTGTCAGAACCCAGGGAACAAGACTGTGTTGATTGTGAATGAGTTTTTGTGTATGTCAGTGTATGTACACCGATCATCCATAACATTAAAACCACCTCCTTTAAAAAAAAAAAAAAAATGCGATTAATCGCGATTAACTATATGAAATTCTGAGATGAATCGCGATAAAAAATTTTAATCGTTTGACAGCCCTAATATATATATATATATAGAGAGAGAGAGAGAGAGAGAGAGAGAGGGACGGTCAGAGTGAACTTGTTCGTGACGTCACGTGTTTCGCGAATTTCGGTTCGTAGTCCGAAATTTGTTAGTACGTTAAGTTGAAAAAGATCGTTCGTAACCCAAAATGTTCGTACGGTACCGTTCGTAACTTAAGGGTCTACTGTACACTGAAAATAACACAAATATACACAAAGCTGATTCTTACAATTCTTAGCACCCCGAGTTGTTACACAAGTTTAAAAGTGAAACAGAAGGAAAATCCAGATAAACACAGATACATGTGGAGCTTTCAGACGGTTATTCCACACAAATGTTGATTCGTCTCATATTCGCACTTTAATGGCGTATTACCACACCGCTCAAGCTGACCGCTGAACAAAGCGACTGTTCAATGTTAATTTGAAATTAAATAAATACGTTTTTAAAAAACAATCTAAACATGATGAGTTTAAGGGAAACGTTGAGTTTAAGGGTACAAATTTCTTGACAAAAGGCATTGAGTTTCAAAGATTTGGAAAATCCACACACACTCGTGTCCGAAGACACAGCCTGTCACAGTAATAACATTAGTACATAAACGTTTCTGTTTAAGTCAAGTCAATGTGTTTGTATGGCGTTTTTTACAATGGACATTGTCTTAAAAAAATAGCTTAACATCATCCAGGGGCGGCACGTTGGCTCGGTGGGTAGCACTGTCGCCTCACAGCAAGAAGGTCCTGGGTTTGATCCCCAGGTGAGGCGGTCCGGGTCCTTTTTGTGTGGAGTTTGCATGTTCTCCCCGTGTCTGCGTGGGTGTCCTCCCACAGTCCAAAAACATGCAGTCAGCTTAAGTGGAGACACTGAGTTGCCCTATAGGTAAATGGGTGTGCGTATGGGTGGACTGGCGCCCCGTCCAGGGTGTTACTGTGTGCCTTGCCCCCACTGAAAAGCAGGGATAAGCTCCAGCACCACCACACCCGCCCCTCGCGACCCTGATTAGAAGCGGTTAAGAAAGTGAGTGAGTGAACATCATCCAGGACTGATAAATCAAAACCCTGCTGAGCAAGCCGAGGGCGACAGCGGCAAAAAAAAAAACTCCCTTAAAATTACAGGAATAAACCTTGAGAAAAAAACAGACTAAACAAGGACCTCCATCCTCCTTGGGTGGCCTAGAAACAAATTAGATTTAAACAAACCACACATACACCAAAAAATTATTAAATAAAACTTATAACTGGTAAAAAAAACAATTTGAGCTCTTTATTATTCAGTCCAGCCTGTGATAAGTGAGGTGAATAGTGAGGTGGGACATTTCTGCATGCAGAGACACCAGATTCCCATCACACCCAGCAAGAAAGAATCAAAAGCAAAGACACTGATCAGTCACTGATAGGACACACCAGTGTGAGCCGTCCCCACACTAAATCCAATACAATTTTACAGTCACAATAGCAAGTCGCAATTTCCATCACTGTTTTGATCAAAGGCTCACAGCTGTCAAAAAAGACTGTCAGGAAAGATTTGAGCTAATGATCCCATCTAAATAATTGCAATCATTATCTATAGACACACTGAAGTGCCAGAAAACTGATACACCAGACTAATACTTGGTAGATTCCCCCACAGGAGCGTAGGACTGCAAAAATATGATGGAGCATGGACTCCACTAGCTTGCAGATATATTCTGTAGGCAATAAACACCATACATCCAGCAGAATGAGGGTTCTTCAAAAGGTTTTGGCACTCTATTTTACTCTATTTATTAAAAACTTCAAAAACAAATGACATTACTTGGCTGGCACTCCAGTGTACATAGTCACCTTCCAATGCATTTTTCCAGCGCCGTACCAACTTTTTAATGCCATCAGCAAAAAATGTTTTTGGTTGAGCCACTGATGCAGCGCTGCTTTCACATCATCATCACATAAAAATCTTCTTCCCCTTAAAGCTTCTTTGTGTTAGGGTTCCTGCGCAGGAGTAACAGAACCCTGCAAACAAAGACCGCTAAAAAGAGGTCCGCCAATTAGGTCTGACAACCTGCAGCTGCGTCTCGCCTATTTAAACAGGCGTCGCGCAGACCCAGGTTGTCACACCTTTTGTTTGCTTTGCTGGTTGCTGCGCCAGTTCACTCCTTAATTGGGAAAGCAGGTATACCCGGGCGCTACAAGAGCGGTCGGGCTAGTAAGTCGTAAGGCTGAGGTAAATAGGGACCTTTTGGTTTTCTCCTCTCCTTGTAGGAGAGTTGGAGTGACTTCGCGCAGCCCTCGCGCTGTGTTTATTTCGGCATGTTCATTAGCCACTTCCTGCCTAGTTAGCAGGCGGCTAACCATAGCACGGCATTCCTAGGCCACCGTTCACACGGTCTCCTCTCGACTGGCATAGCCTAGTGGGTAGCAACACTGTCTCTGGTTCCCACAACGCCGGTTCGAATCGCACCGTGCCTAACAAGCCTTTTTCTATTTTTTCTCCACAGATCGGCTCTTCCCAGAGATCTCTTCTGGTGACAGCTCCGATCCGGTTTCCCGAACCGTCCAGCAGCGAGTTTCGGTTACTTTTTTCCGGACGTTCCCGTCCCGAACACAGCCGCCACCACATTGCAAAACGCGTGACTGTTTTTGCTTTAATAATTCTCCTTTTCTTCCTTTTGTGTGTCAGATCGGCGCCTCCCGGCAAATTCGTTTCGCGGCTGGTGTTCGGACCAATCTGTTCTCCCAAACCTCCAAGCGGCGAGTTTCGGTTTCATTTTAACCTGGAATTATCTATCCGGCATTTAGTCTCGACTGCGCTTTAGAAGCGCGTTTTCCTTCTTAGTTCTTTAGTGCTGTTTATCATAGTGGATAGCTCAACCGCCTTGCACTCCAGTGATCGGGGTTCGCGGCTCCACTCTACTACGTTGGAATATTTCTTTTCGTCCTCTCTTTTGTTTTGGTAGCCTGCGTCATCAGCGGCTTTAATCGGGGTTCTCACGATTTGTTTTCTGTTCTCGTTTTTTTTTTTTCAGTTTGTGATTATTATTCGTTATTCAATAAAATTATTACTTTGTTCTCTGCAACTTGGGTCCGCCTCCTCTCTCCTCATAACACTTTGAGCATCCAAAAAGGTGGAAATCAGATGGTGCTAAATCTGGACTATAAGCATCTCTGTCTTTCAAACATGACCAATTACTACTCCTCCCACCCTCACCGTTCCCAACCAAAATATAAAAGTGTGGAAACTTTTTGAAGATCCCTCGTGTTCTGATGTGTAGTATTTCTGTGTTCCACAGCGTGTTATATGGCATCCCAGATGTGTTCCATAACGTTAAGATCTGATGACTTGGGTGAAAACGGCAAAACCCCGAACTCAGATGAGTTTTCCTCAAGCTATAATTTGGCGTCTCTAGACCAAATAAACAAACAGATCAAAAAGGCCAGTTCCATAGTGGGGTCTGCACAGGACTCAGTTCAGCAGGTAGCAGAGTAAAGAATGCTCACAAAGCTTAACTCAATAATCAAAAACAATTCGACAGAGCACCTTCAGTCACAGACTGCAGGACTGAACGCTACAGGAAATCTTTCCTTACATCTGCAATCAGACTGTTCAACAACTCATAATAATTTAAAATAATTCATAATAATTTATAATAAATACCTACATTTTGCATGCTATGCATGCACCATAAAAGTGTTTACATGTATATAGAATCATACTGTAAATTTTTATTTTTATTGCTTGTTTTTATACTGTTAGTGAATGTTGTATGTTGTATCTATGCAAGAAGTTGTTGTCTGATGTGAGCTGCTGTAACAAAGAAATGTCTTGCAAAGTATCTGTCTGTCTGTCTGTCTGTCTGTCTGTCTGTCTGTCTGTCTGTCTATCTATCTATCTATCTATCTATCTATCTATCTATCTATCCATATGTGTGCGTGTGTGCACACAGTGTTCACCTATAAGAGACGTTTGTAGACGTACCAGGGGTCTCATGGAATGGGAGCTAAACAAACCCTGTACCTTTATGGAGCCACTACCAGCTACTACAGTCCCCTGCTGCACCAGTTTGGCTGGCACTTCAGCGTACATCTAAGCTAGTTCTGTTTATTTGGCGCCTGTAGCTTATCAGCCTTGCTTCTACAAACGTGTGTGTGAGAGACCGTGATACAACACCGCTAAAAACACAACTGTATAGGAAATCAGCACAACAGCCTGATGTTATTATATATAGATATAGAGTGACCTCTGTGTGACCTTTTCATCTAGAACAACAGCAACTCTTATAAACAGGCTTCTCACAAAATTATGAAGTATGTATATTTATATGACTGGGCACTGATGTTGGTCAAAAAAAGCCTCAGTTGACGTTCCGGTTCATTCCAAAGCTGTTCATTGGGGCTGAGGTCACTGGAGTTTCTTTAAACCAAGCTTTACTTTACCTCATATAATTTTGAAAGCATATAATTTCATTTCAATAAATGATTTATTACACCTATTAGGAACTGTTGTGGTGAATACACATTAATTCAAAATTAGGACTGTCCTGATACTTTTATCCAAATAGTGTACACGTTTTCAGCCGGCTGGTATAAATTCCTCGACCGGACTAAAATTCGCCCTTTCGACATGAACACAGGTGCAGCACGAGGAATAAACACTTTCATAACCCCAATAACACATTCAACTCCTACATGATCCAGAATATTTCTTTATCAGTGCCACCCCCCTCCTCCAGAGCTGTGTTTGTTGTGCTAGCTGTGTATCTACTATGTGCCACCCACAATTAAATCCTACAACACTGTGTGTCTTCTTATGAGCAAAAGCCTCGGGGATCTTCCAAAAAAATGAATTAGCTGTCAGAAAGATTAAAGCAGCCAATATTGCAAGGACTGGTCCGCTTTGGGATTTTCCACAGAACTGTGTGTACAGATTTGGGTTCTTATTTGTGTGAACACACAAACACACACACACACACACACACACACACACACACACACACAGTAGGGAGCTTACATGCATGGTTGTTCTTTATTTCTCTTAGGATCAAGCAGCGGTAGAAAGATCTTGAGCTTAGTGTTAATATTATTAAAGCAAAGTCTTTTATGAATGTTTGGGATTCCCTCATAATCCCCAAACTTACTGGAGCCTGGGAGCTAGGAACATTTAGCCCCTGCTGCTAACAATACACACACACTTCATTCTACTGTGGGGTTATGAAAAAATATATATTTTACACACACCAACCACTTTATTAGGTTTGGAATCCTGTACGTTCATTTATTGGTCGTGTTATGAGCTACACTTGCCATATAAATGCACTGTGTGTATACAAAACATCGAAAAGACCCTCATAAGACCCCCACTGACCAGTTATTTAGCTAGTGGTCCTCTCTCAGCAATGCACTTCCATTAATATAGTGCTGACATGCATGTAATGCATGTTGAACTTGTATAAATACATCAGGTGCAGCAGTGTTGTTGGGATTTTAGAATAGATAGAATGCCCTTATTTGTCATATATACATGTACATTCATCTATCTTACCCATCCATCCATTCCCCTACACACCCGTGTACAAATCCATCCATCCATCTATCCATTCACCTACCCACCTGTCCACCAATCCATCCATCCAGCCACCCACCCATCAACCCATCCATCCATCCATCCATTTAGTCAGCCAGCCAGACACCCACCCATCGACCCGTCCATCCATCCATCCATAAAAACAATCCATTTAGTCAGCCAGCCAGACACCGACCCATCGACCCGTCCATCCATCCATCCATCCATCCATAGTCCTGTCCACCCATCCATCCATCCATCCATCCATCCATCCATCCATCCATCGTCCTGTCCACCCATTCATCCATCCATCCATCAACCTGTCATCCCATCCATCCATAGGTCCATCCATCCATTCAGCCACCCACCCACCCATTTATGTATCCACGAACCACCCATCCACCAATACGTCCATCCATCCATCCATTCAACCAGCCAACCACCCCTCTATCAACCTGCCTATCCATCCAACCATCAATCCATTCACCCACCCACCCGGCCACCAATCCATTAACTCCTCCATCAACCCACCCACCCACACATTCATCTATTCACCCATCCATCCATTCACCTACCCACCTGTCCAATCCTTCTATCCAGCCAGCCAGCCACCCATCAAACTGTTCATCCATCCATCCACCATACTGTCCACTCATTCACCTATCCATCCATCCATCCATTCAGCCAGCCAGCTATCCATCAACCCGTCCTTCCATCCAGCCATCCAGCCAGTCAGCCAGTCAGCCAGCCGTCCATCATCCTGCCCACCCATACATCCATTCACCTACCCACCAGTCCACCAATCCATCCATCCATTCAGCCAGCCTAATACCCACCCACCCACCCATTCACCTATCCATCATCCATCCATCAGGCTTGTCATCCTTATACACAACTGCAATACAAATCTCTCTTTTCCCCCCACTGTTGGTGCAGCTTAGCTGATGAGAGGTTAAGACACAGTAATCTGCAGTGTGGTTTTTATGACGCAGTACTTTACACTCCAAACCTTCATATTTCTTGGACTTAATCTGCTTTAGCTGAGTGCTACAGCCATGGGGGAGTTCATGGCCTCGATGACAGATGCACAAAAAATCTTGCAAAAAGCTTCAAGGAATTCAGACTTTTTACAAAAAAAAACAAATCTTCAACCACAAAAAGCTCCAGACACCTCTATGAACCACGGCTGCTCTTTTCCCTTTTCTCTGGTGAGGCTGCATCTGTCAGACTGCCGGCCAGCAGAAGCATTAGCCTCGCTTTTATAAAATCACCCATCACTTCAGAACGGCCAAAGCTGAGCTGACAGGAGCCTGAAAACTGCCAGACGTGCTGAAACGAGCCGATTGTTCCGCCGCAAACTGCTGGATGGCATTTTTCAAAAAGTCTGACCCGGAATACTCTGACCCAAACATCATGGCTGGAATTCGATGGCTGGCATCCAGGAGCCGGTTAGGACTTGGAGCTGTGGGTAAAAGGCATTAACGGATATTTGTCCTGTTCACAGCTGCAGAACGGGAAGGTAAAGCCCCAGTCGTCTCGCTCTGCTCCCCCCAAGGCTTATTTATTCCATCCATCTCTTCTGCCAGATCAGCCTGACCTCCTTAACTGGAGGAGAAACGTCGTCTAATGTGAGATGGATGAAGCGCGAGACAGAGCTGAACGCACACATTGTACACTGAGGGATGGTCCACGCTACAAGGCATCAAAAACTATTTTGTTAAAAAGAAACTCACATCAAACATTGATCTTTTAAACAGAAATTAGATTCTGTAGGCAAAGTTGGATAGAAAATGTAGAATACAAAGATTTTTTTCTTCCCTTTTTCTCCCATTTTAGGGCGTCCAATTGCCCGATTGCGTCATGCTTCCTCTCCACCAATGCCAATCCCTGCTCTGGTTGAGGAGAACGAAGCTAACCCACGCCCCCTCCGACACGTGGGCAGCATGCCGTATGCATCTTATCACCTACACTTTTGACGAGTACAGTGCAGCTCAGCGTTGCGTATGGAGGGACACACCCTGAGAGCACTCTTTTCTCATCTCTGTGCAGGCGCCATCAATCAGCCAGCAGAGGTCGTAACTGCACCAGTCATGAGAGAGAGACCTCATCTGGCTTAGTTCCGCCCATCTGAACAACAGGCCAATCGTTGTTCATGTGGCCGCTCAGCCTTAGCCGGCAGGCAGAGCTAAGATTCAATACAATGTATTCGAGATCCCAGGTCTGGTTCCAGCGTGTGTTTTTACCGCTGCGCCACCTGAGCGGCCACAAAGATTTTTTTGTTTGTTTATTCTTTAAAAAGAACCCATTGTTTACAATGTGTATACAAATCTTGATAAATAATAACACAATAATAAATTTGTTTCTAGGTCCACTGTAGAACTTTCTGCAGAACTCGGTTCTTTTAAAATGCTCATTTTTAAACATAAAAATGTGTATTTAACACAATGGGTGTGTTCGAAAACCTAGTGAGCTCTCTACATAGACAACATTTTATGTCATCCCACACGCGCTCAGTTCAAAAACATGCAGTGTGTGTGTATGTGTGTGTGTGTCTGCCCTGCGATGCACTGGCGTCCCATCCAGAGTGTTACTGTGTGCCTTGCACCCATTGAAAAAGCTGGGATAGGCTCCAGCACCCCCCTGCGACCCTAATTGGATAAGCGGTTAAGCGAGTGAGTGAGTGAGTGAGTATTTATAACATATTTTACAACACATGTTAAAAAAGTTGGGACAGAGGCGTGTTTACTACTGTGTTACATCACTTTTCATATTAAATCCACTTTTTAATGGTTTGGGACGTGAGGGTGGTAATTATTGAAGTTTTGCAGGTGAAATTCTTGCTTGATATGGAATTTTTAGCTGCTTAACATATTCAACATTGATTTCCAGAATTAACTCACAGAGTAAAATTTCTCCAGACTTACTAATTCTTTCTACAATATCATGTACAGAAGATGTAGATGTCTTTTTTTAACTGATTGACCATTCTCTTACAACATTCAACACAAAGTGGTGAGTCACCACAATCACCAAAGCACCTTCATCACACAGATACAAATCTGTGCCATTAGTATTTTCAAAAACATGCAAATGAGCTGCTGGTCAGCTTTGAGATGCACATCGTGGGACAAAGAGAGAGTAAACGGCTCCCCAATCGCTACATCAAATGTGCACTTTGAACAACAAAGCTGTGCTGTACATTATCACGACTTCAAAGAACACGGTCGTACGTTCTCACAGCCGTGATGGACTCAGAGAGTCGACGGAACAATCGAGACGGAGGTAAAAGAGTTCAGTTACAGGGAAACTTGTACAGGTGAGCCAAAATTTAGATGTTTAATAAAGATGGAGGTGGAGTTTTTGATCAGACAAGAAGATTCTTCGACTTTTCACATCAGACAGCTGAGCTACGTCCATTCGTTTGTCCTTTTACAGTAAACGTGCTACTCCAGCTGTTAAATACAGGAGTGATGAGATCTTTCACCATGACAAAATATTTTGGTTCTTTAATGAAGTAAGAACGTCAAGATCTACTTCACAGTCTGCACTGCAGAACTTTAATAAAGGTTTAATATTGTTGTAGTAACACAAGTTTAAAAGTGTATCATTACACAGTGAGGAAAAATACAGCTAAACATAGATATACATTGATCAGCCATAACATTAAAACCACCTCCTTGTTTCTACACTCACTGTCCATTTTATCAGCTCCACTTACCATATAGAAGCACTCTGTAGTTCTACAATTACTGACTGTAGTCCATCTGTTTCTCTACATACTTTTCTAGCCTGCTTTCACCCTGTTCTTCAATGGTCAGGACCCCCACAGGACCACCACAGAGCAGGTATTATTTAGGTGGTGGATCATTCTCAGCACTGCAGTGACAATGACATAGTGGATCAGACATAGCAGCGCTGCTGGAGTTTTTAAATACCGTGTCCACTCACTGTCCACTCTATTAGACACTCCAACCTAGTTGGTCCACCTTGTAGATGTAAAGTCAGAGACGATCGCTCATCTATTGCTGCTATTTGAGTTGGTCATCTTCTGGACCTTCATCAGTGGTCACAGGATGCTGCCCATGGGGTGCTGTTGGCTGGTTATTTTTGGTTGGTGGACTATTCTCAGTCCAGCAGTGACAGTGAGGTGTATAAAAACTCCAGCAGCAGTGCTGTGTCTTATCCACTCATACCAGCACAACACACACTAACACACCACCACCATGTCAGTGTCACTGCAGAGCTGAGAATGATCCACCACCTAAATAATACCTGCTCTGTGGTGGTCCTGGGAGAGTCCTGACCATTGAGGAACAGCATGAAAGGGGGCTAACAAAGCATGCAGAGAAACAGATGGACTACAGTCAGTAATTGTAGAACTACATAGAGCTTCTATATGGTAAGTGGAGCTGATAAAATGGACAGTGAGTGTAAGTTTTAATGTTGTGGCTGATCGGTGTATGTGGATGCTTTAAGAGTGAATTTGATGGGTATTCAATGTTTGATGGGATATTCGATACGTAGTGCACTTTGATGACGTTGTACTGAACCGCTTAAACAAAACACTGAGCAAAACGGCGATTTGCACCGAGGCTCGTGATGAGTTTAGCACAAAATGCATCTAATGAATGCACCATAAGAATAGTATCATAACCCATGTCAAGGGGAACCTGTTTTTTTAAACATCAGGACTCAAGGAGATAAAAAGGTTAAGAACTGCTGGTCTAATAAACTGGACTATTGACCTGATCTAGCACGGTTGGGCCCTTGAGTTGAGCCTCTAATCCTCAATTGCTTCCATCATATCCTGTCCCAATAGCAAGATGTTTCAGTATGAGCTAAATAAACCTTCAGCTGTAAAAAATATCACCAGATGTGTCATTGGAATTCCAGAGGTGTAGTTCCTAACGTACATAAGTTCTCCAGTCTACAGCAAGCCTCTCTGGAGGTTTTGCAATGTGCAGTCAATCTTCCACTTTCATTTCCTGTAAGAATACTTGAACCTCAATACTGAACTAGTTCAGCGCTCGTCTTCAGAGACTAGAGTACCAGTCTGTATGTTTTCTATCACGTTGTGAAGATCTTCCAGGAAACTTTTCGCCATTATCAGGCTTGTATTGCAAGTAAAAAGTCTTTAATATGTACTTTTTATTTTTATTGAATCCATCCATGTAAGTCACACCTATGTTTCTATTTTATTTATCTATTTTCTCCCTTTTGCTTCCAATTTAGCAAAGCCAATAAGTCTTCCAGTGCTGAGGTCTCGATCACGTCCGAGGAGGGTATATTTGCCTGACACGTGGGCAGTTGTAGCCTAGTGGTTAAGGTACTGGACTGGTAATCAAAAGGTTGCTAGTTCAAGCCTCACCACTGCCAGGCTGCCACTGTTGGGCCCTTGAGCAAGACCCTTAATCCTCAATTGCTTAAAAGTATACTGTCACAGTACTGCAAGTCGCTTTGGATAAAAGTACGGAAAATGTAAATGACACACGCTCCCAATGCCGCGTATACAGTCCACTAACCCCCTCTTATTCGCCCATACTTTGGTGGATTCACGTGTGAGGCCAGTCTCGCGCAGGGAGAGTCACACACTGATCTCCATGTTCCTCCACTACTGTACAGGTGCCTTTGTCTACTAACCAGGGTCCTTACACAGCATCAAAGACCCCACCTTCTTATTTAGTCCTGTCTTTTCCCACACAGCAGACTAGTGGCCAATTTTGTCTGCTGCAGGCACTGCCATTCGTGCCTGCGTGGGGGCGCCCATCCAACCGGTAGCAGAGATGAGATCTTGGAGGATTTGGAGAGTTCAGAATGTCAGCACTGGTGTGCTAGCGGAATATCCCGCTGCACCACCTTGGTTTTAACTAGGGCTGTCCGACCATTCCACACCCAAAACCTCTGTTAGCATTTCTAGCATTAGCATTTCCGCTTACAAGCCAGCTTGGTGTCTTTCACTCATGCAGGTTTCACTGCTGTTTACTGCTGCTCACAGTATTACATACACTGATACAAAATTACTTATTATTTACTTAAATTTAAGTACAAAATAAAAGAAATGTTATTGACTGTGTGGAAACAGTTTGGGGAAGAGCCTTTCCTGGTTTAGCATGACTGCACAACTGTGCACAAAGCAAGTTCCATAAAATAATGTTTACATACGCTTTTATCCAAAGTGACTTACAAAACTGTGACAGTATATTGTCTAAGCAATTGAAGGTTAAGGGCCTTGCTTAAGGGCCCAACAGGGCAACCTGGCAGTGGTGGGGCTTGAACAAGCAACCTTTTGATTACCAGTCCAGTACCTTAACCGCTAGGCTACAATTTATCAATAATGGCCTGATAAGTTTGGTGTGCTGAAACTCAGATTTAAGCTTGTGCGTTCTGGACTTTAGGGCTACAGGTTCCACTGCGTCACTCGAGAGCCCCCTGAGAAGAAGGTCTCAAGCACACGGGTTTGTTAATGAGCTGCATCTTTTCCGGCTTAATGGCGCATTATAAAAATGATTCACTGCTGATTCATTTATAAACGAGTTCACATTACTGACTCATTACAGGCTGTCTAAAATACTTTACTTTTTCAAAATGTTAAATTTTTAGGAAAGCCATTAGCACTAATGCGATTTAATCTCTGGGGTGGTCGGTGAAAAATTTGGCTCTAAACGGAACCGAAAAATTAGCGCAGCTGCGCCCCGCTTTTCTAAACCATGTCCCTGTTTGACGTCCCTGACACGTCATGTGGTTATTGCTAGCCGCCAGGCTTCCTTCCGTTATTAAGATGGACAGGCGTCGCTTACACAGTACATGCAAGTGGTTCCAGGTTGCATGTTAGTACGATTAAGAATCCTACAATTTAGTAGCGTGCGATTTGGAACAAGGTCTCCTCAAAATAGAGGAGGTTGAAAATAGCTTTAGTCAAAATCTGTCAGATGTTTCTCCAGACAGTAATTGTTATTATTACAGTACAGTAATTGTTTCTCAAAATAAATAATGTATGTAATTACCCTCATTACGTGTTTTTCATACCATTATGCATAGTGGGAAACACAGTGGTGCAGCTGGTAGAGTGGGTGCTACACTACAAGTGCACAGGGGATTGTGGTTCAAAAATCAGAAGGATATTATGACAAATCATCATAATAGCTTTGAGCTCAACCTTCAGGAGGTTAGAATTCGCTTTAGCTAAAATCTGTCAGATGTTTCTCCAGATGTTAAAGCTTATTAAAGAAGACGTCTGGTCCAGCAAGAACAGGGAACTATTTGTAACTGAACACACATGCGCATTATATATACACTGATCAGCCTTCATCAGTGGTCACAGGACGCTGCCCACGGGAAGCTGTTGGCTGAATATATTTTTGGTTGGGTGAACTAGGCATTAGTACATGCATTTGGGAATGTTTATGGTGTTTCAGAATCAGGGAAAGACTTTTAACAAGGCAGACGTGCCGTCTATCGATCTGTAGCTGTTGTGACGCTTCGTGGTGTGAAATGCAAAAACTCCCTCTGCAGCGGTAACAGCATCTTCTGTTTTACCCGGTCTTTACCTGACGAACTCTTTCCTTTAGCTGCACTTTTGTGTTTTGCTGGACTGGCACCACGCTGCGAGTCATGCATTCTGTATTACACAAGTATGTTCAGTAATTCGTATGATCACCCTACCTACAGTAGCCTCGAATGAATTACTGATACAGTAGATACTGAAAAACACTTGAACCAATATTTCCAAGAAATGCCACTAAGTTAATTGCTGTATCAGTGTATTTGACATTTATTTCTAATGCATTCACCTCCCCTGGTATATTAACAGAAAATACCCAGGGGTGATCATACAGAAGTAAAAGTGGGTTCTGTGGGATTAGCTTTACCAGTTCCTAAAACAATCTTGCCGTAATTTTTGCGGACACCAGCAATCCTGCAGCACATGCATGGCTGCATCAGAAAGGTACAGTTTGCATTTCTCATTTGTAAGTCCCCTCGGATGAAAGCCTCCGCCAGATAAATAAATGCAAATCTTTTCATGCTGTTATTGGAATTGAGATTTCACAGCAGAGTAGAGCCGAGTGTATCCCAGCATGCACCGTCCTACTCCAGCAAGGACTTCTGCACCAAACATCAGCCTAATTTGCCCCCCGCTGCTTCTGTGATAGCTCTGGATATACACAGCCCTGCGATTTCCACGTGGTGCAGAGAACGAAGACGGACTCGCAGGTGACGCTGGATTTCTGTAGAAACACTGACAAAATGTGGATGAAATATTGACAGACACGCGTCTGTCTGTCAGGGAGCGTCCGGAATTCATCTGACTAGTTAACTGTGCATTAAGGGCAGCTCGCTAGGTGCACCCTGGAGGGGAGGAGGACTACAGTGATTTGAGACTGAACACATTTACACATACATACATATATACAGTGTATCACAAAAGTGAGTACACCCCTCAGATTTCTGCAAATATTTCATTATATCTTTTCATGGGACAACACTATAGACATGAAACTTGGATATAACTTAGAGTAGTCAGTGTACAACTTGTATAGCAGTGTAGATTTACTGTCTTCTGAAAATAACTCAACACACAGCCATTAATGTCTAAATAGCTGGCAACATAAGTGAGTACACCCCACAGTGAACATGTCCAAATTGTGCCCAAATGTGTCGTTGTCCCTCCCTGGTGTCATGTGTCAAGGTCCCAGGTGTAAATGGGGAGCAGGGCTGTTAAATTTGGTGTTTTGGGTACAATTCTCTCATACTGGCCACTGGATATTCAACATGGCACCTCATGGCAAAGAACTCTCTGAGGATGTGAGAAATAGAATTGTTGCTCTCCACAAAGATGGCCTGGGCTATAAGAAGATTGCTAACACCCTGAAACTGAGCTACAGCATGGTGGCCAAGGTCATACAGCGGTTTTCCAGGACAGGTTCCACTCGGAACAGGCTTCGCCAGGGTCGACCAAAGAAGTTGAGTCCACGTGTTCGGCGTCATATCCAGAGGTTGGCTTTAAAAAATAGACACATGAGTGCTGCCAGCATTGCTGCAGAGGTTGAAGACGTGGGAGGTCAGCCTGTCAGTGCTCAGACCATACGCCGCACACTGCATCAACTCGGTCTGCATGGTCGTCATCCCAGAAGGAAGCTGATGCACAAGAAAGCCCGCAAACAGTTTGCTGAAGACAAGCAGTCCAAGAACATGGATTACTGGAATGCCCTGTGGTCTGACGAGACCAAGATAAACTTGTTTGGCTCAGATAGTGTCCAGCATGTGTGGCGGAGCCCTGGTGAGAAGTACCAAGACAACTGTATCTTGCCTACAGTCAAGCATGGTGGTGGTAGCATCATGGTCTTGGGCTGCATGAGTGTTGCTGGCACTGGGGAGCTGCAGTTCATTGAGGGAAACATGAATTCCAACATGACCCCAAACACAACCTCCAAGATGACAACTGCCTTGCTGAGGAAGCTGAAGGTAAAGGTGATGGACTAAACCCAATTGAGCACCTGTGGCGCATCCTCAAGTGGAAGGTGGAAGAGTTCAAGGTGTCTAACATCCACCAGCTCCGTGATGTCATCATGGAGGAGTGGAAGAGGATTCCAGTAGCAACCTGTGCAGCTCTGGTGAATTCCATGCCCAGGAGGGTTAAGGCAGTGCTGGATAATAATGGTGGTCACACAAAATATTGACACATTTGGGCACAATTTTTACATGTTTACTGTGGGGTGTACTCACTTATGTTGCCAGCTATTTAGACATTAATGGCTGTGTGTTGAGTTATTTTCAGAAGACAGTAAATCTACACTGCTATACAAGTTGTACACTGACTACTCTAAGTTATATCCAAGTTTCATGTCTATAGTGTTGTCCCATGAAAAGATATAATAAAATATTTGCAGAAATGTGAGGGGTGTACTCACTTTTGTGATACACTGTATATACACATACACTATATTGCCAAAAGTATTCGCTCGTCTGCCTTCACACGCATATGAGCTTGAGTGACTTCCCATTCTTAATCTATAGGGTTTAATATGATGTTTGCCCACCCTTTGCAGCTATAACAGCTTCAACTCTCCTGGGAAGGCTTTCCACAATGTTTAGGAGTGTGTTTATGGGAATTTTTGACCATTCTTCCAGAAGCGATTTTTTGAGGTCACACACTGATGTTGGACGAGAAGGCCTGGCTCACAGTCTCCGCCCTAATTCATCCCAAAGGTGTTCTATCGGGTTGAGGTCAGGACTCTGTGCAGGCCAGTCAAGTTCTTCCACACAAAACTCACTCATTCAAGTCTTTGTGGACCTTGCTTTGTGCACAATGCGCAGTCATGTTGGAACAAGAAAGGGCCATCCCCAAACTGTTCCCACAAAGTTGGGATCATGAAATTGTCCAAAATCTCTTGGTATGCTGGGGCATTAAGAGTTCCTTTCACTGGAACTAAGGGGCCGAGCCCAACTCCTGAAAAACAACCCCACACCATAATCCCCCCTCCACCAAACTTTACACTCGGCACAATGCAGTCAGACGAGTACCGTTCTCCTGGCAACCGCCAAACCCAGACTCGTCCATCGGATTGCCAGATGGAGAAGCGTGATTCGTCACTCCAGAGAACACGTCTCCACTGCTCTAGAGTCCAGTGGCGGCGTGCTTTACACCACTGCATCCGACACTTTGCATTGCGCTTGGTGATGTAAGGCTTGGATGCAGCTGCTCTGCCATAGAAACCCATTCCATGAAGCTCTCTACACACTGTTCTTGAGCTAATCTGAAGGCCACATTAAGTTTGGAGGTCTAAAGCTATTGACTCGCAAGAAAGTTGGCGACCTCTTCGCACTATGTGCCTCAGCATCCGCTGACCCCGCTCTGTCATTTTACGTGGTCGTTGCTGTCGTTCCCAGTCACTTCCACTTTGTTATAATACCACTGACAGTCGACTGAGGAATATTTAGTAGCAAGGAAATTTCATGACTGGACTTGTTGCACAGGTGGCGTCCTATCACGGTACCATGCTGGAATTCACTGAGCTCCTGAGAGAGACCCATTCTTTCACTAATGTTTGTAGAAGCAGTCTGCATGCCTGGGTGCTTGGTTTTACACACCTGTGGCCATGGAAGTGATTGGAACACCTGAATTCAATGATTTGAATGGGTGTGTGAATACTTTTGGCAATATATATTATATATATATATACTGTATATATATATATATATATATATATATATATATATATACTGTATATATATACATATATAAAATTTTAAAAAAAGCTTTTGACACCCCCTATTGTAAATGATGCAGCTACTGTACTGTAATTATAATTATACAAAATACATAGACACTAATCCCACACATGAAGGTCAGATACCTCAACCCGCCCTCACATCACCTCTCATCAAGAGCCATTGACATATTTTATAATGCAATTTTAGACTCTGAGTACTGAACACAGCTTTGTGAAATGAGCTCTACATACAGGTAAGAAGTTCAAGGTTAGAATTCACCCGAGCAATCAGACCGCTCGGCACTGAAGTGGGTATTTGCATGCCGTGCTCATCACAAGCACGGAGGAATAAATAAATAAATGAACAAACAGGAGATGGGTCACTGAAAATAAACCCCCCGTGATTATTTCACCGGTGCTGGTGGTGAAGGATTGCTTTCATCCTGTTCAGCTCATCTCACCCGCAGTGCTGTGAGAAAGTATTCAGACCCCGAAACGTCTTATGGTTTACTGTCTCACTGCACATTTCAGTCAGACACCTTACACACAAAAGTATGTGAACACGTCATCGTATCAAGTGTATTCAAGTGTTTCAGCCACACTGGTTTTTAACAGGTGTACACAATTATACAAAATGTATTCTATAAATAAAACACGTAATTCCAACTTTGTGGTGACAATTTAGAGAAGGTATTTTCCTGTGCCAGCATTAATGTGAACCTGTGCACAAAACCTACGGCTATAAAGACTTAGTCTGACAAGTTTGGTAAGGGAACTTCAGTGGCTCAACTAAAATCCTTTGGGATAAACTGATTACGAGCCAGGTCTTTTTAAACATCAGTGTCTAGCCTCACAAATGCCCTACAAATGCCCCTGGTTTGACTGTAAAAGCACAAACACACTCCTGCTTTCATTGGAAAGTTTTTCCAGAAGTGCAGTTTTTAATGGCTGTCCAACAACTTAATGGTCAGGTGTCTACATAATTTTGGAAATAAAGTGTAATAATTTACAGAAATGGTTTTCTATCTGAATGTACAGCAAATTCCACCAATAACTGCAATAAAATATTAATAATAATAATAATTAGTATTATATTATTATTATTATTATTACGTTATTATTATTCATTATTAATAATTATATTTTTTATTATTTTATCATTGTGTTGTTATTACTATTATTATTATTCATTATTAATATATATATTTTTATTATTTTATTATTGTGTTGTTGTTATTACTATTATTATTATTATTAATTATTATTATTCATTATTAATAACTATATTTTTATTATTTTATTACTGTTTTGCCGTTATTATTATTATTATTATTATTCATTATTATTAATTGCTATTATTATTCATTATTATTGTTCATAATTATTCTTATTATTGTTATTATTATTCATTATTATTATTTATTAATAATAATTATATTGTTATTATTTTATTGTTTTGTAGTTATTATTATTATTATTATTATTATTATTATTCGTTAGTACTGATTCATTATTATTCATTATTAATAATTATATTTTTTATTATTTTAGTATTGTTTTGTAGTTATTTTTATTATATTATTATTATATTACTACTATTATTATTATTATAGTTATTATTCATTATTATTTATTATTATTATTATTATTATTATTCATTAATAATTGTAATTTTTTTTTATTTTATTATTGTTGTTTTTATTCAATATTATTATAAATAAAAGTTCTGTGACGGAATATCAGAACTCTTATACATCTTTCCAGTCATGCCATAATACAGATGTGCCCCCATGAATCTGTAACCCCAAATGTAGTTCCATACGCAACCAAAACACATGTTGTACCGATGACTGAGCTACTAGCATCATCCGATACTCTTTCCTTCCTCTGACAAAAATCTGATCTGCTGCAAAGAGTGTAATAATATCCAGCTGCAGAAGCAATCTGGGGGCTGCTTTTCTAAAACTGAACAAATTAGTGAATGAAGGGGGGTAACACTGGGCGCTGAATGGGCTTTATTACTTCTAGTGATGCGAGATGAGGACCAAACCCCAGTGTCAAGGGCACATGTTGCTGCCTGGCACACAGTCTACCAGCTGGGACATTGTGGCAGTCAGCTTTAGAACATCTGGATTATCATTCATTCATTCATTCATTCATTTACTGTTTGTTTTACCACTGCTTGATTTTACTCAGGGTCGCAGTGGGTATGATTCACTAGGCGTAAGGTAGGAAACAGTTCTCCAGTCCATCACAGGGCAACATCTGGATATAATAGTGTTAATAACTCATTTAGAAGCGCAAGCAATTGAAATTGATCAGCAATATTAGAGTAATAAATCTTTACTTTAACACAATTTTACTACTTTTCAGTCAGACTACCCAGCACTGTTGTTATATGTTAGTGTTTATGTTTATGAATGTCTGGACCCGTTAACCACCAGCCAGGAGCCATATGTACAGCCCGCTGAGAGAGATGAACATGACAGAGAAAAGCGACCGGCAGTATCGAGACAAAACCAAGCAAGTGGAAAAGTCCTCTGGGCATCAGAACCCAGCGGGGCGATATGATAAATGAACAGGACAGAAAAAGCTTGAGTGTGATAAAGTAGCTGGCGGATGGACGACAGCACGCGGAAGAAAGTGATAAACATGACAAAGCTAATGTACGACGGTGCCGGAACGGAAAGGCAGAGACGGATCGATGAAGATGATTGAGGATGAAAAGCGACAGCCGTCGTCGACGTAAGCGTAAAACGTAGCAGCTTAGCAACGTCAGGTTAAACAAGAGATCATCTAATAACCCAACCAGTCTGAGAGCTGATTTATCTTTATTTCGTCCTTTAGGTGACATTGTAAAGGATGATATATTCTTCATTCACTCCTGTCTGGATACAGGATCGGTTAATAAATCTAATAATAATAATAATATATACACTAGATGGCTGAAAGTATTTGCACACCTGACCGTGAGCTTGTTGGACATCTCATTTTAAAAACAAATGAATAAAAATAGAGTAGACTGACCTCTATGTGATACTTTCAGCTACAACAACAGCTTCTTACAGTGCTGACACAATAATGTCATTGGTCCAGGTCTTTTTCTTATTGTTGGCTTTAGGTGCATATTTGAACCTTTAGTCGTTTCCAATATACTCAAAAATCAAACATGACTCTAATCCCCTTTCAGTATCATTAAAAAAATTGATGATGCACCACAGATTTCTACACCAATCATCAGAAGCACTTTGTTAATACAGAGCTGCTGAAAGCTGATTTTGTTCTGCAAAAGTCCTGCTGTAGAAAAATGAAGCTCTGTTTATACTTCAAACATCAAAGTGCTTAATTCTGATTCACAGCTCAAATTGTTTAAATAATAATAATAATAATAATAATATAATACAAATAATAATAATTAATAATAATAATATGATGCTGATGCTAATAATAATAATGAAGTAATAATGATATTACTACTACTACAAATAATAATAATAATAACAATTAATAATAATAATTATAATAATAATAATAATAATTATTATTATTATTATTATAAAAATAATAATAATTAATACAAATAATAATTAATAATGATAATAATAATAATAATAATATTGTAATAATAATTATAATATAACAATAAAATAATATGGAGCTAATGATAATGCTAATAATAATAAGTAATAATGCTATTACTACTACTACAAATAATAATAATAATAATAATAATATTGTAATAACAATATAATAATAAAAATAATATGGAGCTGATGATAGTCATAATACTACCATTACTACTAATAATAACGATATGGTGATATTATTAATAGTAATAAAAATAAGAACAATAATATGATGGTGACGACAATAATAATACTGTTACTACTACTTCTACTACTACTTCTAATAATAATAATAATAATAATAATAATAATAATAATAATGACATGACGATGATGAGTTCAATGTATGCAGTGCTTTTCACATACACAAGGCCACTAGAGGAGAGGAAAACAACAAAACCTGTTGACATGACAAAACCAAGACATGAAGGAAGAGCAAGGAGCAGTAAAGAGGAAAATATTTAGTTGGCTTTTGAAGGAAGAGATAGAAGAGCAGTTATGAAGAGATTGTGGGAGAGAATTCTAGAGTTTGGGGGCAGTGACACTCAAAAACCTGCAGCCTACAGAGTCAAGTCAGAGGTCTAGAAGATCTGAGAGAACGGGTGGGATGATAAGGATGAAGGAGCTCACCATGGTGGATAGGGGCAAGGTAGATAGGGGTGAAGTAAATAAAAGCGAGGCCATGAAGGGCTTAATAATAGGGTCAAGTCATATTTATTTGTATAGCACTATTTATAATTATTTGGAAGGAAAACCGAGCAAACCAAGGGCAACAGTGACAACTTTTTATTAGGGCTGTCACGTGATTACAATTTTTAATCGAGATTAATCGCGTTTAAAGAACCAAATTAATCGCAATTAATCGCCAACTAATAACTAAGCACAATTTGAACAGTTATACACATTTTTATTGCAATAAAAATTCATACAATTATGATAAAATAATTTAATCTAAAATATTTTTAGAAAGCCAGCCAATGCCTATATAGAGTTGTTAACAGCTACCCATCTTTCAGCCAGTTATTCAAAATGACAAGTCTGTTCACATTATCTGACAAAAGTGAGGATCTTTTCCTGTTCATAACCCTGCCACTGAAAACAGGCGCTCATAGCGCCTCAGAGCAGTCAGAGCGCAGGGTCAGCCACCTTACAGCGCCCCTGGAGCAGACAGGGTTAAGGGCCTTGCTCAAGGACCCAACAGTGGATGCATAGCAGAGCCCGGTTCAAATCCAGGCTCTGCTATGCATCCACTGTTGGGTCCTTGAGCACACCGGGGTCCCGAGCTTTAGCTGCCCATCACTGCTGGTTTGACTTACCATTCACTGAGAGGGAATTAACATGAAATTAAAGCTGCACAAAGACTAAACCATAATGACAAATGAGACTAATTAAGATGCGAAGCGAAACCCCTCTCCCCCACCCCCACCTCCTCCACGTTAACCGTCTGACCCTTGACATGCTATTTCCCAGGTTCAGGAGTGTGTGTGTGCTATTAAAGCATTCGCTAAAGTATCTCTGACAGCGGAACAGCAATGAGAATGCTAATGAGACTTCTGACGTAACGACGCATAAAAAATCAGTCACCCATGCACAAAACTGAAACCACCAACACAATTACAGAAGAAGTACTACTACTGAGTACTAATGATACTTAGTAGTTATACTAAGTTATAATACTTATTAGTTGTGGCGCGCTAAGAGTAAAGGCACCAACGGGCTCTGCGTGTTCCACTGTTGCCAGATTGGGCGGTTTTCCTCTAAATTAGGCGTTTTTTTTTCCGAAAAACAATTTAATGGAAATTAAATAACTCTTCTATTTAACAGAAAATATTCAGTTTTAAGAAGCCCCAGCATTGTAGAAGGATATTAAAAGTAAAGTCAATTTTCAATGCTGATTTGGCTTAATAGTGCTGGTCAGAATGTGTCATCAGAGTCTCATCAGTACACACAAGTTTGCAGTCAAATGATAAAGTATTGCAAAGGAATATCTTTGAAATTCTTCCTCATAATGTTAAGGTTATAGGCTATATTTTAGTTTTTCACTTGTCAGGGAAAATGAGAAAAAAAATAAAAAGCTTATTATGCTAGGCTTGATGTAATTCTACATTACATTCACTGCCTGTATAGGTAAACAAGTGAGTGACCAAAACATTACTAGATCAACAGCCACTTGCCACATACAAAAAATAAGGTATCAGACAGTTTCTGTGCCACCCCTGTGTGAGCAATGGTCTCAGTCTGGCCATCCATATAGAAATTGTCTGGCTCCGCCACTGTACACAGTTGAAAAAGAAGCAGACGAAATAGCTGATAAGAGAGGAAGGACTAATTCAGTGGTGTATTCAGCTTTATTCAGTATTATTCATATCGATATCGAAATTATATCGTATCGACCGAAAATAGGAGTTATATCGTGATATAAATTTTAGCCATATCGTCCAGCCCTAATACAAATAGAACCTTTAATAAATGATCTAGGAGAGTAAAAATAGTAACACCCCTTGATGATTTCAAAAGGAAACCAAACACCTTAGCCAAAGAAAGAACAAAACACCATGGTAAAAATAATTGTGACTATTAAGAGAGCAAATCCATCTATTACGCAATACGCATATCCACACACTATTTATTGAACAGTCTGAGGATGATCTGACACTTCATGAATTATTTTGATCATTCAAATACACTGTGTGGACAAAAGTATTGAGATGCCCCTTCTATGTTTTGAAGTGGTAATATATATATATATATATACAGTGTATCACGAAAGTGAGTACACCCCTCACATTTCTGCAAATATTTCATTATATCTTTTCATGGGACAACACTATAGACATGAAACTTGGATATAACTTAGAGTAGTCAGTGTACAGCTTGTATAGCAGTGTAGATTTACTGTCTTCTGAAAAGAACTCAACACACAGCCATTAATGTCTAAATAGCTGGCAACATAAGTGAGTACACCCCACAGTGAACATGTCCAAATTGTGCCTAAAGTGTCAATATTTTGTGTGACCACCATTATTATCACTGCCTTAACCCTCCTGGGCATGGAATTCACCAGAGCTGCACAGGTTGCTACTGGAATCCTCTTCCACTCCTCCATGATGACATCACGGAGCTGGTGGATGTTAGACACCTTGAACTCCTCCACCTTCCACTTGAGGATGCGCCACAGGTGCTCAATTGGGTTTAGTCCATCACCTTTACCTTCAGCTTCCTCAGCAAGGCAGTTGTCATCTTGGAGGTTGTGTTTGGGGTCGTTATCCTGTTGGAAAACTGCCATGAGGCCCAGTTTTCGAAGGGAGGGGATCATGCTCTGTTTCAGAATGTCACAGTACATGTTGGAATTCATGTTTCCCTCAATGAACTGCAGCTCCCCAGTGCCAGCAACACTCATGCAGCCCAAGACCATGATGCTACCACCACCATGCTTGACTGTAGGCAAGATACAGTTGTCTTGGTACTTCTCACCAGGGCGCCGCCACACATGCTGGACACCATCTGAGCCAAACAAGTTTATCTTGGTCTCGTCAGACCACAGGGCATTCCAGTAATCCATGTTCTTGGACTGCTTGTCTTCAGCAAACTGTTTGCTGGCTTTCTTGTGCGTCAGCTTCCTTCTGGGATGACGACCATGCAGACCGAGTTGATGCAGTGTGCGGCGTATGGTCTGAGCACTGACAGGCTGACCTCCCACGTCTTCAACCTCTGCAGCAATGCTGGCAGCACTCATGTGTCTATTTTTTAAAGCCAACCTCTGGATATGACGCCGAACACGTGGACTCAACTTCTTTGGTCGACCCTGGCGAAGCCTGTTCCGAGTGGAACCTGTCCTGGAAAACCGCTGTATGACCTTGGCCACCATGCTGTAGCTCAGTTTCAGGGTGTTAGCAATCTTCTTATAGCCCAGGCCATCTTTGTGGAGAGCAACAATTCTATTTCTCACATCCTCAGAGAGTTCTTTGCCATGAGGTGCCATGTTGAATATCCAGTGGCCAGTATGAGAGAATTGTACCCAAAACACCAAATTTAACAGCCCTGCTCCCCATTTACACCTGGGACCTTGACACATGACACCAGGGAGGGACAACGACACATTTGGGCACAATTTGGACATGTTCACTGTGGGGTGTACTCACTTATGTTGCCAGCTATTTAGACATTAATGGCTGTGTGTTGAGTTATTTTCAGAAGACAGTAAATCTACACTGCTATACAAGCTGTACACTGACTACTCTAAGTTATATCCAAGTTTCATGTCTATAGTGTTGTCCCATGAAAAGATATAATGAAATATTTGCAGAAATGTGAGGGGTGTACTCACTTTTGTGATACACTGTATATATATCTACAGTATATCTTTTATGCATTTTCTCCCCTCAATACGATGTATTTGAGACCCCAGCTCTGGTTCCAGCATGTGTTTTTACCGCTGCACCACCTGAGCGACCTTGAACTGGTTTAAAGAAACTCCAGTGTACTGCACAAACTGCTTTCAATTGAGGCTTTCATGACCCACATCTTTCTTGACAACACTTTTGACTAAATGGGCACAAATTCCCACAGACGTGCATCAAAGACTTGTGAGAGACTTCTCAAAATAGTGACTTGTTATTATAGCAGTAGTGGAGCACAGCAGATAAGGAACTGGACCAGTAATTAAATGGTTGCTGGTTCAAGCCTTGCCACAGCTAAGTTGGGTCCCTGAGCAAGGCCCTTAACCCTTAATTGCTTAAACTGTATTCAGTCATAACTGTAAGGCACTCTGGATAAAAGCATCTGATAAATGCTGCAAATGTAAATCTACAAAGTTTGTAGCTCAGTGGTTAAGGTACTGGACTAGTAATCAAGCCCTATTGAATCAAGCCCTATTGAATCAAGCCTCCTAGTGCTCTTGGAGCTCATGTTTGTGCCACGCCCCTCTCCAGGAGCAAATGTTGGAGGCGGTCTTGTTTTCGATCCCTTTGCAAGAATTGGTCAATGAAGCTAATGATCCACAGCTGCTCCTTGTTACAGGTAATGTGCAAGGCATTTAAGGGAGCAGCTGTGGATCCTTCAGCGGAGACTATTTTGGTTTGGTTTGTTTTGGTCTTTATGCTTATGTTTTGGTCAAGTTTGGTATTCTTGCTCATGTAAGTTTGGTTTGTCATGTTTAGTCTTGTTCATGTATAGAAGTCTTGTTTAGTCTTGTTCATGTTTTGTGTTAATCTGTCCTGTTTAGGTTTAGCATTCTTGGCTTAGGGTCTAGTATAGATAGTCAGGTTGCATGTGTTAGCTTAGTTTAGAGCTTAGAATTGTTTAGGTTCTTGTTTCTTGTGT
The DNA here is from genome assembly GCF_030014385.1 of Trichomycterus rosablanca. NCBI lineage: Eukaryota > Metazoa > Chordata > Actinopteri > Siluriformes > Trichomycteridae > Trichomycterus > Trichomycterus rosablanca. The sequence continues at coordinate 35,540,342 of NC_085995.1, forward strand.
TTAGCATTAGCATTTTAGCATAGCATTTAGCTTAGGTCTTGTGTTCGTATGTCCTGTCTTGTGTACCCTTGTTTTGTCTTTTGTTATTATTAAACACCTTGTCTAACAGCATCTCTGCGTGTGTGTCCGCCCCTCTTGTCCTGTTATCCCAATTCGTTACAAATGTGATGTCCAACAAGCTCATGGTCGAGTGTCCAAATATTTCTGGCCATATAGTGAGTGTCAACATAAACATGAAGCTATTTTAAATAATTATGTGAAATTTAACAGCAACCCTTTGTAGTTAGCAGGCAAAACAAATGAAGGCTTGATTATGAACTGTTATAACCACTGTATGTAAGCAAAAATAGGGCTGTATTAAATAATGCATGGTGTGTGTTCTGTGCAACCGTTTAGATGCAAATTGTGCTGCTCTTTTATTATCCTCATGCAAATACAAGAATCTCAGACTCCCCCACTCACTTGCACACACACATACACACACACACACACACACACACACACATTAGTCTGCCGTGTACTTGTAAAGAGCTGGTAGGAGGAATGAAAAGCAAAGAACATGTTTTTATGTTGCTTTTCACGTATTATGTAGCATATCTGGCAACCTGGCGATGATGCTATTTATGATTATCACACTGATTAAACAGATTAAACACGGATTTGTAGAACTGTGATTCAACACTTCATCAAATCTATTCTAGAGCTGTTCTGTTAGAATGAAACAATACACGTGTGCCAGCCAATCAGAAACAAGGATGTTCAGTGGTGTAAGTGCTACACAGTCTGATTACTGTCTGAATAAAATTGCATATGAATATTCATCTAAATACAATAACTCAGATCACATCAGAACCACATCACATCAGAACCACATCACATCAGATCCACATCACATCAGAACCACATCACATCAGATCCACATCACATCAGATCCACATCACATCAGATCCACATCACATCAGAACCACTTCACATCAGAACCACATCACATCAGAACCACATCACATCAGATCCACATCACATCAGAACCACTTCACATCAGATCCACATCACATCAGAACCACATCACACCAGATCCACATCACATCAGATCCACATCACACCAGAACCACATCACATCAGAAGCACATCACATCAGAAGCACATCACATCAGATCCACATCACACCAGAACAACATCACATCAGAACCACATCACATCAGATCCACATCACATCAGAAGCACATCACATCAGATCCACATCACATCAGAAGCACATCATATCAGATCCACATCACATCAGATCCACATCACATCAGAACCACATCACATCAGATCCACATCACATCAGAACCACATCACATCAGATCAACATCACATCAGAACCAGTTCACATCAGAACCACATCACATCAGATCCACATCACATCAGATCCACATCACATCAGAACCACATCACACCAGAACCACATCACATCAGAAGCACATCACATCAGAACCACTTCACATCAGAACCACATCACATCAGAACCACTTCACATCAGAACCACATCACATCAGATCAGAACCACATCACATCAGATCCACATCACATCAGATCCACATCACACCAGAACCACATCACAATCGAAGCACATCACATCAGATCCACATCACACCAGAACCACATCACACCAGAACCACATCACATCAGAACCACATCACATCCGAAGCACATCACATCAGAAGCACATCACATCAGAAGCACATCACATCAGAACCACATCACATCAGAACCACTTCACATCAGATCCACATCACATCAGATCCACATCACATCAGAACCACATCACACCAGATCCACATCACATCAGATCCACATCACACCAGAACCACATCACATCAGAAGCACATCACATCAGAAGCACATCACATCAGATCCACATCACACCAGAACAACATCACATCAGATCCACATCACATCAGAAGCACATCACATCAGATCCACATCACATCAGAAGCACATCACATCAGATCCACATCACATCAGATCCACATCACATCAGAACCACATCACATCAGATCCACATCACATCAGAACCACATCACATCAGATCAACATCACATCAGAACCAGTTCACATCAGAACCACATCACATCAGATCCACATCACATCAGATCCACATCACATCAGAACCACATCACACCAGAACCACATCACATCAGATCCACATCACATCAGAAGCACATCACATCAGAAGCACATCACATCAGAACCACTTCACATCAGAACCACATCACATCAGAACCACTTCACATCAGAACCACTTCACATCAGAACCACATCACATCAGATCAGAACCACATCACATCAGATCCACATCACATCAGATCCACATCACACCAGAACCACATCACAATCGAAGCACATCACATCAGATCCACATCACACCAGAACCACATCACACCAGAACCACATCACATCAGAACCACATCACATCCGAAGCACATCACATCAGAAGCACATCACATCAGAAGCACATCACATCAGAACCACATCACATCAGATCCACATCACATCAGAAGCACATCACATCAGATCCACATCACATCAGATCCACATCACATCAGAACCACATCACATCAGAACCACATCACATCAGAACCACTTCACATCAGAACCACATCCACATCACATCAGAACCACATTACATCAGAACCACATCACATCAGATCCACATCACCAGGTCATCACCAACAAAAAACAGCATGAATATTTTCAAAAATACATTTCCCATGATACTTGAGGTTAGATCTCTAAATCCTGGTCTAAGCTCTTTCTTTCTTACTTTCTTTCTTTCTTAATTTATTTATTTATTTTTTTTCTTCATTTCTTTTCTTTCTTTTCTTTCTTTCTTTCTTTCTTTCTTTCTTTCTTTCTTTCTTTCTTTCTTTCTTTCTTTCTTTCTTTCTTTCTTTCTAGAATTGTTTTTGAGTTTGGTTTTACAAGAACATGAACAACACTGAGGTATTTGAGTTTAAGTGGTGTCATAATGATGCAGTGTGGTAGAGGGTGAGTTGATCTTTGCTAGCCCATGGAGCTCATGGTCGGGTGTGGAAACCCTTTTTATGTCTTGTTTTTGATTTTCTGTTATCTGTAATCAACCTGATGTTTTTTAATGTTTGAATAAAGGTTTTTGTAAAATTCAAAATTCTTTCTTATTCTTTATTTATTTATTTACTTAAATCATAGTCTGAGCTTCTTTCTTTCTTTCTTTCTTTCTTTCTTTCTTTCTTTCTTTCCTTTTCTTTTTTTTCTTTCTTTCTTTCTGCCTCACTATTCTATATCTATCAGCTGGGTCTGATCTAAAGGCAGTACAGTTCTGACATTTCACCAGCACAATCAGCCGCTGCTGCACCCGCGGGAGAATTTACGACCTACCTTTTGACGGATCTCCTCCTCCATCTTGACGGGCGAGCCGAACTCCGCCACCTGCCGCACACCCTCGCTGGCGTATCCTCCGTATTCCCAAACCACGTAGTTTCTGGAGTGAGAGGCGCCGATCAGAGCTGACCAGTGATTGGCGCGCCCTTTAGGGAACAAACACGACCTTTAGAAATCAGCAGTGAGGACCGTCTGAGCGAAAGGTGAATGAAAGCATTTTATTTAAATATCGACCGGTAAGGTAGAAGTGATGTGGGGGGAATGATAATCATGTGACTCAGTATTCTGTTTTAGTACATCATCATGTGTTAGAAATATACAGTAGAAACACACATTTTAGTTTTGCTTTACATGTTAAACACATTTATTATGATTATTATAAACAAGTATTATTAAAATGACTATGAATACATGAAGATAACTATAAATCATTAAACATGCAGTGCTGAAAACATGTATTTAGCCCCCCAGATACTCCTTTTGTTAAGACCAAAAAAAAATTTAACTCCCAAGAATCAATATGACCGCATACACAGACTAGGCATAACAGTATGACCACTGACAGGTGAAGTGAATAACACTGATTATCTCTTCATCATGGCACCTGTTAGTGGGGGGGGGTATATTAGGCAGCAAGTGAACATTTTATCCTCAATGGTGATGTGTTAGAAGCAGGAAAAATGGACAAACGTGAGGATTTAAACGAGTTTGACAAGGGCCAAATTGTGATTGCTAGATGACTGGGTCATCTGGGCATCTCCAAAACTGCAGCTCTTGTGGGGTGTTCCCAATCTGCAGTGGTCAGTATTTATCAAAAGTGGCCCAAGAAAGGAACAGTGGTAAACCAGCGACAGGGTCATGGCAAAGGCTGGGCCATGTGGTTCGATCCAAGAGACGAGCTTCAACCAGCTGAAGAAGTTAATGCTGGTTCTGATAGAAAGGTGTCAGAATACACAGTGCATCACAGTTTGTTGTGTATGGGGGACCAACACAACATTAGGAAGGTGGCCATAATGTTATGCCTGATCGGTGTATATGACAATATGGGAGAAGCACTGTTTATCATTGGATGGACAAAAATACATTTCTTGTTGCAGAGGCGGACTGTGTTAAGTGACAACAGATTTGCAAAGTACTCCTGAGCCTATGTGGCTTTATTTATCATAGTAGAACAACAGCTTCTCATACATTGCTGGCTGAGTGCTCAAAGGTCACGCACATTTAACAGTGGTTTATGGACTGTATGGATTAAGATTTCTCTGGAGATCCTGAATCTTTTTATAATATTAAGTACGGTAGATGGGCCGCTCAGGTGGCGCAGCGGTAAAAACACATGCTGGAACCAGAGCTGGGATCTCGAATACATCGTATCGAACCTCAACTCTGCCTGCCGGCTGGGCTGAGCAGCCACATGAACAACGATTGGCCTGTTGTTCAGATAGTGGTGGGAATAATTAAATCCGGATAGGGTCTCTCTCATAACTAATGCAATTACGATCTCTGCTGGCTGATTGATGGCGCCTGCACAGAGATGGGAAAAGAGTGCTCTCAGGGTGTGTCTCTCCGTACACAGTGCTGAGCTGCACTGCACTCGTCAAAGTGCAGGTGATAAGATGCATACAGCATGCTGCCCACGTGTCGGAGGGGGCGTGGGTTAGCTTCGTTCTCCTCAATCAGAGCAGGGATCGGCATTGGTGGAGAGGAAGCATGACACATTTGGGCGACTGGACGCACTAAAAGGGAGAAAAAGGAGAGAAAATGCATAAATAAAATAAATAAAAAAAAGCACGGTAGATGGTGTAAAACCTAATCTTGCTCTGAGAAATGTTTTTCAACTAAGTGGTGAACCATGACCCATCTTTGCTTTGATTTTTACACCCCATCATGATATCATCACCTGTTAGCAACTCACCTTGCTAACAGGTGACTTAAATTTAACTTGAATTTTCTATAAACTTTTCAACTAAGTTTCTTAACTTGAACTTTTAACCTATTTTTTAAGTTACAGGCATTAAATTTAAAAGTAGTTGATATTTACAGAAGACAGTTACAGTGGTGTTCAAAAAAATAGCAGTGATTTTAAAAAAGTGAATAAAGCACAAAATCATTCTAATAACTTTTATTTCCATAAATGCAAATGCACTGAAAATACTACACTTTCAATTCAAAATCAAAACATTAACAAAATTTAGCCAGTTTGTGTTCATCCTTTACAGAAAGTTAAGAAAAAGGAATATTAGGCTGTTCAAAAAAATTGCAGTGCCAGCATTTTTCTTTAAAAACTCAAAAAATGTATCTATAAACTGAAAAAAATGTTTGAGGTTTCACTTTACTTTAAATTACTGAACTAATATTTAGTGGCATAACAATTTTTTTCTGAGATCTGTGTTGCATGGAGTCGACCAACCTCTGGCACCTCTGAACAGGTATTCCAGTCCAGGATGATTAGACTACATTCCACAGTTCTTCTGCAATTTTGGGTTTTGCCTCAAAAAAACGTGTTTCAGACGTCAGCCCACAAGTTCTCTCTGGGATTGAAGTCAGGGGATTGGGCTGGCCACTCTATTACCTCAGTCTTGTTTGTCTGTAATCAAGATGTTTTGGGTCATTGTCATGTTGAAACACCCATTTTAAGGACATTTCTTCTTCGACATAGGGCAACATGATCTCCTCAAGTATTCTGATATATTTAAACTGATCCATGATCCCTCGTATGCCATAAATAGGTGTAACACCATGGTATGAAAAACATCCCCATATCATCATTTTGTACCACCATGCTTTACTGTCTTCACAGTGTACTGTGGCTTGAATTCAGTGCTCGGAGGTTGTCTGACATACTGTCTACGGCCACTAGACCTAAAAAGAACGATTTTGCTTTCACCAGTCCACAAAATGTTGAGCCATTTCTCTTTGGACCAGTCAATGTGTTCCTTGGCAAATTTTACCCCATTCAGGACATGTCTTTTTCTTAACAACGGGACTTTGCAAGGAGTTCTTGATGGTAAATTGGCTTCACTTAATCATCTTCTGTACTTACTGGTAACTTCAGATGTTCCTTGATCTTTCTGGAGGTGATTATTGGCTGAACCTTTGCCATTTTGGCTATTCTTCGATCCTTTCGAATAGTAGTTCCACGCTTCCTTCTGTGTCTTTCAGGTTTTGGTTGTCACTTCAAGGCATTTGAGATCATTTTAGATGAGCAGCCTATAATTTGCTGCAACTTCTCTGTATGTTTTTTCCCTCTACAATCAACTTTTTAATCAAAGTACGCTTTGTTCTACTAAAAACAGTGATTTATCAGGTTAATGGTGTTGGACTGCTATTTTTTTTAACACCACTGTAAGTTGGTAACAGTGGAAATCTATTCATCTATTCTTTGTACTTTAGACAGTTAAATAAACGTTTTCCGTTTGCAACTGTGACCAGACTTTCAACAGCTACCCTTGTAGAGCTGTCCAATCAGAGACCAGAATACAGTACAGCCGTACCATGATGTCTGTATATTGATTTTCCTCCCACGGTAAAGAATTATTCGTTTCTCGATCCAAAGGCATGGTAGGTGGTCTGGCACTGCCAGTTCTATACCTGCCACTGTGTATTTCCACTCTGTCTGTTTCCTGAGCAATTATGATTCCTGCTGATGTTCTATCTTTAGCAAATCACTGACTGTACGCTGCAGACATGAACACAGCTAATCAGGACGGAGGAGGTAGGAGCCCACTTCCTGTTTGTTTTACAGTCAGAAATGAGGAAGGATTTACACTGCTGTGAATGTAACACTAAATGATATCATTTAATAATGTCAAAGAATGTATTAAAACCCACCTGTCAGATGTTTAAGAAGCCACCCACTTTTGTACCAGGGCTGTTATAAACACTTGGCTTCACATTGGAACTAGTTTGTGCTGTTACTCTGTGAGAGAACTGAATCAAATAGTAAGCCTATTTCTATTTTTTAGATTAAGGCTGGTCACCAAAGTTGAAGACAGTGTTTTGTGTGTGTTATGGATTTAACTTAATCCTGTGTTAAATCCTGTTCTTGTTACAAGTTGTTTCACATTTTTTCCCAACTAAGGTCGTTTTGGATTTGTGCTCACTGGTCCTGATCTCTGCTCTGCCTAAAAACAAAGGGTCACAATCTGAATCTACTGTACATAGAGAAGGAAAAGAATAAAACACATGTAACCACAACTTAATATAACTAAACTCTTAAAATTATTATATTAACCATGGATTTACAGTATAAGCTTATTAATGTTCTTTGTTTTTTGCTATTTGGACTTCTGGTAGATGCTAACTGCATATCGTTGCTTTGTACTTGTACACTGACCAATAACAATACAGTTGAATCTATCTATTTGTCTATCTGTCTGTCTGTCTATCTATCTATCTATTTGTCTGTCTGTCTATCTATCTATATCTATCTGTCTATCTATAAATCTACCTGTCTGTCTGTCTGTCTGTCTGTCTATCAGGGTATCTATCTATCTGTCTGTCTGTCTGCCTGTCTATATATATATATTAGGGCTGTCGAAGTTAACGCGATAATAACGCATTAACGCGACCTCAATTTAACGCGATTAAAAAAATTAGTGCCATTAACGCAAATTCTAGTTCATGTTGACACTTGACTGGTAGAACAAACGTTTTAATGTCGGACTTGCCACCGTTTTTCATTTGCGGTTTGTTAACATAATGTAACCGATCGTGGTAGTGATGTACTTGCATAATAAAGAAATAAATACACGCTATATTCACAAGTTGTCGGGAGCAGAACACTTTATTACACTTAATTAACTTCTTCTTCTGTACCGAATACCGGAAAGCTGAGTCGAGCACGTTAGTTCATGAACTATGGAAGCCCCAAAGGGTCAAAACACACTCACTTCGTGTAGAAACGTCCATCAAACCATCGTCACGATACAACCACAGAAAAGTCTGTTACAATAACTACGCCTTATCCCACCTAAAGCACCGCTGATCTACAATGTTTGCTGATGGAGAAATTCTAACCTACAATCTGACATTTACTGCCTAGTATGTGAGTGAATAAACTCCCTTACAGTTTTCTCTTGTCCCAGCAGTTTTTAACATCAGTACATTTAGCATAAAATGTGTTCACCATTTTAATTGTAACATTTCACTTAAAAATCCTTGTTTTCTATAACATTTACACAGATTTTTTTTAATGCGATTAATCGCGATTAACTATATGAAATTCTGAGATTAATCGCGATTAAAAATTTTAATCGTTTGACAGCCCTAATATATATATATATATATATATATATATATATATATATATATATATATATATATATATATATATATATATATATATATTAGGGCTTTTGAGATTTCAATTTTTAATCTAACTATTTTTATTTGGCTGTTTGTGCCACATACATGTGTGTCTCTGTGGTAATTAACTGTATTTCAGATGAATTAGGATGTAAAGCTCATGAACTGTACACGGAACTTTACAAACACTGTTGTTAAATGGATCACAATATACTGTATAAAGCAGACAGGTCCGCGATCGGGTTTTATACGGCCCGCATCTTCTGTCTTAAATTGTTCAAACAGAAAAAGTAATCAATTATCGTCGCTGTCCGATGAAAACTACTTTTAGCGGTTTTCACTTTTTTTACGTGTTGATGAAAAGATGAATGAAATCACGCAATCTTTGTAACGAGTATTTCCATTGGCTGCTAGAGCTGTCCATCAAAACCGCATATCTCCGCCTCCTTCCCCTCCGGTCTCTACAGTTTATTCAGGTTATTCTATCACATGGTTATTTACATGATTTATATTTGTGATGTTTGTAGTTTTTTGAAAACACATTTGTATCTGATATTTAAATGGACTAAGCGTGTACATGGACTGTATTAATTAACACTTTTTATAGCTACAGTCAATAACTTATATATAATGTCTGGTAACTTGATTGTTTTAGGTATTTATAGGTGTTTAAATGGTAATGTACAGTAGAACAGTATTTCCCAGTCTTGTTTCTGCACAAACACAGTATTAAAAGGTTTTCTTAATAGATCTATGAAATAATCATATCTGTGTTTTGATGCTTTATTGATGCATAATATTAGATTAAAATATTTCGAAAAGCATGATTTCTGAGTTAGCCAGAAAACTTCAGCAAAATGTCAAGTATTGTTCAATATGAATTTCTTTTTTCTCTTTTGTCTTATGGTTCTGTATGCCAGGAAATACTCCAAAGGTAGCCATGCATATTTTATTGTTTAAAATAATGTCATCAGGGACTGCTGGCCCTCAGGCACTTTCACATTATCAAATCTGGCCCTCCTCGAGAAAAGTTTGGACACCACTGGTATAAACGCTTTAACACAGTTAACGATGTGGGCCTACATGAAATTATACGAGATGCACAGGGGTGTAACTGGGGGGGGGGGTTTGGTACACCTGTTTTCAGTGTCAGGGTTATGAACAGGAAAAGATCCTAAATTTTGTCAGATAATGTGCTTTCTAAAATGAATTTAGATTTAATAATTTTATCATATTTTATTAATGTTTTTATTGGTAAACATGTTCCTGCAATAAAAATGTGCATAACTGTTCAAATTTTGCTTAAATATTAGTTTGCGATTAATTGAGATTAATCGCCATTAATTTTGTTCTTTAATCGCGATTAATCTCGATAAAAAATTTTAACCGCGTGACAGCCCTTATATATATAGATATATATATACAGTATATATACGTATATATATATAATAATTGAATCTGTGTGTTTCAGCCATAACAATTGCTAACAGGTGTAATAAATCAATTATATAAAGAAAAGTATATGCTTCCAAATTTGCAGCAACATTTACAGACACCCATCCCAGTTACTAAGTTCAGGTGTTTCAGCCACACCCATTGCTAACAAGTACAGAAAATTAACTATATGTGTTACGGGAAGGGTGGGTGGTGGACCCAAGAGCAGAGCTCTAGCTTTATTTATTTTTCCAGGTAACCTGTGAATGTGGACTAATATATAATAAAAACAAGGTATGAGGTGTAGCAAGTGTGCTTGTGTACTTTTAGTGTTAAGTGTCTGAGGCTGGATTCAAACCAGTAACTCAGGGAACCAGGGAGCTGCGCTTTACCACTGCTCTACAGGAGGAGTGGCAAAGCACATGGAAAACCAACTCAAAAGGCAGTGGTAAAAAGGCGGGAACAGCAAACAAAGGAGACGCCAAAAAATGGCGTGCTCAAACAAAGGGAGATACTGATAGCTGAACCAACACAAAATAATCCTCAGCCACTGGGCTGGAAATACTCTTAACAAAATTTTTTTTATTTTTGTTAATAAATAAACTTAAATGACAAGGAGCTGAACTCTCCTTTCAACACAAATTATCTCAGTTAGTCTACAATTATATTCCTTTGTTTCAGCTTTATTTTATTTTTCTTTATCTCTCTTTTCTTTTCTCTTTCTTTTCTCTTTCTTTTCTTTTTCTTTTCTGTTCTTTTCTCTTTCTTTTCTTTTTCTTTTCTGTTCTTTTCTCTTTCTTTTCTCTTTGTTTTCTGTTCTTTTTCTTTTCTTTTCTTTTCGTTTTACTTTTCATTTCTCTTTCTTTTCTTTTTCTTTTCTCTTTCTTTTCTTTTTCTTTTCTCTTTCTTTTCTGTTCTTTTCTTTTTTCTTTTCTCTCTCTTTTCTTTTCTTTTCTTTTCTCTTTACTTTTCTTTTCTCTTTCTTTTCTTTTTCTTTTCTCTTTCTTTTCTTTTTTCTTTCTTTTCTTTTCTTTTCTTTTCTGTTCTTTTCTCTTTCTTTTCTTTTTCTTTTCTGTTCTTTTTCTTTTCTTTTCTCTCTTTTCTTTTCTTTTCTTTTCTCTTTACTTTTCTTTTCTCTTTTCTCTTTCTTTTCTTTTTCTTTTCTTTTTCTTTTCTTTTTCTTTTCTTTTTCTTTTCTGTTCTTTTCTGTTCTTTTCTCTTTCTTTTCTGTTCTTTTCTTTTCTCTCTCTTTTCTTTTCTTTTCTCTTTCCTTTTCTTTTCTCTTTCTTTTCTTTTTCTTTTCTCTTTCTTTTCTCTTTCTTTTCTTTTTCTTTTCTTTTCTCTTTCTTTTCTTTTCTCTTTTTTTTCTCTTCTTTTCTCTTTTTGCTAGATACCTTACCGTCTGCCCCTCTACAAAGGTGCAGCACTGAGTAAGGTTTGTGTGAGCCTTTTATGCAGCACCCTGCAGGTGTGTCTGATTAGCACTAATCAGTGCTAAGGCTTCTGGGAACTGGAGTTCTGAGAGCTGCTCCCAGCTGCTCTCTTACTGCGCTGCCCCGGCCCCCTCCGTGTGGCCGGCGGTATGGACTGACCTCTCACAATATATTACACACTTTCAACACTGTGGCAACCGTTTCTTTTCTGTTCCAGCATGACTGTGCTCCTGTGCACAAGGCCAGGTCCATAAGGAGCCATAAGGTCCATGTTTAATGAGTTTAGTGTGCTGGAACTCCAGTGACCTGCTCAGAGTCATAACCTCAACCCCACTGAGCACCACTGGGATAAACTGAAACGAGGAGCAAGCTCCTGATCAAAGTCCTGTTCAACCTGAGGTTCAAAAGTTGCATAATAATAGTCAGGGTTTGGATTGTGGGAGAAAAATTTTAATTTACACTAGAAGTATCAATACATAATCAATATTATTTAGAACAAGTAGAAATGCTTAGGGCATGAGTTTGGAACACAATAGCGTAAGAGCTGTACATATTCTTTACTTAAGTAATTGTGTTTTTGGATTAACATTACAGCTGTATTGATGTGAATGTTGCATTTTTAAGCTGTAAGTGTTTAATATTTAAGGTTTGCACCGTTTTATCACCAAAAAAACGAAAATACAACACTGGGTTCAATACATAACAGACTTTACTACTGAATACCTCTAAAAAGGCGGCTAACCCACAATCCACTTCGGTTTTACGTCACCTGTCAAAGAACTTTGTAGCATATGTAAAGTCATGCTAAGCTCCATGTGACCCCCCCCCCCCCCCCCACACACACACAACTTATTGAGGCACCCAGACCAGTCACGGAGATTGCACACAACAGCAGAAGCAGGATAAAACCCTGACCAGCCCCCCTTCCCAAACACATACACTATATTGCTATATTGCCAAAAGTATTCACTCACCCACCCAAATCACTGAATTCCAATCACTTCCACGGCCACAGGTGTATAAAACCAAGCACCTAGGCATGCAGACTGCTTCTACAAACTGCTTCCGGTTGTGAAATTTCCTCACTACTAAATATACCACCGAATACCTCCAAATAGGCGGCTAACCCACAATCCACTTCGGTTTTACGTCACCTGTCAAAGACCTATTGTGAGCTTGGCCACACTTGATTTTACTGCTCTTTATAGCCAACTTTAGTCCAATAATCCTAATTCGAGGGTTCTTCAAAAAGTTTCAGCACTTTTTTTTTTTTTACTCTATTTATTAAAAATTTCAAAAACAAGTGAGATCACTTTTCTACACAGTCATCTTCCGATGCATTTTACTCAGTGTCGTACCAACTTTTTAATGCCATCAGCAAAAAAAGTTTTTGGTTGAGCTCGTAGCCACTGATGCAGCACTGCTTTCACATCATCATCATCATCATTACATGAAAATCTTCTTCCTTTTTAAGCTTCTTTGAGTATCCAAAAAAGCTGGAAATCAGACGGCACTAAATCCGGACCATAAGCTCTCTTATTATGCATCCCTCATAACTGCATGTGATCAATGTGTGTGTGTGTGTGTGCATGTCTTACTGGGATAGTCTTTGGGATGCACTTTCTCACTCCAGTTCCCGTAAAAGGTGAGTCGATATTTGGCTGTCCCGCAGGCGCAGCATTCCTGCAGCGGCTTCTCGGTGGCGGTGAGAGGATCTGCAGAACAAACGCATTAGATTAGTTACGGTCCACGTGGACGCCGGGTCTCGTACATCTGTATGAACACCCACACACCGCTACCAACACAGAGCACAGCACAATACAACAGGGAGCGCGAATTATGCCGGAATTGTCCGAGGTAACGTAATTATACGCATCTGGCTGCGTGGCTGAGAAGTACTTTTATAATTACCTTTCTCACACAGCCTCCTGGTGAGAGAGCCTTCATCCTGGAAGTAAATGATCTTCCTCTGCACCACGCTCGCCCTGTGAGAAAAAAAAATTAGTGTTACGTCCCGTTTGCAGCACGCTTTGCTTATTTCTCCACTTTTAACAGAGACTGAACGCCTCCATTGTGAGCACAGATGCACTGAAGCTCACTTAAACAAGACTGTGCTTTGATTTGAAAGTTTAACAAATGTATTCACGCCTACAGGGTTTGTGTGAGTAAATTACATCTGACGTGATATCGATGTACACAGACCAGCTGTAAAACCACTAAATACCCGCCTAAATACTCCACATCACACTGCAGGATCAATGCCCACATCATATCTTGTAATGATGTTGTCTAAGTAAAACCTCGTCATCTGAACAGACTAGATTTTAATATCTTCACATTCCAAAAATGTCACTTTTTCTCATTTTTTTCCCTATTTTTAATTCATTCCCGCTTGCACAACCCTCCATCTAAACAACAAAAGCCGGCTGGGCACACACCCCTTTCGACACATGTTCAATCTGCAGCCGCTTCTTTTCACCTGCCAGTGTGCAAAGTCTTCTTTTTAGGGCAGTGGTGGCTCAGTGGTTAAGGTACTGGACTAGTAATCAAAAGGTTGCCGGTTCAAGCCCCACCACAGCAAAGTTGCCACTGTTGGGCCCCTAAGCAAGGCCCTTAATCCTCAATTGCTCAGTCATAATTGTAAGTCTAAATGCTGAAAATGTAAACAGCTAGGTGCTTATTTTTGCCCTTTTTGAGAACCTGAAAAGCCAATCTGGACCATAAAAGACCAAAACCTTATTTTATGTGTTTATTTAGCCTCGGGAGATAAAGAAGACATAAAAACAGGCCAGAAATCAGTCAGTCAGTCGGCTGTAAAATGAAATCTGAAAAATGATGTAGCCATAAAAATTCATGGCCGATGACAGGACTTAAATTTTGAACATTTCCTGTCATTTCCTGTATGAACGCGCTGTTCTGTCTGTTTCTGTTCAAATATCAGCGCCTGTTTCATCCCTCAGTGCAGACGCAGCAATTTCACACTGAAGCACTAAAGCCAGAGCGTTCTGCTCAGCACTGTAACACTTTACAGCAGGATTCAACAAAAAGGGCTCGAGCGTCAGATTTACTGCTGCTTGGTGTAAAGGAGAAATAAAAGCACTACAGGGCTGTGTTACTGTGAACATGTGACTTCCTGTAGAGTTTAGCTCCAGCACGTTACTGCCTCCTCAGTCACCTTTAAACATCAAATTCACCTCCATCATAAAACTGAGTCAAACTGCAGAACATTTACTTTTACATCTGCAGCACTTAGCAGACGTTTTTGGGTGGCACGGTGGTTCAGTGGGTAGCATTGTCGCCTCACAGCAAGAAGGTCCTGGGTTCCAGTCCCAGGTGGAGCGGTCTGGGTCCTTTCTGTGTGGAGTTTGCATGTTCACCCCGTGTCTACGTGGGTTTCCTCTGGGTGCTCCGGTTTCCTCCCACAGTCCAAAAACATGCAGCCAGGTTAATTGGAGACACTGAATTGCACCCCCCCCCCCAACCCCCGCCGCCACTGCGTAACCCTAACTGGATAAGCGGTTAAGAAAGTGAGTGAGTGATCTGTATAGTACAATGAATTTCTTTTTCTGCAAATCCCAGCTTGTTTGGAATCTGGGGTAAGATCACAGGGTCAGACATTGTACGGCGCTGCTGGACCCGAGAAGGTTAAGGGCCTTGCTCAAGGGCCCAACAGTGGCTGCATGGTAGAGCTGGGATTTAAACTTTTCAATTGATAGCCCAAAGCTCTACCCACTAGGCTACCACTGTCCCAGTTATCACTGAATACACTTACAGGTTTCACTAAATACAATACAATTTGAGCAAATGAGGGTTAAGGGCCTTGCTCAGGGGCCCAACAGTGGCTGCATGGTAGAGCTGGGATTTAAACTCTCAACTTTTCAATTGATAGCCCAAAGCTCATCCCACTATAGGCTACCACAGTCCCAGTTATCACTGAATACACCTACAGTTATCACTGAATACATTTTGAGCAGTTGAGGGTTAAGGGCCTTGCTCAAGGGCCCAACAGTGGCTTCATGGTAGGGGTTTGATTTCTCAACTTTTCAATTGATAGGCCAAAGCTCTACCCACTAGGCTACCACTCTCCCAGCTATCACTGAATACACTTACAGTTATTACTGAATACAATACAATTTGAGCAATTGAGGGTTAAGGGCCTTGCTCAGGGGCCCAACAGTGGCAACTTGGTGATGGTGGGGCTTGAATCGACAACCTTATGATTACTAAACAGTATTGGGCATATAGAGCGCTCAGGTAGCACTGCGGTAATGGGGTGAGCGGGTCTTATTGCAGCTGTGCAATTCCAAACTTCTGCACTAGTGGTTCTCAAGAGTATGCGGTGCGGCTCTCTGTGAGACTCCATCACTGGCTGGTGAAAAGATGTGGCCGACGAGGGGGTGCGCACCTGATTGTCTTAGCACTCCACAGCCTGCCCGAGGGTAAAACTGGCGAAGATCAGACTGGGTGAAATATTGGCACTGGCGTAGGGGGATCGTCCGGCGATGATTTAGCACTTTGCAGGGTGCATTCCTGCCCTGCACTTACTATCTCTAGGTGGGCCGAATACCCACCCACTGTAACCTTGACCAGGATTAAGCCTTTCCAGCAGATCAATAAAAACCCATACACTCTGTAGCGTTCATGCTGTGGTGCCGAGCAGGTCGTGCTATTTCACCTGAATTACGTTGCCCTTCAGGCAGAACTTCCTTCGTTTCCAGTTCGCTCAGCTGCACAATCAAAGCTTGTTACTTTCATTCCCAGCCAGTGTGAGTTAAACTGGCATCCAGGCGTAATGGTGCAATTTTACCAGCGGGTCATTTTTTTATACGTGTAGAGGGCACCTGCCACCTGCCGGCATGCTTTATCTCCTCTATACAAATATCAGATTAGAGAAGTCAACTGCTAATATTATGCTGTGCTCCAGACGGGGAGAACATACTCAGCACTGCAAGGGCACAAGGTACACCCCAAAAAACACAGATACACCTCATATAGCCATAAGTTTGTGGACACTTTGGCCATTCACATTTACATTCATATGCGACTTACACAATGCAAACAACTCATAGTTAAGGGTCTTGCTTAAGGGCCTAACATTGACAGAGGTGGGGCTTAAACAAACAGCCATCTGATCACTAGTCCAGTATCTTAACCATTTACATTGACATTTTTAGCATTTAGCAGACGCTTTTATCCAAAGCGACTTACATTAGGGCCTTGCTCAAGGGCCCAACAGCCTGGCAGTTGTGGGGTCTGAACCAGCAACCTTCTGCTCACTAGTCCAGTACCTTAACCGCTAGGCTACAACTGCCCTAAGCTACCACTGGTCATGGATGTGGAGTGGCCCCCAACACCCCTTGTTTTCAGCTTTAACAGATTACACTGTTAGAGTAAGGCTTTCTACAGGATTTTGGACTGTGTCTGTTAACATTTGTGCCCACTTAGTTAAAAGAGCGATTGTGAGGACAAGCACTGATCTTGGACAGGAAGGTTCCAATCAATCCAAGTGCTCAGAGGAGAGGCAGCATGGTGGGTAGCACTGTCGCCTCACAGCGAGAAAGTCCTGGGTTTGATTTTAAGGTGGAGCGGTCCGGGTCTTTATTGTGTGGAGTTTGCATGTTCTCCCCGTGTCTGTGTGGGTTTCCTCCAACAGTCCATTTGTTTATGTATTTATTTTATTAGGATTTTAATGTCATGTTTTACACTTTGGTTACATTCATGACAGGAACGGACAATTTAGTATTTCCAATTCACCTCACTTGCATGTGTTTGGACTGTGGGAGGAAACCGGAGCACCCGGAGGAAACCCACACAGACACAGGGAGAACATGCAAACTCCACAAAGAAGGGACTGTATGACTACATGTCATTGGATTGTAGGGGTGGCATGGTGGCTCACTGGGTAGCACTCTCACCTCAACGAGCCACCATGCCATCCCCACAGTCTAAAGACAAGCAGTCTGGTTAATTGCAGATACTAAAGTCCCCTTAGGTATGAGAGTGTGTTTGCCCTGTGATGGACTGGCGACCTGTTTGGGGTGTTTCCTACCTTCCACCCAGGGGAATTGTACCCACAGCGACCATGAATAGGATCAAGTGGTGGTAAAACAGCCACTTGATTAAACTCTGATTATTACTTTTTAAACTCTGTTTATTAAGAATTACAAAAACAAACATCACTTTTCTACATCTTCATCTTCGATCCCCAGGAGGGGCGGTCTGGGTCCTTTCTGTGTGGAGTTTGCAGTGTCCGTGTGGGTTTTCTCCGGGAGCTCCGGTTTCCTCCCACAGTCCAAAGACATGCAAGTGAGGTGAATTGGAGACACTTAATTGTCCATGACTGAGTTTGATATAACCTTGAGAAGTGATGAATCTTGTGTAATGAGTGACTACTGTTTCTGTCATGAATGTAACCAAAGTGTAAAACATGACGTTAAAATCCTAATAAATAAACAAACAAACATCGTCACCTTCCAATTCATTTTTCTCAGTGTCATACCAACTTATTAATGCTGTCGGCAAAAAATGTTTTGGTTGAGCGTGTAGCCACTGATGCAGCGCTGCTTTCACATCATCATCATATGAAAATCTTCTTCCCCTTAAAGCTTCTTTGAGCGTCCAAATAGGTGGAAATCAGATGGAGCTAAATCCGGACTATAAGCTCTTTCAGTCTCTTAGACACAACCGATTACTACTCCTCCCACCCTCATCGCTTATAACCAAAAAATAAAAGTGTGGAAACTTTTTGAAGATCCTTCTTATTAAACAAAATATAAACCCCAGGGCCCCAGATTCAGGAGTGTGAGGTTAAAGTTAGGTAAAAAGAAATACATTTATAATAAACCCCAAACAGAATACATTACCACAATCATTTTTCTTATCCAGGTCAACTCTTCTAGTTCAAAAAACATAAAAATATATTTATATATTTATCTTCAGCTGGGGCGGCATGGTGGCTAAGTGGGTAGCACTGTCGCCTCACAGCGAGAAGGTCCTGGGTTCGATCCCCAGGTGGGGCGGTCCAGGTCCTTTTTTGTGCAGAGTTTGCATGTTCTCCCCGTGACTGCGTGGGTTTCCTCCGGGTGTTCCGGTTTCCTCCCACAGTCCAAAAACACGCAGCCAGGCTAATTGGAGACAATTAATTGTCCTATAGGTGCCTAGCCACTAGGATGCATAAACCAGTGCATTGTAGTGCCGGTCCCAAGCCCAGATAAATAGGGAGGGTTGTGTCAAGAAGGGCATCCGGTGTAAAAACTGCTGGCAACCCCTAGCGGGAGCAGCCGAGAAAGTAGATAGATATTTATGTTTAGCTGCTTTCAGACCCAGTATTTTATACAGAGAGCAATACTCAAGGCGTGCACAACAGAACTGATCTGCAAATAAAACAATGCGTACAAGCAGTAAAACAGATAAAAGACATCAAATTAATCACCGGATACAATCAGCTCCGCCAAACAGCAGCGATAAACCAGCTCTCAAACAGCAGCGCTCCTCACCACTGTAAATAGTGTCGGTTACTGACAGCACAACACAGGAGAAGTCTTGGCCCCATCCCAAACATAATTGGACTTCTATTTGATGGCTGAAAAGTGCTGCCAGGTGCATTTCATGGCCTTTCGACTGGCGTAAAGCCCACAGCTGAGGGGCTCGCCAGGGCAGAGTGGCGGAAGTCTTAATGCTGCAGATGTTTCTGAGGGATTCCGAATAAAAACCTGAGAACGAGCCGGAAGACATTTCTGAGATACCGATAGTGGAAATATTTTTTCATATTCACACTCGGGGAGCAATCTGGCGGCGGCGTGACGGAGGCTGAGCACGGATAATACTGCTCATCATATTCAGCACACAGAGAGAAAATGAAAGGAGAAAGGTGTGTAGGCTGTATGATAATGAGGACAAGGCTCTTATGATGTAAATGTCTGTGATAGAAGTTTCCTATTGTCCAGGCAGGGGTTTAATCTAGCTTTGTTCACAACTGCACTTCACCTAAGTGCCAAGCTGCAATCAGGGTGACCGACGACTCTTCAACTTTCTATTCACTCGGCTGATTGTGAGGTATCTCATTAACACCTGGCTCATTATTAATCATTCAAACGTGTTTACTCCAGTATGGATTTTAAAAAAAAATGAAAAGGAGTAAAACCGCCACACCAATCATGAATTATTACTGCTATATCAATTCTATTTCCTTTATAGCTAAATTGACTACAAAATCTGTGTTGTTTTTTTTAGCTTAATAAATACATTAAGTACATTTTCAGACCTTTAATAATAGCAAAAAAAAATTAAAGTAATTGTTTTTTTTTATTATTATGGGCCAGATTAGCAACAGGTATTGATAAAGGATCATAAAAGCCTTTTAATGCCAGATGTGTTTCTGAAGTATTTACTCAACAAGCATGTGTCAGCCACACCCATCACTAACAGGTATATAACATTTATATTTAAGATTAAATAAGATATCCTTTATTTGTCATATATACATATAGTTGTACAGTACAATGAAATTCTTTCTTCACATATCCCAGCTTGTTTGGAAGCTGGGGTCAGAGCGCAGGGTCAGCCATCGTACGGCGCCCCTGGAGCAGACAGGGTTAAGGGCCTTGCTCAAGGACCCAACAGTGGCTGCATTGCAGAGCCTGGATTTGAACCGCCAATCTTGCGGTTGATAGCCCAAAGCTCTACCCACTAGGCTACCACTGTCCCAATTTGCAGCATTTAGCAGACGCTTTTATCCACAGTGACTTAGAATTGTGACAGTATACAGTCTAAGCAATTGAGGGTTATGGTTCTTGCTCAAGGACCCAACAGTGGCAACCCATTAGTGGTGGGGGTTGTACCACCAACCTTCTGACTACTACCTTTTTTTTACCTATTAGAACCTTAACCCCTAGGTTACAACTATATGCTCACAGTGACGATGACAGTGATTTTGACGCTCTTGTGTCTTGCACAGACTTATTTAGTGCTACAATTCTGTATTACACTGTACATACACTGTATTATCAAAAGTATGTGGACACCTGACAACGAGCTTGTTAGACATTAAATCCAAAACCACAGGTATGATAATGGAGTCGAGTCCTTCCTATTACAGCTACAACAGCACCCACTATTCTGCTAGTGGAAAAGCATTTTGTAAGACTTTGGAGTGTGTCAGTATAAAAAATACATGCTCAGGCAATGACAGGAAGGTCTGTCTTGTTCCAATTCATCCCAAAGTTGTTTAGCCAATCTTCAAAACAATGTATTTATGAACCTCTGGAATATGGAAGGGCCTTCTCTAAACTGTGCCACAATGTCAGAAGTTCATCATTTCTTTGGTAGAGTTTGGTTTTACACAGTAAAATAAACCTCTATAATTAGGTAAATGATCCTGCTGTATGTCTGTGCGAAGTCTGTCTACTCTGATAAATGAGTCTGTCTACTCTCCGTAAATATAATGTAACAGTTCAGAGCAAATATAATCAATCTAAAAACACATAAGTATGTATCATTTGTTTCCTGTAATGATCAGAAAGTGTTTTTTGGGATGATTTAGTGGGCGGTCACTTTTTTTAACGCCACTGTTTAAACTGATAACCAGAAGTAATGCTGTATTTACCACCGCTCATCTATGTATCCATTCATCCACTCAGCAATCCACTAATGATTCATCCATCAGCCCCACACCTCCAATTTCGGGAGTTCTGAAGTAACCCTCTGATCTGTGTCTCAACAACAATCAAGCTAAATGAAAGCTCTGAATTAAAGGGAATGAACACTAACTTGAGTATTACACAGCCGGTGCCAGAAGGGGGTGCTGTCCAGAACACCTGGATCCTGGTGCGTCTGCGGGGGTTGCTCTCTGTGACGGCAGGTGGGCAGTTTGTCATGAACTGTGCATCTTCTTTATCTATGATCTGCAGGACACAGAAACAGAAAACATGACCCATTAGAATTCTCTATGTATGAAATCACTGCTGGTGGTGGTCGGACACCAGCGGTCAAACTCCATATTTTGTTGATTGTGTCATTAAAAGTAAGCTGACTCGTAACCTACAAACAACAAACAGAAACATGGATTTATCTGCTGTTGCAAATTTAATGCACATGTAATATTTAGTATTATTATCTACACTGATCAGCCATAACATTAAAACCACCTCCTTGTTTCTACACTCACTGTCCATTTTATCAGCTCCACTTATTACATAGAAGCACTTTGTAGTTTTACAATTACTGACTGTAGTCCATCTGTTTCTCTGCATGCTTTGTTAGTCCCCTTTCATGCTGTTCTTCAATGGTCAGGACCCCCACAGGACCACCACAGAGCAGGTATTATTTGGGTGGTGGATCTTTCTCAGCACTGCAGTGACACTGACATGGTGGTGGTGTGTTAGTGTGTGTTGTGCTGGTATGAGTGGATAAGACACAGCAATGCTGATGGAGTTTTTAAACACCTCACTGTCACTGCTGGACTGAGAATAGTCCACCAACCAAAAATATCCAACCAACAGCGCCCCCTGGGCAGCATCCTGTGACCACTGATGAAGGTCCAGAAGATGACCAACTCAAACAGCAGCAATAGATGAGCGATCGTCTCTGACTTTACATCTACAAGGTGGACCAACTAGGTAGTCTAATAGAGTGGACAGTGAGTGGACACGGTATTTAAAAACTCCAGCAGTGCTGCTGTGTCTGATCCACTCATAGAAGCACAACACACACTAACACACCACCACCATGTCAGTGTCACTGATACCTGCTCTGTGGTGGTCATGTGGGGGTCCTGAGCATTGAAGAACAGAGTAAAAGAAGGCTAAAAAAGCCTGTAGAGAAACAGATAGACTACAGTCAGTAATTGTAGAACTACAAAGTGCTTCTATATGGTAAGTGGATCTGATAAAATGGACAGTGAGTATAGAAACAAGGAGGTGGTCATAATGTTATGCCTAATTCATTGTCTGTTTTACCATTGCTTTATTCTGGTCAGGGTCGCAGTGGGTCTGATTCATTGAGCGAAAGGCAGGGAACACCTCAGACAGGTCGCCAGCCCATCACAGAGCAGACACACACCTAGTGCAATTTCTGGTAGCTCTTATTGGCCTCACTGCATGTCTTTGGACTTGTGATAGGAAACAGGAGCACCCTTCTTGCTGTGAGGTGAAATGAAATTAATGAAATCAAATGAAATCAGGTTTATAACCTTGTGGCAACAGTTTAGGAAAGGCCCTTTTGTTTAAAACATGGTCTTTAAAGACGTGATTTGATGTGGGTTTGAGTTTGCTGTTTAGAAATTTGAACATCCTGCACAGAGCCGTAACCTCAACCTCACTGAAAACCCTCGTAATGAATCGGAGCTTTGGCTGTGAGCCAGGTCCTCTCGAGCCAAGACCAGTGTTTGGCACAAATTCCCACAGACAGACAGTGGTGTGAGAGCTTTTATTGCTGCAAAGAGAAGGTCAATTCGATATTAGTGGATTTCAGTGAGTGGTTAAGGTGATGGACCAGAAATCCATCTGGGTCAACAGTGGTAGCTCAGCGATTAAAGTACTGGACTGGTAATCAAAAAGCTGCCAATTCAAGCCTCACCGGTGCCAAGCTGTCACTGTTGGACCCTGTGCAGGACCCTAAACTCTCAATTGCTTCAATTAAATTGGTCACAATTGTAAGCAGCTCTGGATAAAAGTGTGAGTCTAATTTTTCTAATGAGTTTGGACTGTACATATCTTGCTGTGTGTACCAGGCGTAAGGCCACGCTGATAAACAACAGTCATTTCTGCAGATTCTAACACCGTCTGAGCCGCAGAATTTAATCAGACAAAGCAAAATGAAGTCAACACAAAAATCTGGGAATGCTAATGCAATTTATGACAAATGCACAAGTTGTTAATTTACACTGGAAAGAAAAATGATCTGAGCTCCGGAAAAAGACACGACTGCTAATACACTCGGAATTTCATTTAGAAAATATCTTAGTGTTTATTTGGAATTGATAGATTAAGCAGGGAAATCCTTTATTTATTTATTACCACCCATTCTGTAGTGGGTAGCACTGTCGCCTCACAGCAAGAAGGTCCCGGGTTCGATCCCCAGGTGGGGCGGTCCGGGTCCTTTCTGTGTGGAGTTTGCATGTTCTCCCCGTGTCTGCGTGGGTTTCCTCCAGGTGCTCCGGTTTCCTCCCACAGTCCAAAAACATCCAAGTGAGGTGAATTGGAGACACTAAATTGTCCATGACTGTGTTCTGTGTAATGAGTAACTACCGTTTCTGTCATGAATGTAACCAAAGTGTAAAACATGACATTAAAATCCTAATAAACAAACAAACAACAAAACCACCCATTCTGTACCCTGTGTTTCATATGCTTTGTATAATCCATGGTTCCCTGAGAGGAACTGCAACCTTGTTCGGTTTTCCCATGGTGTCATACCACGGAAAAAAAAACAGCTGCTGACCCCTGTGCCTTCTGAATGCCCATCATGCACCCGTGACCTTACAATAACCCCCACTGAACATCCCAGTTTCTCACAGATTGAGGACACAAAGAAGTGAAGTTTGTTTGCGTTTAAGCTTAGAATCCTTTAAAGTCACGATTTGATCGGAACGCTTGTTGTCAGAACGTGGTAGGCACTCACTTCATATCGTTTAGGAATGTGAATGTTTATCGTTTACATTTTACATTTGCAGCTTTTAGAACACACTTTTATCCAAAGCAACTTATAATTCAGACTGAATATAATTTTTTTTTTCTTTATGCATTTTCTCCCTTTTTTCTCCCTTTTTAGTGCGTCCAATTGCCCGATTGTGTCATGCTTCCTCTCCACCAATGCCGATCCCTGCTCTGATTGAGGAGAACGAAGCGAACCCATGCCCTCTCCGACACGTGGGCAGCATGCCGTATGCATCTTATCACCTGCACTTTGACGAGTGCAGTGCAGCTCAGCGTTGTGTACGGAGAGACACACCCTCAGAGCACTCTTTTCTCATCTCTGTGCAGGTGCCATCAATCAGCCAGCAGAGGTCGTAATTGCACCAGTCATGAGAGAGAGACCCCATCAAGCTTAGTCCCGCCCATATCTGAACAACAGGCCAATCGTTGTTCGTGTGGCCGCTCAGCCTTACCCGGCAGGCAGAGCTGAGATTCGATATGATGTATTCGACTGAATACAATTTTTAACAATTGAGGTTTAAGGGTCTTGTTCAGGGGCCCGATAGAGGCAACTTCAAACTAGTCCGAACTTACTGCAAGCGATTAATTTACATTTTCCATTTACATTTTCAGCATTTAGCAGACACTTTTATCCAAAGCAACCCACAGTACTGTGATAGTATATTGTCTAAGCTATTGAGGGTTAAGGAACTTGCTCAAGGACCCAACAGTGGCAACCTGGCAGTGATGGGGTTTGAACCAGTGACCTTTTGCTTACTAGTCCAGTACCTTAATCAGTGCAGAACACAATAAAATCAGAAGACTAATGAAACTAGCAGAACGTACAGCTTAGTGTCTGAGAACTGTGCCTCAGTTTCAGGTCATGGGTCCAGAAAAAGAATCCCACTAGCACACATCAAATGGCCCTCAATATGAGCCCTGATATGAATCAAACTGAACATTTACAGAAGGAGGTGAAGCATGCAGTTGAAAGATTGCCCCCACATACTTGAGACAGCTGGGTCAGTCTGCTGAAGTAAAGTGGGGCAAACTAGCAGCAGAGAGGTGCAGAAATATCGGTCAGTCAGTGGAAGCAAACCCACCACAACCCTGACCAGGATAAAGTGGTTGATGGAAATAAAAAAAAAATTTGTAGAACCCAGGTGGTGCAGCGGGATATTCCGCTAGCACACCGGTGCCGAGATTCTGAACTCCTCGGTTTCGAAACTCGGCATTGCCACCGGTCGGCTGGGCGTAATTGGCAGTGCCTACAGGGAGGGATGACCGGAATATGTGGGTGGGGTCTTCAAATGCTGTGTAAGGACCCTGATTGGTGAATAGAGGCACCTGTGCAGAGTGCATGGGTGGAAAAGGGTTCAGTTAAGGGCTGCGCGCGGGTCGGAGGAGGCGTGGGCAGCAATATACCCTCCTCAACTGCAAAAAATCGGGGATCCCCCAGCAGCAGAAGACAAATTGAATATGCTAAATTGAAAGAAAAAGGGAGAAAAATGCATAATATATACAGTGTATCACAAAAGTGAGTACACCCCTCACATTTATGCAGATATTTAAGTATATCTTTTCATGGGACAACACTGACAAAATGACACTTTGACACAATGAAAAGTAGTCTGTGTGCAGCTTATATAACAGTGTAAATTTATTCTTCCCTCAAAATAACTCAATATACAGCCATTAATGTCTAAACCACCGGCAACAAAAGTGAGTACACCCCTTAGTGAAAGTTCCTGAAGTGTCAATATTTTGTGTGGCCACCATTATTTCCCAGAACTGCCTTAACTCTCCTGGGCATGGAGTTTACCAGAGCTTCACAGGTTGCCACTGGAATGCTTTTCCACTCCTCCATGACGACATCACGGAGCTGGCGGATATTCGAGACTTTGCACTCCTCCACCTTCCACTTGAGGATGCCCCAAAGATGTTCGATTGGGTTTAGGTCTGGAGACATGCTTGGCCAGTCCATCACCTTTACCCTCAGCCTCTTCAATAAAGCAGTGGTCGTCTTAGAGGTGTGTTTGGGGTCATTATCATGCTGGAACACTGCCCTGCGACCCAGTTTCCGGAGGGAGGGGATCATGCTCTGCTCAGTATTTCACAGTACATATTGGAGTTCATGTGTCCCTCAATGAAATGTAACTCCCCAACACCTGCTGCACTCATGCAGCCCCAGACCATGGCATTCCCACCACCATGCTTGACTGTAGGCATGACACACTTATCTTTGTACTCCTCACCTGATTGCCGCCACACATGCTTGAGACCATCTGAACCAAACAAATTAATCTTGGTCTCATCAGACCATAGGACATGGTTCCAGTAATCCATGTCCTTTGTTAACATGTCTTCAGCAAACTGTTTGCGGGCTTTCTTGTGTAGAGACTTCAAAAGAGGCTTCCTTCTGGGGTGACAGCCATGCAGACCAATTTGATGTAGTGTGCGGCGTATGGTCTGAGCACTGACAGGCTGACCCCCCACCTTTTCAATCTCTGCAGCAATGCTGACAGCACTCCTGCGCCTATCTTTCAAAGACAGCAGTTGGATGTGACGCTGAGCACGTGCACTCAGCTTCTTTGGACGACCAACGCGAGGTCTGTTCTGAGTGGACCCTGCTCTTTTAAAACGCTGGATGATCTTGGCCACTGTGCTGCAGCTCAGTTTCAGGGTGTTGGCAATCTTCTTGTAGCCTTGGCCATCTTCATGTAGCGCAACAATTCGTCTTTTAAGATCCTCAGAGAGTTCTTTGCCATGAGGTGCCATGTTGGAACTTTCAGTGACCAGTATGAGAGAGTGTGAGAGCTGTACTACTAAATTGAACACACCTGCTCCCTATGCACACCTGAGACCTAGTAACACTAACAAATCACATGACATTTTGGAGGGAAAATGACAAGCAGTGCTCAATTTGGACATTTAGGGGTGTAGTCTCTTAGGGGTGTACTCACTTTTGTTGCCGGTGGTTTAGACATTAATGGCTGTATATTGAGTTATTTTGAGGGAAGAATAAATTTACACTGTTATATAAGCTGCACACAGACTACTTTTCATTGTGTCAAAGTGTCATTTTTTCAATGTTGTCCCATGAAAAGATATACTTAAATATCTGCAGAAATGTGAGGGGTGTACTCACTTTTGTGATACACTGTATATATATATAAATAATTGCTTAGATGTAAATCAAAGGTTTCTGTCCTACTTAATGTGAAATAAAGAATAATAGATACAATACAATTCTGATGTGTTTTGGCCACATCTGTATACGATTTAAACAATTAATCACAATCTAATTAGCAGCATATTTGACCACAAATTTAATAATTGCTTGCAGCTCAATCTGCATGACTGCATGATGAGCTGTTGTTTATATTTAATAAAGCCTAAAGCCTTGTTTAAATAAAACTCAGAGGTTTAATATTAAACCACTAAACCAAATGAATAGCACTGCCTCGGAAGCACGGCTTCCAGTGAATCCTTCAGAGAAAAGAAAGCACATAAAGAAAGTTTGTTTTTCTCTCTGACACTTCTCGGGTACTCAGCCCCTGGTCTCCAGATGTGTTTGGAGCATCTTCAGCTGTGTCATCCAGCTTCTCGAGAGCTTTTTCACTGTGTGCAGAAACCGGCTGTTTGTGTGAAATTTCCAGCCTGAGCCAAAGCAGCGCTGCGAGCCTCGTTCTGGGAAAAAGTGTCTGTCATAAAGCGCTGGCTGAGGAACAGGAGGAGGGAGACAGGAGGAGGGAGACAGGAGGAGATCGCAGAGGCTAAGTGTGTTTGTTTTCATTGTGGCTCCTGGCACAGCCATGTGACCGAGCTGGATCTCAGACAACCCTCAGAGCAGCAGGCATGCAAACACTCGCTGACCCACCGTGACCAAAGTAAACATAGCGCCGGGTCTCCCGGAGAAACCACAGGACGTTTAAGCTTTTAAAAGAAACCAGGATTATCATGCTTAAATCACATGGATCTAATGAGGAGTGAGATGTTTGGATTAATTTATTAGCCACGCTGGTCTGGTGAACACAAACGGTAGTCGCACACACACATACACACAATTTCATACTTTTATAAGACTGATACATGCTGGGAAGTGTTTTGACGTTTGCACCAGGCATGGTAAACAGGCTCAGTCAAAACACACGAGGTCAAGCAGAAAAAAACTGGTTTAATACTCTAATCCACTAGTGGGCGGCATGGTGGCTAAGTGGGTAGCACTGTCGCCTCCCAGCGAGAAGGTCCTGGGTTCGATCCCCAGGTGGGGCGGTCCGGGTCATTTCTGTGTGGAGTTTGCATGTTCTCCCCGTGTCTGCATGGGTTTACTCCCACAGTCCTAGAACAAGCAGCCAGGCTAATTGGAGACACTGAATTGTCCTATAGGTACCTAGATGCCAGGATGCATAACCCAGTGCCTTGTAGTGCTGGTCCCAAGCCCGGATAAATAGGAGGGTTGTGTCAGGAAGGGCATCCAGCGTAAAAACTGTGCCAAATCAATAATGCGGATCACGATCCGCCGGCGACCCCTAACGGGAGCAGCCGAGGAAACAGATAGACTCTAATCCACTAGTAAAAAATGGTGTTTCCTTATATAACAAGAATGTAATCATATGTACATTTTTCTACAATTGAAGAATTAGAATGATTTTTTAACACTGACGGGGTCTTTCCTGCGTCCTGACCCTGGTAACAGCAGCTGAGCTGAAACTCTCACTGTACAGATGATACTGATCTCAGATCAGAGACACTAATGCAGATGAAGATCAGTATGAATGAGAATGTGTAAATCATGACAGGTAAGAGCTTATTCTTTACATTACTGCACATAGCTGGATTGCCTGACTAGCATTTTCCAAAACCTCTCCAAAGAAGATGCTGTATATTCGAGCACTTCAGTATTCAGTATCTAAATGTGCTTATTTTTGAAGAGCAGATGCACATGGTTTCCTTTCAGAAGGACACATCATGCCACAACTGAGATAATCAAGTACAATAAGCCCCGAACACGCCCAGGATCAGAGTGTTCCCATCTGCAACACCATGACATCTCATTCTAGCTAATAAAAAGGAAACAACTCATCCAAGAATCTGTATTTTATAAAGTGGAAAAAATGGAAAAAAAATCACAGTATGTAGCAGATACAAATTCATCCTTGTTTACAGAATGCACTAGGGGATGTCAACAATACAAACCTGACATATACTGTATGTATATATACACCGTTTAGCCATAACATTAAAACCACCCCCTTGTTTCTACACTCACTGTCCAAGTTCCAGCTCCACTTACCATATAGAAGCACTTTGTAGTTCTACAATTACTGACTGTAGTCCATCTGTTTTTGTGCATGCTTTGTTAGCCCCCTTTAATGCTGTTCTTCAATGGTCAGGACCCCCACAGGACCACTACAGAGCAGGTATTATTTGGGTGGTGGATCATTCTCAGCACTGCAGTGACACTGACATGGTGGTGGTGTGTTAGTGTGTGTTGTGCTGGTATGAGTAGATAAAACACAGCAATGCTGATGGAGTTTTTAAACACCTCATTGTCACTGCTGGACTGAGAATAGTCCACCAACCAAAAATATCCAGCCAACAGCGCCCCATGGGCAGCGTCCTGTGACCACTGATGAAGGTCTAGAAGATGACCAACTCAAACAGCAGCAATAGATGAGCGATCGTCTCTGACTTTACATCTACAAGGTGGACCAACTAGGCAGGAGTGTCTAATAGAGTGGACAGTGAGTGGACACAGTATTTAAAAACTCCAGCAGCGCTGCTGTGTCTGATCCACTCATACCAGCACAACACACACTAACACACCATCAGAGGGCCCTAAAAATAATAATACACTCAATTGTATTTAAATCTGAATTTAAAACCTGACGATGAGGTATTCATCACATTATACACCACAGTGTATTAGTGTAAATAAAGGAATGAATACAGGAGAAAAACTGAACAGCAACTCCAGGTGCTAAGTTTCTAACCACGATCCCACTTTCTCACCAGGAACCATGTGTCTCATGTAAATATCTAACATCTGTGTCTTCCTAAGTGTGAAGTATTTTTTTAAAGGCCATCTGCTGACGTGAGGCACTGTTTGCCCTGAAAGAAGCTATGTTTGCTGTCTGCCGAGCTTCAGTAATGTAAACGAAACACCGGACACCTTCCAGAAAAAGAGCCAAAAGAAAAAATTCTCCTCACAGTCTTACTTCAATCTTCCATCCATATGCTTATCAGAATGTTTATAATCCAGTTTCTTATAATTATCTATCAAAAATCCAGTCCATGCAGGAGAAGTGTATAACCAGTCTTTTTCTGAGGTCCCTTTATATGCAGTTTAGTTCCACCATGCGTAGCTCAATAATTTAGATGCTACTAAAGGCAAAACCGGCCCATATCTACTGTCAGGCCAATAATTCTGATAGTGAAACTTAATCCATTGTTTTTGTGTACAGCGAGGAGGATGGTTAGAGCAGCAAACATTTCTCAGATGAAGTATTACAGATGAAAGTTTGAGAGCAATTATGGGTCACCAGGAATCCAAAACTCTAATTACATACAATTCTCAAGAAAATCTAACACATATGTAAGCACATGAAGTTTGCTAGCTGTTACTAAAACCTTGACTGCAACCAGAACGTTGGTTGGCGACACACTAATAGTTCATGTTTCAAGTCCCACAGGGTTAGATCTTTCAGAAGGACAAAGACCCAAAACATACAGTTTATGCAAACATTTGGAAACCCCTGGTCAAATGCACTTAAGTGACAATAAAGTGCATATGTGACACATTTTAACATTGAACATAACATTAAAACCACCTCCTTGTTTCTACACTCACTGTCCATTTTATCAGCTCCATTTACCATATAGAAGCACTTTGTAGTTCTACAATTACTAACTGTAGTCCATCTGTTTCTCTACATCCTTTGTTAGCCATTCTTCAATGGTCAGGACCCCCACAGGACCACTACAGAGCAGGTATTATTTAGGTAGTGAATCATTCTCAGCACTGCAGTGACACTGACATGGTGGTGGTGTGTTAGTGTGTGTTGTGCTGGTATGAGTGAATCAGAAACAGCAGCGCTGCTGGAGTTTTAAAATGCCGTGTCCACTCCTTGTAGATGTTGTACTGACTTGTTGTACTGACCTTGTAGATGTAAAGTCAGAGACGATCGTTCATCTATTGCTGCTGTTTGAGTTGGTCATCTTCTAGACCTTCATCAGTGGTCATAAGACGCTGCCCATGGGGTGCTGTTGGCTGGGTGTTTTTGGTTGGTGGACTATTCTCAGTCCAGCAGTGACAGTGAGGTGTTTAAAAACTCCATCAGCATTGCTGTGTCTTATCCACTCATACCAGCACAATACACACTAACACACCACCACCATGTCAGTGTTACTGCAGTGCTGAGAATGATCCACCCCCCAAATAATCCTGCCCATTGAAGAACAGCATGAAAGGGGGCTAACAAAGCATGCAGAGAAACAGATGGACTACAGTCAGTAATTGTAGAACTACAATCTATCTATCTATCTATCTATCTATCTTATCTACAAAGTGCTTCTATATGGTAAGTGGAGCTGATAAAATGGACAGTGTGTGTAGAAACAAGGAGGTGGTTTTAATGTTATGGCTGATCGGTGTATATAATATTGTATTTTTTTGTGCAGTTTTTCTCCCCAGTTGTGTCAAATTTAGCCTGGAGGATTTAGAGAGATCCTGGATTACTGAGTAGCTCACAGATTCTATCCAGGAAAAGACAAGGGACATAGTACTGAGGTGCAAATAATCAGTACACGGATTTGGATGGATTAGAACTTTATTTTCCATGTATTACTTATTTATTGTCAAGATTTGGATATATCCAGTTCCACTGTACACACGCCTCCTCAAACATCTGGAAAGATGCTTCCAATGGCAGATATTACATAGAGCCGCAACACATTCGGATTAACCCTGTCAACCAGACTGTAGGAGCTGCAGCATCAAGATGATGATTCTTCATCCAGCCGTTCCTCCCTCAGACACAGGGAACCGTACCCAACCAGGCAGCTCTGACTCAAAAGTCTGGCTGTACAGTGTTAGACTAGTGAAGATTGCTGCACCGCCAATTATTTTTAATAAGACATTTATTGAAATAAAACTTCTATTAAAATGAGATCATTCATGCTGTCAATAAAACACAATAATTCTTTTACTCTTCTATACCAGGGTGCCAGTCCTTCTGGAGTCCTTCAGGAGTTGACTGTTTAGATATCTGATCGGAGCTCTATTTTAGAAGGTGAGATGTGGGATATACCCACGCTCTCCATGAGTGTGATGGAGCAGCCATGTGTTAAACTAACTATTGAAGGTTATAATCACTTTGACTGTGCTTTTTGTGTCTTCACAGTAACTCATTTTCCTGCTGCACCACCGTCGTCTAATCTGCAATTATAATTGTTTTCGGATCATTTCACTTTCCTGTGACCTTTTCTTCTTTTTAGACCCCGGCAATTGCTTCCGCGGCGTCCAATTAGCCCCGACTCGCCCATTTGTTCTGCGTTTCATACATGGCGAGGTGTAAACTCGTCTAAGGGAAACCAGCGAACTCACACCGAGTAAGATTATCTGCACACTAATAATCCGTACGAGAACAGAGTTTTGCTGTTATTTAATTATTCAAGTGCTCATTAAAGATGGATAAGCTTATAACTGAAATAGCAATACCGCCATGGTACGATTTCGAGAAACTGGATCTGTCATGCGAGGTAATTAGACAGTTAAAACTACATTTAGGTCCACATCACTGGTAATCACTGATACACAAGTAACTTGAGAGCCACATGAGCAGAAAAGGAATATTGGTTCATTCCAAATACAAATATATATTATTCATAACTAGCGCTAATGAATATTATTAAATATTCCACATTTCCACATTATTAAAGATCCACATTTAATCAAAAAATACATGTGGGATAAGATTACATAAGTAACTACAATATACACTGATCAGCCATAACATTAAAACCACCTCCTTGTTTCTACACTCACTGTCCATTTTATCAGCTCCACTTACCATATAGAAGCACTTTGTAGTTCTACAATTACTGACTGTAGTCCATCTGTTTCTCTACATATGTTTATTTAGCCTGCTTTCACCCTGTTCTTCAATGGTCAGGACCCCCACAGGACCACTACAGAGTAGGAATTATTTGGGTGGTGGATGATTCCCAGCACTGCAGTGACACTGACATGGTGGTGGTGTGTTAGTGTGTGTTGTGCTGGTATGAGTGGATCAGACACAGCAGTGCTGCTGGAGTTTTTATACACCTCACTGTCACTGCTGGACTGAAAATAGTCCACTAACCAAAAACATCCAGCCCACAGTGCCCCGTGGGCTGCATCCTGTGACCACTGATGGAGGTCTAGAAGATGACCTTGCTCGTCTCTGACTTTACATCTACAAAGTGGACCAACTAGGTAGGAGTGGACAGTAAGTGGACACAGTATTTAAAAACTCCAGCAGCGCTGCTGTGTCTGATCCACTCATACCAGCACAACACACACTAACACACCAGCACAACACACACTAACACACCACCACCATGTCAGTGTCACTACAGTGCTGAGAATGATCCACCACCCAAATAAAACATGCTCTGTGGTGGTCCTGTGGGGGTCCCCTCCGACACGTGTGCAGTAGCAGACTGCACTTTTTCACCTGCACGAGGCGAGTTCACATGTGGATCAGGTTTGTGTACGGAGAGACACACCCTGATCCCATTGTCCCTTGTCAGCGATCAGCTAGCAGAGGTTGTAATTGCATCAGTTATGAGCAATCCCCTCCGACACCCTTCCCTTGAACAAAGCCGACGAGTTTGAGATGTCAGGTCTGATATTTGCAGTTATCTTATTTTTCAAGTGATCATCTGAACAATTTTCTACTGAAATAAAAATACACCTGTTCTGAAGAAATTCGACTTAACCCACTCGATTTAGAGCCACATGTACTTCCATTCTTGGACTTCTAGGCGTGCAGAACCAGAGGCCTTTGTCATTTAACTCACTGAAAGACCTTTACTGACCAAAACACTACAGACATAAGGCTGGATTTTGAAAAGAGTTCTTAGGAGGCACAGCAGTCTACTGCACCACACACACATCGATTTACTCCCTTACATACCTACTTACACTTAGGGGACATTTAGAGCCGCCAATCCACCCACTGTGTGTTTTGGGAGGTGGAGGAAAACCACTGTGAGACTGTGAGAGAATCTCCACACATACAGCCAGCATAGGCAAGGATCAAACCCAGGTCCCTGCTAGCACACCACCGCTGAGATTAGAGTCAGAATCTCAGATGTGCCACCGAGCAGGCCGGGCGTCCGACAAACACAACTGGCCATGTTTGCAGGAGGGAAGGTCTGATGCTATATGCCACCACCAGAGCTGGTCTGAGCTCGATTGTGAGGAAGTCGAAAAGCATAACATGGCTCTCCATGCGTGGAACAGCTCTTAGGACCCCTTCATCATCAGGTGATAGGAGGCGAAAGCCGCCTCCTATCACCTGATGATGAAGGGGTCCTAAGAGCTGTTCCACGCATGGAGAGCCTAGGACTGGAAAAGAGGTCTAAATGGCTGCGGTTCTACAGTACAAGCAAGTGGTAACAACTAAAATCGGACACAAAAAGGGGAATAATATCCCAAAAATGTGTAGACACAAATTATATAATGATAACGTGGTGTCTGTATAATGCTGACAAGCTACTTAAATGAGTACTAAGTGATTTGGAACACTGCCTTAGTCAAGCAGCTTTAATTAGGGTGTCTTTAAATACTGTTTACTTATTAAAATGTTGAAAGATTATACATAAAAATTAAACATATGAAAAGACAGGTAGCTAGGCACTCGACCCACAGGGGTATCCGTGATAAGCCCCCAGCAAAATGCACAAAAAGAAAAGATGGTCACCATCAATACCAGCTACTCAATCCACCAGCAAAACCTGCTGTGGCTAAACAAAGAACAACCACGCCTGACGCTACCTGCTGCCAGGAGGGATCTTGCGTGGCGGTACACTGCTGTCAACATAAGAATCGGCAGACAAGAAAGCTGAGCCTAGAGCAGCTGGGCAAATCGTCCCAGCAGAAGGACAGTGCAGTGGATTACACAACACACTGCACCAGCAACTCCTCCTAGCGACTGTAGTGCATCAACACTATAATCTTATGGTCTAAGATCCAGTACCTTCGTCAGTGTTGTATGACCATGTAAATGACATGGTGGTGGTGTGTTAGTGTGTGTTATGCTGGTATGCTGAGAATAGTCCACCAACCAAAAATATCCAGCCAACAGCGCCCCCTGGGCAGCGTCCTGTGACCACTGATGAAGATCTAGAAGATGACCAACTCAAACAGCAGCAATAGATGAGCGATCGTCTCTGACTTACATCTACAAGGTGGACCAACTAGGTAGGAGTGTCTAATAGACTGGACAGTGAGTAGACACTGTATTTAAAAACTCCAGCAGCGCTGCTGTGTCTGATCCACTCATACCAGCACAACACACACTAACACACCTCCACCATGTCAGTGTCACTGCAGTGCTGAGAATGATCCACCACCTAAATAATACCTGCTCTGTGGTGGCCCTGTGTGGGTCCTAACCATTGAGAAACAGGGTGAAAGCAGGCTAAAAAAAACGTATGTAGAGAAATAGATGGACTTCAATCAGTGGTAGAACTACAAAGTGCTTCTATATGGTAAGTGGAGCTGATAAAATGGACAGTGAGTGTAGAGACAAGGAGGTGGTTTTAATGTTATGGCTGATCAGTGTATATAGTACATATGTCTGAACTGACTGTCACTGTTTCACAAAACCTTGATCTGTTTAATTCATCTTTAGAACAGGACCGTGACATTGTGAGAAAAAAATACAGCATGGCGACTACTAAACAGTGAAATATTGATACCAGGTTAGCATTTATACAGCAAATCCACATTTAGTGCTTTTGGAATCGCTTGTTTTGTCTCAGCAGCTCTTTATTTTCTTGTGTCGTTAAATGACAAGCATTGCCAGAGCTTTCTTGTTCTTAACCAAAGTACATTTCATACAAAACTACCTGAGAATAAACTTTCAATATCTTCAGTCTGTGTTGTTAATATTGTGTATAGTTTTCAAGACTTAATGGCACAAACGCGTATCATGTGACACCTAAAAAGCCACAGTAAACGACAATACGCAACTGCAAAACCAAATCATATGAAAGTAGCCTAAGGGAAGAAAGGTTGGCTGGGGAATGTGAATGTGTTCTCATTGTCAGTGCAACAGTGACTTCTACTGTATGAATAAGGTGCCGACACAAGCGGTGGAGGAATACAGAGAGAAAATGTCTGAGATCCACAGCTATTTCACCACATGTCAATGTTAAGGTTTTCTATAAATATGGCCCTACCTAATTCATGGCTGTAAAAAATGCATCATGGACCATGAAACATGCCGTTTCTTGTGTAATATACAATTATTATTTTATTTTATATTTTCTTTATGCATTTTCTCCCCTTTTTCTCCCCCTTTTCTCCCCTTTAGCACATCCAATTGCCTGATTGCGTCATGCTTCCTCTCCACCAATGCCGATCTCTGCTCTGATTGAGGAGAACGAAGCTAACCCACGCCCCCTCCGACACGTGGGCAGCATGCCGTATGCATCTTATCACCTACACTTTGACGAGTGCAGTGCAGCCTAGCTGCGTGTATGGAGGGACACACCCTAAGAGCACTCTTTTCTCATCTCTGTGCAGGCGCCATCAATCAGCCAGCAGAGGTTATAATTGCACCAGTCATGAGAGAGAGACAGAGACCCTATCCGGCTTAGTCCCGCCCATATGAACAACAGGCCAATCGTTGTTCATGTGGCCGCTCAGCCTCAGCCAAATTCAAAATTTAAGATTTGTGTTGAGCGATTTAACATTTCATATTCACGTAGCGTTTAAGTGCCTCATGTTTACTGGTTAATCTGTACTATGAGGTGGTTCTAGCAATCCTGCGGCAATTCAGTTAGCAATCGGTTCGTCAAAATGTCCAACATGTCAAAGTCTAAAGCAGCTAAAAACACAACTCAGGTAACCGGATAGGGCATGTCTGGCCTATTGGTTAAGGAACTGGACTAGCAATCAAAAGGTTGCTAGTTCAAGCCCACCACTGCCAGGTTGCTGCTGTTGGACCCTTGAGCAAGGCCCTTAACCTTCAATTGCTCAGACTGTATATTATACTATACTGTAAGTCGTTTTGGATAAAGGCATCTGCTAAATGCCGAAAATGTAAATGTAAAACCAAGTTTGGAAAACTCCTGAACAATTCTGTGGATGCAGAGGGGGGTGGTGTCAAAACACGGACGCTGGATGTTTTAGGTTTACATTCAACCATTAAGGTAGCTGTGTATTGTAGCTTCAATTTATTCTATCATTCAATTTATGAGTGTAATTTAATGACTGCCGTGAAACGTGACACTTTTCTTTAAAAATCTGTGATTTTTGAGAAACAAGGTCCATGAAATTGAGCACATTTTCCTGGGAATTTAATAGGGCCCTAAGTATGATGGAATCACTGGAGAACATTAAATTGCTGAGGCTTTGGTTGCTCAACCAGCTCTGGCAGTTTCAGACAGTCCTGCTGATAGTGAGCAATAACTGTTTAGAGCCGGGCCTCAAAATTCACACTGATTGCACAAAAATGTTCCGTCCTGTTTGGGTTTCACAGTCAAGGGCGCAGAATAATAACACACAGTCTGAGGAACGGCAGCATTTCGTCATCTTCCCGAAACTCATCAATTATTTTTAGACACGTCGCTGTAAAAATGTCTTGCTGGGCTGCTACGGGTCAAGACGGTAAAATGGGGTCATGGGAATTCTTCGCTCACCTCAAAATTGCCGGCGTAATCATCGGGACTGGTTCCTTGCCTTCCTTCCTTTAGAGCAATCAGAGTGAAGCCGCGGAAATAAGACGGACTGGAGGCGTACAGACTCACTGCGGAGAAAGACGGAGAAAATCAGAGGAGAAATACAGTGCAGATATGGCAGAGTTTCAGAAATCAGTGGGCTGTGAGCCAGGGCATGTCATAAACCGCCAGCACAATCAGGGCAAGTTCAAGTGTCTCGGGAGGCTTTGTGGGCTTTTCTTGTCAAGTCGAATCTTCCGAAAAACGACTGCAAGTGCAGACATGCTAGGCTTTAAACTGAATGAGGGATGTGCACCACAATATGAAGCACTTACACTCTGTAACCTACTCACCTGGTAAATCTGATAAGTCATTTGTGAGCTCAGTTTTACAATGATTAATTTTTTATTTTATACTTTCAGAAAAATGGTGCTGATATTTCATTCCACACAAACCCGATGTGCTCTAGACTGCATATTATTTTTTAAATTATGCATGTTTCAGTCTGGTCTGGATCGCTATGGGACTGGCGTCACTCAAAAACATGAATCGTAAAACCTGGACAGGGAGCAAATACAGGGCAGGGCATCACACACACACACACACACACACACACAAACACACACATTGATTTACTCACTCACAAACCTACTTACATACAGGGGACATTGAAAGCAGCCAATCTACCCACTGTGCATTTTGGGAGGTGGAAGAAAACCAGACTGTGAGAGAATCTCCAAACATACAGCCAGACATACTGTACATATACTGTAAGCAGGGAACAAACCCAGGTCCTTGGGAATAAAGTTGCTGTGCGGCACCCATTCTACTGTACTACTGTGCAATCCTGGATATACTGTACATTCTAATGGCTTAAAACCTGTAAATCTAATGATTAAATTAATATTTGCTCTTTTGTAAACATTCCACAAAAAATAGCAAATACTAGAGGTGAATGGGACTGTCACTCAAAAAACAGACACTAAAAAGGGGGCTGAGTTCTAGACAAGGACAATAACCCCAAAAATACCTCAGATTACTTTGAGAAATGCAAGTTAAATAGGTCTGCCGCAACTGGTCAACCTAATCGATGACAATATTTTGCCAACAATTTGATAATATGGACATAAACCCTGTTTACATTTAGTTTTGTGCCATATTATTATGCCTTACAGTTTGTTGTTAAAATAAAAGAAGCTTAAATGAGATTCTGAATTAAATTTTTGCAGGAAAATGAATCATTTAGATTAATCGACTAATCAGTAAAATAGTCTATATAATAATTGATAGAAAAATAGTCGTTTCACTTTAGTGGCAGTCCTAAAGTCAAAGCTGCTGTATTTTTAAAGGTTCAGCAAATACACAGATGAGTCAAAACATTAGGAACATCCCCTTAAAAATGTGCATCACAATGCCTGTTTGGTGACATTTCTGCATGTCACAGTCACTGATTTATAAAATTTGGGACTGATGGTAGTTACTCATGGTACAGGATGACCAGACCACTGGGTTGAAGTATTTTTGAAACAGCAGGATGTGCTCACATGCGTGGGGGCTTTGGTGTCTGGTACAGACCAGCAGAAGAGCCGCTGCGGCTCAAATTTATCTTTTAAATACTAGTGATGATGTGAATGTGTCACAACACACAGTGCATGAAACCCTTCTGTGTATGGGGCTGCGTAAACACAGGCCAGTTAAAGAACGCATGCTAACTCACGTCTACTGACAAAAGCACATAGAATATAAAAAATGCACAGTAAGAGTTTGTGCAAACAGGGTTGTCATGTCAGTGCACAGAATGTTTCTTTATTTATTTGGATTTTAGCTTCATGTTTTACACATTTGGTTACATTCATGACAGAACAGGTAGTTACTGGTTACACAAGATTCATAAGTTTGCAAGTTTAATGTCGAACACAGTCATGGACTGTCATGAATCACTTGCTCGTCTTTGGACTGTGGGAGGAAACGTGGAAACGGGAGGACACAGGGAAAACATGCAAACTCCACACAGAAAAGACCCGTGCCACCCCACCTGGGAATCAAACCCAAGACCTTCTTGCTGTGAGGCGACAGTGCTACCCACCGAGCCACCATGCCATCCCGGTGCAAGGAATGAACACAATGAAGTTACATAATTCAGATAATATAATTAAGGTAAGATAAGATAAGATTCCTTTATTGATCCCCATGGGGGAAATTCGAGTGTTACAGCAGCTCCAGTACAGTGTAAATACAGTAAATAGAGTAAATAAAAGTAGAATAAAATAATAATAAAAATATTAACTATGAAATGCAATTACTATTATACAGCATTATGACAATTACAACTATATGATAAAACACTATATATTCTATATGTAAGTATATACATACAGTGTATCACAAAAGTGAGTACACCCCTCACATTTCTGCAAATATTTCATTATATCTTTTCATGGGACAACACTATAGACATGAAACTTGGATATAACTTAGAGTAGTCAGTGTACAGCTTGTATAGCAGTGTAGATTTACTGTCTTCTGAAAATAACTCAACACACAGCCATTAATGTCTAAATAGCTGGCAACATAAGTGAGTACACCCCACAGTGAACATGTCCAAATTGTGCCCAAATGTGTCGTTGTCCCTCCCTGGTGTCATGTGTCAAGGTCCCAGGTGTAAATGGGGAGCAGGGCTGTTAAATTTGGTGTTTTGGGTACAATTCTCTCATACTGGCCACTGGATATTCAACATGGCACCTCATGGCAAAGAACTCTCTGAGGATGTGAGAAATAGAATTGTTGCTCTCCACAAAGATGGCCTGGGCTATAAGAAGATTGCTAACACCCTGAAACTGAGCTACAGCATGGTGGCCAAGGTCATACAGCGGTTTTCCAGGACAGGTTCCACTCGGAACAGGCTTCGCCAGGGTCGACCAAAGAAGTTGAGTCCACGTGTTCGGCGTCATATCCAGAGGTTGGCTTTAAAAAATAGACACATGAGTGCTGCCAGCATTGCTGCAGAGGTTGAAGACGTGGGAGGTCAGCCTGTCAGTGCTCAGACCATACGCCGCACACTGCATCAACTCGGTCTGCATGGTCGTCATCCCAGAGGGAAGCTGACGCACAAGAAAGCCCGCAAACAGTTTGCTGAAGACAAGCAGTCCAAGAACATGGATTACTGGAATGCCCTGTGGTCTGACGAGACCAAGATAAACTTGTTTGGCTCAGATGGTGTCCAGCATGTGTGGCGGCGCCCTGGTGAGAAGTACCAAGACAACTGTATCTTGCCTACAGTCAAGCATGGTGGTGGTAGCATCATGGTCTTGGGCTGCATGAGTGTTGCTGGCACTGGGGAGCTGCAGTTCATTGAGGGAAACATGAATTCCAACATGTACTGTGACATTCTGAAACAGAGCATGATCCCCTCCCTTCGAAAACTGGGCCTCATGGCAGTTTTCCAACAGGATAATGACCCCAAACACAACCTCCAAGATGACAACTGCCTTGCTGAGGAAGCTGAAGGTAAAGGTGATGGACTAAACCCAATTGAGCACCTGTGGCGCATCCTCAAGTGGAAGGTGGAGGAGTTCAAGGTGTCTAACATCCACCAGCTCCGTGATGACATCATGGAGGAGTGGAAGAGGATTCCAGTAGCAACCTGTGCAGCTCTGGTGAATTCCATGCCCAGGAGGGTTAAGGCAGTGCTGGATAATAATGGTGGTCACACAAAATATTGACACTTTGGGCACAATTTGGACATGTTCACTGTGGGGTGTACTCACTTATGTTGCCAGCCATTTAGACATTAATGGCTGTGTGTTGAGTTATTTTCAGAAGACAGTAAATCTACACTGCTATACAAGCTGTACACTGACTACTCTAAGTTATATCCAAGTTTCATGTCTATAGTGTTGTCCCATGAAAAGATATAATGAAATATTTGCAGAAATGTGAGGGGTGTACTCACTTTTGTGATACACTGTACATGTGTATAATGAAATGTAGAGTCCAGTGCTGGGAAAAAGGGGGGGGGGGGGTCTTGAGTTAGTGTATAGGGGGATGGTTTTCTAGAATTAGTGACTTGTGCACACAGACTTCAATCTGTAACTAGTTTTAAATGACTAGTACATCTGTTTTATTTCCAGATGTTTCAGAAGTAATGCATGATTGTAAGCGATATTTATACATGCACACTAATGCACAGTTAGTTTCCTTATTAATATTCTTTCCATACAGTAGCATAGTTTGTGTCACAGAGTAAAATGCAGTTTACGCCGCTGGGGTGCCTAAGGAATAAACTCTAGAGAAACGTGCACAGCTGCTAAAATTCTGGGATAATGTGATTTATGTATGCAAACTGGAATGTAGAACTGGAATTACTGCACACTGATGCATATTCTAATAATGTCAACATGATTCTAATAGAGTTAAAATGCTGTTTTACCCAAAGCTGGTAACATTTGGTACTTATGGCAGTTATGCATGTATGAAAGCTGAGGTTTACATGTTGTTTTACTGAGCTGTCCAATGAGAAATGAACCTCATGTATTTGTATAGCTGGTTGAAATCTAAAATAAATCATCTTAATGAATATGCTTATGTGTTTCTCATGTATTCCTTCATTGTCTGTTTTACCACTGATTTATCCTGAGCAGGGTCACAGTGGGTCAGATACAGAGCAAAAGGCAGGAAACTTCCCAGACAGATCACCAATCCATCACAGGTCTCACACACACACACACACACCTAGGGCAGTTTTTAGAATCTCCAATTAACCTGACTGCAGTCTTTGGACTTGTGGGAGGAAATCGGAGCACCAACACAGAAAGAACATGCAAACTGCACACAGAAAGGACAATTAAACCCAGACCATTATTGCTGTGGAGAAACAACACTACTCGTTATGACAGTGTGCCATTCTGCTTAGTGCTTAATAAGTTTAAAGGTTATGAATGCACTCATAATGCACTCATAATGCACACTAATGCATATTATAATGTCCTCATTAACATTTATCTGAGGTTTTAAAAGGCAGTCAGTCAGTCATCATATGTCCAATCTAACGCATTAAGGTTTTATAATTATGAATGTATGCAAACTGGATTCTGGGATACATACTGGGATACAGACTCTAATGCACATTACTAAATCAGTTTGAAAAAGGTAAACAGTTTGTACATGATGATCAAATACAAAAAATAATTTTATGTAGCAGGTAAAATTTGAAATAAATAAACTGTAATCTGTAGCTGAATTTTAAAGATATAAAAAGTGTTTATGTTGTTAAAAAATACTCTCACTCACTCTCTTAACCGCTTATCCAATTACGGTCGTGTGTGTGTGTGTGGGGGGGATAGGCATTGAACAGCCTATCCCAGCTGTTCAATGGGCACAAGGCACACAGTAACACCCTGGACGGGACGCCAGTCCATCGCAGGGCAGACACACACACGCATATACACACACGCATTCACCTATAGGGCAATTCAGTGTCTCCAATTAACCTGCCTGCATGCTTTTGGACTGTGGGAGGAAACTGGAGCGCGCGGAGGAAACCCACGCAGACACGGGGAGAACATGCAAACTCTGCACGGAAAGGACCTGGACCGCCCCACCTGGGGATCGAACCCAGGACCCCCTTGTGCCGCACTTTGAAAAAATACAATTTAGAAGTAATGCATACATTTGGACAGTAGGAATCATGTAAGACTGTAAGGCTGAATACAAACCATAGTGGTGTTTAAGTGATTATTTTAAATACTCAGAAAGGTGGTGAAGTTCAGGGAGAATTGGGTGTAAACTGTGTAGAGCCAGAGGAACCTAAAATAATTGTAAATTCTGATTTAACTTGTAAAGCCACTTTTTAAACCACATTGAGGGTTTTTATATTGCTGTTATATCAACAATGCATAAACTCACATGGCTGGGAAACATTTGCATGTGATAACATGTAACTAAGAGTGATGCATGTATGCACACAAGAATCTGGAATTAACGCAAACTAATGCGCATTTTGTGTCATATAGATATTCTATAAGTACTTGTACAACCAAAACAAACATGAGGCTCTTGTGAGTTACAGTCTTATACAGAAGTTTGGAGATGGAAAGTTTGTTCTCTGTAACAATTTATGGAATTTAATCGAGGTGCCCAAACTTTGCGCAATAGAATTTGCGTCTTTATGCACAGTTTGTAACAAATGACTGTGCTATAAGAACAAGTTTATGATTTACAGGATGTCTAATAGAAATGAAGTACTAATGTGAGTTATGCATAGATGCAAACTGCACTAATAAACATGCAATTAATCCCACATTCCACTTAAATCAAGTTCCCTCATAAATCCTTCACACAGATGATAAATCACACAAGGTTCATGTGAAGTATGCATGCAAACACGACTGTTTTACAGTTCTAAGTGCACACTAATGCACATGCATGCTCACCTCTGTAGGTGCTTTCAGCCTGGTAGGTTTCGGGATCTCCTTCCATACGGAGCCGGTAGTTGGAGTGCCCGTGTCTGGGCGCGCTCCGGCTCGGGCTGCGGAGGATCCTGCAGTAAGTCGAGCTGTCCCCGGTGAAAGCATGAGTGCTCCATGAATCCAGGTTTAACAGCATGTAGAGCAAAAACGCTGAAGCTGCGTGCATGCCCATGCCTGGATGTCTCCTCAAAATCCTCAGCACGCAAAGCACTGAATGAACGGAGCGACGAAAAAACAAGGAGAATCCAAACAGTGTTGTTACGACCTGCCCGGTCCGTTCACTTAGTCAAGACTTTTACGATTAGAAATAATCAATTTCGATCTTATAGCAGTG
Organism: Trichomycterus rosablanca; assembly: GCF_030014385.1. NCBI lineage: Eukaryota > Metazoa > Chordata > Actinopteri > Siluriformes > Trichomycteridae > Trichomycterus > Trichomycterus rosablanca. The sequence continues at coordinate 35,585,283 of NC_085995.1, forward strand.
TACTGGTGTGTTTCTGGAGCATCAAACAGGTTCTAAACAGGGAATAAAGTCAGAAATGTCACTTTCTCCGGGGCTGAGTGAGTGGAAGAGCGGATCAGTCTCTCCCCACTATCAGACCAGACGGAGATGAAGTGAGAAAGATTCACTGACGGGAATTACGCTTCTGATTCACTTTGAATGACTCGGTTCTTTCGAACAAGCGTGTTAAGCGATCCGAGTTCAGCATCGATTCGTTTGATTTAGAAATAATGATTACATGATGGTTTTGTGATGATACATCTCCTACAGGGAACACGTTTTGTTTATTTGTTTGTTTATTAGGATTTTAACCAGTGGCATAACTAGGAGCTCATGGGCCCCATGCAGTGCAAAATAAATTTTGGGCCCCCTCAACAAATTTCATATATATATATATATATATATATATATATATATATATATATATATATATATACATACTGTATATATACAGTATATATGCTGATGATAGCTGATCAGAATGAATTTAAGGTAGGTGAAATTAAATTAAAGTGAGGTGAGTGGTTGAGTTCATGTCGTGGACAGTGGCGGTTCTAGGGGGGGGCCAGCGGGGGCCAGTGCCCCTGTGACAACCAGCTTGGCCCCCCCTACGGCCCCCCTAGGAATACAGTATATGTAACTCCAATTGAATATGAAAAAGAAAAGGACTGAATAAATGACATTTAAGCAGAGCTTGTTTCTTTGTTGATCTGTTTACATCAAACTCAAGAAAATGTAGACTGAAAAATGCATAAATAAAATGTTGAATTCTATTGAATATCGACTGTTTCCTCTTAATGCCCACAATGCACATTTGAGCAGAAAGGAATTGGCCCCTCTAACATAGCCTCTGCCCCCCCCCCCCCCCCCCATGGGCCCCAGTGCACCTGCAAACCCCATCCCCATCACTTTCTTTAGATTAGAAATATCTCTTGCATTTATTGTAGGCGTTCGTATTTATTGTACTGTTTTTTAACTGCACTGTGTTTATTGTATTGTTTTGCACTTGTGTTTACTGAACACTCCATAACATTGAATGGACACTCAGTGCTGTTATCAGACAAAGAAAGCCCCGAACATAATGGAGTTGATGTCTGGGTTCACAGAAATGTTACTACATGCCTGACGTCCTACAGTCCAGCGAGTAGCAGAGTTATATTAGCAATATTGCAATTTGCACAATATTGCATTTTTGCACCTTACTCTTTAATATCTGCTGTTCTATAAACCCTCCGCTGCTAATTGTATATCAGAATATGTTTCTACCTCACTTATCATTTACTCAGTACCATGTACTGACCAACACTACTACTGTTTTTGGTCCTGTCTTCTCACTTTCTTTAGATTAGAAATATATCTTGCATTTATTGTAGGCGTTCATATTTATTGTACTGTTTTTTAACTGCACTGTGTATATTGCATTGTTTTGCACTTGTGTTTACTGGACACTTCATGACATTGGATGGACACTCAGTGCTGTTATCAGACAAAGAAAGCCCCGAACATAATGGAGTTGGTGTCTGGGTTCACAGAAATGTTGCTACATGCCTGACGTCCTACAGTCCAGCGAGTAGCAGAGTTATATTAGCAATATTGCAATTTTTGCATCTTACTCTTTAATATCTGCTGCTCTATAAACCCTCTGCTGCTAATTGTATATCATAATAAGTTTTACCTCACTTATCATTTACTCAGTACCATGTACTGACCAACACCACTCTTGTCTTTGGTCACACCCCCCTCAATTTCTTTACATCAGAAATGTCTCCTGCATTTACTGTGGGTAATTTGTATTTATTGTACTGTTTTTTCTCTGCACTGTGTATATTGTATTGTTTTGCACTTGTGTTCTGTGTTGCACCCTGATCCTGGAGGAACGTTGTTTCGTTTCAGTATGTACTTGTATACTGTATAGCTGAAATGACAATAAAGCCTCTCTTAAACTCTTGAACATTCAATACTTTGTTGTATTTTTTTCATGTTAAATTAAAAGGTCAGACTTTGTGTCATGAAAGGACAGTGGATGTTTAGGGTCTCAGTTAACTTGACACTATCAGTACTTGCTAGCAAATTGGAGAGACTGAACATCATGTGCGTTTGCCTGAGACTAAGCGATCAGGCACTGGACACTTCATGATGGTTGGATGGGCACACAGTGCTGTTATCTGACAAAGAAAGCCCCGGACATAATGGAGTTGATGTCTGGATTCACAGAAACGTTGCTACATGCCTAACATCTTACAGCCCAGCGAGTAGCAGAGTCGTATTGCCACATTTGCCACAAAGCCAAGAGATACGACTATTATCCAGTGCTACACAGCAACTGCTGACAAACAAGATGAAGAGATTGAACAATTCTACACAGAGACAGATCACGTACTTGCAGGGACTCTAAAGCAGAACCAGCTTGTGGTTACCAGTGATTTCAATGCAAGAGTTGGAGAAGATGCAGAAGAAAGTGAAGTCCTTGGTAAGTTTGGTCATAGTGAGAGAAATTTATACCTACCCGCTCACAGGCAGGAGGTAGAAAGAGACCGTGGTACCTGGAGTAATCCCTCATGGACAATGGGAAATGTCTAAACAGTGAGCAGAGGTGAGGTTCAAACCCAGGTCCTCAGATCCCCAGGACAGATGTTGCTATGAGTTAGTTAGAAAATGTGATGGATTGAAACCTCTGTAATTCGACACCTTCAAAGCTGAGGCGTTTTTGTTATATTTTTGTGGCCAAGGCCACAGTGTAAGGTGATGGTTTGGAATTCCTTCTCAACTTCATAATCATGGTCTCAGAGAAAGCAGGTTTGCCAACAGAGGAGCCGGTAAGTCTGTGAGGGAGAAGCCGTGATATATAGAAACATTCTCACCTGGAGCCAATTCATGTTCACGAGACTCCAGTGATCCTCAGTTTAAGAGAAACTGACATATCAATCATCTGACCCTCATCACCCCCTCGTTGCCCCTCTGCCAGCCATAATGGACCCTTTACATTAAGACCTTAGGTAACATAAATATGAAATGCAGTACTTTTTTGCGTGTCCTAAACTAAACCTGTATGGCATCTTGCTTTAGATCGAGAATTGAAACAAATACACGTTTATTTTCTTTTTCTTATTTATTCTTATTTATTGTCAGCCATTGGTGGGTTTCTGTGCTGAACATAAGTTGGTTGTCCGAACACACTGTTTCGCCTACACAACAGGCCCAGATACACATGGAGGAGTCCAAATCAAAAAGCCAGAACTCAGATAATCAGTCAGCAGTAAAAACAGTCAGTTAATAATGCATATACATGCCTCAGTACAGACTGTGACTCTGATTACATCTTGTGATGTTGACGATGTTGACAATGACGCTCAGATTTATAAGGAAGCAAATCAGCAAGCCACTTCTGCTGGACCTTGAAACAGTCAGAAATTACCCATTTGAGCAGCACTACCAAGTGGAGGTTGCCAGCAGATTTGAAGAACTAGAGAGGCTGGAGGAAACACACACACCAGACGGACTGTGGTAGCAGATGTCACACTCAAAGCTTCTAAAGAAAAAGGACAGAAGAACTGCAACAAATGCAAGAACTGGATTTTTTTCTGCATCCCCCGATGGATACAGAAAACTTTGACGTGAAGTGCTCAGAAGAGATCAACAAGCTGAGTTAGATTCATTATGCAGTGAGCAGGAAGAAAATGCAAAGTAATGCAACAGCAGACGCGTGTTCCAGATAGTGAAGACGCTCACCAAAACATTCCTGCCACAAACTTCAGCCATCAGGGAATGAAACGGGGAGAAACATGTCGAACCAAAGAAAGTGTGTCAAGGATGGAAAGGCTGCTGTGAAAAAATTTACAACAGTGGGTAAGACAAGAGCATACAGATTAATGTTTAGGAAGAGAAACCACCTTGTAGAAACCATGCTACATTAAACTAACTGGGGTTTTGAGATTAAAGAGGTCAAAGCATGGCTGTATCTCTGAATTAAACAATGTAATTAGTAGGGCTCTCTTTTCACCTGCACGAGGTGAGTTCATATGCGGATCAGCCATGTGTACGGAGAGCCACACCCTGATCAACATTATTCCCCAACTCAGGGCGCCATAAAACAGCCAGCAGAGATCGTAATTGCACCGGTTATGAAAAACCCTGGTCCGGCTTTCCCATCCCTGAACAACTACGATGTATTCGAAATCCCAGCTCTGGTGTGCTAGCGTGTTTTACTGCTGCGTCACCTGAGCAGCTATTTATTAGGATTTTAACGTCATGTTTTACACTTTGGTTACATTCATGACAGAAACGGTAGTTACTCATCACACAAGATTCATCAGTTTACAAGTTCAATGTCAAACACAGTCATGGACAATTTTGTATCTCCAATTCACCTCACTTGCACGTCTTTGTACTGTGGGAGGAAATCTGAGCTCCCTCAGACACGGGGAGAACATGCAAACTCCACACTAAAAAGACCCAGACCACTCCACCTGGGAATCGAACACAGGACCTTCTTGCTGCGAGGTGAGCCACTGTGCCTACCTGTAATTAGGTTACTTCACCCTGTAAAAAGTTACTTCAGCCTGCCGCTCAGGTGGGGCAGCGGTAAAAACACATGCTGGAACCAGAGCTGGGATCTCGAATACATCGTATCCAATCTCAGCTCTGCCTGCCGGCTAAGGCTGAGTGATCACATGCTGGCTGATTGATGGCGCCTACACAGAGATGAGAAAAGAGTGCTGTCAGGGTGTGTCTCTCCGTACACAACGCTGAGCTGCACTGCACTCGTCAAAGTGTGGGTGATAAGATGCATACGGCATGCTGCCCACGTGTCGGAGGGGGCGTGGGTTAGCTTCATTCTCCTCAATCAGAGCAGGCATCAGCATTGGTCGAGAGGAAGCATGACTCAATCGGGCAATTGGACGCGCTAAAAGGTCAGTTTGACTCTGAATATTCTTATCTTACCTTTCTCATTAACAAGCCATTTTGCCTGCAGAAATGCCACTCACTGGATGTTTTTTCACAATTCTTTATAAAGATTAGCAGTTTCTGATACAATCCAACCAGCCTACAGTGCACAAACAATTATTTCAAAGTCAAAGTAACTTTTTCCCCCCAAATTTGCCCCCCCAATCTAGTTGTGTCCAATTACCCTGATTGCGTCCTCTATACTGATTCCACTCTTCACCGCTGACTGAGGACGCCTCTCAACTGACATACGCCCCCTGCGACACGTACAGTCAGTACAGACTGCATTTTTCACCTGCACGAGTCGAGTTCATACACTTGACGGGCACTGTGTATGGAGGGCCACACCCCCATCAGCATTATTCCTCAGCCCTGTGCAGGCGCCATCAGTCAGCCAGCAGGGGCCGCAGTTGCACCAGTTTTGAGGACCTATGATCCGACTTTCTTACCCTCCAACCCTGAACAACAGCCAATCGTTGTTCATGCTGCCGCCCAGCCCAGTCGGAAAAGCAGAGCTGAGATTCGATACGATGTATTCGAAACCCCAACTCTGGTGTGCTAGCGTACTTTACCGCTGCGCCACCTGAGCGGCAAAGTCAAAATAAATTATCAGGTTTTTTTTTTACCCATTTTGATGTTTGTTGTGAACATTAGAATTAAGTGATTAGAAGTAAATCTATACAAAAATATGCAAAACTACTTCAAAATATGTTAGACCTCCATAAAACTGACTTCAACAAGTCAAACGATTTTTTCAATCCTGAGTGCTTCTGTTTAGAATCACTATTTTATAGGCACATTTATCCATCAGATTTAAAACCTGTCCCCCTAGACTAGTGACTTCAAATGCAAACCCCGTATATGTATTATGAATTTTAATATGTGCTAACTGAAGATATTACAGAAATGTTCACACCAGTGCCCTCAATAACACCTCCATAATCCTCCCATCATTCTCTTCGACTTTCTTTACACTTGTAGTACCTCAGCTTTGAAAAAAAATTAGCCCACCGTTTTAACAAAGGTCACACTTGAGTGCCCATCATTATTTGCTGCATGAGTTCTATTACCTGGCAGGAGGTAGACGATGTCTGGATCCGTCAGTACAGTGCCACATATTTTAAATTAAACCTACGATGTTTTCGTTTTAAATGTATGTAGGAAATAATACAATAGCATTTTTACAACGTGCAATCCTAAGAATACAAAGAGCAAGCTCTGAGTCGTCCAGTTTTGAGTTTTTGATGCCCTGTAATAGACTGGCAGCCTGTTCAGGACGTGTTCCTGGAAAAATAATTCATTATAAAAACATATAAGGTAGATTGTGGAATATCCTTGTATGATTTTGCTTTCAGGGCAGCACGGTGGCTCGGTGGGTAGCACTGTGGCCTCACAGCAAGAAGGTCCTGGGTTCGATCCCCAGGCGGGGTGGTCCGGATCCTTTCTGTGTGTAGTTTGCATGTTCTCCCCGTGTCTGTGTGGGTTTACTCCGGGAGCTCCGGTTTCCTCCCACAGTCCAAAAACATGCAGTTAGGTTAATTGGAGACACTGAATTGCCCTATAAGTGAGTGTGTGTGTGTGTGTGTGTGTCTGCCCTGTGATGGACTGGCTCCCCGTCCAGGGTGTTACTGTGTGCCTTGCGCCCATTGACCCCAGCCACCCTAATTGGATAAGCAGTTAAGAAAGTGAGTGAGTGAATGACTTTGCTTTCTACAATGTCCTCCCAAATGCCCTAATACATAAAAATACACTATATGGCCAATGGTTTGTGGACACCCCTTTTAATTATTGCTTTAAAGTGTTTTAGTCTCATTCATTGCTAACAGAATTATAAAATCAATTATGTCTAATAAATAAAATGCTATCAACTTTGTAGAAACAGTTTAAGGAGTGATATTTCCTGTCACAGCGTGACTTTGACCCAAGTGGGTCCATAATAACATGGTTTAATGAGTTTGAAGTGAAGGAACTCCAGTGGCGTGCACAGAGCCCTGACCTCAATTCGACTGAACACCTTTGGGATGAACTGGTGGGTCAGTAGCAAGCTAGGCCTTCACAACCAGCCTTACCATACAAATGACTGAACAGGTAAAAGCGTTTCCCAAACTGCTGGCAGTTAAAATGTAATTTATATTTTATGACTTTTAAACACCTCACTGTCACTGCTGGACTGAGAATAGTCCACCAACCAAAAATATCCAGCCAACAGCGCCCCGTGGGCAGCATCCTGTGACCACTGGTGAAGGTCTAGAAGATGACTAACTCAAACAGCAGCAATAGATGAGCGATTGTCTCGATCTACATGGTGGACCAACTAGGTAGGAGTGTCTAACAGAGTGGACAGTGAGTGGACACAGTATTTAAAAACTCCAGCAGCACTGCTGTGTCTGATCCACTCATACCAGCACAACACACACTAACACACCACCACCATGTCAGTGTCACTGCAGTGCTGAGAATGATCCACCACCTAAAAAATACCTGCTCTGTGGGGGTCCTGACCATTGAAGAACAGGGTGAAAGCAGGCTATAAAAGTATGTAGAGAAATAGATGGACTACAGTCAGTAATTGTAGAACTACAAAGTGCTTCTATATGGTAAATGGAGCTGAACATCTCATTCTGGTAATGTGAAACTGATCCTCTACTTAGTGCTTTTTCACCCTCCACTCTTCTACAATGGCTTTCATTAGATTTTGAAACATGACTGCAGGAATTCACTTCCATTTAGTCCCAGGCTAAAACCACTGATTGGCAAATTGCTCTGTGTAGAAGATGTAGATGTCAACTGGAGGACAGTCGCATATCACACTAATCCCTCTGTAAAATCCCATCAGGATACAGCGCTGATGAAAATGAAATGTATGAGTAATGAATTACTACTGGTACAGAGACACAGTGGGTAGTGGGTGCTACACAGAACTGTGGGCCTGGGGACATGGGTTTAAACCTTAAATTTACATTTACATTTTCAGCAGACGCTTTTATCCAAAGCGACTTACACAATGAGCAATTGAGGGTTAAGGGCCTTGCTCAGGGACCCAACAGTGGCAACTTGGTGGTGGTGAGGCTTGAACCGGCAACCTTCTGTTTACTAGTCCAGTACCTTAACCACTGAGCTATCACTGGCCACTAAATTTACTGAGTGTCTGTTTAGTATGGCAAGTTCTCACTGTGGCTGCACTGGTTTTGTCTGTGTAGCCCAGTTTCCTTACACATAACAAAAGTAGTAGGTGGAATATTCCTGCCCAGTACAATTTAGACAAGCTTCAGATAAACTTCGTGGTGACCAAGAAAAGGATCTGTGTACCTTTGGTCATTCGTTTTTCACTTTAAAAATTAAAATTGAAAAACAGAAATTGAAAAACGGGTCATATTAAAATTTTCCGAAATCAACATTTTCTATCAGTTCAACCAGAAATAAACTCACAAGCATGTGCACAGGTTAACATGCATATATATTTGCTTCAAATAGATCAAGCACAAATGTTAAGAAGACAGCAAAACAAATAATAATAACGTTACGATGCGTCCTGTGTTCTGACTGTTATGTCTGCCGTACTGCCCTTGTAATTCACACAAGAACTATTTTTCCTAAGTAAAACGGCTATTCTAAGAAAAAGAATGCTGTTGACTAGCGTCTCATCGTCGTCACAAAATTTACATTAATATTTTTTTTTACTGTGTAGGACTCAATTCTGTAATTTGTACATAACTAATCGTAAACGTCACTGTGTAACTATTACAACATTTAATATATTTTAATCAGTTTAAGAAATCGCTTTAACTAAAATTGAACAAAATAACTTTTTGAAATATATTTGATTGTTGTTTGCTCCTTATTTACTGCAGAGCAAATACTATAATACAAGGAAAATAAATAAATGACATCAGGTGATTATCAGGTGTAATACTAACATGACCACGGTGGTGCACAACGCCAAGGACGGAAATCGCTTCCCCATAATGTTTGAGGTTTTTTGTTTGCAGATAGAGCTAATATATGTACATCAAATATACAAACACAAAAGCCAAAACAACAGGGGATGCGTCTTCACGTTATTATTACTTTTTCAACCCTTGTGCTTGATTTACACTGTCTACTTGAAGCAAATATATACGCATGTTAGCACGTGCACACACTTGCACATTTATTTCCGGTTAAACTGATAGAAAATGTTGATTTCGGAAAATTTTAATATGACCCATTTTTCAATTTCTGTTTGTTATTTGATTTTTGATCTTAAAACAAAAAACAAATAACGCCCTGTTTTCTTGTTTTTCAGTTTTGGTTTTTGAAGTGAAAAACGAATGACCAAAGGTACACGGACCGAAAAGGCTGAATTGTTTCCCTCAAACAAATGTATGCATTTCTGTATATAACTGTATATTGCCATTGGTATGTTACCATATATTGTGTACCTCTGCTTATATGTACATACTGTACATACATTGGTCACTGAATACTGTACATACATACTGTACATGCACACGCCCATACATTTTCTATATATTGCCTGTATATAGTCTTATAGTTTGTATATTTTTGTGTTTAATGTTTAATCTTCTTGTGCATTGTGTGCAATTTGTACATTGCTTGTATACTGGATTTATACTAGAGAGATACCATCAGCTGAAAACAAATTCCTTGTGTGTATCCACATACTTGACCAATAAATCTTATTCTGATTCTGAGAATAATATTCATGCAGAGACAGTTTAAATAACAATAACTTAAAGACTAAAATTAACGCCTCGGTGATTAATGAAATATCAATCTGAAAACTATTTGAAACAAACATGTTAAATATTTTAAAAAAACTTTGTTAGACTCTTGTGGAAAATGTCACATCAAAATGTCAGATAGAAAAGAATAAATGAGGCAGCTTAGAGCTACATGCATTAAAATCAAAAGAGAAATAAACAATCCAAACCCCTCACATGCTTTTTAAAATAATACCTCAGTGCCTGTGACAGCTTTTACATTTTTAATGTGAGGAAAATACCAGGCCACTCATGGTTTTTACTTCAGCTCATACATCTTACTTTTGTGATTGTACCACATGTGGGACGTAACCTATCCAACTTCATGGACTGCTGGGCCTGTGGGGTGCAGCCCGAATGCCCAGATGGGTTGGTGTGAAAAACGACAGCAGAAGCACCGTCAATCTGCTACGTCCAGAGAGAAAGTCTGGCACCCTCGGCGCTCCTTTTGTTTCTCGAACTTGCCTGTGGCACGAACAATATACCTCCTCACAGAGGTGAGAAAACCCAGAGAGGAGACTTCAGGAATGTGATTGACGTGGCCTTTGATGAGAGGATGAACCCATGGAGGCTACAAACATAAAATGTAAATTTAGTTCTAAATGTTAAAAAAACTCGCAAAGATTTACGCAAAGAGTTCGTCCTTGTGTTGTACATCCTTACTAATGCCAGGCATGTCTGTTTAGAAAGAGTGTTGCTTACATTAGCATGTATTCTCTCACCATTAAGCTAAATTGGCTCATTTAGCAAGATTGCCTAAGAAGCACTTCAAAGGAATGCTTAACCAGAAATGCTAACATTGCAAGCAATAAAGATTTGTTGGCCAATTATTGTTTCACAAGATTTGTTTAAGCCCTTATCTTTCACACACAGTTATATATGTGAGAATAAGTGTTTAAACACACTGAACATATTTCTGTACGGCTGGATCTGATGGGACACAAAGAAGACATCAAAAACAAATGATGTAGCTTTTACACGGTCAATAAAGTTAGCCACAGTGGATCATGAAAATACAAACATTAACATTCATTAAAATTTTAAACAACAAAGGTTAGTACAGGTAGCTCAGGTGGCGCAGCAGTAAAAAAAACACGCACTGGAACCAGAGTTGGGATCTCGAATACATCGTATCCAATCTCAGCTCTGCCTGCCGGCTAAGGCTGAGCGGCCAGATCAGTTCAGATATGGGCGGGACTAAGCCGGATAGGGTCTCTCTCCCATGACTGGTGCAATTACGACCCCTGCTGGCTGATTGATGGCGCCTGCACAGAGATGAGAAAAGAGTGCTCTCAGGGTGTGTCTCTCCATACACAACGCTGAGCTGCACTACACTCGTCAAAGTGTAGGTGATAAGATGCATACGGCATGCTGCCCACGTGTCGGAGGGGGCTTGGGTTAGCTTCGTTCTCCTCAATCATAGCAGGGATCGGCATTGGTGGAGAGGAAGCATGACACAATCGGGCAGTTGGACGCCCTAAAAGGGGGAAAAAGGGGAGAAAATGCATAAAAACAAATATATATATACAGTGTATCACAAAAGTGAGTACACCCCTCACATTTCTGCAAATATTTTATTATATCTTTTCATGGGACAACACTATAGAAATGAAACTTGGATATAACTTAGAGTAGTCAGTGTACAACTTGTATAGCAGTGTAGATTTACTGTCTTCTGAAAATAACTCAACACACAGCCATTAATGTCTAAATGGCTGGCAACATAAGTGAGTACACCCCACAGTGAACATGTCCAAATTGTGCCCAAAGTGTCAATATTTTGTGTGACCACCATTATTATCCAGCACTGCCTTAACCCTCCTGGGCATGGAATTCACCAGAGCTGCACAGATTGCTACTGGAATCCTCTTCCACTCCTCCATGATGACATCACGGAGCTGGTGGATGTTAGACACCTTGAACTCCTCCACCTTCCACTTGAGGATGCGCCACAGGTGCTCAATTGGGTTTAGTCCATCACCTTTACCTTCAGCTTCCTCAGCAAGGCAGTTGTCATCTTGGAGGTTGTGTTTGGGGTCGTTATCCTGTTGGAAAACTGCCATGAGGCCCAGTTTTCGAAGGGAGGGGATCATGCTCTGTTTCAGAATGTCACAGTACATGTTGGAATTCATGTTTCCCTCAATGAACTGCAGCTCCCCAGTGCCAGCAACACTCATGCAGCCCAAGACCATGATGCTACCACCACCATGCTTGACTGTAGGCAAGATACAGTTGTCTTGGTACTTCTCACCAGGGCGCCGCCACACATGCTGGACACCATCTGAGCCAAACAAGTTTATCTTGGTCTCGTCAGACCACAGGGCATTCCAGTAATCCATGTTCTTGGACTGCTTGTCTTCAGCAAACTGTTTGCGGGCTTTCTTGTGCGTCAGCTTCCTTCTGGGATGACGACCATGCAGACCGAGTTGATGCAGTGTGCGGCGTATGGTCTGAGCACTGACAGGCTGACCTCCCACGTCTTCAACCTCTGCAGCAATACTGGCAGCACTCATGTGTCTATTTTTTAAAGCCAACCTCTGGATATGACGCCGAACACGTGGACTCAACTTCTTTGGTCGACCCTGGCGAAGCCTGTTCCGAGTGGAACCTGTCCTGGAAAACCGCTGTATGACCTTGGCCACCATGCTGTAGCTCAGTTTCAGGGTGTTAGCAATCTTCTTATAGCCCAGGCCATCTTTGTGGAGAGCAACAATTCTATTTCTCACATCCTCAGAGAGTTCTTTGCCATGAGGTGCCATGTTGAATATCCAGTGGCCAGTATGAGAGAATTGTACCCAAAACACCAAATTTAACAGCCCTGCTCCCCATTTACACCTGGGACCTTGACACATGACACCAGGGAGGGACAACGACACATTTGGGCACAATTTGGACATGTTCACTGTGGGGTGTACTCACTTATGTTGCCAGCTATTTAGACATTAATGGCTGTGTGTTGAGTTATTTTCAGAAGACAGTAAATCTACACTGCTATACAAGCTGTACACTGACTACTCTAAGTTATATCCAAGTTTCATGTCTATAGTGTTGTCCCATGAAAAGATATAATAAAATATTTGCAGAAATGTGAGGGGTGTACTCACTTTTGTGATACACTGTATATACAGGGGTTGGACAAAATAACTGAAACACCTGTCATTTGTATTTTGTCCAACCCCTGTATATATATATATATATATATATATATATATATATATATATATATATATATATATACAGTATATATATTAAAAAGCAAAGGTTAGTACAAACAATGGAATTGAAATACATCATTGTGCCTTTTCAGAAACAACACAATACAGTGGTACCTTGAAACTCAACATTTTGGTTTTGGGACTAGCGTTTTAGAATTTAAAAGGTGTTGAGTTTCAATGTATTTTTTCCCATAAGGATGTATGGGAAACCTATTAATGCTCCCGTGGACTTTTAGGCTAATGTTAAATAATGGGGTTGTTTTTGACACTTATACACTGAAAATAACACAAATATAATATAAAAACACTAAAATAAAAAGCTGATTCTCACAATTTCTCAGAACCTCCAGCTGTAACACAAGTTTAAAAGTGAAACAGGAGAAAAATCCAGATAAACACAGATACATGTGGAGCTTTCAGAGTGAATCTGACGGTTATTCCACACAAATGCAGATTCGTCTCATATTCACACTTTGATGACGTACTACCGCACCGCTCAAGCCAAGCGCTGAACAAAGCGACTGTTCGTTGTTGATTTGAAATTAAATAAATAAATTTTTAAAAAACAAACTAAACACGTTGAGTTTAAGGGTAATTTCTCGACGAAGGGCGTTGAGTTTCAAAGATTTTGAGTTTAGGGGACGTTGAGTTACAAAGTACCACTGTATTTAGTGTTTACAGAGTTGTTGAGATCTGGATTAAGCTAATTAGGCTAATAAAATCTTCATTGTAGCATTTAGCACTTTGAAGGAATTAAATAAACTTCAAATTGGTGCCAATAGTAGATTTGCAAACAAATACTTGATGAAAAGCTAAACACCATGTCATAGAAACTCACACCAATACAAACACCACAATTAGAACAAGCTTCGAACAATACAAAATAAAACTGCCATGAAAACCTAAGAATTAATGCTAAAATACATTCATGTGATACTTCTTTGAAATTTTAAATGTCCGTGTCCTAGTGTTTCTTAGATTAGCATTTTTGGGAGAGCAAGCTAACAAAGTTAATACAGTCTTCAATAGGAATGTCCCGATCACGTTTTTTTGTTCCCGATCTCGATCATTAATTTTGATCCCGATCCGATACCGAGTCTCAAACCGATACTTGTATTTTCTAGATACTGTATTGTCTAGATAAGAACTAGATAATACTGTTCACACAGTGCACACTTCAAGTACATTACAGTTATTCAAATTAATCCAGTGTATATGTTTAACAACTGAATAGCTCTGCAGTGCTGTAGGAAAAAAATTGCCTGCATCCAAGCTATTGCTTAATGTTCTTTTATTTTTACAAAATAAAAGTAAACAAACTTAGTGCAGCATTGTAGTAGTAAATCTAGAACACTAAAAATGAAGTGAAGGTTCTTTTTGAGGAAAATCAGCATCTCTGCCGTGTTAGCGGACAGCCGGTTCCTCTTCTCATCATATAATAATAAACTCGCTGTATTCGGCTGAGTGTTTATTTTTTAGGTGCTGTATCAAATTGGTAGTAATTGTAGATCGTTTGGTTAAATGATATCTGGTTTGTTTCTTATGAGCCACCGTACTTGTGTGCGTGCTGTAACTGTAACAAACTTTTCTGTGGTTGTATTGTGACGATGGTTTGATGGACGTTTCTATGCGAAGTGAGTGTGTTTTGACCCTTTGGGGCTGCCATAGTGCATGGAATAGCGTGCTTGGTTAACGCGATGACTCTAGCTGTCCGCTATTCAGTACCGTAACAGAAGAAGTTAATAAAGTGTTTTGCTCCCGACAAAATGTGAAAATACTGTGTATTTATTTCTTTATTAAGCAAGTGCATCACTACGTTGTTTTGTAAACCGGAGTGATCCTTGACTCACACACCATATAAATAGTACAATTCTACAGTAATGAACGAAGCTCTGCTCCTACCGCCTCGTGAAACGCTCACATTGCAGACATTACACTTCACTGTTGGACTTGTTTCACTTTCCAATTGAAAGTATTTCCACACAGCGGACATGCTGATGTAAAACAAAAGATCGGGATTAGGATCGGCCTTAATAAAGCCGATACCGATCAGTTAAAAAATGCCTTGATCGGCCCCAATTGCGATCTTTGAGATCGGATCGGGACATCCCTAGTCTTCAATTGTAGCTCGTAAAGTACAACACTTCAAATGAACAGTTTACTAAAATGCTAACACTGCAAACAATGGCATTTATTTGATTGCAGACAGGATGAACCTGAGATATTTCATGTTTTATCTGCTCAACTTCATTTCATTTATTAATAAACATCCATTCCTGCATTTCAGGTCTGCAACACATTCCAAAAAAAAAGTTGGGACAGTAAAGCATTTACCACTTTGTAATGTTGCCATTCCTTTTCACCACACTTAAAATACATTTCGGCACAGAGGAGACCAAGTGATTTAGTGTTTCAGCTTTTATTTTGTCCCATTCTTCCTGCAAACACGTCTTAAGATGTGTAACAGTACGGGGTCGTCGTTGTTGCATTTTTCCTTTCAAGATTCTCTACAGGGGGGCAGGTCAGGACTGCAGGCAGGTCAGTCCAGTCCAGTATCCTCTTCTTCTGCAGCCATGCCATTGTAATGTGTGCAGCATGTGGTTTTAAATTGTCTTGTTGAAAAATGCTGGACTTCCCTGGGAAAGACGACGTCTTGAAGGCAGCACGTGTTGCTCCAAGATCTCAATGTACTTTTCTGCATTAATGTTGCATCACAGAAGTGTGACAGACCCTGGCTTTTGGACTTGTTGCTGATAAAAGTCTGGATGGTCCTTTTCATCTTTGGTCCGGAGCACACGGCGTCCATTTTTTCCAAAAAAGACCTGGAATGCTGATTCATCTGACCACAATACATGTTTCTGGTGTGTGATGGTCCATCCTAGATGCCTCAGAGCCCAGAGACGTCGACACCGCTTCAGGACATGCTTGCGCCCTTGGCCTTTACGGACTAAAATTTCTCCTGATTCCTTGAATCATTTAATGATATTATGCACTGTAGAGGGAGAAATGTGCAAATCCCTTTCAGTCTTTCTTTGAGGTACATTGTTTTTAAACATTTCAATCATTTTCTCACACATTTGTTGACAAACTGGAGATCCTCTGATCATCTTTGCTCATCAAAGGTACCAAACCATGATTACAATCACCTGTTTAAAATCACATCATTAATTATCAGTTTTTTTACCTCATTAAAGTAAAGTAAATGTAAGGAACACTGCATTCTTATTTGTTTGCATTTTCCATACTGTCCCAACTTTTTCTGATTTGGGGTTGTACTTATTTCCTAAGTAGATAAATCTAACAGGTGATAGTGGAATGTTGGGGAAATGGTTATGACAGCATTTAAGAAGGTAGATGGTCTCCGAAGCCATGAAGGATCATTGTGATGTAAATATTACATAAAGATTCATTTATGTTTTCAGCATTTAGCAGATGCTTCCATCCAAAGTGACTTACAATTATGACTGAACACACTTTTGAGCAATTGAGGGTTAAGGGCCTTGCTCAGGGGCCCAACAGTGGTAACTTGGTGATGGTGGGGCTTAAACCGGCAACCTTCTGTTTACTAGTCCAGTACTTTAACCACTGAGCTATCACTGTTTTGCCCTGAATCAGTTTTGAGTGATAAAATACAGCCAAAAATAATAAAATATTCAGATATTCAGCTTGTTGTACATTTTCATCAACGCCTATTAATAAAAGTACAACTTTTAACAGTGCCAGAATTGCTTAGCTTGGCATTCATCCCACGGCCAACAAGCTAACAAGGCTGATTTAGTTTCAAGGTAGCATTCTGCACTTCAAAGGAATGCAGTCCAACAAAAATGCTAACACTGGCTGCATTAAATGAAGGCATCGAGGCCAATTAGCATTTGCAAACAAAATATACATGCTGATGCTCATATCCTTTATGCAAATAAGCAACGTTAGCAAGGTTCCGTTTACAGAAAACTGACATTAAATAAGAAAAAGGAGTAGAAGAGTACACAGTATGTATTAACAACAGAATAACCAAAACTAGTCATTTACCTGTAGAAACTAGCATTAGTCTAGTCCAGGGCTGCCAATTTGGGGCAAGCCCTGGAATTTCGGGCCTCTTTTTTTTGGCCCGCCTCGCTAGATCAAAGTAGGGCCTACTTTTGTCAGTAGCTGGGAATTTCTTTCAACAGGTGTTTAACCGCCTATAACGCTAGCTGCAATCCATTAGCTGACCACAGTTTTACATGAGACAGTGGAGAGGAGAGGGGGGCGCTGTGGAGCTCCTGTCAGCAGAGATCAAATAACGGATAAACAGAAATGTTGTTAATTTAACTCACTCACTCACTTTCTTAACCACTTATCCAATCAGGGTCGTGGGGTTTTTTCAATGGGTGCAAGGCACACAGTAACACCCTGGACAGGGTGCCAGTCCATCGCAGGGCAGACACACATACACACACACACTCACTTATAGGGCAATTCAGTGTCTCCAATTCACCTGACTGCATGTTTTTGGACTGCGAGAGGAAACCGGAGCTCCCGGAGGAAACCCACGCAGACATGGGGAGAACATGAAAACTCTGCACAGAAAGGACCCGGATCGCCCCAGCTGGGGATCGAATCCAGGACCTTCTTGCTGTGAGGCGACAGTGCCACCCAAAAAAATCCACAGTCCACAGGAAACTTAGGGAGGAGTGTGTTCCAAATATTTCATCCCAGAAAACAACTGTTTAAAAAACGAAACATGTGTATGTAAACTTTTGACCCTGACTATACTGTATGTGAACAATGTTTTAATAATCCAGGATTGTTTTGGGGGCAGTCAGGTTAATTGGAGACACTGAATTGCCCTATAGGTGAATGGGAATGTGTATGTGTGTCTGCCCTGCGATGGACTGGTGCCCCGTCCAGGGTATTACTGTGTGCCTTGCGCCCATTGAAAAGCAGGGATAGGCTCCAGCAGCCCCCCGCGACCCATATTGGATAAGCGGTTAAGAAAGTGAGTGAGTGAGTGAGGATTGTTTTGTGCATTTGGCTTTAATGAGACTGTTCCGATTCCACACTCACGCAGCACGTTAAACTACTCTACAGAAGCCATGCTGTGAAACTCTCCTCATATATATGTAAATGATTTGCTGCATCAGCAGACTCTGGAGACCAGGACAGGAGTGGACGTGCCCAGTTAAGAAGCCACTCTCTTTTCATGTCATTCTCACCTTTGTGTGACTCCCCGACTTTATAAACAATACCCTCTCGACCCGTCTTGTATTTTACTCAGAATTCCTTTCGGTGGGCCGTGATGAGAAGACCAGAGCTCTGTCCGGGGAATTGAGACGTCTCCGATGTGCTGACAGGTCTGAGAAAACAACTCTCATGCTACTGGAGGTTTTGCCAACCCGGGTTCTTCAGCTGCTTTAATATAAGCCTGTGTTTCTCTCTTTTACTTTAAATTCAGACTGCATTGAAAAACATCCTACAGAACCAGAAATAGACCTGAAGGAAGATCTACACCTACATTAGAGCCTCGACTGGTGAGCTGCCTACATGGTATAGGAGATTTCAGGGCAGTGTGATTCACCTTCAGATCTAATGGATGCCCATAGGGCTTCTAATGATCTAATTCAATATTTGCTGCTCAAAAAAGATCAAATGACCGACCCCCTTTAGTTCTAAGCTCTAAGAAGTAAAACAGTGGAAATTCACTGCAAGCTAAACACTACAGAACAAAAGTACAAATTCATACAGTTAAACTCTAAAGTTTATACCATAGCAGTCTTTGAGTCTTTCTGCAATTGTTATTAGTCTTTGACTGAATGATGATGATCTTCTGGCTGGGCGGCTATATGAACAACGATTGGCTTGTTGTTCATACAGGGAGGGAATAGCTGGATAGGGACCTCATAACTGAGCGAATTACAACCTCTGCTGGCTGACTGAGTTGAGGAATAATGCTGATCAGGGTGTGGCTCTCTGTATACAAAGCTGATTCGCATATGAACTCGCCTCATGTACAAAGATGCAGTTGGCTACTACACATAAAGTCGGAGGGGGCGTGTGTCAATTTGCTCTCCTCAATTGGGCCGGGGTCAGCACCAGTAGAGAGGAAGTATAATGCAATTGGGTAAAAATTGGATGTGCTAAAGATTGGGAGAAAAAGGGGAAAATGCATTAAAAAAAATAAAAAATATTCATAAAAGTATTCAAATCCTTGAATCAGTACTTAAAAAGTCCTTTCAGTAGCATTTATAGCTGCTGGTCTTCTTGGATATGTTAACAGAGATTGAGAGGATCTGTCATGAAGAACAGGACAAACTGCCTAAATCCATGTGTGAAAAGCTTACAGATACATAATAGCTACCAATGCGGCTTCTACAATATTTAAACTGAAGAAAGGATCTCAGTTTTTCTCCTGATTTGTAGCGCGTCCAGTTCTACCCAATTGCGTTATGCTTCCTCTCCACTGGAGCTGACCCCCGCCCCGATTGAGGAGAGCGAGACTGACACGCCCCCTCCGACACGTGTGCAGTAGCCGACTGCATCTTTTCACCTGCACGAGGCGAGTTCATATGCGGATCAGCTTTGTGCACGGAGAGCCAGACCCTGATCACATTATTTCTCGACTCTGTGCAGACGCCATCAATCAGCCAGCAGAGGTCGTAATTCGCTCAGTTATGAGGTCCCTATCCGGCTCCCCACGCTGTATGAACAACAAGCCAATCGTCGTTCATGTAGCCGCCCAGTCCAGCCGGATGGCAGAGCTGAGTTTCGAACCGCCGAGTTTGAAATGTCAGCTCTGGTGTGCTAGCGTGTTTTACCGCTGCAACACCTGAGGGACCAATATGTTTGTTTTAAATCATTTTTAATAAATACTTTAACCTGGTTAAGGTTATGTTGGGTCCTGATCTACCTGAAAACACTGGGTACAAGGCAGGAACGTTGGTATTATGAGTAATTAAATGTAGACTGTGTTCTTAGTAGATATAAAGCACAAGGTGTGTATATACAGTATATATGAAGTAAAATGTAGGATGATGTTACATTCTGCAACAGGTGATGATGCCTTCAGCAGACAAAACAAAGCATGTAAACTATAGGGTTGCAAAGACAAGCATCTTGAGAAACATTCATAGATGTGTGCAGGACAAAATGTTTTAGAATATAAAGAGTATAAGCAGACTAAGCAAAATGTAAAAACAGCAAAAATATCAATTTAAATCTCACAATAGACGCGTTAGTCCTGGAAGGATAAAAGGCAGGAATGCCACTTTGTTATTATGTAAACCGTAGGATAAATTGGTAATTTAATTCATTGACAATCAAATTCACAACAATAAAGTTAACGAGAGTGAATCATTTTTGAATCCTATGCTACATGACAAAATTTGATTTACCTTCAAATTAATAATCTCGGGTCCTGTATGCATATTTTGACCCAGCACATTTTCAAAAAAGATTTTCAAAGAACTCACTTTTTTTTAAATTTAGTATGTGTTCCATTCATACAATCCCAAATATATATATATTTATATTTATATATATGTATTTATCCTACATTTATATATATACACCGATCAGCCATGACATTAAAACCACCGCCTTGTTTCTACACTTACTGTATATTTTATCAGCTCCACTTACCATATAGAAGCACTTTGTAGTTCTACAATTACTGACTGTAGTCCATCTGTTTCTCTACATACTTTTTTAACCTGCTTTCACCCTGTTCTTCAATGGTTAGAATCGCCACAGGACCACCACAGAGCAGGTATTATTTAGGTGCTGGATCATTCTCAGCACTGTAGTGACAATGACATGGTGGTGGTGTGGGAGTGTTTTGTACTGGTATGAGTGGATCTGACACAGCAGTGCTGCTGGAGTTTATAAAAACTGTGTCCACTCACTGTCCACTCTATTAGACACTCCTACCTAGTTGGTCCACCTTGTAGATTTAAAGTCAGAGACGATCTCTCATCTATTGCTGCTGTTTGAGTTGGTCATCTTCTAGAGCTTCATCAGTGGTCAGAGGACGCTGCCCACGGGGCGCTGTTGGCTGGATGTTTTTGGTTGGTGGACTATTCTCAGTCCAGCAGTGACAGTGAGGTGTTTAAAAACTCCAGCAGTGCTGCTGTGTCTTATCCACTCATACCAGCACAACACACTAACACACCACCACCATGTCAGTGTCACTGCAGTGCTGAGAATGACCCACCACCTAAATAACACCTGCTCTGTAGTGGTCCTGTGGGGTCCTGACCATTGAAGAACAGCATGAAAATATGCTAACAAAGCATGCAGAGAAACAGATGGACTACAGTCAGTAATTGTAGAACTACAAAGTGCTTCTATTTGGTAAGTGGAGCTGATGAAATGGACAGTGAGTGTAGAAACAAGAAGGTGGTTTTAATGTTATGGCTGATCAGTGAACATAAATGCAGGGATGCACTTTGATTTAAAGCAGTAGTAAAATCAGAAAATGTATATGGTGTTGGATGAGGGTTCATTTTAGGACTCAGTATATCAGTCTATATAAGTTCTTTTACAACAGAAATTGCTTGTCTGAAGGCATTGTCATTCTTAAACAAGAAGATAGCATTCATAAATGTTTTACATACTTTTAAGCACACAATTCTCCAGGAAATATCAAAGCATCCCACACAAATCCATTAAAAACAGCTTCAGCTGAGCAGTTCTAATGCAGATGTTTCTTTAAGAGGCTCTTAGAAGTGAATAGTGTAACTAAAGACATACTCTTTTTATGCATTATTCACTTAGTGGTCCTGTTCTCTTCAGTTTGTGTTAGCTTTGTGGCTGACCTGTTGTTGCCCCTCGACTTTTTCACTCTACAAAAACAGCAAATAACAGCAAACATCGGCTCTAGTGAGACTTTTTGCAAAGATGATATCCTGTTATATCATCAAACATTAGCATTAAAGATCAGGATACTGCATTAGGGAAAGCAGCATGGTCAGTATGGAGAAAAATGCATCGATTGTTTTGCTTTTTGTTCTTTTTTTCTGTCTTGTCAAACTGAACCAAGACAAGAACTGTAGATTGGATGGCAATCAATCACAGGGCAACACAAACCCACACATTCACTCACTTAATGATATTTATTTCATTATTCTTACTCAGAAATACTTGGCACTCAGAAACACTTGGCACAAGGCAGGAAAACACCCTGAACAACATAAACTCACACATTCACACATTTCAAGAGCAGCTGATCCAGCTGCTGCATGTTTTTAGGAGGTGGGAGGAAACACGTAATGTCAGGCTGGCATAATAGGCAGGGCACACAATAATATAATAAAAGCAACCTTTTTATCAGGGCTAAAAAAGAATGTAAATCAGAGTTCATAGTAGAGGTTGCAGTCAAATCCAGAATCATAATCCAATAAACATGCACGAGTCAATACCAGGACAGCAATGTACACATAAGCAAGTCACGCATGCAGTGGGCACTTTTTCACCTCTTTACCATGACAGATGTTGGCATTTGCACCTTTTGCTAATCTGGATGGTACTTTTTGTCAAGTCAAGTAAGGTCAAATTTACATAACATTAAAACCACCTCCTTGTTTCTACACTCACTGTCCATTTTATCAGCTCCACTTACAATATAGAAGCACTTTGCAGTTCTACAATTACTGACTGTAGTCCATCTGTTTCTCTGCATGCTTTTTGGTGGTGGTGTGTTAGTGTGTTTTTGGTTGGTGGACTATTCTCAGTCCAGCAGTGACAGTGAAGTGTTTTAAAACTCCATCAGCGCTGCTGTGTCTGATCCACTCATACCAGCACAACACACACTAACACACCAGCACCATGTCATTGTCACTGCAGTGCTGAGAATGACCCACCACCCAAATAATACCTGCTCTGTAGTGGTCCTGTGGGGGTCCTGACCATTGAAGAACAGCATCAAACAGGGCTAACAAAGCATGCAGAGAAACTGATGGACTACAGTCAGTAATTGTAGAACTACAAAGTGCTTCTATAAGGTAAGTGGAGCTGATATAATGGACAGTGAGTGTAGAAACAAGGAGGTGGTTTTAATGTTATGGCTGATTGGTGTATTTGTATAGCTCTTTTTACAATGGAGATTGTCTCAAAGCAACTTTACAAAATCCAGGACCGACAGACCAAAAACCCCAGTTGAGACCAGACTCAGCAGGGAACTCCATTCTCCTTGTGTGGACTGGAGGATAATTTGAATGAATAGGATTTACACAAATCATACAAAGTTATAACTAGCAAAAAATATATAATAATGTAAACAGTTATAGTTCTTCATTATTCAGTGCAGTCTGTAATAACGCTCGTAGTGAGTTTAGGACATTTTCGTTGCAAACATGCCAGGCACCCGTCATATCTAGCAGGAGCAGCATTGTTGGCACAGCAGTCTCAGCTTGCAGGATTTAACCTCGGGTGAGTAAACAGGTTTCCATCAGAACCACCTCAGAGTAAAACAACAGAAATGTAGTTAAAATGTGAAATCATTCAGAGTAAAATGTCACTTTTACAGAGAGTAGCTTGAGACTTCGGCAGTACTAATAATTACAGCATAACTTAAAGGGAGATCTTTCATAGGACGTCAGTGCCTGAGTGGTCGGACAAGAGAGGAAGAACAACAGCAACCCGACATCCCTGATCACCCCAAACATCCCTGATCACTAAATTCACTGATTGTCTTTTGGCACAGAAACACCTCAGAGGGTGTTTTTTTTTTTTTTTTTTTTTCAAAACAAGAACAGAACATGAGCTCATCAGACCATGGCACATGTTTCCTTTTTATTTTGGCCAGTCTGACATGAGCTTGTACCCAGAGATCTAAACAGTATTTCTGCATAGAATTGATGTCTTTCACATTGCATTTTTTTGCATCTTTAATGCTTGTTTATTGTTGATTAGGATTTTAATGTCATGTTTTACACTTTGGTTACATTCATGACAGGAACGGCAGTTACTCATTACATAAGATTCATCAGTTTACAAGTTTAATATCAAGCACAGTCATGAACAATTTATTGTCTCCAATTCACCTCACTTGCATGTCTTTGGACTGTGGGAGGAAACCGGATGCTCGAAAGAAACCCGGGACACGGGGAGAACATCCACACAGAAAGGTCCTGGACCGCCCCATCTGGGGATCGAACCCAGGACCTTCTTGCTGTGAGGCGACACTGCTACCCACTAAGCCACAGTGCCGCCCGCATCATTGATGCATTGTGTCCACAGTTTTCTGTAGCTGTATTTATTACAGTGACATGACCAAGTCTTATGCATTGCCGTCTTCAGGCAAAAAGGTCATAAACATTTACCAGTGGTTTCCACTGTCATACATGGGCTGAAAATCCAGATTCACTAAATCTTTTCACAACATTATGTATAGTAGATGTTAAAAGACCTCGATTATTTGCAATCTTGTATTAAGAAATGTTCTTTTAAATAGTGTAAGGTTAAAAGCTGATTAAGTGTTTAGGTCTGTCCTAATTTGGTTCTGTTCTGGCGCCAGGGGGCCCGAAAAAAGCGACACAACAAGTCTGTTCTAAGTGGATTTAAAGCACTATATAAGTATATATGAAGTGAAATTTAGGATGATGTTACATTCTGGGTCCATGTACCTTTGGTCATTCCTTTTTCACTTCAAATCCCAAAGTTGAAAAACAAGAAAACAGGTCGTTTTTCGTTTCAAAATACAATATTGAAAATACGATGCGTTATTCGTTTTTCATTTCAAGATCAAAAATCAAATAACAAACAAGCAGAAATTGAAAAACGGATCGTATTTTAATTTTCCAAAATCAAAATTTTTTATCAGTTCAACCGGAATTAAACACACAAGCGTGTGCACGCGCTGACGTGTATATCATTTGCTTCTTTTAAACAGTGTAAATCAAGCACAAGTGTTGAGAAGACGGAGCAAAAAGTAATAATAACGTTACGCCGCGTCCTCTGTTCTGACTTTTGTGTCAGTCGTACTTTTTCCTGCCCTTGTAATTCACACAAGAACTATTTTTCCTAAATAAAAGGGCTATTCTAAGATTATTGATGCATTATGCACATTATTATTACTTTTCCAACACTTCTGCATGATTTACACTCTATGTATGAAATACACGGATGTTAGCGCGTGTACATGCTTGCATGTTTATTTCCGGTTGAACTAATAAAAAATGTTGATTTCGGAAAATTAATATACGATCCGTTTTTCATTTTCTGCTTGTTTGTTATTTAATTTTTAATCTTAAAATGAAAAATGAATAACGCCCTGTTTTACCGTTTTTCAATATTGTTTTTTGAAACGAAAAAACGACTTGTTTTCTTGATTTTCAACTTTGGGACTTGAAGTGAAAAACGAATGACCAAAGGTACACGGACCATTCTGCAACAGGTGCCGATGGCTTCAGCAGACAAAACAAAGCACGTAAACAATAGGGTTGCAAAAACAAGTGTCTGAAGAAACATTCAAGGATGTGTGCAGTACAAAATGTTTTAGAATATAAAGGATAAAGAATATACTGCAGACTAAGGCAGACTAAGCGAAATGTAAAACCAGGAGAAATATAAATTTGAATCTAACAATAGACGTTAATCCTGGAACAATAAAGAAAGGAGATTTTATATTCCTTTATAACAAAGTATCCAATTATTCCATGTTATTAGATCTAGCATGCTGTAACAGTGTGAGTAATGGAAATCTCAACAGCTCTGATAAAAATCCTCAGCATGGAATAATACAGTAACCAATTATGGCTAAAATAAATAGGGCTAAGGAGGCACCACTGAGCACAGAAATGATCATCCTTCCCCATTTACCAAACCACCTCTCCAACAGTCCTGTAACCAAAGTATCAACGGCAGCATTTTTTTCCCATTCCTTTTAACTATGATTCATTTTCAGAGAAGAGAAGAGAAGTCTAAAAGTGTATCTGACAATCCCAGTATTACTTTACTTTGTGCTTGTAGATTACTAGAAATGAAATTCGTGGTAACAAAATATTCCTGTATTCGTCGTAGGTTGTTTGGCTTTAAGCATCGCTGTTCAGTCGCCGTTTCTGGTTTGATTAAGCAAATTATACTGCCCACTCACAAGACATGAAAGCTTGACAAGTCCTAATAGTGGTTCCCTTACGCTATCGTTTTTCCTCCTGAACTGATTACCATAAAAAAATCTGTTACAGGTAGCTGCTACAAGCAACGTGACGGATCGTGTTATGTACAGTACACCAATCAACCATACCATTAAAACCACCTCCTTGTTTCTACACTCACTGTCCATTTTATCAGATCCACTTACCATATAGAAGCACTTTGTAGTTCTACAATTACTGACTGTAGTCCATCTGTTTCTCTGCATGCTTTGTTAGCCCCCTTTCACCCTGTTCTTCAATGGTCAGGACCCCCACAGGACCACCACAGAGCAGGTATTATTTAGGTGGTGGATCATTCTCAGCACTGCAGTGACTGACATGGTGGTGGTGTGTTAGTGTGTGTTGTGCTGGTATGAGTGGATCAGACACAGCGACACTGCTGGAGTTTTTAAATACCGTGTCCACTCACTGTCCACTCTATTAGACACTCCTGCCTAGTTGCTTCACCTTGTAGATGTAAAGTCAAAGACGATCGCTCATCTATTGCTGCTGTTTGAGTTGGTCATCTTCTAGACCTTCATCAGTGGTCACAGGACGCTGCCCACAGGACGCTGTTGGCTGGATATTTTTGGTTGGTGGACTATTCTCAGTCCAGCAGTGACAATGAGGTGTTTAAAAACTCCAGCAGCGCTGCTGTGTCTGATCCACTCATAACAGCACAACACACACTAACACACCACCACCATGTCAGTGTCATTGCAGTGCTGAGAATGAACCACCACCTAAACAATACCATACCTGCTCTGTGGTGGTCCTGGGAGAGTCCTGACCATTGAAGAACAGCATGAAAAGGGGCTAACAAAGCATGCAGAGAAACAGATGGACTACAGTCAGTAATTGTAGAACTACAAAGTGCTTCTATATGGTAAGTGGAGCTGATAAAATGGACAGTGAGTTTAGAAACAAGGAGGTGGTTTTAATGTTATGGCTGATCCGTGTATATAGATTAGGGATGTTCAGGTGGGAAACAACTCAGGGAAGTGTGCCTATAGCCAGACTCTAAAACCTTCAACTATAGAGGATTCTACCCTCACATTACAACGTATTTTTGAACATTTTTTAAAAATGTTCAAGGTGCCAAACAGCAGATATAGTTGCGATTAGCTCTGCCAGTAAACCAGACGGGCTTATGTGCTCCTGTTATGCTGGTAGATTCCAAAGATCTGTTAACAAATAATCATGGACAAACGTATAAATTGAGCCACAAGGACCATCATGTTTATATTGACACCATAGGTGTTTCCAGGAGGGTGCCAGATGAAGCCTGGAATCCTGGAAACTTGTTTATGCATGTTCTCCTTTTTTCTCCTGACTTTAGCGTATTTAATTACCCAATTGCATTATGCTTCCTCTTTACTGATGTTGACCTCCACTCTGAATGAGGAGAGCCGTCACTAACACACGCCCCCTCCGACACGTGTGCACTGAACTCACCTGCACGAGGCGAGTTCATATGCGGATCAGCGTTGTGTACGGAGAGCCACACCCTGATCAACGCATTATCCCTCGTTTCTGTGCAGGCGCCATCAATCAGCCAGCAGAGGTCGTAATTGCATCAGTTATGAGGAATCCCCATCCGACTCCCACCCTGTACGAACAACAGCCAATCGTTGTTCATGTAGGTGCCCAGCCCAGCCAGATGGCAGAGCTAAGATTCGAAATGACAAGTCCGAAATGTCAGCTCTGGTGTGCTAGTGTGTTTTACCGCTGCGCCGCCTGAGCGCCAACAAACTGCTGCAAGTTTTGAGTCTGTTATTTTTGGTGGTCTGCTCTTAGTAGGAATGTGGACTGGATTTATTATGAATAATACAATCAACTGCGTATGACAAACTACACCAGGGATGCACTTAAAGCCCTTTGCATGCAAATGCATGCAACTTCTCAAATAGCCCATCAAAATAGATTAGCATTAGAGACGCTAGTGGTTGTAAAAGGTGGTGTATACCAGATGTTTGGTGACACATGCTGTACTGTTGTTCCTAACCACACTGCCCCGATGCTACTTTCACCGGAGCTCTGACTTAATTTGAAGCATTGTCAAAGGAAATGGGAGAACTTGCAGGCGTTGATACATTGATACAGGACTGTTTGACTGTGTGGTGCCTTTGTAGCCGTAATCATTTTAGTCATAATTGGTTGCTGTATTATTTCATGTCACAGAGGACTTCTTATGGAAGCTATTAAGTGTTCCATTACTCACAACATGGTAGACCTTAAACACAGAAGAACTGGATACTTCTTTATAAAGAAATATTAAAAAAGACATTTATCATAAAAGGATCATTGTTAGGGGGCATTGTTTGATTCAGATTTACACCGATCAGCCTTTGCACATGGACACACTGTCCATTTTATCAGCTCCACTTACCATATAGAAGCACTTTGTAGTTCTACAATTACTGACTGTAGTCCATCTGTTTCTATGCATGCTTTGTTAGCCCCCTTTAATGCTGTTCTTCAATGGTCAGGACTCTCCCAGGACCACTACAGAGCAGGTATTATTGTTAGTCTGTGTTGTGCTGGTGCTGTGCTGATGGGTTTTTTAAACACCTCACTGTCACTGCTGGACTGAGAATAGTCCACCAATCAAAAATATCCAGCCAACAGCGCCCCGTGATGAAGGTCTGGAAGATGACCAACTCAAACAGCAGCAATAGATGAGTGATCATCTCTGACTTTACATCTACAAGGTGGACCAACTAGGTCGGAGTGTCTAATAGAGTGGACAGTGAGTGGACACAGTATTGCTGCTGTGTCTGATCCACTCATACCAGCACAACACACACTAACACACCACCACATTGTCACTACAGTGCTGAGAATGATCCACCACCTAAATAATACCTGCTCTGTAGTGGTCCTGTGGGGGTCCTGACCATTAAAGAACAGCATGAAAGGGGGCTAACAAAGCATACAGAGAAACAGATGGACTACAGTCAGTAATTGTAGAACTACAAAGTGCTTCTATATGGTAAGTGGAGCTGATAAAATGGACAGTGAGTGTAGAAACAATGAGTTGGTTTTAATGATATGGCTGATCAGTGTATTTTTCTGCTGGTTTTTTTACAAAAAGGCAAGGGTAACAGTGAGGGTGAAAATAAAGGTTTGATTAAACCTGATGACTCCTCGCACACCCCCACTGTTGGTACAAACTGTTTCTGCTGCAGTTAAAGGTAAAAAGCAATCCTCCATATCTTAGATATACACAAATTATAGATTAAACAGACAAAACATGGCACAAAAACAATGGGGTTAGAAATGTATGTGCGTATCTGGTGAAACGCTCACGGCTGTGTGCAGTACAGAATGTTCTAGAATGTCAAGGGTATATCGCAGACTAAGACACACTAAGCAAAAATGTAAAATAATCAGCTCCCGGAGGAAACCCACACAGACACAGGAAGAACATACAAACTCCACACAGAAAGGACCCGGACCGCCCCACCTTGGGATTGAACCCAGGACCTTCTTGCTGTGAGGCAACAGTGCAACCCACCAACCCACCGTGGCGCCCATTGGTCAACCAAAACATTAAAAAATATTTTTGCTGGGCGCCATCTAGCAGTGCCTGTAGATACTAATTGGCCACCGTATCTGCAGGGTGTGGACCGGACTATGTGTAGGTGGGTGGGTCTTCAGGCACTGTGTAAGGACCCTGATTGGCGGAGGAGACGCCTGTGCAGAATGCAGCGGCGAGAGGAGGCGTGTACGGCGACGTGCTCTCCTCGGATGCAGTCTGGTATCTCTCAGCAGCGGAAGACAAAATTGAGTGTGCTAAATCGG
Source organism: Trichomycterus rosablanca (assembly GCF_030014385.1). NCBI lineage: Eukaryota > Metazoa > Chordata > Actinopteri > Siluriformes > Trichomycteridae > Trichomycterus > Trichomycterus rosablanca. The sequence continues at coordinate 35,615,136 of NC_085995.1, forward strand.
GAGGAAAGTGGGGAGAAAATTTCTACACTCACTGTCCATTTTATCAGCTCCACCTACCATATAGAAGCCCTTTGTAGTTCTACAATTACTGACTGTAGTCCATCTGTTTCTCTGCATGCTTTGCTTAGCCCCCTTTCATGCTGTTCTTCAATGGTCAGGACCCCCACAGGACCACTACAGAGCAGGTATTATTTAGGTGGTGGATGATTCTCAGCACTGCAGTGACACTGACATGGTAGTGGTGTGTTAGTGTGTGTTGTGCTGGTATAAGACACAGCAGCGCTGATGGAGTTTTTAAACACCTCACTGTCACTGCTGGACTGAGAATAGTCCACCAACCAAAAACATCAAGCCAACAGCGCCCCGTGGGCAGCGTCCTGTGACCACTGATGAAGGTCTAGAAGATGACCAACTCAAACAGCAGCAACAGATGAGCGATCGTCTCTGACTTTACATCTACAAGGTGGACCAACTAGATAGGAGTGTCTAATAGAGTGGACAGTGAGTGGACACGATATATAAAAACTCCAGCAGCAATGCTGTGTCTGATCCACTCATACCAGCACAACACACACTAACACACCACCACCATGTCAGTGTCACTGCAGTGCTGAGAATGATCCACCATCCAAATAATACCTGCTCTGTGGTGGTCCTGTGGGGTCCTGACCATTGACGAACAGGGTGAAAGCAGGCTAAAAAGGTATGCAGAGAAACAGTAGGACTACAGTCAGTAATTGTAGAACTACAAAGTGCTTCTATACGGTAAGTGGAGCTGATAAAATGGACAGTGAGTGTAGAAACAAGGAGGTGGTTTTAATGTTATGCTGATCAGTGTATAAATATACTGTATATTGTTTTTTTGTCGATTAAATAAAGGTTCAAGAAAATGAAATTTTTTTATTGCATTTTAAAATGTACAAACCCCAATTTTGAGAAAACAGGTTTTGTACATGTACAAATGATTCAAATGATATTTTTGCATTCTTTTGATTAACTGGTTTACACACGCTTAAGTAATTTGATTATGGGAAAGCTCTGTATCTGCAGGAGTCGGTCAATAATCTAATTTATTTCTAAATACAAGGCAGATGCACAGTGTTGGGCTGGAGCATCTCTGCATGCACCAAAGCTATTAGTGTAATTACTTTTCCCACTAGTGCCATGCTTGTTTCACTGCTTTTTAAATAAGTTGTATTTCGTGTAGATCAACAGTTTCATTAACCAAACACTGAAGTGTTCATTGGCCTCGCGGTCACAATAAGGCAGCTGATTGGCACTGTTAGAGAGTAGGTGCCACACAGTAGTTCCTTGACCCCTGTTACTGTCTATAAGGAGTTGAGCATGCTCTTCCTCTGCCCATGTGGGTTTACTTTGAGAACACTGTGTCCTCCCACTTCCAAAAATTATTGACTTGGCAACTTGGCAGTGGTGGGTCTTGAACAGGCAACCTTCTGATTACTAGCAGAGTACCTGAACCATTAAGCTACCACTACCCTGAATCCTATAAATGCCATGATGTACATTATATGTTCAAAAGTACACTGATCAGCCATAACATTAAAACCACCTCCTTGTTTCTACACTCACTGTCCATTTTATCAGCTCCACCTACCATATAGAAGCACTTTGTAGTTCTACAATTACTGACTGTAGTCCATCTGTATCTGTGCATGCTTTGTTACCCTCCTTTCACCCTGTTCTTCAATGGTCAGGACCCCCACAGGACCACCACAGAGCAGGTATTATTTAGGTGGTGGATGATTCTCAGCACTGCAGTTACACTAACATGGTGGTGGTGTGTTAGTGTGTGTTGTGCTGGTATGAGTGGATCAGACACACAGCAAACTGATGGAGGTTTTTTTTTAATATTGTGTCCACTCACTGTCCACTCTATTAGACACTCCTGACTAGTTGATCCACCTTGTAGATGTAAAGTCAGAGACGATCGCTCATCTATTGCTGCTGTTTGAGTTGGTCATCTTCTAGACCTTCATCATTGGTCACAGGACGCTGCCCACGGGGGGCTGTTGGCTGGATATTTTTGGTTGGTGGACTATTCTCAGTCCAGCAGTGACAGTGAGGTGTTTAAAAACTCCATCAGCGCTGCTGTGTCTGATCCACTCATACCAGCACAACACACACTAACACACCAGTGTGACTGCAGTGCTGAGAATGATCCACCACCCAAATAATACCTGCTCTGTGGTGGTCCTGTGGGGGTCCTGACCATTGAAGAACAGCATGAAAGGGGCTAACAAAGTATGCAGAGAAACAGATGGACTACAGTCAGTAATTGTAGAACTACAAAGTGCTTCTATATGGTAAGTGAAGCCGATAAAATGGACAGTGAGTGTAGAAACAAGGAGGTGGTTTTAATGTTATGGCTGATCAGTGTATGTAGACACTTCCCCTTTATAATGAGTTTAGGTGTTTTCACCACCTTTTTACTAGCAAGTAATAACAGTTTGAGGAAGGCCAGCATGTCTGTGCACAATAGCAAAGTCCATGAAGACATGGTTGAATAGATTGGGTGAGTTCTGACCTCAGCCTTATATAATATCTTTGGAATAAACTGAAATGTAGATTGTGGGCCAGGTTTTCCTGTCCAGCATGAAAATTTCTCCTTTGACTGAATCTGATATCTGACGTGAACATTAACTGAATCTCTTGAGCCATGTCTATACGATTGTAAACTTTGCACTGGCAGCCATATAACTGGCCAATTAGTTAATAACTGGAGTGGGCATAAATATAGGTGTTCCTAATAAAGTGGCCGGAAAGTGCATATGACTGTAAACATGCAACTTGATCTAAATATAAAAAATGCAAATAATGAAATGTATATTTCACTATGTTAATATCTCTTTCACTGTGAGGTCTGATTTGACAGGGAGGGGGTGGACAGTCGTTGATCACACACACGTACCAGGGGACACCTTAATTATGAACATCATCAAAAATGAAAAGGTCAAAGTCATTTAGTTCTTATTTCAGCTAAAACAGAAAGAAAGAATGGAAGACACATAAAGGTCATCATGTCATGGCATCATGAACATGTGCGGAGTAAGAATGTTGGGGTGGAGCAGCAGTGTAATGCACTAGTTCACCACTGCTGAGATCCTTCAAGCTCTTGTGTTAAAGTCTCAGCTGTGCTATCAACCTGGCTGTCTGTGAGGGTGGGAGGTCGACGGAGTTCCTCAGTGCTGTTGCAAATGTGACCTTTGCTGGTTCTGAGCCTTTTGGCTCCAACAAACAGCCAGTATCATTGACATTTAACTAATTTAGTGGGCACTTTTTTTTTTTTTTTTTTTTTTAAACCTCCCCCTCCCAACTTTCTCCCCTAATCTAGTCGTGTCTAATTACCCTGACTGCATCCTCCACTGATTCAACCCTCCATCGCTGACTGAGGACGCTTCTCAACTGACACACGCCCCCTCCGACACATGCTTAGTACAGACTGCATGCCAGCAGGGGTCGTAATTGCACCAGTTATGAGGACCCATGATCCCAATCGTTGTTCATGCAGCCGCCTAGCCTAGCCAGATGGCAGAGCTGAGATTCGATACGATATATTCGTAACCCAGCTCTGGTGTGCCAGTGTATTTTACTGCTGCGCCATCTGCCTTAGTGGGCACTTTTATTCAAAGTGACTTACAGTTGTGACCGAGTACAATTCAAGAAATTGAGACATAATTGAGTTTGTCTGATGGCTTGGATGGCTTGCCGTTCTATTTGGGGTATGTTACATAAATGCATCCAGTAATTCTGAGGAACCTGGACCCACCGCAAGCCTGACCGGAGGTGGAACAAAGTGGTGAGAATTTTTTATATCAGGTATCAAATTTAATGGCCATTTTTTCCAAAGTGATTGAGGCTTAAGGGCCTTGTTCAAGGTTCCAACAGTGGCAGCCTGGCATTAACTACCACCGCCCTCAAAAGTATCACTAATTTGCACTTAGGGGCCACATTAAGTAAAATAAAAGTTACACTTTGGCAGTAAGCACCGAGACGCCTATACGTGACTGGACACTGGACAGAGAGATGACTCACGCTCAGAGCAGTATGGCGCAAGATGGTTTCAACGCACTACTCAGAATAAAGTGCAGTTAACTGTAGCTGTTGTATTTTCAGCCACTCAGAACAGCCGCTCCTCTGAAAACACTTCTCACAAGACTTTGATGTCTGTGGGAATTTGTGCCCAATCAAATGCATTGTAATGTAAACTAGAACAGGATTATTTATAGGGCGCCCAAGTGTCACAGTAATAAGTTATGCTAGCCCACTGTTGCTGGGATCCAGAGTTCACATCCCCCAGGGGTGCCAGCGACTAGACTAGTCGGGTGTTTAAATACAGACATAATTGGTTCTGTCTGTCCGAGTTGTGTTACTGAAAGCAGATTCGCGGATAATGGGAGACTACTGAATAATAAAGACATTCAAACAGCCTTTAGATTTTGTAGACGTTATTTCAGGGGGAAAATATCAGCATCTTTTATTTTTATGGTCTGATGTAAAAACACCATAAGGACAAAAGTATTGGGACATGAAGAAAATCTCAGTTTAAAGAGACTCCAGTGTCCTGCACAGAGCCCTGACCTCAGCCCTACTGAACAGCTTTGGCGTGAACTGGAACATCAGTTGAGGATTTATTGACCAACAATGCATTTGAATGGGCACAAATTCCCACAGGTCTTGTAAGAAGTTCTTTCAGAGGATTGGCTGCTGTTATAGCTGAAAAGATCACTCTATTTAATACCATTTTAAATGGGATGTCCAACAAGTCCTTGGTCAGGTGTCCAAATACTTTTGGCCATATAGTGTATATAATCACTGGATGATTCTAGTAGGGACTTGATGCTTCTGCTTATTATACATACTGTAAAATATTTCATTGGATGTTTTCCGGTTGGAGTTGGAAGTGACTTTTAATTAAAAAAAAACTTCACTCAGAGCATGAAAAATGATTCATGGATTTATGATTCATGGTTATATGATTCATAGTTATGTGATTCATGGCTTTATGATTCATAGCTTTATGAGAGTAGTGTTACCCTGATCTTACACAAAGTTCAGTAATTGTCAGGTATTTTTAAAGTAAACTAGAACAGAATTATTCATGTGGTGCTCGGATGGTACGGCAGAAGATTTCTCTAGCCCACTGTCACTGGGATCCAGGGTTCAAATCCAGCTGTGCCAGTGGTCAGTCAGGTGTCTAAATACAGACATAATTGGTTCTGTCTGATACGAGGGATGGCACAGGCCCCACAATGGCTTGGCGTCCTGTTCAGGTTGTGTTACTGAAAGCAGATTCGTGGATAATAGGGGAATAATGAATAATAAAAAAAATCTAAAAGCCTTTAGATTTTGTAGACGCTATTTCAGGGGGGAAATATCAGCATCTTTTATTTTTATGGTCTGATGTAAAAACACCATAAGGACAAAAGTATTGGGACATGAAGAAAATCTCGATTAAAAGAAACTCCAGTGGCCTGCACAGAGCCCTGACCTCAGCCCTACTGAACAGCTTTGGCGTGAACTCGAACATCAATTGAGGATTTATTGACCAACAATGCATTTAAATGGGCACAAATTCCCACAGGCATACTTCAAAGTCTTGTAGGAAGTCTTTTCAGAAGTGTGGCTGTATATATTATAGCTGATAAAATCACTCTATTTAATATCATTTTTGAATAGAATGTCCAACAAGCTCTTGGTCAAGTGTCCAAATACTTTTGGCTATATAGTGTATATCATCACTGGATGATTCTAGTAGGGACTTGATGCTTCTGCATGCTTCTAATTATACACACTGTAAACAAAACCTTCACTCTGCGCATGAAAAATGATTCATGGATTTATGATTCATGGTTATATGATTCATAGTTATGTGATTCATAGCTTTATGATTGATGGATTTATGATTTGTTTCAAAAGGTCAGTATCACAGGTAACACTTCTATAGTTCTGTTACCACGATCTTACACAAAGTTCAGTTATTGTCAGCTATTTTTAAAGTAAACTAGAACAGAATTATTCATGTGGTGCTTGGATGGTACGGCAGTAAATTACGCTAGCCCACTGTCACTGGGATCCAGGATTCACATCCCCAGCGGTGCCAGCGGTGAATCGGGTGTCTAAATACAGACACAACTGGTTCTGTCTGATACAGGGAATGGCCAAGATCCCATGACGGCTTGGCGTCCTGTCTGGGGTGCGTAACTGAACAATGAATAAAGTTCAGTAAAGATTTAAACTAGGGTGGCACGGTGGCTCAGGGTAGCACTGTCTCCTCACAGCAAGAAGATCCTGGGTTCTGTCCCCAGGTGGAGCGGGCTGGGTCCTTCTGTGTGGTTTGTATGTTCTCTGCGGTTTCCTCCAACAGTGCAAGGTTAGTATCACAGGTAACTCTTCTATAGTTCTGTTAACCAGTTTTACACAAAGTGTGAACTACACAAAGTTTAGGAATTGTCAGCTATTTTTAAAGTAAACTAGAACAGGATTATTCATAGGGCACTCGGATGGCACAGCAATAAATTGGTTCTGTCTGATACGGGGGATGGCAGAGGCCCCATGACGGCTTGGTGTCCTGTCTGGGGTCTGTTACTGAATTGTGTCCAGCAATTCTGGGGAAACCAGAGCCACCGCAAACCTAACCAGGACAATTAATACATTTAATAAAGATTTAAACTAGGGTGGCACAGTGGCTTGATGGATAGCACTGTTGCCTCACAGAAGGAAGGTCCTGAGTTCGTTAAAGTTCGGTAGAGCAAACCAGGTCCTTTCTGTGTAAAGTTAGTATGTTCTCCCCAGTTTCCTCCTACAGTCCAAAGACATGCAGTCAGGTTAATTGGAGATAAAAAGTCCCTCTAGGTGTGAGAATGTGTGTGTCAGTGTGTGTGTGTGTTTGCCCTGTGATGCACTATCAACCTGTTCTGGGTGTTTCCTGCCTTCTGCCCAGTGAATTGTACCCACTGCAAGCCTGAATAGAATAAAACGGCAGTAAGACAGACAGTGAATGAATTAATGAATGATTCAGATGAGCTTTTTAGGTGTTTTCTACCCTTGTTTCTACACTCACTGTCCATGTTATCAGCTCCACTTACCATATAGAAGCACTTTGTAGTTCTACAATTACTGACTGTAGTCCATCTGTTTCTCTGCATGCTTTGTTAGCCCCCTTTCATGCTGTTCTTCAATGGTCAGGACCCCCACAGGACCACCACAGAGCAGGTATTATTTAGGTGGTGGATCATTCTCAGCACTGCAGTGACACTGACATGGTGGTGGTGTCTTACTGTGTGTTGTGCTGTATGAGTGGATAAGACACAGCCGCCCTACTGTGGTTTTTAAACACCGTGTCCACTCACTGTCCACTCTATTAGACACTTCTACCTACTGGGCCACCTTGTAGATGTAAAGTCAGAGACGATCGCTCATCTATTGCTGCTGTTTTAGTTGGTCATCTTCTAGACCTTCATTATTGGTCACAGGACGCTGCCCACGGGGCGCTGTTGGCTGGATATTTTTGGTTGATGGACTATTCTCAGTCCAGCAGGGAAAGTGAGGTGTTTAAAAACTACAGCAGCGCTGCTGTGTCTGATCCACTCATACCAGCACAACACACACTAACACACCACCAACATGTCAGTGTCACTGCAGTGCTGAGAATGATCCACCACCTAAATAATACCTGCTCTGTGGTGGTCCTGGGAGAGTCCTGACGATTAAAGAACAGCAACAAAGCATGCAGAGAAACAGATGGACTACAGTCAGTAATTGTAGAACTACAAAGTGCTTCTATATGGTTAGTGGAGCTGATAAAATAGTAAGTGTAGAAACCAGGAGGTGATTGGTGTAAATCTAATTGTATTTAAGCGTATCTTAGACATGACAGAAAACAGCAAAAGCCAAAGCAGTTTACGGCCTGAAGTGGACTTAAATGCAATAGAAAGGAGACTAGCTCGCAAGAACTAACACATCTGATGCTGTTCTGGCATAACAAAGCTGAACGGCTGTTTTAATTAGGACTTCCTAATCATGTTATTCTACCCATTTAATTACTTACTTTATATTTAAAAAAAATTCATATGCTTATTTAGTTTAATACAAACAGTAAACACGACACATCTGATTCAGACTGGACCATCGGCGGCTCTGTGAAAGAAGCAGGAAAGAAATGTGTTTATCAGGAAACTTAATCTGCTTGAGTGTTATGCACAGTAATGTGCTGATATTGTGCTGTTTGTATTCATGACCGCTCTTTCTAAGTAAGAAATACAACACACACACAGGCTGAGAACAAACTTTCAACATCAGTATTATTACCAATAAATTATAATTATGACAAAAATGAGAGGTGATTCACAGCACACGATTCAGTTAACTATTAGAACTATAAAATATCATAACGACCCATTAAATCCAGAGACGTGGCTGTAGAACATCTCATTTGCAGTGTTATTTTGGTTATTCTTGATAAAGGATTTTAATAGCACAGGCGTAAAACAGTGTATACAAGCTGTTGGGCATCTGAAAGCCTCATAAATCCAGTGTAATTGCTTTAAAATGGGTTGTATATTCTAATCTCCTGTATGTGTAGATACACCAATCAGCCATAACATTAAAACCACCTCCTTGTTTCTACACTCACTGTCCATTTTGACAGCTTCACTTACCAAATAGAAGCACTTTGTAGTTCTTTGAATTCTCTGACTGCTTTGTTAGCCCCATTTCATGCTGTTCTTCAATGGTCAGGACTCTCCCAGGACCACTACAGCCCAGGTATTATTTAGGTGGTGGATGATTCTCAGCACTGCAGTGACACTGACATGGTGGTGGTGTGTTAATGTGTGTTGTGCTGGTATGAGTGGATCAGACACAGCAGCGCTGCTGGAGTTTTTAAACACCTCACTGTCACTGCTGGACTAAGGATAGTCCACCAACCAAAAATATCCAGCCAACAGTGCCCCATGGACAGCGTCCTGTGACCACTGATGAAGGTCTAGAAGATGACCAACGTCCCTGACTTTACATCTACAAGGTGGACCAACTAGCTGGGAGTGTCTAATAGAGTGGACAGTGAGTGGACACGGTATTTAAAAACTCCAGCAGCGCTGCTGTGTCTGATCCACTCATACCAGCACAACACACACTAACACACCACCATGTCAGTGTCACTGCAGTACTGAGAATCATCCACCACCCAAATAATATCTGCTCTGTAGTGGTCCTGTGGGGGTCCTGACCTTTCAAGAACAGGGTGAAAGCAGGTTAAAAAGGTATGTAGAGAAACACATGGGCTACAGTCAGTAATTGTAGAACTACAAAGTGCTTCTATATGGTAAGTGGAGCTGATAGAAGAAACCAACCTGTGTAGAAACAAGGATGTGGTTTTAATGTTAAGGCTGATCGGTGTACATGTGTGTATGAGTTTGTGTGTGTTCGTGTGTGTGTGTGTCAGGCCGAATTTAAAGCAGCAAGCTGAGAAGATTTTCGGTCAGCCACCGATCGAGCTATGGGAAGCACGGAGACTTTGTTTTTAATTGAGGTTTAATGTGGTGCTGCTGATTTAACTGGTGTTCAGCTACTGGAATAATGAGCCGAGGATAGATGTGCTACGCTGTTTTTATTAGTGCTGAAAAAGCAGCAGAAAAGGGATGAAGATGCACCTACAGTACCAAGGTGGATAAAAGGATGCCGCTGCTCGTGCACTGAGGAAGATAAAATGTCGGTGGAAGTGCTGACATGGTGCAGTTAGAAATGCAGACACAGGTGCCATCTACGTGATGGTTTTATCTGCTATAAAACATCCAGCAGAACTCATATATCACCTGGCTTTTCATGATGGAGGGCGAGGCGGATGGGTACCCGTGTTTTACGAGGTAGTATATGCCCCTCGTCTACAAACAAGGCTGTGAAAAAATACCCTTCTACAGCCGCATCGACTGCAATAGTTTGTAGATTAAGGTCAGAACTCCTGACTAGTCACCAAATTAGTCAATTAGTCACAGCAGTACCCTGCGCTACCTTGAGAAACTTAAACTTGATTCCTCGTACAAATCTAATTTTATTTAAGCTAGTCTTACAAACCACAGAAATCATCAAAAGCCAAAAGCAATTCACAGCCTGAAGTGGACTTTGAATGCAATAGAAAGGAGACTGGCTAGCAGGAACCAGAACATCTGATGCTGTGCTGGCAAAACAAAGCTGAACAGCAGTTTTAATTAGGACTTCCTAATCATGTTACTCTAGCCATTTAATTACTTAGATTAAAATACACATCTAGGGTGGCACGGTGGCTTAGCGGGTAGCACTGTTGCCTTACAGTGAGAAGGTCCTGGGTTCGATCCCCAGGCGGGGCAGTCCGGGTCCTTTCTGTGCAGAGTTTGCATGTTCTCCCCGTGTCTGCATGGGTTTCCTCCGGGAGTTCCGATTTCATCCCACAGTCCCAAAACATGCAGCCAGGTGAATTTTTGTGTGTGCGTGCGTGTGTGTGATATTTCAGTGGTTAAGGTACTGGACTAGTAAACAGAAGGTTGCCGGTTCAAGCCCCGCCGCCACTGTTAGGTCCCTGAGCAAGGCCCTTAACCCTCAATTGCTCCGCAATTGTGTAAGTCGTTTAGGATAAAAGCGTCTGCTAAATGCTGAAAATGTAAATTTAAAAGCTGAGATAAGCTCCAGCACCTCCAGCTTCTGTTTTATGTGCAGAAAAGGCTAAAGTCAGCAAGCGCTCACACTGGGGTATACCAACGCCCCGTCGTACACTGGTCCTTAATGAATGGAGAGCTGCAACAAGTGCTGCACTCACACATCACTAATGTAGACTGTGTTTGGTTTATTTTTAGTTATACAAAGTGTCTATGAAACAAACTAATAAGTGATTTAATCAACCCACCGACTGGTTGATTTAGAAAAGCTAAAGTATACTACGTTCAGTGGTGTAATTAGGAGCTTATGGACCCCAGTGCAAAAAAAATATTTATATATATTTCATGCAGTGCACCTGCCCCCCCTGCAGTTACGCCCCTTCCCACATTATTACTATTATACTACTAGTACATTATTACTATATATTTACTTGAATCTGTTTTTATTTGTAGCATTTTACATGGAATATTTAATGGTTTCTTGGCTTCTTAAGAAAACCGAACAACAAATGGGCTTTAATTGCATCTGCATTTACACAACAGGGTGCATCTAAGATATCGGAATTACTCTGCTTATCTCAAACAGAGGCTTCATCCATTTTCCATTATCAAAAAGCAGCCTTTTTCTCAGCCATGTTTAAATAATGGCAAATAATCACACTCGCAGCTATTATGATGCGCCCTATTTCCAATCAAAACACAAATCCAGCTTTGTTTGCAACTCTGAGCATCAGGATACAATTAAAAGCCAATAAAACTGGAACCACGAATCCTGTCTGCTGCGTTTATACGTTCTCTTCGCAGTAAATACGACATTAATTCAATCAGACTGACTGCTGCATCCACTCAGTGCCCTCAGTTCTTAATGCCCATGCACAATGATTTACTGTTAAATCCCCTCTCAGACAATCTAACAAATACAGCTGAGGTCAGAAGTTTACATACACCGATAAGGGAAATGATTAGAGCTTAGAGGCTGCCAAGCAGGAAATTTCTGCTCCTATTTTTTTTCCAGTGACTCATTTGAGCTTTAAGTTGCTGATATTGAAGCGTAGCAGCTTGTAAACCTACGGCGGTAAGTCTCGCTCGACTGTGAACAGTGTCAGACCTGTTTTTGGTGTTTCCTGGAATATAACTCGACATCTAGACACATGCAAATGCAAATGATCTCCTCTCAGCTTAATGTGACTGTTTGGATTTCCTGTCTGACACTGCAGGAAGAAGTGTTTTTAACCGAGTGCTATCGAATCAGCCCTGTTTACAGTGTTGTGGAAAAAGTCATCTATTTTTGCATTATATGTATATATATATACATATAATGTCCAATCACCTTGATTACATTATGCTTCCCCTCCACTGACGCTACCCTCCACTCCTGACTGAGGAGACCCGTGTCTGACACATGCCCCCTCCCACACGTGTGCAGTAGCCGACTGCGTCTTTTTTACCCGTCATTATCACCCGTCTCTGCAAAGGCGCCATTAATCAACTAGCAGAGAACATAATTACACCAGCTATGGGTGTATCCCCTCTGGCTCCCTCCCTGCGATCTAGTCCCCATTGTTTGCTTAGGCGCCCAGCCTGCCGGTAGCAGAGCTGAGATTTGAACCGAAGAAGCAAGTTTACTTCTGAGTGGCTTGAAAGAAACAAAATGAAGGTTTTGGAGTTACAGATTCCTGTAACTGTACTTTCTGTATTTACAGAAGTCCTGACCTTGAAGCCAGACTTGAAATGACAGTTCATGTAGCTGCATGATTCTGCAAAGAAGAGTGGACTAAAATTTCTCCACAGCAAAGTAAAAGACTAGAACAAGTTAACACAGATTTAATTGTTGTTGTTATTGCCAAGGGTGGCACAACCAGTTAAGGTTTAGTGTGTGATCATGTTTTGAATCTTAAATAAATTAATTAATTAGATTGGGATTTGGAATGGGATGTCCAACAACCTCAAAGTAAAGGTGTCTACATAATTTTGTAGATGGTTTCTTGGGTTGTTCACCCATATCTGAACAACAGGCCAATCGTTGTTCATGTGGCCGCTCAGCCTAGCCGGCAGGCAGGCAGGCAGGCAGAGCTGTGACTCGATACGATGTATTCGAGAACGCAGCTCTGTTTGCAGCGTGTGTTTTAACCGCTGCGCCACCTGAGTGGCCAACCATCTTATATTTTTGATTGTATAAAAATGTACTAATAAATGATACATTATTCATATATGACACAGCCACACTTTTTTGTATCACAGCTAATTCACCAATATAATTCACATATTTTTGCAGGTTTTTTTTGCATATTTTTACAAGAAAATGTGCTGATATGTTTGTGATAATCTTACATGCACCACAGAGAGATCTGATTGTAAATAGTAGCATATCCCTTTAAAATGAGTCACAGCGTTGTCTAGGCTTTTACTGCCCGGACTGATAACTTGAGGCGCGTTCCATCCTTCCTCCTTAAATTCCAATTTTCACACAGTGTACATCAGCACAAACCCCCCTGCTGAGCAATTTCAATGTGCATTAGAGACTAACCTGACCCCATGCTTCAGAGGAGTGTTTGGACCCAGCGCAGCAGTTCATTGGGCCTTTTCATCCATTTCTGTGCCGACTCAAGGGTCAGCGGGTGACGCCTGTGATAAGAGACATGAGAAAATTAATGGAAACTCACTGGCTGGTGAAGAGTGCCTACTTCAGCCGGTCAAGCTACAGGGCTAGAGCTGAAGTGTTTTGGTATTTGACCACACAGTTTAAATCTATAATCTATTAAAGCGTTGTGCTCTGGATGTCGGTCAAATGAAGCTCCAGCATACAGCTGTCAAATGTTTACAAACATCTGGAAATCTGGATGTAAAGAATAGCTTCTATTAAGCCATTTCTTTTTTTTTTTATTTAATACAATGTTTTTCATTATAAATCATATAATCAGCATAATTTCAGTAAGAATGTACAATCACTTTAGCATCCACCTGATCAAATGTACAATAATACTGTGGCTAAAGAGCAGCTAATTAAAAAAAGTGATCACAAATAAAAGAGATGGCCAAATTATTAGAAACAAAGTAACAAACGAAAGACACAAACACATCTGCTGCTGGATATGATGGGAATCTGCCGTGTCTACACCCACAATCTATCTATCTATCTATCTATCTATCTATCTATCTATCTATCTATCTATCTATCTATCTATCTATCTATCTATCCATCCATCCATCCATCCATCCATCCATCCTTTCATCCATCCATCCTTTCATCCATCCATCCATCCTTTCATCCATCCATCTATACATCCATCTATCCATCCATCCATTCATCATCCATCATCCACCCATCCATCCATCCATCCTTCATCCATCATCCATCCATCCATCATCCATCCATCATCCATCCTTTCATCCATCCTTTTATCCATCCATCTATCCTTTCACCCATCCATCCATCCTCTCATCCATCATCCATCCTTTCATCCATCCATCATCCATCCATCCATCCATCCAACCTTTAATCTATCCATCCAACCTTTCATCTATCTATCCATCCATTCATTTAACCTTCCATTCATCTATCCATCCATCCTTTCATTCATCCATCATCCATCCATCCTTTCATCCATCCATCCTTTCATCCAACCTTTCATCCATCCATCCATCCATCCATCTCTCTCTATGCCACCCAAGGTAGAAGGATGCCCCTGTTGAGTTTCTTTCTTGTGATTTGTTTTAGTATTTTATTTATGCATTTTCTCCCAATATAGCATCTTCCACTGCTGGAGACCTCAATCACGTCCAAGGAGGGTATATCTGCCTAACCCGCTCCCTCTGAAGCGTGCACAGTCCACCAACCCTTTCTTACTCACCCATACTTTGGTGGACTAGTGCATGAGGCCAGTCTCATGTAGAGAGTCACACACTGATTTCTGTGTTCCTCCACTTCTGTACAGGTGCCTTGGTCTACTAACCAGGGTCCAAACACAGCAACGGAGACCCTGGCCCTTTTTTAGCAAGTTCAGAATCCTAGTGCTGGTATACTAGTGCAGGGTCCACGACCTTTAGGTGGACCCTTTGAAAAACCCTGTGCTAGTGGAATATCCCGCGCCTTCTTCCCTGTAATTTTAAGGAAGTTTTTTTTCCTGCCATTGTTGCCCTCAGCTTGAGACAATGTCTATTGTAAAAACTGCTATATAAATAAATTTGACTTGACTTGATAGAACAAGCACAGTGCAGAAATGAGAACTGGATGTCGCGATGACAGGAAATTCTGGCCATCCATGTCTTGTGATAATAAGATTTCAGCAGGATCTTGCCCTTGCTGTGCTTTATACAGACTGAGATTTCTCTGGATTCCTTGAATCTTTTTGCAATATTATGTATGGTAGATGGTGAAAGGCCTAAATTATTCACACTTTTGCACTGAGAAATGTTCTGTTGAACTGACTGACAATTCTCTCCTGAAATTTGGTGAGCCACAACCCATCTTTAGTTGTCAAGACTGAACCTTTGGTGGGTCCTCCTTTTATACCTTCACATTCAATATGTGGTTATATTATATAAAATACACTGATCAGGCATAACATTAAAACCACCTCCCTGTTTCTACACTTACTGTCCATTTTATCAGCTCCACTTACCATATAGAAGCACTTTGAAGTTCTTCAATTACTGACTGTAGTCCACGTATTTCTCTACATACCTTTTTAGCCTGCTTTCACCCTGTTCTTTAATGGTCAGGACCCCCACAGGACCACTACAGAGTAGGTATTATTTAGGTGGTGGATGATTCTCAGCACTGCAGTGACACTGACATGGTGGTGGTGTGTTAGTGTGTGTTGTGCTGGTATGAGTGGATCAGACACAGCAGCGCTGCTGGAGTTTTTAAATACCATGTCCACTCACTGTCCACTCTATTAGACACTCCTACCTAGTTGTAGATGTAAAGTCAGAGACGATCGCTCATCTATTGCTGCTGTTGGTCATCTTCTAGACCTTCATCAGTGGTCACAGGACGCTGCCCACGGGGTGCTGTTGGCTAGATATTTTTGGTTGGTGGACTATTCTCAGTCCAGCACCATCCACCACCATGTCAGTGTCACTTCAGTGCTGATAATGATCCACCACCTAAATAATACCTACTCTGTAGTGGTCTTGTAGGGGTCCTGACCATTGAAGAACAGGTTGAAAGCAGGCTAACAAAGCATGCAGAGAAATAGAAAGAGAAGAGAAATACAATCAGTAATTGTAGAACTACAAAGTGCTTCTATATGGTAAGTGGAGCTGATGAAATGGACAGTGAGTGTACAAACAAGAACGGTGTACAATTATGTTGACCAGCCAGGTCATTTAAATTAAGCTTAATTAAGGTTAAATTTAGGTCTTTGTGTAGGCTGGAGTTCCTCAACTCCCCTGTTTAATAAAAAAGCCTCAATTATGTGTATGCAGTATATTAGTTAGAAATATGTTAGAATTATGTGAGAATATAATCAATACTATTTTAAAATTACAATGTATTTGTAATAATAATAAAAAGAAAAAATGTCTCCTTAAGATAGAGGAGGGTGTTTTTATCCAGCTCTCATCATACTTGTGTCTGAGTATCAGTGATCTAATGTCTAAACTCAGTTTTCTGTCTCAGCACAGACTCGCATTTTTAATTTTGGCTCCTTGTCAAAAACTAGATAGAAGATTAAAGTGAAGCACAAACTCATGAACAGAGCCGGTCGAGCTTATGCCTGACAGATGGAACGCTCTTATATAAGGAACAGTTAATTAAGTGCAGTTTGTGGAGATTTTTGTCATTCCAAGCCGGCCACAAACACAAATTATTCATTTGCATGTATTATGTGAGGAGGTGGCGCTCTGGCCTGGGTATTAGAACTATGCAAGAGAGCATGCTGGGATAAATCCAGCCATGTGGACATCATTTCCGTGCCAAGATTTTCCCATGGCAACTGGACAGAGATGAATGAAAAGAAAGTTTTTTTTTTTTTTTATAGATAACTATTTTCAATTAAATGTGAAAATGATTTCACAATACAGTGTACTGTATAATGACTTTCATTAATTTTAATTATGGTTACTATTATTAATAGTATTATTCATCTTTTTTTTTATCTTTTAGCTACTCCTGTGGTTTCGTGGTCACTACAGTTAATATTTCTGGCCTGTTCACCTGATCTGGCCCAGTTTTTTAATTTCAGGTTTGGGATTAATATTTTATCCAGCACACTGACAAGTGCACCTTCCAATAGTTAGGCTGTTTGACCATACAAAAGACATAGCTAATCATAAATGTATAGATACCCGGCCAGCTGATAGCACTGCTGTGATATAAACTCCAGATCTCAGTGGTAGAGGGCTAGCATATATAATTATGCCTATGATTATTATGATTTGCCATATTTCTAGCTTTTTTTACACAGAGCCCTAACACAAATGGAGGAGCATGCTGTGCTCTTTGTATTCTTCCACTACTTGTGCCAGCACCTCAACCAGACAGGAGGAGCCCTCCCCTAGACACGGCCAGTTTCTGATAAGTGCATGGCCAGGCACTCATCAGAGCACTGCTGAGAAATGAACTTGAGTCTACATGGATGTATTTCCACTGCTGAATCACTTGGTTGTTCCATTAACCGGTTAACTGCATGTAATGAGTAGGATAATTAAACCAATTAAACACAACTAGCAGAGGATCAAGGTTTAAGAGGCACAGTTCACTAATAAATGAAATATGTGGTTAATACGATCCATCCTATCATTATCACATACACTGATCAGTCATAACATTAAAACCACCTCCTTGTTTCTACACTCACTGTCCATTTTATCGGCTTCACTTACCATATAGAAGCACTTTGTGATTCTACAATTACTGACTGTAGTCCATCTGTTTCTCTGCATGCTTTGTTAGCCCCCTTTCATGCTGTTCTTCAATGGTCAGGACCACCACAGGACCACCACAGAGCAGGTATTATTTGGGTGGTGGGTCATTCTCAGCACTGCAGTGACACTGACATGGTGGTGGTGTGTTAGGGTGTGTTGTGCTGGTATGAGTGGATAAGACACAGCAATGCTGAAGAAGTTGTTAAACACCTCACTGTCACTGCTGGACTGAGAATAGTCCACCAACCAAAAATATATCCAGCCAACAGCGCCCCGTGGGCAGCGTCCTGTGACCACTGATGAAGGTCTAGAAGATGACCAACTCAAACAGCAGCAATAGATGAGCGATCGTCTCTGACTTTACATCTACAAGGTGGACCAACTAGGTAGGAGTGTCTAATAGAGTGGACAGTGAGTGGAGACAGCATTTAAAAACTCCAGCAGCGCTGCTGTGTCTGATCCACTCATACCAGCACAACACACACTAACACACCACCACCATGTCATTGTCACTGCAGGGCTGAGAATGATCCACCACCTAAATAATACCTGTTCTGTGGGGGTCCTGACCATTGACGAACAGGGTGAAAGCAGGCTAAAAAGGTATGTAGAGAAACAGTCAGTAATTGTAGAACTACAAAGTGCTTCTATGTGGTAAGTGGAGCTGATCAAATTGACAGTGAGTGTAGAAACAAGGAGGTGGTTTTAATGTTATGGTTGATCAGTGTATTACATGTTAAATATGGGAGCAACAATAAGCATCAAAATAAAAAAGTGAAACAGTACCACATTTACCCACAAGACTGAAGCCTACATAACCAATATGGTTCATACAGCAATGTAGACATAGCACCAGAGCATCACATGACATCCCAAATTCACTCATTTACACTCAACTAACCCCAGTTATGTTATCTGCTTTCCAATGTGCTGAGATCTTGAGCTCCTGAGTTCAAGTCTCAGCTCTGCTATCAGCTGGCCGGGTGCCTACACAGACACTCGATTGGCTGTATGTCTGTAATGGACGGGACAATAGCTGAACTGCTACATTATGGCTAGTCCAGCAATGTACACGAAGCACCAGAGCATCACAGGATGTCCCTAATGTACTCATTTACACTCAACTAACCCCAGTTATGTTACCTGCTTTGTCCCAACCCTTTAAGTTGTATCATGAATGGCCCGATTAAAGTTTCTTCTTGTGTCTTGGAAAGTTGTTCAGTTTTTTTTTTTTTACTTTAGTTCCTGATCAAAGGAGCAGGTTAGCGAAGCGGTAAATCACAAATTCCTGACCCTGCTCCCAGACATCTATCTTTCTGAAGTGTAGTTCTTACCAATGTGTCAAGCTTAATTAACCTTATCGGCGGTGAAAGATTAGGTTGGGTGCTGTCGGAGGACAGCCATTAACATCAGGTAATAATGTCACTACTGAATCAGCAATGAGTCCTGGGGGATGTTCGTACGCATGGTGGGTATGGCAAACATAATACTGTATATGTGGCTTATTAGAAAATGTGTATTTGCTGAGGTGTTTATTTTAATGCCAGTAAAAGAGATAAAAAGGTACAAATCTAGATTTCTTTATATACTGTATATATATTGTTTGTTTATGCCTTTTCTCCCCTTTTTTTCTTTTGACTTTTAGCGTGTCCAATTGCCTGATTGTATCATGCTTCGTTTCCACTAATGCCGGCCCCAGCTCCGATTAAGGAGAACGAAGCTAACCCACGCCCCCTCCAACACGTGGGCAGCAGCCGTATGCATTTTGTCACCTACACCAGACGAGATTAGCTGCGGACCAGCCCTGTGTACGGAGAGACACAGCCTGATCCGCACTCTCTCCCCGTCTCTGTGCAGGCGGCATCAGTCAGCCAGCAGAGGTCGTAGTTGCATCAGTCATGAGAGAGTCCCTATCCGGCTCAATATCCCGCCCCTATATGAACAACAGGCCAATCGTTCATGTGGATGCTCAGCCCAGATGGCAGGCAAAGCCGAGACTCGATATGATGCAATGTATTCGAGATCGCAGTTCTGTTGTGCTAACGTGTGTTTTTACCCATGAGTATACATTTTGTTGGGTAAAATGATGCATTTCGTACCCTGGGCCCCACAGTCCAGTGTTTGAGAGAACCCCACAGTCCAGTCCTGGAGAGAGTGTTTAGCACAAGCTTTTATTTATTTTAGCAGAGTTTGCTCAGTGGTGATTAGTCTTTCAGGATTCTGGGTCCTTTACTGTCTTGGGAACTTTTTGAGCACCAAAGGTAAGGCCACCGCTGCCTTGAAAAATGATGTAATTAGTGTTTAAGTGGTTCAGGTAGAAAACAAAATAGGCCCCCTGTGGGACATTTTCTTTTTTGTTTACTTTGTTTTCTTCTGTTAATGAGAGTTAATGCTTTTAGCATTAGTGCGTTAATGTTAACAACACACGCTGTCATTAGGTAAACGATGTTTTTCTTTCTCCGGTAAGATACACTGACTCACATACTGTATGTCCAGAATTATTCTGTCCACATGAAAATAAATATGATAAAAGATTCCCTCCAATGAAAATCCATATGTCAGTGCTGAATAACAAAACATCTGCACACATCTATTTTCATTTTTGGCATTTAGCAGACACTTTTATCCAAAGCGACTTACCACAGTACCATGAGAGCATATTTTCTAAGCAATTGAGAGTTAAGGGCCGTGCTCAAGGGCCCAACAGTGGTAACCTGGCAGTAGTGGGGCTTGAACCAGCAACCTTTTGATTACTAGTCCATTACCTTAACCACTAGGCTACAACTGCCCTACATACAGCAGCCTTTACATGCTGGTTCTGAGTTGTTCTCTGGTCATTATACATTATACTGTCATGATACAGCAGAAAGGGGCCCTCCTCAAACTGTTTTAACAAAGTTGGACGATTGTTATTTTGTTGATGTTCTTTAGTCATTATGAAATGGTGATGCCCTTAAAGTTTTTTTCATCTTTAGGGCAGTAAAGACCTACAAACGCCATGTAACCCACTACGATAGAAATTAAATCTGATTAACTGATGGCACTAGGCCTTTCAGTGCCTCTACAAAACAGTAAATCACATATTAAGAGCAAATTATGAAAAAATACAATTTATTTATTTTATTAGGATTATTAGGATTTTAACGTCATGTTTTTATACTTTGGTTACATTCATGACAGAAACAGTAGTAACTCATTACACAAGATTCATCAGTTCACAAGTTTAATGTCAAACAAAGTCATGGACAATTTTGTATCTCCAGTTCATCTTACTTGCACGTCTTTGGACTGTGGGAGGAAACCGGAGCCCCTGGAGGAAACCCACGCAGACATCGGGAGAACATGCAACTCCACACAGAAAGTACCCAGACCTAACCTAGGATCTAACCCAGGACCTTCTTGCTGTGAGGCGACATTGCTACCCACTGAGTCACCATGCCGCCCAAAAATACAATTTAAAAAATAGCTAATGTTGAGGTCTAGCCGCATACACCCAACCCAAACTCGGATTCTGTGTTGTAAAGGGTGAGGTTTGGGCTTTTTGCTGAAAGTCGATCAGTGCACATCCAACTGCAGACCATTCTATAAGATTTGCCTGTGAACGTCCTTGTGGATTTTAAGAATCAGGACTTATAAGAACACCCAGGTGGCACAGCAGGATATTCCGCACCAACACTGGGATTCTGAACTCCCTGAGTTTGAATCTCAACTCTGCTACAGATCGGCAGTGCCTGCATTAAAAAAAATTGGCCACTAGTCTGCCAGGTGGGAAAAATCAAACTAATAAATGGGTGGGGTCTTTAAACGCTGTGTATAGAACCTGATTAGCAGCCCGAGGTGTCTGTACAGAAGTGGAGATCGGTGTGTGACCCTATGTGAACTAAATCCAGCCTCACATTCAAATCCACTGAGGAATGGGCAAATAAGAGGGGGTCGAGGGACTGTGTACGTGCAGAGGCAGGCGAATATACCCTCCTCGGACATGATGGGGATCCCCAGCAGCTGAAGACTCATTGGCTATGCTAAAATTGGGAGAAAATGCATAAATAAAAATGGGGAAAAGACAAAAAAAAATAATGAGGACTTATAAAGAGTTGTTCCTATGTTTTACTGTAATAATAGCAGTAATAAATGCCTCATTAAACATTAAAAGCATCTACTAATGAAACCTCGACAATTTTTAATACATATACTGCTCTGTACTTCTCTCATACAAGCAACAAGTCCAGTGCCAATCCAGTTATGTTATGAGTTCGGTTGGCGCTCGTTGACTTTCAGAACTTTTCTTAATCTTGAAAGTGGAACGATCCACTTCAATAAACGTATTAAAAGTGACACTGAGGTCGGCTCTTGAGGCGTGGCATTTCCACACGGCAGGTAAACACATCTTTGTTGTTTCAGCAATGCCGTCCAATTGGTAAACAAACTAAGCCAACTTAAAGAGGTCGCAAAAGGACAATGCAAAGGAAATTGGCATTTTATCAAGCAATGCGATATCAAATAAGCCGTGACTAAGAGGCACAAGGACAGATATTTGAAAACCTGTTCACGGTCGGCATATTCATGAAATATCTCAAAATGAGACTCCAGAGGGACTACAGCAAATCGATACAGACTACAAGATGCATCTTATTTTGTTCTTAATGATATAATGGCATTTATGTGGTCCAGGATACACAAAAATAGCAACAGGATGTTAACTTCCATTAAGAGAAAAATATTAACCCTTGTTTTTTTTATTTCAGTGGCACTGCAACACACAAGTACTCGTTTCAGACAAAGACTTCACTGGACCACTCAAGAAAATCCGTTTTTCACATTTACAGCCACTCGTGTTGCTCAGAGTCTCGCTGAAAGACAAATAACATTTCCTGTTTTAATATTTCTGGCAGAGAGGAGCAGAAGGTCTTTGTGTATTAAAATTCATAAAATATTTCAATCTGGAACTTCAGAGGGTCTGCAGCTAATTCATACTGATAATAAGATGCTTCTGATATAATTCTGACTGGTATAATGACGTCTCTGTGGTCCAGGCTACTTAACAATTGATTAGATTGTTAACTTTAAATATGTCTATGTAATATACTCTATGTCCAAAAGCATGTAGACACCTCATAGTGAGCTTGTTAGACATCATTTTGCAGCTTTAACAGCCTTTACTTTTCTGGAAAGGCTTTCCACAAGATTTTGAAGTATGCCTGTGGTAATTTGTGTCCATTTAGTCCATTTAGAGATCTCGACAGCAGACTCATCAAACCATCAAAACATGACTTTACACTGACTAGGCAAAACATTGACCACTGACAGGAGAAGTGAATAACACTGATTATCTCTTCATCACGGCACCTGTTAGTGGGTGGGATATATTAGGCAGCAAGTGAACATTTTATCCTCAAAGTTGATGTTTTAGAAGCAGAAAAAATTGGCAAGCATAAGGATTTGAGCGAGATTGACAAGGGTCAAATTGTGATTGCTAGACGACTGGGTCAGAGCATCTTCAAAACTGCAGCTTCTGTGGGGTGTTCCCTGTCCGCAGTGGTCAGTATCTATCAAAAGTAGTCCAAGGAAGGAACAGTGGTAAACCGGCGACAGGGTCATGGCCAAGGCTGATGCACATGGGGAGTGAAGGCTGGTCCGTGTGGTCCAATCCAACAGACGAGCTACTGTAGCTCAAACTGCTGAAGAGGTTAATGCTGGTTTTGATAGAAAGGTGTCAGAATACACAGTGTGTCGCAGTTGCAGGGCTGTTTTGGCAGCAAAAGGGGGACCAACACAATATTAGGAAGGTGGTCATAATGTTATGTCTGATCGGCGTATTTATGTAACTTACTTTGTGCACAGGGACACAATCATGATACAGCAGAAAAGGGCCCTCCCCAAACTGTTTTTACAAAGTTAGACGATTGTTATATTTTTTTTTATATATTTGTTTAAACCAAGTGTGTCTGAAACACCTAAACTCATTATTAAAAGGAGTGTCCACATATATTTGGCCACATAGAGCATTTGTTGTACTGGGGTTAATCGTGCTTCATCGAAGGCCTGAATACAAGAATAAAAAAGAATCCAAGTGATGGATATTTAGCCAAGGTAGAAAAATACTATGACTGAAAATCCACTAACAAAAAGTGGGCAAAATAATGGAAATGAATTAACTGATAAAAGATATGCAAAACATCCACAGCACACAATGGAGGAAATGGATAGAACAGGGACAGAGCAGAACTGAGAACTGTTTGTCAGAATATGACAGGCTACTCATCAAACCATGAAAGGACCGTAAAAGGGCCCTTTCTAAACTTCATCCGGGCTTGGGACCTGCACTGAGAGTGCACTGACAGGTGTAGCTCTAATTGGCTGCGCTGTTCTGGCCACACCCCCTGACATTAGCCTATCACGTCCATGCAGACACCTGACAGCAGCCCTGAGATTCAAGCCCCGGATCTCCAGATCTCAGTGGTAGAGTGCTAGCCTACTTTACTGCTGCACCACACAATCATCCTATTTATGTAAATACAATACAGCTCTTAAAATTCTACAATAATCAATAACATCCGGTTATAGAGTCATTTCGATAATTCGATGTATCCGGTGTATTCGATAAGCATGATGAGGTGTAGCTGGGATAAAACTTTTCTGTTTTCTGTTTAGATTGGTGCAGTAGGAGTGTTGATATAAACCTAAAAAAAGTTTGATTTAATGAAGAAACAGTTTAGAGGAATTTAAAGATTTATCTACAAGAGCTTTTTTCTCACGTTCTTTCGGGACTGAACCCAGACGATAGCAGCCAGACTAAGCTAGATTGAGATAAGCCTCAAAATGAGCTAGAATTAAGGAAGTATTATCCTTTATCCCAACTTTATCCTGGTCAGAATCACTGGATATTCAATTCAATGCAGTAACACACTCCAGACAGGACGCCAAGCTAGTGAGGGGGTCTTAACCACCCTCCCAGACACAGCCCATTGTGTTTGTATGAAGATGCTCGACTAACCAATAGCATCACTAGGATTTCAAACCCTGAATCCCAGCAATAGTGGAATCTTCCAAGCGCCTTATTTTTGTAATGTTTTGCTTAATGATTTCAAATTATTTCAAGTGTCACTTCTTTTTTCACTGCATGTTTTAAATTGTTCTTGTGTTGTGTAGAGTAGCAACATTTGGGACAGAGGTTTAAACCTGTTCATTCCACCCAGCATAATTCCTCTAAAACCCATAATTCTTTTACTGAATCGGACATTCTTTAATGTTTTTTGTTTTAATCACATTAGACTTTAAGGTCGAGGTACAACCTTACATTTTTAATTGAATTCCAGCACACCATTTGTCTTTAGGCTAAAAAGAAGGCAAAAATGCTCCGGAGCAGGAACGTTCCTCCACTCTGCTGGACTCACCTGATCTTCATAAATCAATGCAGAAATAATTGTTTTCCTCTCCAGACTTCTGTAATAATATTACTCCTCGTATTTTGGCATTTTGCTTCCACCTATCAGCCTGAGAGCGGGTATACCCCTTAGCATGAAATTACGCCTAATTATATGGCCACTGAAGAACACAGACAGATCAATAGTGCATCGATCAATTATTATTACCTGCTTTAATGTGTTCTGACCTTAAAAAATGGTAGGTTGAGTTCTAGAAAAGCAAAAGCTTTTAAAACTTTAGATAAAAGACCTGCCATGTACATCTGACAGCATGCATATTATCTTTTATTTGCCAGACAACAGACATCACTATTTCAGCATATTGATTTCTTATATGGACTTTCCAGCTGTATGGTCAGCTGCATCTGTAAAGTGCCCGACTAGGTTGGTGGTACCCAAAAGAATACTGAAACTTCCCTTGCAGTTCACTTTCTGCAACAAATGTATAAATAAATAAAATCTACAGTAAAAATAAACTATAAAAATCTGCCATAAAATTCATGATCAGTGCATCAAAAATAAATACATTTAAACAGATAATCAATCTATAGAATAGTTAAATAAATCATTTGAACAAGAACTCCTGACACACACACAAACAGATAGAACCAAAGCTATTACTCTTTTTATTGTTAAACACTTCACTGCTTTTATAAGCTGTAATAAGTCAGTACACTTGGCTGCGTGTCAGTCAAGGTTATAAATTTTGTATAAACAGCATCTGTGACCGTCCACCACCCTGTTTTCCTTTAAAATGACTTAATATAACCAATATGATACTCAGCTCATTCTTACATTTCCTCCTTCAGACACTCAAGTCTCAGCTCGCATCTCAGCATGTCTGCGAGATATCTCACAATGGATGTCAGCTCATCATCTAAAACTCAATCCCAGCAAGACCGAGCTGTTACTTATTCCTGGAGATCAATCTCCAACCCAGGACCTAGTCATCTCTCTTGATGACTCCCAGATCAGACAATCTGATAAGGTAAGAAGCCTTGGTGTTGTCCTGGATAACCAGCTGACCTTCTCTCCTCACGTAGCCAACATGACAAGATCGTGCCGGTTCCTCCTCTACAACATCAGAAAGATTCGACCATTTCTCTTCATGGAAGCTACTCAGATTCTGGTTCAGTCACTTGTAATCTCACGGTTGGACTACTGCAACTCCCTGCTGGCAGGTGCTCCTATGTCCACTATTAAACCCTTGCAGCTCATTCAAAATGTAGCTGCTCGCCTGGTTTTTAACCAAC
Source organism: Trichomycterus rosablanca (assembly GCF_030014385.1). NCBI lineage: Eukaryota > Metazoa > Chordata > Actinopteri > Siluriformes > Trichomycteridae > Trichomycterus > Trichomycterus rosablanca. The sequence continues at coordinate 35,641,332 of NC_085995.1, forward strand.
CTGAACACTGCCACGTCACCCAACTGCTGCGTTCTCTTCACTGGCTTCCTGTAGCTGCACACATTCAGTTTAAAACACTGATGCTCGCCTACAAAGCCAAAAATGGACCAGCCCCAAGCTACCTTTGTGGTCTAATCAAACCCCGCTCTGTACCACGCAACCTCCGAGCCTCTAGTCTCGCTCGACTTGATCCTCCACCCAGGACTCGAGGAAGACGAGCATCAGCATCAAGGCTCTTCTCTGTACTGGCACCCAAGTGGTGGAACGAACTTCTGTCTGTCCGAACATCTGAGTCTCCTGCTGTCTTCAAAAGATGATTAAAAACCTTTATCACCTCTTTACTAAACACTTAAGCTGACTTTTACTTACTTACTTACTCACTTACTCAAAAATAAACCCCAACTAACTTTGGTTCTATCAGGGTTTCAGCAGATTTGTGTTCTTGGACTGTTGTTTACTTAAACTAGAGTATGGTAATGTTCATGGTATGGAAGCACTTCTGTACGTCGCTCTGGATAAGAGCGTCTGCTAAATGCCGAAAATGTAAATGTAAATATTGTGTAACGAACCGGGTTGTGTCTAGCTAGTGAAGAACAAAGTGACGCCATACACCTGCTAATAAATAAATAATCCAAGTGCAGGATGTTTAACCAAGGTAGAACAATACTAAAAAGCCACTAACAAAAAGGGGAATATTGTAAATAAATACTGTAGCTAAAATAACCCAAACAAAGTAATAAATATAAAACAAAAATGATTCACAGCCAAAAATGTCACATTTCCCAGAAATAGGGTTTTCATTTTTTAAAACTAGTTGTAAGCAAGGCTTTTTGTGCTGTTTATTTCATCTCACATCCTGTAGTGCAGTGAAAATGACAGTCCGTTCTCATTAATCATTGCCCAACTTTACCTGTCTTTTCCAGTCCCACAGTAAACAGCTTTTTCTTTTTTCTCTCCCACCATTTTCACACTTGCCTAAATTCCCAAGCTCTCTCCAACTTTTATTCTTGCTTTGATTTCATCCACGTCCTCCGTGTGCTTTACCTGAGGAGAAAAGATGCTCTTTTGATCTTCTCTTCTTCCATGTAGAGGAAATTCAGGAAAGCAGCTCTTAGTGGATAACGGCTGAGGTAAAACCTTCTTCTACAAAAGAGCAAAGTGCTGCAGGTAGAGAAGATTTCAGAGACTGAGAGATGAACATCTGCAGTACACATGTACACAGTCAACATACTGAAGAGAAAAGCTTGCTGCTCGAAGTTTCAGAACTCAGTCGGCTGGAAGACCTGAGAATCTTACCTAGCCATGATTTAGCAAATCTGCTAGGCTGGTGCTGCAGTCTGTTACGCTAGCTTACCACCACTGAAATCCTGGTTTGAATCCCAGCTGGCAGGGCACCTACACAGATATGACTGTCTGTGTGTCCAGTGTTTTGGACAATGGGACAGAAAAGGGACTTTCCCAAAATGTTGCCACAAAGTTGGAAGCCTATCATGTATTGGATTTTTCTCCGCACTGCAATATCACTAACATGGTAGTGTGGGTTGTCCTGGATGAGTGTAGCAGGAGCAGCATTGTTGTTGGGATTTTTTAAACTTACTGGTCTATTATTAGGAACACACACCCTGTGAGTACTGGTTGTAGGTGTACAGTTAGAAATCGAATGTATTTTCTTATTCAATGCACAATGTGTGTTAATCTTTCTCTAGTCTTTTATCAATGGGGATTTTCTGATCACGGGACTTTATATCTGTTGGTTTTATATAGAATAGAATAGAATGCCTTTATTGTCATATATACATATACACATGTACATTTACATTTTCGGCATTTAGCAGATGCTCTTATCCAGAGCGACGTACAGAAGTGCTTCCATAGTAAACATTACCATACTCTAGTTCAAGTAGACAACAGTCCAAGAACATAAATCTGCTGAAACCCTGATAGAACCAAAGGGGTTTTTTTTGCAGGAAATGAATAAGTGTGAGTAAGTACATGTCAGCTTAAGTGCTTAGTAAAGAGGTGATGAAGGTTTTTAATCGTCTTTTGAAGACAGCAAGAGACTCAGATGTTCTGACAGACAGAGGAAGTTCGTTCCACCACTTGGGTGCCAGTACAGAGAAGAGCCTTGATGCTCGTCTTCCTCAAGTCCTGGGTGGAGGATCAAGTCGAGCGAGACTAGTGGCTCGGAGGTTGCATGGTACAGAGCGGGGTTTGATTAGAGCTCGAAGATAGCTTGGGGCTGGTCCATGTTTGGCTTTGTAGATGAGCATCAGTGTTTTACAGTGTTGTGCAGCTACAGGAAGCCAGTGAAGAGAACTCAGTAGTGGGGTGATGTGGCAGTGTTCAGGTTGGTTAAAAACCAGGCGAGCAGCTACATTTTGAATGAGTTGCAAGGGTTTAATAGTGGACATAGGAGCACCTGCCAGAAGGGAGTTGCAGTAGTCCAGTCGTGAGATTACAAGTGACTGGACAAGAATCTGAGTAGCTTCCATGGAGAGAAATGGCCGAATCTTTCTGATGTTGTAGAGGAGGAACCGGCACGCTCTCGTTATGTTGGCTACGTGAGGAGAGAAGGTCAGTTTGTTATCCAGGACGACACCAAGGCTTCTTACTATATTAGACGGTCTGATCTGGGAGTCATCAAGAGAGATGACTAGGTCCTGGGTTGGAGATTGATCTCCAGGAACAAGTAACAGCTCGGTCTTGCTGGGATTGAGTTTTAGATGATGACAGTACAACGGAATTATTTCTTCGCACATCCTAGCGTGTTTGGAATCTGGGGTCAGAGTGCAGCGTCAGCCATTGCACAGCACCCCTGGAGCTGAGAGGGTTAAGGGCCTTGCTCAAGGGCCCAACAGTGGCTGCATGGCAGAGCTTGAATTTGAACTCTCAACCTTTCAATTGAAAGCCCAAAGCTCTACCCACTGGGCTACCACTGTCCCCTGTTTGGTTGCAGCATTATTCTCCTCCTAACATTAACAATGAGTTGTTTAAAATTGTTTGAAAATTGAAATAACGTCTTTGTTGGGTTTGTGAACATTTCAGATTTACCATATAGACTTCCAGAAGGACAGACTTGTAGCATAGTGGACAAAGTTTCCAGAGAAACCGGACGTTTCAAACAAAAGTCTTGTCTCAGCTGTGCAAGCAAAGTGTGCTATGCTACATAAACATTCAGTCAATTCTAATCGACAGCAGCTAGCCTGGGAAAAATGGCTTCACACAAGTCATGTTAAGTATTCAGCGTATTCCTCCGGTACATCTCCCAACACCTTGTTTTGATTGGTCAGTGAAGAAGACTGATTTATTTGCTGAAGGTCAGTCAGCTCGTCCCACCATTGTGTTTTAGCAAGAACCACCACAGCTGTGTATGCTTAATTACCATGGTAACCGTTTAGGCCCGGTCCGGTCGGGCGTCGTATGTGTGCAGCTGCAGTAACAAAAAGAGTCGCCTGACAGAATTAGAAACGTCAATCAGCGAGACGCGGGAACGTAGGAGGAGGCTGGAGGTCACATTGTTGGGTCCCTGGAGACACTTGTGTGTAATTTAGCTGGTTTTCCTGTCTGCACTCCCTCATTACTCTACTTCATCAAGAAAACTGGGTTTCCAATGAGTCCCGACACGCCCAAACAAGATAAATGAGAAAACATTCACTTCTATTCTCCTCCCTAATCTGATGTTATTTCCGTTCTCTTATCGGATATACGATGTTAAACACTAACAGTGCACTAAAAAAGCTTATTATTGTTGTTTTTTTATTTGTGGTATTGACAGAACATGAGGGTGCACTAAATAGCTTGATGAAAGTAAGTAGATTGTATGCTATGGCATTCAGTCTTCAGATCAAACTGAACACCAGTAAAAGGTTTTGGGAAAAAAGGGTTTCATGATCCAGTACAGTTTTTAGATGCAGGTAGAATCAATGCCAAAGAACTTTAAAGCTTTTTTGGTGACGCAATGTTTTACAGAGCCACTATATGTTGTTTTATTTACATTTTATTAGCCATATTAATAACTGTAGTATATGTAAAATAGTTATCTGGTTGAAGTGCAAACTTATTGTGTATTGCTAAACCTTTTTGGCTGCTCTATTACTGATCACAGCATATGACCAAAAGTAAGTAGACATGTGTAAACGTGTATGAAAACATAAACAAAAACGATTAGTAGGAAAGTAGTACCTCAATTGTTGAGATTCTCACCTAGTAATCCGAAGGTTGCTGGTTAAAGCCCCACCACTGCCATTGCTAAGCATTGTTGAGGAAGACCCCTAAGCCTTAACTGCTTGGACTGTATACTGTCACAATTGTAAGTCGCTTTGGATAAAAGCATTAGCAAAGTGCAGTAAATTATATGAAATCAATTTTTTGCCCCCAATTGTGTGGTAAGCCGTTTTCTGTTCCTGCCTTACATGGTTTGACTGGTTTGGTGTAGAGGAACTCCAGTGGCCTGAACAGAGCCTGACCTCAATCCAACTGAACACCTTAACCACGAAGTGAAATTTAGAACTTTTAATCAGTGATTAACCAAGCAAATTTTCATCTAAATTTTTTAGAAATAAAATATTCTATAATTGTCATTTATCTTTTTGGCAGAGCTTACTTATTAATCATTTCAATATTATTGAAAACAGCTGATAACTTATTTGTATATGCTCCATTAAACAGGGCTAGTTTGACTGCATTTTATAAAACGTACATAAAACAAACCCTGCTCCTGCTTGCCCTTGATTTGTTGGATCAGAAGCAAACATATAGTCGATGTTCATGGTGGCAATTTTGCACTTTTAACTTCAACTATAGCAATCTTGTCATTACACGACTTCTGGAATGACTCTGAAGATGACTACGACCAAGAATAAGCTTGTCAGCATCATGTCGTGGATTGCATTATCAGAGAGTAGTCAGCTACAAACAACACAAGAGAGAGTGCATTATAGAAAGCTGACCTATCTGTGCAGCCAACCATCACAAAGTAATGACAGTCCAGTGACATGACGACACGTCTCAAAATGAATGAAAAGATTCTTTAAATAGCCATAAATGTTACATTTCAATACATTTTTGTTCATTTTTTTAAACAACTAACATTTCTTTACTTATATATAGCAAGATTTTCTGCTACACGTCTTCTGGCAGTTCTCTTTCGACCTCTGCTGAAAGCTTAAGCACTTGTGACAGTGACTGATCCTAGAATCTGAGAAATCCATAAATCTTGAATCTGCACTTACACAGAGGTGAGGAGACTAATTCCACACACACACACACACACACACACACACACACACACACACACACACTTATTGGTAGATGAGGTTCTACATATTGCCATGTATTGTACCTCCTGACCCTGTGCTAGTCCCACTGAAGAGCAGATCAGTGTAAAATGGTGTGTATTCATTTTTACTCTCACAAAATTAGAGAAATAACGACCTTTAGCAACCTTAGTACTCACACTACGCTTAATAATGAGGGGCTTTTCCTCCTCCGTCATACACTAAAAATGCTTCACATTATAAAGCAAACATTTCTAAAATTTGTCAGCTTACGTCAGTGTTTTAACACTGAACAGCTAAAACGGCCAAATACTGTGAACATCTGACAATAATCATGTTGGACATCCCATTACAAAATAATGGGCTTTTATTCAGTACCAGCCTGAGGTGCAAACTCAAGTCAGGTCGAGTCCATGTATAAATGGTGTTTACACAAAATTTGACCCTACTGTTTGGGTGTTGTAGCATAAATTGAGATCTACAAGGTCAGACAACATTTTTCCACTATTAACTCTCTGGTTTTAGTTTTGTTTGTTTGTTTGTTTAACATTTAATTTTGGGAGGAAACTGACACAGACACAGGGAGAACATGCAAACTACACACAGAAAGGACCCGGACCGCCCCACCTGGGGAGTCGAACCCAGGACCTTCTTGCTGTAAGGCAACAGTGCTACCCACTTAGCCACCGTGCCACCCTCGGTTTCAGTAAGATTGTCCCCACTGTAGTTCCTGTTTATAGCTGAAAGTTGTGGAACTCAGTCGGTGCTCTGCATTTATATACACCTTCCATCCCAAGGGTTAACGCATTGTCTGTTCTGAGAGGCTTTTTTGTTCACCGCAGTGACAAACTGATTAAATAATGACATGAACAGTGTGTCTATCCTAAACTAAGCTAAGCTACACCCTACAAGCTAACACAATGCTAAAGCTAAACATGAACTGGATGCTAATGCGAAACGTGAACTAGACTAACAAGACAAGATTCTCTAAACATGATGCAAGCCGTAGCCTAGTGGTTAAGGTACTGGATTAGTAGTCAGTAGGTCACTGGTCCAAGCCCCACCACTGCCAGGTTGCTGCTGTTGGGCTCTTGAGCAAAGCCTTTAACCCCCAATTGCTCAGACTGTAACTGTAACGTAAGTCGCTTTGGATAAAGGAGTCTGCTAAATGCCGTAAATGTAAATGATGCATGAACTAGAATATATGACAAAGATTCTTCAACCAAGATTATTAAGCAAAATACACAAACTACAGTACAGGATTCTCAGAGCAATATTCCAACCATGAATCAACCAACATGACTGTCAAAATCATCAAAACAGCCTCTGCTGAATCCACAGTCTTTAAATGAGTTGCGCATTTACCCAGCAATGAGGTTCAGCTGTGGATCATTAGCTGTCTTGTCCAATAATCATGAGAAAGAGTCAACTTGAAACTATAAACAAACCATCCCAACCATGTGCTCCTGAAGACAGGGGTGTGACACATAAACATGAGCAAAGTTTTACCTTTATATTTAAGTATGATGCAAAATATCCACATCATTTTTGTAAACCTAAAACCTACTTACCAAACAAACAAAAAATTACACAGATGTGCATGTGTGCAGACTTCATATCATGCAGTCAGACTTTATGCTGACATACGCTCTCTTCACAGTCTATGAAGCATTAGTTTCTCCATTTATAGTTTATTTATTGACTGTGTACAGTGTCATTCAGCAGATTGTAATTACAGGCAGACCTGTTTATGGTTCTTGAATTACATCGGATAACCATAATAATGTCCTCTAAGTAAAGGTGACGGTCCCCCCCTCCCCTTCACAGATCTTGTTAAGCATGTATTGTTCAGCATACCTTTTAAAAGGTTTCAGCAAACTAGCCTTATTTAGATGGGTCAAGGCCTCTGCATACTTCCTGAGAAACTAAGTTCGCGAGCTTACAAGCTGGCATACTTCCAGCGGTTTTGTTTTGCCTGTCGCGTCTGCTCCACAGCTGCAGGTGACGCTGTGACATTTATGTTGTTAAGTTCCATGACTACCGAAAAATGATGGCTGCGGCGGAAATCGCAAACTTAAACAGTACGTACTAAATTAGAGGCAGTGCGCACTGCTCGGCCGGTACAGAAGTAAGCTCTTTCAGTTCGCAAGTGTGCTGTGTTTGCATACACAAAAATAACTGCCCAAGCAGTAGATTATCCGGGTACTTTTCGCATACTATTTAATAAATACTACATATTCGAACACACTACCCACTCCTGCGTACTGTACTATATGGAAGTATGCAATTTCGGACTCAGCCGATGATCACAGTTGAGACGCTCCTCAAAATTATCCATGTTTGTTTTCATGGCACGCCTCTTTTTTTACCCACCAATCACAGGCGTCGCGGAGTGTCGTCATCCGTGGAGTTCACCCAGCTTCCATGTGCGTGACAAGGCGAGCGAAGCCTCTGTGCGACGTCTGTGGTCGTTCGCTTTCTCCGCAATTACGTCACACTGGTCGCCGAAGCCAGGCAAACGCCGTCTCCGCATGAAGTATGCTGAGGCCTTAAGACAGGAATAAACCCTTTATCCTACTGACATCAGCCCATTATATGGCAACCAACATTCACGTACTCACTCAAACCAATTCACCTCCTGCACTTTTGAGAAGTGGGAGGAAACACTGGAGAGATAAACAAAACTCCTAAAAGAAAGTGACCTGATGCTAAATTTAACTCCTTGAACTCTTGTTCATGTACTGAAACCACTCAGCGCCACTGTGCCACCCAAAAATGCAAATATTGCTGACATGTAATCCACTCTATTATAGTTTATTATAGTTCATTACAGTGAGCAATCGTTTAAACAGAATTGTAGTCTGAAGATAAGTAGAGCTTGTCTGGGCCTAAAAGGCACGTTACAGAAAGTTTATTATGTCTAGCGAACAATCGTCTTCTTCAGAGGGTCTCAGTGTCGGCTTCATTCAGCCCTGCAGCGGTCTGTGGCAGACAGAGCTATTATAACTATTATAGGAATCAGTAATGAGCTTCAATAACACATTTAGGAGTTAAAATGGACTATTTCTGAGTTATTTCCACTCAGTTCCTTTGATGACAGTTCTCTTGGTGTTGGTGTTTGACATCATTATTTCACCAGTCACTGAAATGGACACGGTGTCCTTCATAAATCCACATTAATTTGACTCTCTGTGCTGAAAGGCTCATGGCTACGGCTGTTTAAATCAATATTAAATTCACACAATGCCACCATCGAATGACAAACGATGCTACATTTTTCAGTTTTGGAACATCACTCAGGGCCAAGAAACTTTTTATGACAACATTTTACATTCAGATGTCATCCAGTAATATAACAGTTCAGTTTCAGCAGTGTGGAGCATTAAAGGACTCTTTTGCTATATCATCAAATGAGTTCTTAATAATAGATGAGCATTCTACCCCAATTAAGAAAAAACTAATTGAAATAATAACTAAGAATTATGATTAAGATAGCACTCAAAATAGCATTATTGCTGGGAATTACTTTTCATTACGATCATTTATAGTGAAAAGCCATTTCATTTCTTTAAACCCTGTTAAACTGGAACGTGTAAGTGCTTCAGGGGTCGCTTGAAACTATCTTTGCTCTTTTGGATATTATCTGGTTGTATATTATGCAATTATTACTTGATTTGCACTCACAGCCACTTTTTTAGCTTCACTGATCTTGTATGTACATCATTTAGCAATTTTATTAGCTACATATTTCGATTCGATGCACCACACTTACTGTGGGACTAAGAGGGTCATTTTTCATTGATTGATGGGGTAGGGAATAAATTGTACAGAGCGACAGATGGGCTACAGTCAGAAACTGCATACCCACATACACAAACATCAGGTACATATAGAAGAATGCTTTTATTTGTTATATATACATATACAGTACACTGATCAGCCATAACATTAAAACCACCTTGTTTCTACACTCACTATCCATTTTATCAGCTCCACTTACCATATACGAGCACTTTGTAGTTCTACAATTACTGACTGTAGTCCATCTGTTTCTCTGCATGCTTTGTTAGCCTGCTTGCATAATGTTCTTTAATGGTCAGGACCACCACAGAGCAGGTATTATTTGGGTGGTGGATCATTCTTAGCACTGCAGTGACACTGACATGGTGGTGGTGGTGTGTTAGTGTGTGTTGTGCTGGTATGAGTGGATCAGTTTTTAAACACCCTACTGTCCCTGCTGGACTGAGAATAGTCCACCAACCAAAAATATCCAGCCAACAGCACCTCAATGGGCAGCGTCCTGTGACCACTGATGAAGGTCTATAAGATGATCAACTCAAACAAAAAAAAAAACAGCTATAACATAGATGAGCGATCGTCTCTGACTTTACATCTACAAGGTGAACCAACTAGGTAGGAGTGTCTAATAGAGTGGACAGTGAGTGGACAGCAGCGCTGCTGTGTCTGATCCCCTCATACCAGCACAACACACACTAACACACCACCACCATGTCAGTGTCACTGCAGTGCTGAGAATCATCCACCACCTAAATAATACCTGCTCTGTGGTGGTCCTGTGGGGGTCCTGACCATTGAAGAACAGAGTAAAATGAGGTTAAAAAGTATGTAGAGAAACACATGGACTACAGTCAGTAATTGTAGAACTACAAAGTGCTTCTATATGGTAAGTGGAGCTGATAAAATGGACAGTGAGTGTAGAAACAGCTTGTCTAAAAGCTGGGGTCAGACCCTATATTCCCTGACCCCAATGTTTCTAGAAAGCAATTTTCTTTGACCGTGGCTGTTTGTTGTAAAGGGAACACTAACAGCTCTCATAAAAGAAGACTGGCAACCTCAGAGGTTTTGAGCATCTGAATGGCTGAATTCCAGTCTTCAAGTGCTCACATTTTCTAAATCTCTATTTAACCGTTAACCTTAAATAAACAATAGTGTCACCACAAAAGCTTGATATTTTCTGGAAAATCTTTCCCTCTTTGTCTGAACACATGGGCACTTATCTTAATCCCCGATCTTATACAGCACATGGATGAAAAAGATTGGACTGCTTTCTTTCAGTTGAATCTTGACCTTTCCACACCTTCAGCAGTAATGATTTTAGATAAGCCACTGTGACCGTATGAATGCTGTTGTCTCCTGCAGGTCCCCATCACACATTTAGGTTTCTGATAACCGTTCTATTAACAATAAGAGCAGAAGCACAGGGCTTGTTTCTCCAGAAACCAGATGACTGGTTGTCTTCATCAGAGATGTTCACAAGTCACAAAATACGAGTCCGAGTCGAGTCACGAGTCAATATAATCTACACAAAACATATATTGGAAATGGAGCATAGAAATAAACAAATAATCTGTAAGTTCAGATAAAAACAACAACAGATTAGCAGCAGTATTTTGCCATTTTACTTCGTGTCTTTACTTTCCTAGGTACCAGTTAAAAGCCTAAACTGACGTTTTGTTTTCATTGCAATTTATGGCACAGCGGCCAAAATCCAAAACACAGCAAAAAATCCATAACCACTGCTTACCTTAGCTTATGTTGGTCCAGATGCTATTAAATTTATAAGCATGTGTTCTATTAGGATTATAATCCGTTATTTTGTAAATGTGCTTATAATTAAAAACCTCCAAACTTTTCCCGGTTGTGAAGTAAAACACGAACTCGTTAGAAAGCCAATCAAGTGTTTCATTGACAATCATCTGTGTAACGCTGCAAACTAAATACATGCAAATAACAGCATTTCTTACTAAAAATTAAAATCAGGTCTGATTGGTTCAGAAAGCGGTTCTTAAAATCATTAGCACCAATTCTGTAGGAGCGTTCCATTCACATTATCTGTTACTGTGAAGTTCACTACATATTCCACCATTTTTAGTGATATTCGAATTCAAAGTAGGGAGTAGGGAGCGACCCTTCATCACTACGCCGGAAGCTGGCTGTAACATTTACCCATTGCGTTCCCATTCTCGTTATTAGAGAGCAGAAAATGACATGATCAGAATGATGTCGGATCATATGTATATATCACGAGTCGAGTCATTTGAAACAAGTCCTTACATGCGACTCGGACTCGAGTCCCCATCCCTGGTCTTCATACATACAAAGCTTGATGATTTCTAAAATCGAACTTGCCATCGTCTGTGACCTTGTGTGGCTTCATTTAATTAAATAATTTTTAAAAAATCTTTTTGGACTTCATAAAACATGTTTCAGTGGTAAAGTCTGCTTGGTCAATACCAGCGCACTGTCATTTTCTGTATTTTTTAGACACAATTGCAGTTTATTGGACACCTTTTGGCACAAATCACCAGAGAAAACCTTAATACAGTTATGAGTAAAACAAAAAACTGCCACCAGATGTTGAAAGCAGTAACTCCTCACCTCCGTGTTGGTTTTGCATACCACATGGGCTCTCACAAACCATCTGACCATAAAGTCAGGTCCAAAAGCAGACATAGTCGCATGGTCTCACAGTTTTGCATCGTCATTTCAATTTTATCAACCGCTTGTTCCTCGTTAGGGTCCAGCAGGTCCGGTTCCACCTGGTAACTCTTTGCACAAAGCAGAAATAACCTGGACATGTGCCGATCCATCTCAGGATTTTGGCTGCTTCCCTTTCTTAAATACTCAGTTATCAGACGTCTGGCCGGCTGATAGCACCACTGAGATTTAAACCCAGGTGGTGCTTGCATCATTATTCAAGTGTTAATTTAGTTTTAGTTGTGGGTAAGGAGAACTGCTTTCTGGTGACCAATTCAATGCTACAACCCCAAATCAGAAAAAGTTGGGACAGCATGGAAAATGCAAACACAGAGTTTCTTACATTTACTTGTACATGTTTTATCTGCTCAACTTCATTTCATTTATTAATAAACATCCATTCCTGCATCTCAGGCCTGCAACACATTCCAAAAAAGTTGGGACAGTAAAGCATTTACCTCTTTGTAATGTTGCCATTCCTTTTCACCACACTTAAAAGACGTTTTGGCACCGAGGAGACCAAGTGATTTAGTGTTTCAGCTTTTATTTTGTCTCATTCTTCCTGCAAACACGTCTTAAGATGTGAAACAGTACGGGGTCGGCGTTATTGCATTTTTCGTTTCACAATTCTCCACACATTTTTTATTGGGGACAGGTCAGGACTGCAGGCAGGCCAGTCCACTACCCGTACCCTCTTCTTCCACAGCCATGCCTTTGTAATGTGTGCAGCATGTGGTTTTGCATTGTCTTGTTAAAAAAATGCATGAACGTCCCTGGAAAAGACGACATCTTGAAGGCAGCACATGTTGCTCTAAGATCTCAATGTACTTTTCTGCATTAATGCTGCCATCACAGATGACCTTTGCCAAGGGCACTGACACAAACCCATATCATGACAGATCCTGGCTTTTGGACTTGTCGCTGATAACAGTCTGGATGGTCCTTTTCATCTTTGGTTTGGAGCACACAGCGTCCATTTTTTCCATAAAAGGCCTGGAATGCTGATTCATCTGACCACAATACACGTTTCCACTGTGTGATGGTCCATCCTAGATGCCTCAGAGCCCAGAGAAGTCGACATCCCTAATGGACATGGTTAACATAAGGCTTCTTGTTTGCACAGTAAAGCTATAAGTAGCATTTGTGCAGTAACTCTGTATTGCAGAGCTTAACAAAGGTTTGCCAAAGTAATCCCTCACCCATGTGGTTATATCAGCTATTGTTGAGTGGCGGTTCTTGATGCAGTGCCGTCTGAGGGATCAAAGATCACGGGCGTTCAGCTTAAGCTGGCACCCTTGGCCTTTACGTACTGAAATTCCTCCTGATTCCTTGAATGGTTTAATGACATTATGCACTGTAGAGGAAGAAATATGCAAATCCCTAATAAAAGAAATGAAGTCGAGCAGATAAAACATGAAATATCTCAGATTCATCCTGTCTGCAATCAAATAAAAGTCAAAGTAAATGTAAGGAACACTGCACTCTTATTTTACTGGAATTTTCCATACTGTCCCAACTTTTTCTGATTTGGGGTTGTAAATAAAGTGCCCAATGAGTGTAATCTGCCAGTTTTTATTAGTATTTTTAGACTTGGTTATGCACAAACTACCCACTAAAACTCCCGCTCTGTGGAAAATGAACCAGCATCTAGTGAATCGTGTCAGATCCTAAAGGATTTCTCTTTTGCCACATCACCACCTGTCCCACGTTACTCCGCTGGGTCTCTGGGCATCCTCGACAGACATGATGTATCTTAGCTCCGAGCTAATTCTGATGAATTAGCAGAGTGTCGAGTTCATTTCATTCACAACGATTTTACCGTTCCACTGAGGGACTTTAGTTGTAGCCCACTGGCTTTATCACTGTAATTGGGCTTGGGTTGATTCCAGAAGTACTTTTTTTACCATGGCAAATGGCCTCGCATGTCCTTTTTAAGAATATTAATCATCATCAGACTGACAAAAAGTTGGTGGAGAAAAGTTGGAGAAGAAATTTAGCCTTATGGACGGGGTTGATGGAACTCGAGCTTCATTCATTTGTATTCACGAAGCTTGTGAAGCAGAATGGCAGCTCAGCAGGTATCTGTAGATTTGTTTATGGAAAATGTGCCCTATATGGTGCTCACCTCTTCTAATTAGGAGATGTACTGTACAGAGAGGAACTTGGATTATTTATTCAGTGGCATTACAAGATCTATACTGTCATTTAACTTGACAATACTGTCATTTGACCTCCTAATTTCTTGTTAGCTGTCCAAATAAATTTAGATAGTTTGACAGCACGGTTGGAGAATGGACTTGGAACAGTGGTCTCTTTGCCAAGGTTGAAAAAAAAACTATTAACTTTATGCTGAGAGGATTAACTGATGATCAGACATTATACAAGAACACCTGAACCCAATAATCAGAATGGGTATTTGCATACGTTTGGCCATATTGTGTGTTACAGTATATACAATTTATTAGGTTTAGAAAACAGTTAGCACACCATAGCTGGGATTTCGAATACATCGTATCAAGTCTCAGCTCTGCCATTCGACTGGGTTGGGTGGCTACATGAACAACATTTGGCTGTTGTTCATAGGTTAGGATAAAAAGCCAGATAGGGACTCTATATAACTGAGCGAATTATGAGCTCTGCTGGCTGGTTGATGGCTTCTGCACAGAGTTGTGGAATAATGCTGATCAGGGTGTGACTCTCCATGCACAAAGCTGATCGGCATATGAACTCGCCTCATGAAAAGATGCAGTCAGCTACTGCACACGTGTTGGAGGGGGTGTGTGACAGTCTCGCTCTCATTAATCTGGGCAGGGGTCAGCTCCAGTAGAGAGGAAGCATAATGCAATTGGGTAAAAATTGAACACGCTTAAATCGGGAGAAAAAGGGACAAAATGCATTAAAAAAAACAGTTAATCTTGATCTGTTTTGTTTTTTATTGTGTCAAATGTTTATTTCTTTTTTTATTTACGCATTTTCTCCCATTTTCTCCCAATTTAGCATAGTAAATTTGTCTTCTGCTGCTGGGGGATCCCTGATTGCAGTGGAGGTGGGTACATATAACCCGACCCACGTGCAGCCCTTAACAGAACCTTTTTTCACCCATGCATACTGCACAGGCGCCTCTCTATCTGCTAATCAGGGTCCTTACACAGCGTTTGAAGACCCCACCCACACAGTCCGGACATCCTGCCCTAGCAGAGACGTGTCTGCTGCAGGCACTGCCAATTATGCCCGCTAGATGGCGCCCAGCCGACCGGTGGCAATGCCGAGTTTCGAACCGAGGAGTTCAGAATCTCGGCGCTGGTGTGCTAGCGGAATATCCAGCTGCGTCACCTGGGCGCCTGTTATTGTGTCAAATGTAAGTCCAGATCCAATGAAGTCCTTATTTTGTATTTAGTGCAGTTAGTTTCCTTTTTATCAGATTATACTCGTGTTATGACAGTAGCCCATTACTGTTGAGATCCAGGTTTAAATCTCAGATGTCTGAGGAAGAAGGAAGGCATCTAGTCCAGGGTATTCCTGCCTTGCGCCCAGTGTTTCCTGTGAACCGGACCTGTTGCAACACTGACCAGGATAAAACATCAGGATTATTTTTTCCCCCAATTCCCTCCCCCCTAATCTAGTTGTGTCCAATTACCCTGATTGCGTCCTCTATACTGATTCGACCTTTCACCGCTGACTGAGGACACCTCTCAACTGACATATGCCCCCTCCGGTATGTACAGTCAGTACAGACTGCATTTTTCACCTGCACAAGTCGAGTTCATACACTGACGAGCACTGTGTATGGAGGGCCACACCCCCATCAGCATTATTCCTCAGCCCTGTGCAGGTGCCATCAGTCAGCCAGCAGGGGCCGCAGTTGCACCAGTTTTGAGGAACTATGATCCGACTTTCTTACCCTCTAACCCTGAACAACAGCCAATCGTTGTTCATGCTGCCGCCCAGTCAGAAAGGCAGCGCTAAGATTCGATACGATGTATTCGAAACCCCAACTCTGGTGCGCTAGCGTACTTTACTACTGTGCCACCTGAGCGGCTAAACATCAGGATTATTGGTTACCTATTAACAGACACGTAGACATTCTGTTCACTGCAGTCCTTGAATGGATGCTGGCTGTAGCTCTCAGCTCAAACTAAATGAAATATGATTGAGCTTCACCTGTGAGATGCTTGGAGCACTGTAACTCTCCTTCTCGATTTCTGAAATGCTCCCCATCACTGACACAGTAATGGCAGAAAAAAAACCCAACAAAACAGTCTCGGAGTGTTTTAAAGATCTCCTGTGAAGTTCTCTGATCCAGACGCCCTGCAGAATCCAATTTAATCCGAGATTAAAACTTGTGCTGGATGGAGACTCTTATCTACATCTATGAGCCGCCATCATGCTGAAATTGAACTGTCAAGCTCTGTTGTTTCGGCTTCTTTTTTCCATCATCATCATTTTTGTCTAAGATAACAGTTATTGCTGCTACAAGTTCACAGCCCTGCACTATGCATCAGTCGGTCAAATATTACAGGCAGGAAAGAACGCCCTGCAGTACAAAGCTACAGGAACACTAGACGCTCGCTGCTTTTAAATAATGGTTTAATCTATTGAAGGAACAATACAGTTCAGTCATACCTGGCACTTTGTAGAAAAGTAATCGCCCTCTTAGCTACTAAATCAACCAGTCAACCAAATTCAATTGACAATTGGGTTCAATTTTACTTGTCACACTTGGTCATGATTACTGCCAGACCTGCTCAATGTAAACATCACTTACAAAGAACATGTCTGGCAACATGAAGCAGGCTTGAAGGTCTTAAAAGCAGCAGTCACATTCTACAGACATTCAAATACAGATGAAAAGGCCAATGAAAGCTACCAGTATGGAAAGTCCTTTCTCCACAAAGGAGGAAAACTTGGAACCTTTCACCAAGAATATTTTAACAACACATCCGAGAGGTCACAAAAGAATTCAGATGAACAGCTAAAGATCTAGGGATGTTGTAGCCTAGTGCTTAAGGTACTGGACTAGTAATTAGAAGGTCGCTGGTTCAAGCCTCACCACTGCCAGGTTGTGGCTGTTGGGCCCTAGAGCAAGGCCCTTAACCCTCAATTGCTCAGACTGTATACTGTAACTGTAATGTAAGTCGCTTTGGATAAAGGCGTCTGCTAAATGCCAAAAATGTAAATGTAAACTGCAGGCCTCGGGTGTGTTTGAAAACCTAGTGAGCTCTCTACATAGACGGCATTTTACGTCACCCTATGCGCGCTCCCGAAAAGTAGGCTGTTCGAAATCCTAGATGCCTTAATATGCTGTCTAGTAAGGTATCTTAAAATTTAAACGGTATTTTGAGTGAACGAGGGAGCATCTGATGCTTCCTTTCTCATTGATTTTTAATTTGTATATACGTGTACACGTGTATTTATTTGCAAGTTCGGGCATGTCAGTGACAATTTAACCGTTTTCGGTACACAGAGGGAGATTATTTGACATGCTAGCACGTTGTGCCACCTCATCCCATTGGTTTGAATGGCATGATGCTATTTGTGTTAGCTTAGTAAGTGAAACCCGATGTAACCGCTGTCTAAGGAGTGTGTTTGAATAACCTGCCTTATAAGTCGATGACTTATTAGAATCCTCTCTACCCAGGAAGCTGCCTATGTAGACAGTAAGACAACGAGGCAGCTCACTAGGTTTTTGAACACACCCCTCATGTGACTCACTCTGAGTTAAGGTCAGTGTGTATGATTCCACAGGAAGAAAGGCACTGGGCAAAAATGCCATCCAAGGCCCTGTGATGAATTATGTGTTACTGCACTGCGTAGGGTGGCCAGCCGTCCGGTTTTAGGTCGGACAGTCCGGCTTTTCAGCTGCCAGTCCTCCATCCACGCAACGCTAGGATGGACACTTAAAAATCCACTTTTTGGAGTGAACTGGTTTCATTTTGTATTAATATTATCTGTTATTGGCTCAGGTACACATCAAAACAAATGCTTTGTATTTCATCGGTTTAACAGCCTCATTTGACTGCTTATAGTGCTACCACTGGCCAATCACAGAAGGTCCGCCCTTTAAATGCTAGTCTGGGATTGGGTGGTTGAATTTTGCCCGCTCGCTCTGGTCTGTATACACCTCTAATAGAGTCAGTCAGTTCTCATGCTCAGGAACACTGTAAAGATGCCAAAAAGTAAACTTTTGGTGGCAGCGAGGAACGGACTTAAATATCAAAAGTAGACACAACATTTAGTGAGTAAAACAGTCATTTGTTATAGTATTCTTGCTTAAATTGGTCAAAAACTCTGTTATATGGGTTATGGTTTCATTCTGTGTGTTGCAGTATCATGTCCCCCTGTTCCTGGTATGATGTCCTCCTTTTGGGTGTAATGTCCTCCTTTTTGGGGTGTAATGTCCTCCTTTTTGTGGCTATGAATGTGGCCACCCTAGCACTGCATCCAGTGATTGTGTGGTAACTGGACCCAGAGAGACCCTGACTAGGTTAAAGCAGTGGTAAAGCATAAAAATGAAATGTTATTTCCTTTCTGATTTTAAGGCTGATTTAACAGTAAAAACACATTGCTAAGTCAAAGGAACATTTCTATCCTTTTAGGGGACAGTGGTAGTCTATTGGGTGGAGCTTTGGACTATCAATCAAAAGATTGTTGGTTCAAATCCAGGCTCTGCAGTGCAGCCACTGTTGGGCCCATGAGCAAGGCCCATAACCCTGTCTGCTCCAGTAGCACCGTGCAATGGCTGCACCTGAGCTCTGACCCCAGCTTTCAAACAAGCTGTAATATGCAGAAAAATAATTTTATTCTACTGTAATGTGTACATGTACAGTATATTTGACAAATAAAGGCATTCTTCTAAAAATACCAGTATAATGTACTCCCATGCTAAACAGCCAGGGTTGGAGGGTCAAAAACAAACTGAGCATTTAGCAAATCTGGCTGTGGACTTTCATCATACACCAAATTCAGTTGTTTTATTTAATGCCAGCAGTGAAACACAGCAGTGGGGGGTGTGATGGTGTGTGGGTGCGCTGCTGCGTGAGGACCTGGATGAATTGCTGTTGTGGAATGAGCAAAATAATTGCACTCCCTGTCACAGAATACTTTTGGAGACTATAAGCTTATATTATTTCATCTGTAAGCTGAGGCGGAGGTGTAATTGAGCTATGCAGCAGTACAATGATCCAACATGCAAAAGCACTTTTAGATCTAAATATCTGAGAAGTAACGAAGTTAAAGTTTTGGAGTGACCTCATTACTAACCTATAGATTTAATAGAGATACTGTGGCAAGAAAATTAGCACTTCATGCCCTAAATCTTGGCAGTGTGTCCGATGTAAAGCATTTAGTTGCAGTGGTGCAGTTAAGAGGGCATTAGGTGATATGGGTGTTAGATAACTTTGTTACTCATCTTGTATAAACGAATATTTGGCGAAATATGTTGTTTTACTCAATTGTAATTTCATATGCAATGATCTGAGATCAATAAGTGTGACAAATAATGCAATCAAAAAGGGGGCATTTACTTTTTTACTGCACCGCAGGTTTATAAAAACTATCAGACTTGAGTCTGGCTTTAATCGCACCATCATACTGGGTGGACATGTTATGGTTAACCATATAAGACTTTTAGAATAAAATTTTGAAAAAACAACATTAAAATGAGGAGTTTAATAAGCCGCTCATCATCCACAGTTGTTATCCCTCCAAAAAGATCATGTGAGAAAGATCATGTGAACTCCAGGAAATGATGTCAGTATGTAAAACAGCTCTTCATGTTAAGAGACAGTAGTAAGAAATAACAGGGTGGACAGCAACTTGAGGGACGTGTACCTCATAAAGGAAAAAATCCAGGGTTTAGAGGGACTTAAGCAAAACTTTTAAACAGTATTGAAAGACTGAGATATTTTCATGATTAAACCTCATATATCCATCACTAAATCAGAATGTACAGCACTGGGGACATGGGAAAACCTCTGGTATCTAAGAGATAAAAACAGTATGTATACAGTCATTTTATTTGGGGGGGGGGGGGGGGGGGTTGAAAACATTGTGACAATGTTAAAGTTTTGGAGTGACCTCATTACTAACCTATAGATTTAATAGAGATACTGTGGCAAGAAAATTAGCACTTCATGCCCTAAATCCTGGCAGTGTGTCCGATGTATAGCATTTAGTTGCAATGGTGGTGCAGTTAAGAGGGCATTAGGTGATATGGCTGTTAGATAACTTTGTTACTCATCTTGTATATATAACTAGTAACTAATATTTTGCAAAATATGTTGTTTTACGCAATTGTAATTTCATATGCAATGATTTGAAATCAATAAGTGTGACAAATAATGCAGTCAAAAAGGGGGCAATTACTTTTTCACAGCACCATTGGTTTATAAAAACTATCAGACTTGAGTCTGGCTTTAATCGCACCATCATACTGCATTATTTGGGTCATTCCTGGGATTCGGTGCCTTTTGGACCTTAAAACTTTTTGAAAATGAAACACTGTATTTATTTGTTTTTCATGTTTTATTATAAAAAGGACGTGTTATACTTTTCCAAACTAATACTGGTCAAGCTCAAGCACACAAACTGTAGGTTTTATTGAAACATTTTTATGCAGTCTCTGACCCAGGATGTCCATCCTGTTACGGACAAATGCATAACTGTTGTGTTTCTGTCTTTCAGCTGCACTTAAGGCCATTCTTTAAAGGATGCACACATTCATTTCATTTTCATTTTCAGCATTTAGCAGACGCTTTTATCCAAAGCGACTTACACAATGAGCAGAACACGATGAGCAATCGAGGGTTAAGGGCCTTGCTCAAGGACCCAACAGTGGCAACTTGGTGGTGGCAGGGCTTGAACCGGCAACCTTCTGTTTACTAGTCTAGTACCTTAACCACTGAGCTATCACTGGCCCACACATAATATCAATATTACTGTTATTATTATAACCAAACTGAATAATAAAGCTATATCAATCACACATGCACCTCATATACACTGTGACGTCCACCCTGTAATGTACTAGGTTGTAACAGGGTGGACCATAACAGGGTGGACATTCTGACATAAAATTAGCCATCAGAGCCGCTCAGGTGGAGCAGCGGTAAAGTACGCTAGCGCACCAGAGTTGGGGTTTCGAATACATCGTATCGAATCTCAGCTCTGCCTTTCCGACTAGGCTGGGCGGCTGCATGAACAACGATTGGCTGTTGTTCAGGGTTAGAGGGTAAGAAAGTCGGATCATAAGTCCTCATAACTGGTGCAACTGCGGCCCCTGCTGGCTGACTGATGGCGCCTGCACAGGGCTGAGGAATAATGCCGTTATTGAGGCCAAAGAGTCCATTATTATAATAATACATTTTATTTATATAGCGCTTTTCAAGATACTCAAAGACGCTTTAAACGCTTTAAACGCTTTAAGACGCTTTTTTTTATTGAGTCCTAAACTCAGCCATATCAAACATCTTTGGGATAAATAGGAAAGCTGATTGCAGGTCAGACCCTCTTGTACAACATCATTGTCTGACAGTACAGTTTTTTTTACTTAATAAGGTGTTTTCTTGGTTGGAAGGAAGGTTGGAAAACCTTCTCAGAGAAGTGGATGTTATTATTGGCACAGAGGAGGAGGGGGGGCTTTATATAAATGCTCATGGCTCTGGAATGACAAGTCCAACAAGCTCATGGTCAGATTTAGGTTATGCAGTGTACCTAAAAAACACATATACACACACTTGCCAGTTTAATGTGTTCCTATACCAACCAGTTGGGTTGGAGGGTCAAAAATCAAATGACAGATCTGGCTGTGGACTTTCATCAGAAACAACTATAATTGTTTCAATATGACTTAAACACAAATGACAATAAAATCCAAAATGAGACTGGATCATTTATTAAATCTTATCAGAAATTCACTAGTAATTAATCATTTTGCTTTGACTACAGTCCTGTAAGGTCGATTAAAGATGACTGAGTATGAAGTTTGGTGTTCAGGTGATGCAGTAGTATATTACACTAGCTTTCCACTGCTGAGATACAAGTTTAAATCTCAGCTGTGCTATCAGCCAGCCAGGCATCTACACAGACATGAATGATTATGTCTAGATATGGGGTTGAAGAAAAACCTTTAAAACATCGACGCCCTGGCCGCTCAGGTGGCGCGGTGGTAAAAACACACGCTGGAACCAGAGCTGGATCTCAAATACATCGTATCGAATCTTAGCTCTGCCTGACGGCTAGGCTGAGCGGCCACATGAACAACGATTGTCCTGTTGTTCAGATATGGGCGGGACTAAGCCGGATGGGGTCTCTCTCGCATAACTGGTGCATTTACGACCTCTGTTGGCTGATTGATGGCGCCTGCACAGAGATGAGAAAAGAGTGCTGTCAGGGTGTGTCTCTCCGTACACAACGCTGAGCTGCATTGCACTCGTCAAAGTGTAGGTGATAAGATGCATTAATTCCAGGCCCTGATTGGACTCTTCAGTCATTTCCGGACCCATCCCTTGTCATGAAGCCATGGTCACCATCGACCACGATGGACGAACACCACTAGCCAGGCCCAGCACAGGAGGCAGAATAAGTAGCTTTGAATAATTTGAAGCTTTAGAATAATGCCGCTCAGGTGGCGCAGCGGTAAAGTATGTTAGCGCACCAGAGGTTTCGAATACATCGTATCAAATCTCAGCTCTGCCTTCCGACTGGGCTGGGCGGTTGCATGAACAACGGTTGCAGTCTGTAGTGACTGTACGTGCCGGAGGGGGCGTATGTCAGTTGAGAGGCGTCCTCAGTCAGCGGTGAAGGGTCAAATCAGTATAGAGGACGCATTCAGGGTAATTGGACACGACTAGATTAGAGGAGAAAATTGGGGGAAAAAAGTGGGAAAAATTATTATACAAAAAAGAATAATAATAATAATAATAATAATAATAATAATAATTATTATTATTATTATTATTATTAACAAATATTCCTACATTGTCAGAATTCTGATACAAAAAATAACACTGCAGCGACATTTGCAACTCTTCTCTGACCAACTATGTCGATTGCTGGACCATGTTTTAGTATTCATGCATGTCGACACAGAGGATCAGTCCATCATCAGTCCGACTGTCGATCTCTGAGCTACAATGACTTGACATGTAAAAGGAGGCATTTTCATGTAATGAAAAAAAATCAATCAATAAAAAACATGTACACACTTTCCAGTGTGAGAAAAGGGGGCAGGCACACTAGGTGCAGGCGATATTACCACCTCCACACAAATTGATGTCAGACCCTGTCAGCCTTGTCATTCTCTTCAAATACAATAAATCTGTTTGTCTCGGAGATAAAGGGCCATTTCTGACTCTGAAAGCGTCTGATTTATTTAAAAGCAATGCTAAAAGAAAATGTCTCTATAATAAAAGCTATACATGGTTTCTAACTGTGGGTGTTACATTGTGGGTAGGATTGTTATTAATGGATGAATCAGAAGTGCTAATGACAGGCAGTTTTAAAACGGAATGTCAATCATTTTTTTGTAATACTGTTCCAACATCACTGCAGAGGACGGCGAATTTCAATGTGGGTAACTTCAAAAAATAGAAAGCTCGTCCTGAATGTCATGATTTAT
This sequence comes from Trichomycterus rosablanca, assembly GCF_030014385.1. Lineage (NCBI taxonomy): Eukaryota > Metazoa > Chordata > Actinopteri > Siluriformes > Trichomycteridae > Trichomycterus > Trichomycterus rosablanca. Next base: position 35,664,723 of record NC_085995.1, read on the forward strand.
CCTACGATAACACAAATGTGGAAGATTATCTATCAAATACAACTACACTCACTGTCCATTTTATCAGCTCCACTTACCATATAGAAGCACTTTGTAGTTTTACTGACTTTTATTACTGACTGTAGTCCATCTGTTTCTCTGAATACCTTTATAGCCTGCTTTCACCCTGTTCTTTAATGGTCAGGACCACCACAGGACCACTACAGAGCAGGTATTGTTTAGGTGGTGGATCATTCTCAGCACTGCAGTGACACTGACATGGTGGTGGTGTGTTAGTGTGTGTTGTGCTGGTATGAGTGGATAAGACACAGCAGCACTGATGGAGTTTTTAAACCTCAGTGTCACTACTGGACTGAGAATAGTCCACCAACCTATAATATATCCAGCCAACAGCGCCCCGTGGGCAGCGTCCTGTGACCACTGATGAAGATCTCAAAGATGACCAACTCAAACAATAGATAAGCGATCATCTCTGACTTTACATTTACAAGGTGGACCAACTAGGTAGGAGTGTCTAATAGAGTGGACAGTGAGTGGAGACAGTATTTAAAAACTCCAGCAGTGCTGCTGTGTCTGATCCAGTCATACCAGCGCTACACACACTAACACACCACCACTATGTCATTGTCACTGCAGTGCTGAGAATGATCCACCACCTAAATAATACCTGCTCTGTGGGGTCCTGTGGTGGCCCTGACCATTGAAGAACAGGGTGAAAGCAGGCTAAAGAGTGTGTAGAGAAACAGATAGACTACAGTCATAGACTATATAGTAAGTGGAGCAGATAAAATGGACAGTGAGTGTAGAAACAAGGGGGTGGTTTTAATGTTATGGCTGATCAGTTTATCTGTGCTGCTTTCACATCCATAAAGAATCACAAAGAAGAACATGGTCTGGTTTCTGATCTTTGTTTGGACAGACAATTATTCAATGATCTTTTCAGGACCTCTGTTCTGCCAAGTGAACGTTTGTGTTGTATTTCCTGGCTGCTGGATCCTTTGTTGTTAATAATCGATGCAAGTAGGCAAAAGTTGTCCACCACTTCTACATCTTCTCCATCAGTGGTAAAGTTATTGGTCCTTCCTGCAAGTTTTCACTCTGTTCTTTAACTTTTTTATGAGGGTCTTTAGGTCTCCCTGACTTTTTGCTGTGAATCTTATATTATCTGGGTATCAAATGTTACTCATGTTTTCTCTACCAGTCTTGAATCCTTGATCATCTTCCTCCAATCCTGCTTCTCTCTTATGTTCCTTCTTCAAACTTGTATGATGTTTTCTATAATCCTGTGTACATTTGCTATGATATCTTGTGTTACTGTGCTTATTCTGAATCCTGCTTTTATATCTGGCAGTATTCCTTCAATGTAAGACTCCAGTATTATATTGGTTGCACACTCCTTCTTGTCTCTCCTTCTTGAACACTCACTCATTCTTTGTTATTGAGATGTAAACTGAACTCTGACCTCAATCTGCCGACCACAGAGTGTTTTTCAGATTTGTTGGCATAATACGGTCAGCACTGTAACTGAATCTTCTTAATGTTGTTAATGTTAATGTTATAGATCCCGGTGGCTTCCTTTTTTGATAGTGATCTTGGGTATGTCTGACTTCATCTTCAAGCACTGAAGGTTCTTCTCTGTAGTTGAGAGCAACACAAAGTGTCTTGTCTTGTTTGTAGAGATCTTGTCTTGTTTGTAGAGATCTTCTGTGTATCCCTCCATCGTTGTTTGATCATTGTTTGGTCGGTAATGACCTCTCTATGGACATCCCTCAGCATTCCAGCTCAAGGATGAAATTTATTCCTGATCCTCTGGAAAACAATTCATGCTTTTTATGTTTGTTTCCTCCTTCAGTGTCTTTACAGATGTTGCTGTATTATTGGTCCATGTCCTTCCTTGCAGCTCTCTAGAATTCAAGGTTTAGTTCCCTTTAGCTTGTCTTCTCTTTTTTGCAATAATCACTTTATCATCTGTGATCTCATTGATTTCTTCCTCCCTCCCTTCCTGGGTTTTCTATGATTATTTGATTCTTCTTTGATGACCTGTTTGAATTTCATCCATAGCTCCTCAGGTTATTTTCTGGTCAATTGTGTCTAGCATCTAAAATCAGTTCCTTTTATTTTCCTTAAGGACAGGAGAAATGTTCTTTAAATTATTTTACAAGCCTGATGGTTTGATTGCTTTTTCTTAGCTTCACTCAAGCTTTCACATTAGAAGTTTGTTGCCAGTTCCATAATCTGCTCCAAGCCGTGTCTTTGCAACTGAAATTAAGCTTCCTACTTCCAAGGCTTTTCTTTGATTCTTGTTTGATGGCATCTTTAAGTTTCATTCTTAGTCCTCAGGTTCTTCCTCTGGTCAATTCACCATCTAAAATAAGTTCTTTTTGTTTTCTTTAAGGACAGGAGGAATGTTCCTTAAATTATACCTTAATTTGCCTGATGCCTGATGATTTCCTTGTTTTTTCTTAGCGTCGCTCAAAGAAGTTTGTTGTCTGTTCCATAATCTGCTCCAAGCCTTGTCTTTGCAAGTGAATTTGAGCTTGTCAACCTCTTGAAGCAAAGATTAACTTTCAGTGAGCTTCATCTAGCGATGTGTAAAGACACCTTGTTTTGGTTGCTTGAAAAAAGTCTTTGCACTCGCAAAAGTTAATTAGCTGTTTTCCAGCTTCATTCCTGTTTCCAAGGCCAAGTCTCCAGTAACCAGCAGGATATTCTGTTTGCAGGTTGAAATTTCAGTTTAAACCTCATTATAAAACCTCTTGATTTCTTCTTTGCTGGCATCTGTCATTGGGCGATAAATCTTGATGACTGGAATGTTCAAGAGTTCCTTATGAAGTTTGTATAGATTTTTTTTTTTCATTTTGCTTAGATCAGATGAAAACTGATCAACAGTACCAAAAGAAATTTATATAAAGAGAAACAGGTAAATAAACCTGGCCGCAATCTGACAGCTGACAGAATCTGTGAAAGATTCACATTGATATGATTTATCAGCAAGACACTTTAACACTCGAGCTCCCTTTCACAGCTGAAAATTAACAAACAGATTGGAGTTCAAATCATGGTCAAGCTAATCAGAAATGACTGCTTTAATTCTTTTTGACATTAAAAACAAACCAAATAGAAACGTTGCTGAAGCAAGCACAGGTCTCTGGGTGCATTCAACAGCCCGACCTTGACACCTGTCATCTATGGAATAAAAAAGTGTTATATTTTGTATCTATGCCAATGTGTTCGCTGTGCAGCCTTCATTTGTTAGCAGTTAACGAGACGATAATTAATGAGACCACACTGCAAAGCTCTGCCCTGTCATCACTGAATATGATACACTCTTGATTTTTGAACGTTTTTAGCCACCACTGTTGGAAACTTCCATCAAAAGTTAAGGTTTCCTAGCTTGCCAAAATATACAGAGACAAACCTGAAGCTTTTGTTTGTAGTTGACAGATACAATTAGCTTCTTTCTGGGGCGACTTTTAATTTGCATTTAAATTGCATTTTAGTTTTAGAGTTTTGTACAGTTGTGATTTCTATTGGGTTTTGTTTAATAGGTAGACTTTAAAAGTTGGCAACTTGTGTCTGCAACTGTAGATAAGATTGACTAATATGTATTTAAGTAAAGCTATTCAATGTAGCAATGCCATCGCTATATTGCCTTGGTACTTGACCTTGCCTGGACACCTTACATGGAAACTGGGAGCCTCTGCTCCTCCATGCACAAACTCTCATTTGCACACTTATACATATGCCTGTCTATATGTAAATAAAGCATTGCACCTTGCACACTTCTCCATTGGACTGACTATATATACTGCTTATCCTATTTCCCAACTACTTGTATATGTATATATATTTTATATTTTATTTCCTAAATAGAGCACACTGAATCTTGTTGTACTTGTACAATGACAATAAAGGTAGTCGTATTCGTATTCAGCTGCTTAATTAGATCATACAGAATTATCAGTGCACTGTAAATTGCAGTTCACACATTAGTGTTGGTTGATTTCTCCTGAGTAAACCTCCTGAGACATGAGAGTATTAGATCTATTAAACACTTGACGTAACTATATAGTATGTTAATATAGAGTTATGGCTGTATGGCCGAAAGTATGTGGACATCTGATCTTGAGCCTGTCTGACATCCTATATCAAAATTATGGACAGTAATATAAAGTTGGCTGGATAGTGCAGCTGTAACCGTCTCCACTCTTCTGGCAAGGCTTTCTATGGAATATGTCTGTGGAAATTATTACCCATTTACTCAAATGATCATTTTAGGTACTGATGTTAAATAAGAAGACCTGGCCTCCACATTTTTATTACCAATCTATCCTAATTCCACTACAGGTAAATTGCCAAAGTGAATGATGGTGCCTCTTTTTATTAATCCACAAATTCAAATAAACATCCAATCTAAATAAACTCTATTGTACCAAATCGGCAAAGTAACGGATTACTTGATAATTACAGTCATGATATTGTTCTGTAGTTTTAACTGTGATTATAATCCTTTCTGTCATCACAGTAAGTATGATGGATTTTATGTTTGTTTGTTTATTAGGGTTTTTATGTCATATTTTACACTTTGGTTACATTCCTGACAGGAACGGTAGTTACTCATTACACAAGATTCATCAGTTCACAAGGTTATATCGTCATGGACACAGTCATGGACAATTTAGTGTCTCCAGTTCACCTCACTTGCATGTCTTTGGACTGTGGGAGGAAACCAGAGCACCCGGAGGAAAACCACATGGACACGGGAAGAACATGCAAACTCCACACAGAAAGGACCCGGACCGCCCCACCTGGGGATCAAACCTTCTTGCTGTGAGGTGACAGTGCTACCCACTTAGCCACAGTGCCACCCGATATTGTTCTGTAGTTTTAACTGTGATTATAATCCTTTCTGTGATCACACACGGTATGATGGACTCTATGTAAATATTACAAAAACAACATTATTTTCAGCCTGACAGCAGAAGGAAGAAAGTAGCTGCGGTATCTCTCCTTTGAGCAACGCGGGTGAAGAAGCCTGTTGCTAAAGGAGCTGCCCAGTGCTGCCACAGTCTCATGCAGTGGGTGATCGGTGTTCTCCATTAAGGATGAAAGCTTGGCCATCATCCTTCTCTCCCCATTGCCTCCACTGAGTCCAGGGTGCAGCCCGGGACAGAACCCGCCTTTCTGATCAGTTTGTCCAGTTTCTTCCTGTCTGCTGTTGTCATGCTGCTACCCCAGCAGATAACACCATAGAAAATGGCTAATGCCACCACTGAGTCATAAAAAGAGCTGAGAAGGGCCCCCTGAATTCCAAAAGAACGGAGCCATCTCAACAAATAGAGTCTGCTTTGGCCCTTCTTGTACAGTGCCAGTGTATTGTCTGACCAGTCCAGTTTATTGTTAAGGTGAACACCCAGGTACCTATAGGAGTTAACGATCTCAATATTCCGTCCCTGGATGCTCAACGGTTTCAGTGGATGTGGTTTAGTCCTTCGAAAGTCCACCACCAGCTCTTTTGTCTTGCTGGTGTTGATCTCGAGGTAATTCTGTCCACACCAGTCAACAAAGTTCTTGGTGAGTTCCCTATACTCACTGTCGTCTCCATCCAGGATGTAGCCAACAACAGCCGAGAACTTCTGAAGGTGACAGGTTGCTGTATTGTAGGTGAAGTTTGCGGTGTAGAGGGTGAAGAGGAATGGGGCCAGGACTGTCCCTTGTGGAGCCCCAGTGCCGCAGAGGATTGTGTCCGAAACGCAGTCCTTAAGCCGCACATACTGTGGTCTGTTTGTTAAATAGTCCATTGCCCATGTGGTGAGTTGATGATCCACCCCTGCACTCTACATCTTGTTCCTCAGTATATTGGGCCTGATGGTGTTGAATGCACTGGAAAGGTCGAAGAACATGATCCTCACAGTGCTTCCTGCCCTGTCGAGATGAGAGAGGGATCTTTGAAGAAGGTAGATGATTGCATCATCCACCCCAATGCCTGGCTGGTAGGCAAACTGTAACGGATCCATCCAATATGGACCCACCCCCACCAAACAGGTACTTAATTTTTGTGATTTTGTAAGTAAGTAAACATTTATTTATATAGCACTTTTCTAAGACAAGCTACAAAGTGCTTCACAATCAATAAGATACAATATGAATGATAGAGATAAAACAAAAATAAAACACACATAAAATACATATAAAACCATAAAAACAACACAGCTACATTCATGGGTGGAATAAAAACAGACATTAACCATACAAACAGTGCAGCTCCATCTAATAAATAATAAAACAGGAAACATCATCTAGTGTCCATTCTCAAAGGCTAAGGAATAAAAATATGTCTTAAGCCTTCTTTTAAAAATCTCCTTTGACCCAGCAAGTCTAATATCCAAGGGCAGGGTATTCCACAACTTGGGTGCATATGTGGAAAACGCACAGTCTCCCTTCTGTTTCTGCTTTGTCCTAGGGACAACTAAAAGCCCATGACAGAAGAACCTCAGAGGTGGTGCGTAAATGTGAATATTTGGCCATTCACTCAAAATAGCATTTGTAAGGTCAGGTACTGATGTTGGCCTGGCTTCACACTTATCCTGTGCATCCCAAATGTGTTTGGTGGGATGGAGTCATGCTCCTATCCTATTTCATTGGCCTATCCCAAATTTAAGCTACAAAATTGGAAGCGTATACAGTTACACAGTTATTTTTATTGCATTTCATAGCCGCTTCTAAAGAAGCAAACACCTCGTAGATCATTTTTTTTCTCATCTATACTGTCACTTATTGAACACATTATTAACCAGTGCCGGCTGGTCAATAGGGGGTGCTGGGGCGCCGCCCCCCTTAAAATTATTAAGATGTTAAAATAAGTAAATTACATACTGCAAAATAATTATGAAATTAATTAGTCTGTTTGTCTAATTGTCTAATTAACTGTTTATCTAATGGTCATGATAGCATTTTTTAAATAAATAAATATTTGTATTTAATTGTTTACATCGTGTACACGTCCCATGCGCGGGGCGCCAGTCTAATGAGTGTCTATGTACGTGCATAAACTTTTGGCAAGCACGTGGTCTGAGGCTGCTCTTTAATTGGTTGTTTTAAATTTTCCGTATACACCCACTCTTATTAGAAGTGTGTCACTATTGGCTTATTTTTTTTAAACGCCGTGTGATTGGACAATCCCCGAGTCGACTCATTAACTGATTCATCAGCTTCGGCTCGTCAGCTCGGTTCACGTTAAACAGTTAGTTGCAAATTGGAGCAGCATTTCTTCCAAAATGAGCGATAATTCAGTCTTTCACAAAGGAAAAAAGGGCAAAATTCATGTTCAAATAGTGCTACTTTTAAAGGCTTGTTTTTTATTGTTTTGTTTTTAATTTGTTGTTTTGTTTGCGCCCCCCTCAAATTTTTTTGCACAAGCCGCCACTGTTATTAACTACTGAAGGAACTGAAAGAAATAATAAACCTGTCAGCTCTTGAACACTGCATGAGTCGTCAACCTTTGCTCGATCTGCTTTGACCATCAATAACAAAAACTATAACACCTCGATTGAATTAGGAGTCCAGTGGCTTAAATTGAGCAGCAGAAGCCCAGAGGCATTGTGGGTAATGACCAGTGTGTGATGGCAAGTCTGCCGAGCTGACAGAGCACAGTCCAACACCCCCCCCCCCCCCCCCCCCCAACCCTTCTCATACCGAGGGAGAAGGGAAGCAGAGCAAGGGATCATTAGAGAGGAAAGAAACGGCATTCAACAGGCCTCATGCTCCGATGATTTATGTGTTCAATAAGGGCCACGCGGTGCATTTTTCTAAATTTCACCAGTTTAGCCGAGACATCAGCAGCAAGTGGTTGCACTGTAAACAGGTCGCACAGAGGTGTCACGCAGGATGGATGGATCTCAGTCTCAAATATTGTTTAGCATAAATGCCACCAAATTCAATGTCACTGAGCGGTGTTTGGGCCAATATGCCACCACTAAGACCTGTACTGTAGTAATATGTAGTAATACAAGTAATTGGAAGGTTGCTGGTTCAAGCACATCTAACAGGTTGTCACTGTTAGGTCTTTGAGTAAGACCATTAACCTTCTATCGCTTGAACTGTATATGCTCTGATAAACACCATAAATTTAAATAAGTCGAATCTGTTAAAGATGTGTTTTTACTTGTAGTATGTTTGACAGAATTAAACAAAAAACAAAATACTGGTACATTTTAGTCCTGGTTTGTTTAGCGTTCACACTGACAAATTTACAATCAAACCAAAATAAGTTTTTAAAAAAAGACATATGATGCACATACACCAATCAGCCATAACATTAAAACCACCTTCTTGTTTCTACACTCACTGTCCATTTCATCAGCCCCACTTACTATATAGGAGGACTTTGTAGTTCTACAATTACTGACTGTAGTCCATCTGTTTCTCTACATACTTTTTAGCCTGCTTTCACCCTGTTTTTCAATGGTCAGGACCCCCACAGGACCACTAAAGAGCAGGTATTATTTGGGTGCTGGATCATTCTCAGCACTGCAGTGACAATGATATGGTGGTGGTGTGTTAGTGTGTGTTGTGCTGGTATGAGTGGATAAGACACAGCAGCGCTGATGGAGTTTTTAAACACCTCACTGTCACTGCTGGACTGAGAATAGTCCACCAACCAAAAATATCCAGTCAACAGCGCCCTGTGGGCAGCATCCTGTGACCACTGATGAAAAACTAGAAGATGACCAACTCAAACAGCAGCAATAGATGAGCGATCGTCTCTGACTTTACATCTACAAGGTGGACCAACTAGGTTGGAGTGTCTAATAGAGTGGACAGTGAGTGGACATGGTGTTTAAAAACTCCAGCAGCGCTGCTGTGTCTGATCCACTCATACCAGCACAACACACATTAACACACCACCACCATGTCAGTGTCACTGCAGTGCTGAGAATAATCCACCACCTAAATAATACCTAAAAAATATGTAGAGAAACAGACTACAGTTAGTAATTGTAGAACTACAAAGTGCTTCTATATGGTAAGTGGAGTTGATAAAATGGACAGTGAGTGTAGAAACAAGGAGGAGTCACCTCTTCTGTCTTTCCATGGGACTTCCAAACTAATGTGATTGTGTGAAAATATTCATGCTACAGTGGGTGTTATGGGTTCATGGCAGTGGCGATTTCTGTAAGACTGCAAGGGAAGCTTCCCCTAAAATGTCAAAAATTAAATGGTGAAATATGTACAGTTGTGTTAACATTTCATTGACTACAAATTCTTTAGAACACGTTCATCTCGAAGACGAGATTGTTCAGAATCAGCTACTTATCACAAATCGACTGACTCGATTTTGTTAACTCCCGTAGCGTCAATGCATTTGCCCGTAGAAGCTGAGCGTCTATTCACTTCAATGGGACTGCATGGAAAAGTTTTTTTCATTGCTTCGAAACTCGCCAGTCAAATGCCACGATTTTGGCACGGGTCTGGACGCGGAGCTTCTGCAAGATGATTGGAGGATCAGTCGAAAGGCTGAATCCCGTTTTGATTGACAGCTATTTTGAGATCTACACGTCACGTAATCACTGGGAGCTTCAGTCCCATCGCGGATTTTGTGAGTGAAGTCGAAAGACAAACTGCAACCCATTTTTTGGTATTTGCTTGGTGAAATTACTTGACCATTTCCATTGTTCATTGTGTAAATAAAACACACTCATAGTATTTGTTTCAGGAAACTGGTCAAGTCCCTGGAAAAGACGCCTACTTGGTACGATAGGATCACAGGCCATTTTCTTGAAAAGGAACGGAGGGCAGAATTTATGTATAAATAAATTGACAAATTTTATGATGTAAGCCGACAATGAGCTTCCCCTTTTTGAAAGACCAGCAGCCGCCACTGGTTCATGGGTATGTTTTACCACCTTCCAAAATCATGTAAAAGGTGGATTGGCTGCTCTAAATTGTCTCTTGTGGCAAGTAAGTGAATAGGGCAGTGTGTGTTGCCCTGTGATGAATTAATGCCCCGTCATATGTGTATCCGTGCTTTGTAACAAGTGTTTTCAGATAGTGGTGGACCAGTCATGACTCAGATCAGAATAAAGCTGATAACAGTTAAATTGAATGAACAGGCAAACTCATTAACTCGCTTATAAAGTAAACTTTGTATACACTCATGAGTCAGAATATTAGGACAACCTCTCTATAAGACCTCGCCACTTCACTCGATTCTAACCTCATAAACAAACAAGCTGGAAAAGTGACACAATTACATTTCACGGCTCAAATAAGAGTGAACACATGCCGTTACAGATCATTTCACAAGAACAGACTTCTGGAAAACAAACTAAAACCACTAGTGTGGTCAAAAAAACATTTCCAGATGTATCTGTGTAAAACAGAGCCAGTAAAGACCACAGATTTTAAAGCAGTGTAATACATTAAAAGCTTCTTTTTTCTAAGACACGGTCGGCCCGTCTTGCAGACACAGGACGTGCAGTGTTACCCAGGCTCTCACAGCTGAACCAACACCGGGCCACGTGCCTGTTTTATATTCTTTACTAAAATTACAGTCAAATTGGCAGGAAATAATGGTCATTTTCTTCTATTAGGCTGTGATGTCCTAGGCACATTAGATAATTAGCTTAGCAAATTGCAGTGGCATCTTGGGCAACAGATTTGTGTGGTAATGCCGGTCATGTTATACACTAGTCAACACATTTACAACGAGCACGTGAATGAGAGAGAAGCGAGACCAGACTGCAAATGAAGAAATCAACCCGAACATGAAAATAAACAAATAAACATGTAGAGTGAGGAGGATTACACAGTTAAACAGCTCCAGATGTTTTTCTTCTGTCATGTTTTTTTGGTTATGAAAAAAAGTTAATTCCTTTAATGGGAAAATTGATGTGCCTTGTTTTCTGGTTTAATCAATGTGGAAGTAAACAAAATTAAAAGTAGGATAATATGGCTCATTATCTGCACATAATAGCACTTTTTAATTATGAATAATTATAAACAATAATTAAATTAAAATAATATAATTGAAATATTTATTATAAATAATTAAATAATTATAAAAATGATAAATAATAATTGTATCACTCAATCCCAGCAAGACTGAGCTGTTACTGCTTCCTGGAGATCAATCTCCTACCCAGGACCTAGTCATCTTTCTTGATGACTCCCAAATCAGACCGTCTGATAATGTAAGGAGCATTGGTGGCCCTCTGTACCACGCAACCTTCGAGCCACTAGTCTCACTCGACTTGATCCTCCACCCAGGACTCGAGGAAGACAAGCATCAAGGCTCTTCTCTGTACTTGAACCCAAGTGGTGGAACGAACTTCCTCTGTCTGTCCAAACACCTGAGTCTCTTGCTATCTTTAAAAAACTATTAAAAACCTTCATCACCTCTGTACACATAAGCTGATATGTACTTACTTACTAACACTCACTAATACTAATTCATTTCTTGCAACAACAAAAAAAACCTAACGCTAACTTCTAACAGGGTTTGAGCAGATTTGTGTTCTTGGACTGGTGTCTACTTAAACTAGAGTAAGGTAATGTTTACCATGGAAGCACTTCTGTACGTCGCTCTGGATAAGAGCGTCTGCTAAATGCAGAAAATGGTAAATGTATTATACTTACATTGTAGTGTAGAGCTAGTGTAGAGAGTTTAGTTCAAATATATGAATTTATTTTAAAATGTATTGTAATAATATGTTTTTGTGTTTCTATTATATTTTATGCATTTTCTCCCATTTTTCTCCCAATTTAGAGTTGTCAATGTGTCTTCCACTGCTGGGGGGTCCCTAATTGCAGTTGAGGTGAGTATATTGCTGCTCACGGCCCCTCCGACCCGCGCACAGCCCTTTTTCATTCCTGCATTCTGCACAGGTGCCTCTCTTATCTACCAATCAGGGTCCTTACACAGCATTTGAAGATCCCATCCACATAGTCCAGTCATCCCGCCCTGCAGGCAGTGCCAATTATGCCCGCTAGATGGCGCCCAGTTGATTGGTGGCAACGCCAAGTTCCGAACCAAGGAGTTCAGAATCTTGATGCTGATGGTGTGCTAGTGGAATATCCCGCTGCGCCACCCGGGCACATAATATGTTTTTGTTTAATTTATTTGTTTTTTTACAGTGTTAGGGTGGTGCAGCGGTGTATTACACTATAGCCCACTAACACTGAGATCCGGGTTTGAATCTTAGAGGTGCTGTTGACCTTCCGGACATCTACACAGATGACTATAGTCTGTGAGTGGTCAAAGCCCTGTGACAGGCGCTCAGGTGGTGCAGCAATAAAACACGATAGCACACCAGAGCTGGGATTTCGAACACACCGTTTCGAATCTCAGCTCTGCCATCTGGCTGGGCTGGGCGCCTACATGAACAACGACTGGCTGTTGTTCATACATGGTGGTAGTCAAATGGGGATTTCTCATAACTGATGCAATTATGACCTCTGCTGGCTGAATGATGCCGTCTGCACAGAGTACAGAATAATGCGTTGATCATACATTGCTTGTATACTGTATTTATACTAGAGAGATACCTTCAGCCGGAACCAAATTCCTTGTGTGTATCCACATACTTGGCCAATAAATCTGATTCTGATCAGGGTGTGGCTCTCCGTACAAAAAGCTCTCCTTAACCAGGGTGGAGATCAGCATCAGTAGAGAGGATACAAAATGCAGTTGGGTAACTGGATACGCTAAAAAGTTGGGAGTAAAAGCCGCTCAGGTGGCACAGCGGTAAAAACACACACGCTGCAACCGGAGCTGGATCTCGAGTACCTTACCGACCAAGTGGCTATATGAACAACGATTAGCCGGTTGTTCAGATGGGCGGGACTAAGGTTGGAAGTGGGTCTCTCTCTGTCAGATTAGAGGCGCCTACACAGAGATGAGGAAAGAGTGCTCCTAGGGTGTGTCTCTCCGCACGCAACGCTAGGTGGCGCAACACTTGTCAATGTGTGGGTGGCAAGATGCATACAGCTTGCTGCTCACGTGTCGTAGGGGATGTGGGTTAGCTACGATCTCCTCGGTCAGGGCAGGGATCGGCAGAGGCAGAGAGGAAGCACGATGCAAATTGGGCAACTGAACGCACTAAAGGGGGAGAAAAAAGGGACAAATAAATAAAAAAAAGACAAAAAAGTCGGGAGTAAATGTGGAGAAAATGCATAAACAAAATAAAAAAATTAAATAAAATCCAGAGGTTATAAGGTTATACACCGGTTATAGGAAGTGTAGCATGTGTGTGTAATTAGACTCAAGCTTCAATGCCATTTAACTCCCTGTTGATGAAGTGTAAAACATTTCATTAAGCTGTAACCATGACTGAATGCTTCAGATGTCGTGCATTTACAAGCTTTAATAAAAACCCGTTCTGTGCGCTGTGCACCGTGTTTAGCTTGCCACTGGAAGGATGTGTGCAGTAGAAAGCAGGAACTGCTTTAATGTCTTTTTCCATAAACATCTGGCTTATCACGCATGATCTGTTTCTCCGCTGCAAAATAAACAACAAGATCTAAACACGCTTATCATTCCATTTCCTGTGTGCAGCCTGGGACCGCACAAAACCATCATGATTTTAACTTTATTATTATTTGCTGTAGGTTAAAGGAGCAAAACTTTGCTGATGTTACCATATGAAAATATGTTCTCATGCCGTGCTGTTAGTCCCAGCCTGACACACATTTACATTAAGCTTTCATCAGGATGATTTTCCCTGAGACCTTCATGTTTCCCTATAAGAATATCTTTCACTGCTGTCACCAAACTGCTGGTGCATGAGTAATGCAATAGTTCCAATGCTGTGCTACCAACCGTCAAGTTTTTAGTTTAAATCTCAGAAGTGCAAGAGAACAAGTGTTGGCCTTTAAGCAAGAACTATAATCTTCAGCTGCTCAGCTGTATGCTTGGATTGGTTTCTGCTTCAGTAGTAGGTCAAAGCCTTAAGATCAGAAAGGTCTGAAAGTGCCAAAAAAAGAGTGGCCTGTAATCTTTCCTTTTTACATGATGATGATTGTCACAGCTTATAATTTGGTCCACATATTTGTAAAAACCCATGCCCCCTCCAACAGCATGCCGTATGCATCTTATCACCTACACTTTGACGAGTGCAGTGCAGCTCAGCGTTGTGTACGGAGAGACACACCCTGAGAGCACTCTTTTCTTATCTCTGTGCAGGCGCCATCAATCAGCCAGCAGAGATCGTAATTGCACCAGTCATGAGATAAAGACCCCATCCGGCTTAGTGTGTGTTGTGCTGGTATGAGTGGATTAGATACAGCAGCGCTGCTGGAGTTTTTAAACACCTCACTGTCACTGCTGAACTGAGAATAGTCCACCAACCAAAAATATCCAGCCAACAGCGTCCCGTGGGCAGCGTCCTGTGACCACTGATGAAGGTCTAGAAGATGACCAACTCAAGCAGCAGCAACAGATGAGCGATCGTCTCTGACTATACATCTACACGATGGACCAACTAGATATGTCAGTGTCACTGCAGTGCTGAGAATGATCCACCACCTAAATAATACCTACTCTGTAGTGGTCCTGTGGGAATCCTGACCATTGAAGAACAGGGTAAAAGCAGGCTAAAAAGTATGTAGAGAAACAGATGGACTACAGTCAGTAACTGTAGAACTACAAAGTGCTTCTATATGGTAAGTGGAGCTGATAAAATGGACAGTAAGTGTAGAAACAAGGAGGTGGTTTTAATGTTATGGCTGATCGGTGTATTCACCCAAATTATCCTCTGGGCCATCCAAGGATGAAGGGGGTCCTTGTTTAGTCCGTGCCACTGTTGCCCGTGGCTGGTTATGGGTTTTGGTTTTGGAATCAAAGTGAATAGGACTGTCGCCTCAAGAAGGTCCTGGGTTTGATCCCCAGGTGGAGCGGTCTGGGTCCTTTATGTGTGGAGTTTGCATGTTCTCCCCATGTCTGTGTGGGTTTCCTCCTGAAGCTCCGGTTTCCTCCTACAGTCCAAACACGTGCAAGTGAGGTGAACTGGAGATACAAAATTGTCCATGATTGTGTTTGACATTAAACTTGTAAATTGATGAACCTTGTGTAATGAGTAACTACCGTTCCTGTCATGAATGTAACCAAAGTGGGTAAAACATGACGGTAAAATAATAGTAAATAAATAATAATAAAAACTTTACTCCTACTTTCATCTGTTCTTTTTCCCTCCAAATCCAATAATGTTACCCACATCACAGAGCACAGTCTGTTCAAGTAGTGGCAATAATTTAGATGAGTTTTTTAATCCACACAAATGATGTGGATATCATGCTAATCATCTCAGAATAATTACACTATATTGGCAGGATGAGATCTAAGATACAGTCTGCATCTTTATTTTTAATTAACATGCTTGGCTGGCGCTTGTAACTAGTTCTGCTTATGGTGTTCATCTTACTGTTCTACATTACAGCCATGTTCACTATGCTAATTAGTTTTTTTTTCAATAAAGCATAAAGATGATTAAAACTCATAGATGTGTTTCATATTTTAAATTGCTATTATGCTGTAATGAGTTACTATAAGCTTGTTGGATACCCTCCTGCCCCAATCAAACAACAACAGTCAATTATCAGTTAAAAGAAATTGGCAAAATGGAAATGCCAAGTACTTTACCACCTTTGGCAGTGATTACAGATCACAATCTTTAACGTGATGGCTCAGTTCTTCATCACAGTTCTTTGTTACAAATGTTTGACAGAATTAAGGTCAGGAATCTTACTGAGAAACTAAATGACATATTTTTTCTTCATTTCACACCATTTCAGTGTTGCGCTGGTATTGTCAAACTGTTTTAAGCTTTCTGGCAGATGGAGCTGTTTTTACTCATATCTCTCAGGACTGTTCACCATTCAATCAGAACTATTTCTTCTTACAGACTGATGTTTCTAAACCCTAGTCTCCAGTGTTTGTCACAGACTGGACTGAATAATAAAGAGCTCCAATTGTTGACATTATTATTTTTTTGCTAGTTACAGCTTTTAGTTTAATTTAATTCTGTGCATGTATGTTTTGTGTTAATCCTATTTATTTAAAGTATCCTCCAGGTCACCCAAGGAGGATGGGGGTCCCTGCTGAGTCTGGTTCTTCTTAAGGTTTCTTCCTGTATTTTTAAGGGAGTTATTCCTTCCCACTGTTGCCCTCGGCTTGCTCAACAGGGGTTTCTGGTCTGTTGGTCCTGGATTCTGTAAAGTTGCTTGGAGACAATGTCAATTGTAAAAAGCGCTATACAGATGAATATGACTTGACTTGACATAAAGTGTTGTATAGCAGATACTTGCTGTGCACCAAATGTAATGTGATGAAAATAACTTTTGGTTTGCGGGATGACGAATCAAATCCAGAATCAGTTTCTAAACTTTCTGAGAGAAAGGCCACACAGAAACACTAAGGTCAGAAATGCTAAGGTCTTCCCACAGTTGTCTTTTAGGATTGAGATCAAGACTCTGACTGGGACACTCAATAAAATCTTCTTCATTTTAAGCCACTCCAATGTTGTACTGGCTGTGTTTCTTGGCAAGGAAATTCTGGATTTCATTCAAATGTCTTTGTACTGTTTACCATTCGTTTTCTGTCTCTGGACAAACTGCAAGTCCATTTTGAGATGATTTTAAACCTTGATAAGGAGCCAGGCCTTCTCATATTTCCACATCAGTTCCTGACTTGTAGAATGCGACTTTGACTATTAAATCTAGTGGGAACTGTCAAAGCTACAAGAGGCGACAACTGTCCCTACTAGCATGCATGTTGGTGCATTGCAGAAAATGAACAAAATGATGAAGTATTGCCTAATAATTCTGCACTTCTCAAACCGTCAGCCATGATGTTTCAACAGAACAATAAACCTTCAACACACATCAAAACTAAAGGGGCTTAAACAGATCTTTCAAAAGTCCTAGAATGCGTCAGAAAATCCATCATTTGGTTCAGTTTTCATGAAATAAAAAGCATCTGATCAAGGGGGAACCTTGATCAAAAAACGGTCACAATTAATTTACGTAATTTTCTTGAAAAAGAAATACGTGTTCTATCACAGAGAAATATCAGTTCCCAAACAAGTCCCTTATAAGTGTATGTAAGCTTTTGTCTTTTAGGTAAAGTCTTGAGCTTGAGAAACAGTTACACGTGGTTGTAAAGTACTGTAGACTCTTGACTTACGAATTTAATTGGTTCCGAAGGGCTGTTAAGTCAAGATGTTTGTAAGTTCAACCTATTTTTCCCATAAGAAATAATGTAAATAGAATTAATCTGTGCCAGACCTCCCAAACCACCCTCTTACCTAACCTTTCTAATGTCTTAAATTGTCTTTTTTGTTATAAATACAAGTATATTTTCCCTTAAATCTCAAATGATAGAATAGACATTCCTGTAATAAACTATAATAAACAACAATACACAGTAATACTGTACTGCACGTAAAAAAAACATCACATTTCAGTACAGTACGTGTGCTGTACCATACACCATAATAAATCTCCTTCTTTTTTTCAATAGTAATAGATTTTTTTCATTTTCTTACCACTATGCTTTCTCTGCACCTTCTTTGGGGCCATTTTGACACCCCTGACAGGACACCAATCTATCAAAGGGCCTCAACTATCTTTCCCTCAGAAACAGCCGATCATTTCCTTATGTAGCCACCCGACCAGATGATTGCACCACTGGGGGTTTGAACCCTGGTTCCCAGCGGTAGTGAACTAGCATAATTTACTGCCTGCCTACAAAATAATTGAATTCTAAAATTAATGTATTAAAATATAAACTTAATTTCTTTTTTGTTAATATGAGTTTATTTGTCATACCATCCAGGGTAACTTAAAGTAGTACCACCAGTGATCCTTATACCACAGATAGAGATTTACTCTGCTAAGGAAATCGAGACTAAGTAAAAAAAAAAAAAGCAAAAATAAATCTGATATTTATTCTAGAAGATGATGGATCGTGAAGGCTGATATGGAGCAGATTCTCCTCCTCCAGGTGCCTACACGAATCAGCCTTTCAGGAATGATGTGAACTTGGCAAAAGAAAGCAGAGAAGCTCCATTTTCTCTGAGTGTTTGCTGACATGCCGCTGATTTCATATTTGTATGTCGTAGGCCAGATTACTCATCTTCATTTTGTTCTACACGTTGTCCAAAGCTTTATGAAAGAGAAATAAAAGAAAGCAGACAAGGAAAGGACAGAGAGCAAACAAAAACAAAGATTAGATGGAGAATGTGTGTGCGTGTATGTGAACATGATTGGACTGTGCCGTTTATAGTGCCGTGATGTGATAAGCTTTATTTCCCTCGAGGAGTTCACTTGTGCTGCCCACTTTCCTGTTTTCCCTCACTTACAGCTTCCTCTAGCCTTGCGAAAATGTTTGTTTTTCTTGTGGTTTTAAAAGCCGCTTCCACCTCAATAAAACCCTCATTATGCGCCGAGATGTTTCCCCCCTCGTATACTTGTGGCTCGCTCGGGTGGAAGTGGTTCTACCCCACAAACCTAAATAAGTGGGGTGTTAAAGGAGGACATCACTCATCCTGCTGCCATATTACAACAGAGGACAGAAAAGATGTACTGGGGGAGAAGAGATCCAGAGTTGAAGGAGGTTAGGGGGTTTATTTTGTTCCCACAGCTCTCACACAGACGAGGGAAATGAGTGAGAAGAAATAAAAGGGCAGATGAGGTTGTTTGCTTTGGTTTCGGGCAGATGTCCGTGGCCAAGGAATGAACTGTACTCTTAGTCTGATTTTGTTTGCTAGATGGAGACCCTAGATGAAAGTTTCATCCTTCATCCATCCCCCCTCACCTTTTGTTATTGCCCTACAGGCAGCAAATGAACCTCATATTTAAAGATCTTCACTGAAAGTCTGTCCAGACCCAGATTATTTATAAAACACTAATAATCAATCCGAAGCTTCTCATGGTCCTGCTCCAGAATTCATAACATCATGTCTTTCTATTCTCAACCTTGAGAAACAAAGTCAAACCTCAGTTTATTAATTTTTTTTTATATTTTGTTTATGCTTTTTCTCCCTTTTTCTCCCTTTTAGGGCATCCAATTGCCCGATTGCGTCATGCTTCCTCTCCACCAATGCCGATCCCTGCTCTGACACGTGGGCAGCATGCCGTGTGCATCTTATCACCTACACTTTGACGAGTGCAGTGCAGCTCAGCATTGTGTACGGAGAGACACACCCTGAGAGCACTCTTTTCTCATCTCTGTGCAGGCGCCATTAATCAGCCAGCAGAGGTCGTAATTGCACCAGTCATGGGAGAGAGACCCCATCTGGCTTAGTCCCGCCCATATCTGAACAACAGGCCAATCATTGTTCATGTGGCCACTCAACTGGGATTCGATACGATGTATTCGAGATCCCAGCTCTGGTTCCAGTGTGTGTTTTTTACCAATGCGCCACCTGAGCGGCCAAACCTCAGTTGTAGCCTAGTGGTCAAGATACTGGACTAGTAATCGAAAGGTTGCTGGTTCAAGCCCCACCACTGCCAGGTCGCCACTGTTGGGCCCTTGAGCAAGGCCCTTAACCCTTAATTGCTTAGTCGCTTTGGATAAAAGTGTCTGCTAAATGCCGTAAATGTAATTCGAACACATTAATTCCAATTAGACGTATAATTTATTTATTTATTAGGGTTGTAACGTCATGTTTTACACACTTTAGTTACATTCATGACAGGACAGGTAGTAACTGGTTACACAAGATTCATCAGTTCAAGTTTTAAATGTCAAACAGTCATGGACAATTTAGTATCTCCAATTAACCTGACTGCATGTTTTTTGCACTGTGGGAGGAAACCAGAGCTCCTGGAGCAAACCCACACAGAAAGGACCCGGACCGCTCCACCTGGGAATCAAACCCAGGACCTTCTTGCTGTGAGGCGACAGTGCTACCCACTGAGCCACTTTGCCACCCTATTAGATGTATAAAATCAATTATGTAAAATAAATTACATGCCTCCAAATATGTAGCAGCAGTTCGGGAAGGGCAGTTTCCTTCCAGTATGACTGTTCCATGACATTACAAGTGTTCTTTTGACTGAACAGATATAAATTCCTATAGTGACACTCCAAGATCTTATGGAAAGCCTTCCGCAAAGGATTAAAGGCTGTCACTGACTTAAAAAAAAGAGGTTGGTTGTGCCACCATTTTAATGCCCATGGTTTTGGAATGGGGTGTCCAACAAGCTCATTGTAAGGTGTCCGGATACTTTTAGCCTTATTGTGTACTTAAAGTGATATAGTCGCACTTATTGCTAAAAGGTCTATAAAGTCAATTTTATATATTTTATATATAAAGTAAAATGTATAAAGCCTATTGCACACCTTATATACCCACCAAGTCAGCTCACCTAACATGACTTCCTTCATGAGCTACGTTCTGCTGCAGTCGAAAGTAGGAACTGGTCATAATAATGTGACTCGACTGTGTAGTTTGGCGGGTTTGTTGTGAAGGTATTCCAGTGGCCGGCACAGAGCCCTGACCTCAACCCTACTGAACACCTTTGGAATGAACTAGAATGCTGAATCAGAAAGCCAGGCCTCAACGTCACTCAACATCAACGTCTGACCCCACAAACGTGATTTTGACTAAATTAGCAAATTCAAGCAAACACTCTCAAATCTTGCCTACCAAAATGAATGAAGGCTGTAATAATTTTAATATGGGTGCCAACTCTGTATTATCACCCATGACTTTAAAATAGAATGACTATCTCATGGTAAGATGTCCTCATATTTTTGGCCACATAGTGTATATGTACAAACACATTGCTGAGAGGATGAGCACATGTTAAAACTATTTACTACAGGCCTCTGTTTGTGATCAGAGGACAAATAACTGTCTTCATCCCTGTAAGCCATGGATGGCTGGTTTCCAAATGAATGGGTAAAAAGGCAGACTTTCCCATGTTAGGCTGGTGCACCAAGGCACATTAAGCTACCATCCTGTGTTGTTTGACAGACTATTTGTTACCAAATTTGACCTTCAATCATGATCAAAGCCGCTCCAATCTGTATGAGCTTCTTGTCATTGCAACACTATGACACATCTTCCAAAAGCCTGATGCCACTTGATTTTCAAGGCAGAAAACTGTTTCCTGGTTGGAAAGCATGGCATGGTTCCAGACCTGGCACTGGCACCTTGCCTTTGGAGAGCTCTGTGTGTTTGAACTTTAAGTTTGTGGTCTTGAAGGGCTGTGTGTGTTTAAGCCGAGGCTTCTGGGTGTTTGAGGGCCCTGTAAAGTTGAACTTTCAAGGATTGCAGTTCTGAACATTCAAGGGTTGCAGTGTATCTGAGCTGGTTTCTGAAGCCCTGTGCATTTAATTGGAAAGTTCTGTGTTTTTGATGTAAGGTTATAAGTTTTCAAGGGCTTTGAGTGTTTAAAATTCAAGGTTTCGGGGTTTGGAGGACATTTTGTATTTGATCTGAGTGACTGAATGTTTCTCTGTAGTGTAATGGTTCAGACTTTGTGTGAGGGGCCAAAGGCAAGGACGTCCAGGGACATCCAGGGACAGAAATAGCCCGGAGTGGTTGGACCCAAAGAGATAGAAAAGCAGCACAGTGGACCGCAGCTGGATGAAAGGAAGCGAGTGGGACCACACACACATGCACGCATACGCACACACACACACCCGCTCACACACACACACACACAATCCAGCTGAGAGTAGCAGTCGATAGATGGAGCAGCAGATAGACAGAGAGGAAGAAAAACGAAGTGACAGATGGAGAGATAATGTGTGTGGGCTGAAGACAGGCAGCCAGCCGCAGGGTCATGTGGTGGAACCATTGTCTCCTAAGAGAACGAGCAAGAGATATAAAGACAAAGAGGGAGAGAGAGAGAGAGAGCAATTTATGGCAAGTGAAATAAAAACACTCCAGCAGAACGGCATAAAACCTCAAGCAGCAGCCAGAGCCTATTTGGTTTTATCTAACTCGCTCTTTGTCAGGTAGCGATTTAAAGACGGCATTTTCGGCTGAAAGAATGATTGCACTGAAATGACGTTAAAACCAAAGATACAATCTTGACACTCCACAGATGGAAAAATGCTGATTACACCAGTTACCCGTCAATCACAGCAAACAGCATTGTAATGGAGTGTGAAACTGCTGACATTAGTTTCTTATCTAATAAACTTAAATGTTATAACGCTGGAATCTGCACAACTGACGTCTTAGTATTAATTATCTTCTGTATTTACCCCAAAGGTGATTCTGATGCACAATTTTTACTCACCTGATGCTGAATCCTGTAGGGGGTGGCACGGTGGCTCAGTGGGTGGCTGTGTCGCATGAAGATCCTGGGTTTGATCCCCAGGTGGTGCGGTCCGGGTCCTTTTTGTGTGGAGTTTGCATGTTCTCCCCGTGTCTGTGTGGGTTTCCTCTGGGAGCTCCGGTTTCCTCCCACAGTCCAAAGACATGCAAGTGAGGTGAATTGGAGATACAAAATCGTCCTTGACTGTGTTTGCATTGAACTTGTGAACTAATGAATCTTGTGTAACGAGTAAGTGTGTAAAACATGACGTTAAAATCCTAATAAAAAACTCATGTGGGGTTGAGGCTTCCACGCCATCAATGCCATTTCTCCTGGATGTCATGTGACTGCATGTCACTTTTTTAGTTTTTTTTTTAGAGGTAAACAAGTTTGTTTATTACGATTTTAACATCATGTTTTACACTTTTGGTAACATTCATGACAGGAACATTAGTTACTCATTACACAAGATTCATCAGTTCACAAGGTTATATCAAACACAGTCATGGACAATTTAGTGTCTCCAATTCACCTCACTTGCATGTCTTTGGACTGTGGGAGGAAACTGAAGCACCCGGAAGAAAACCCACACAAACACGGGGAGAACATGCAAACTCCACACAGAAAGGACCCACCTGGGGATCGAACCCAGGACCTTCTTGCTGGGAGGCGACAGTGCTTCCCACTTAGCCACTGTGCCACCCTGAGGTAAACAGGTGATGCTGTTTTAATTAACACTGGGTATAATGAATAAAGTAGCTTAAAACTGCTTGAGTGAAAAGTCCAACAATATAAAAACATTTCTTAATGTTGAATATAGAAACTTAACTATCTACAGTACATATTATTAAAAGATTTGGAGAACCTTTATCTCTGCATAAAGGGTAAGGAAATAAAAGGTGTAAAAGTTTCTGTTATGTTATCAAGGTGTGATTGTGCCAGTGGCTTACACATTTGTGAATGCACTAAGTAATTCTGAGGAATACATGCACTTTTTGCCACAACATAGGCAAGACAATGCCAAGCCACATTCTGTATGTTCATGGCATTTGCAGGTCCTAAAACAACCTGCCTGCAGTCCAGTCTTCTATCAAAAACGGGGCAGCACGGTGGCTAAGTGGATAGCACTGTTGCCTCACAGCAAGAAGGTCCTGGGTTCGATCCCCAGGTGGGGCGGTCCGGGTCCTTTCTGTGTGGAGTTTGCATGTTCTCCCGATGTCTGTGTGGGTTTACTCCGGGTGCTCCGGTTTCCTCCCACAGTCCAAAGACATGCAAGTGGGGTGAATTGGAGACACAAAATTGTCCATGACTGTGTTCGATATAACCTTGTGTAATGAGTAACTACTGTTCCTGTCATGAATCTAACCAAAAGTGTAAAACATGACATTAAAATCCTAATAAACAAACAAATCTATCAAAAATGTGTGCTTCATTATGAAGCACAATATAAAACAATCAAAATCCCAAAGTCTTGTGTGAATGTAACAAGCAAAAATAAATAAATAAATCCACTTTTGGCAACTTAACTGTCCCCAATAATTAAAGAACATTGTTAAAGGGAAAGATAATGATAATCATGGTAAATATGAACCATTCCAGCATTTTTGGAATGTGTTGCAGTCATCGGATTAAGAATGAATTTTTCTGTATTTACAAAAACTGTGAAACTGTTTAGTTGAAATGCTTAATATTATGTCTATGTTCTTAATTAAATGCATCATTGCTGTCCCAACTTTTTTGAAATTTGGTTTGTATATAGACACAGGGAAGTCATGAGTTGTATCTAATCATATACTACATGTAAATGAAGGACTTTTAAATCGAACAGTTCTGTTTTAAAAATTCAATCTTATCTGCATTATGCCGGAAAGAACCATCAAGACTTATCTTGCATCAAAGTTTTAGTTTAGAACAATTAACCCAGGGCAGCTCAACCTTTTAAGTACTAAGTGAAGTCTGAAGCCTGACACAATTCCAGTAAAAGAAAAACATTTACTCCAACACAGTGTTCTGATTAAACCTATTGAGATTAGTCTGTCTGATCCAGCCGAGCCCCAGACGTGACTCATTATATTTCCTCCCTTTTCAAAGTGAACAGAAAAGTAAGTCTGGATGAACAAATGCAAATAAATAACCTTGCAATTTCAAAAAGGTCGAAAACTCATCAAACAGTGGATGTACCGAATTCATTTGGCTGATAGGCAGTTTGATTTGCGAAGACAATGCCAGCCTGTGGTCTCTCCTCTCCCCGTCTCTCGCCCCCTCCCTCTTCCACAGAGTCGTCATTTCATCCTCTCTCGTCATTACAATTTAATCAGAGGCTTAGTTCTGCCAGGTACATTAAACTGTAATTACAGTGCAGCTTTCTTATTAGCAGATAAGACTTCAGTAACGGCCCTCGGAGGAAATCCAAACAAAATTAATTCAGCCCAAACAAGGTGTCTGCAGTGCACCTCAGCGCCCATGTTGCTCATGCAAATGGCCCTTCAGTTCTGATCTGTTCAGGATGGCACAACAGATGCATTCTGCAGCAACAGGGAGGTTTAATAACTGTACCTGAACAACATGATTATTAACCTGCGCCCTGACCCAACTCAGGTGGAAGAAGATTCATTCATTCAAGCATGTATTCATCTTCACGAACTGCTTTTTTCGGGTCAGGGTAGCAGTGGGGCTGGAACGTATCCAACAAACAAAGGGCAAGAACATGCCAACCCAAGGGCTGTGCAGCACCAAAATAACTCACTGCACCTCCAATACTGCATTTCCAATTTTTTTTTGAAAATGTGTTAACAATTCCAACCTTCACATTACAGGTAAAGTTAAAAATGCAACAAAAAGCTGCATGAGCATTTATGCCAGTTTATATAAAGAACAACAAATACAGTAAGTCCTGTACAAACAAACCCTCAACTGGCAAACTTTCAGTGATGTGAATAACCACATCCATTCGTTTAAAAATTAATTAAAAGCAAAGTTCACAAATGTGCTGTAATTTTTTAGATTTGGCAACAGCATGTAAAGCTCCTCCAGTCAGTAACTCGATTCACCTCGACACTGCAAAGCTAGACCATGTTCACCAGCTGTCCACTTTTGACCAACTGCTGACCAACTTCATTGTGTTTTTCTAAAAACACAAACCATCCAGACTATTATAAGTAAATAAAGCAAAAGCCAACATCTGGCAGGTTATGAGGGTGCATCAGTGGCCCCCATGGTACCATTAACACAGAGTTGTATATTGGGATTTTATATAGAGTTGTATATGGGATTTTATTTATATTGTATCAAGCAAGAATAGAGAAAAGCAAATTTGCAGTGATTTGTTACACATCGTCCTGAATTCCCAAACCATTAAAATGGGGTTTGGAGATGCCAAATTCCCATAGGCATTTATTGAAACAAAAAAAATTGGAGATACACATCAGTCAGTTCATAAATCAGACAACAGCTTACACATACAGTGGTGGGCTAGCGTAAAAGAGCTCTGCACCACCTGAGCACACTTACACAACTGAAACAAACAGAACCTTAAATAAGGGCCTAACTGAAGCCACCTGGCAGTGGTAGGGCTTAAACCAGCAACCTTCCAATTACTTCCAATTAGTGTAAGCCACCACTTACTTCAATAAATTTAATCCAGTTAAAATGAGGTTGCTTTATGATTTTTGTGTAAAATTATGATAATTAAATACATAGTTTTATACACTTTTTTACTCGTCCTTATTAAAGCTACCAATATTTCTTGAGATGCTCATTGGTACAAAGCTTATATGTAGAGGCCCATGAACCATCCCTTGAGTACAGACATCTAAAACTATCCCTCAATTACTCAGTTAAACTAAAAAGCTACCTGGACAATGCTAACTATACTCAGACTTTTAATCCACCATACCCTGCTCTGTACGACAGGAAACCAGATGGCATTCCACCTTTCATTCGTATCAGACCTCATCTTAACGCACTAAATCTGGAACTGAAGAGCATAGCCCAGACACGCCTTTGTTCCACCCCACCCTGGAAAATACAAAGACCTGACATTATAGTGGACATTGCATATAACAGAAAACAGACACCCACCCAGCTACATGTCACCAAAAAATCATTATGGTTAGAGGAAAGTTTCCAATGCACCAAGCTATCTATACGGATGGCTCTAAAACAGAGACTCAAGTATCAGCGGTGATTGTAGCTGGCAGATACTTAAACAAGGTAAATCTACCACAGACCAGCTCCTCCTTTACAGCCGAAGCTTATGCGCTTCTAATGGCTTTAGACTACATAGACACTACCAAAACAGCACTTATTTTCACTGACTCCAAATCCGGCCTCCAGGTCTGGAATCCCATACTCTACTCCACCCAACCATCATAGACATTTTGGAAAAAACTTACACACTTATAGAGCACAACTTTGACATAAAATACTGCTGGACCCCCGGTCACTGCGGGATAACAGAAAACGAAAAAGTTGATCAGCTAGCAAGAAGAAAAACAAGTGAACAGACAATAGACCTCAAGCTCCCACCCTCAGATGTCTTCATTCTAATAACATCATACATACAAAACCAGTGGGAATCAGAATGGAACTCACTAGCCAACAATAAACTGCATGAAATTTGTCCACATATAAATATTAAGCAAACATACAGAACAAACGTTATATGGGTCATTCCTGAGATTCGGTGCCTTTGGACTTTAAAACTTTTTGAAAATGAAACACTGTTTTAATTTGTTTTTCATGTTTTATTATAAAAAGGGCATGTTATACTTTTACAAACTAATATTGGTCAAGCTAAATTACACATGCACCTCATATACACTGTGACGTCCACCCTGTTACGTATTAGGTTGTAACAGGGTGGACCATAACAGGGTGGACATTCTGACATAAAATTAGCCATTAGCTAGCGAGTGAGCAAAACCATGCTAGCATAAAAGTGAATTCAGACAAAGAATTCTCTGCTTTTTAGTGTGATAATTTTTAAAATGATCAAATCGTATTGCTTTTTCTCATAAATCCCATAACAGGGTGGACATGTTATGGTTGACCATATAACACTTTTAGGATAAAATGTGGAAAACACAACATTAAAATGAGGTGTTTAATAAGCCGCTCATCTTCCACAGTTGTTTTTCCTCCAAAAAGATCATGTGAGCTCCAGGAAATGATGTCAGTATGTAAAACAGCTCTTCATGTTAAGAGACAGTAGTAAGAAATAACAGGGTGGACAGCAACTTGAGGGACGTGTGAAAAACCCTCATAATCAGGAATAAAATGAAACCAAGGTTTAGAGGAACTTAAGCAAAACTTTTAAACAGTATTGAAAGACTGAGATATTTTCATGATTAAACCTCATATATCATC
This sequence comes from Trichomycterus rosablanca, assembly GCF_030014385.1. Classification (NCBI taxonomy): domain Eukaryota; kingdom Metazoa; phylum Chordata; class Actinopteri; order Siluriformes; family Trichomycteridae; genus Trichomycterus; species Trichomycterus rosablanca. Next base: position 35,692,362 of record NC_085995.1, read on the forward strand.
ACTAAATCAGAATGTACAGCACTGGGGACATGGGAAAACCTCTGGTATCTAAGAGATAAAAACAGTATGTATACAGTCATTTTATTTTGGGGGTTAAGAAAACATTGTGTTTAGTATTTGAAAGTGTTAATAATTTCAGTAAGATGTTTAGAAATTGTATTGTTTAAAATGTACTTAATAAATACAATGATCAGTACTGGGGACACAAAAGGCACCGAATTGTAGGAATGACCCATATACAAGATCAAGACACAGTCAACTTACGCATTCGTACCTGATAAGGGGAGAGGAGGCCCCCGTATGCAACATTTGCCAAATCACAATTACTGTAAAACACATTTCGACAGAATGTGTTAAATACAACAGAGAAAGAGAGAGACTAAGAATGACTGACTCAATAAGCAATATCTTTACCAGAAACAATGCAAACATGATAATAAACTTTCTTACAAATACAAACTTAAGGACTTGCTTATAAACCCAATAAGTCACTGAACTAATACAAAGTTTTCATAAGAAAAAACCATCTTGCCTTGAAAATAACTCATCAGAGTAAACAAGGCGTTATAACAACCAAACAAACGAGTGCTTGAGATGTCTGTATGTGCCAGTCTTACTCTGAAGGATACAGTCTTCATAGGGAATGAACTGCTGTCTATCTTCTTAAAGTTTTGTATAGGTTGGCACTGCAGTACTGCAGTACTGGTATTTTACACGATTCTGTGAGAATGAGGTCTTTGCCGGCACTTATCCCTCTCTTATACATGTTCAAAAATGATTTAATCACTATAGCTTCCTGATAAAAATCAGAACAAGACCTAAGACATAGGATAATACTGCATTTTCCTACCTGTACTGTAAATTCTTGGTCTTCATTTCTTTAAAAAACTGGTTTGTTTTCATTCTTTTTGATATTAAAGGGTTGCTGAGTTGGATTGTAGAAGGGTAGAACTTGGTTTATACCTAAAGTTAACTGAAAGTAAATGTAGTGTGCTGTAAGTCATTACAATTAAAGTTCATACAGACAGTTCCACAATCCACTTAGTGTGTGTTATTCCAAATGATCAATTTAAATCTCATCTGACTGTGTAATCTAGTGTCAGTCCAAATTCCAGTGGCTTTATGTAATTATGTTTGTGGTTAATAAAATAAGCATGTGGCTTATGAATGCTAATAGGTAATTTGATGCCTACATGTGGAGCAAACGTTCTGAGATAGCGGAATCAAGCAGTGGAAGTGGCCATGCCTTCCTAAAGTAAGTCCAGCCATTATATTACATTTATATACACATTTATTTATTTATTAGAATTTTAACGCCATGTTTTACACTTTGGTTACATTCATGACAGAACAGATAATTACTCGTTACACAAGAGTCATCAGTCTTTCTCCATTTCACCTCACTTGCACATCTTTGGACTGTGGGAGGAAACCGGAGCTCCCGGAGGAAACCCACACAGACACGGGGAGAACATGCAAACTCCACACAGAAAGGACCAGGACCACCGCACCTGGGGATAGAACCCGTGCCGAGTCACTGTGCCGCCCTTATACACACATTTACTTGCACATTTAACAGGTTGTGAGCACCCCCAGATGTTTTCGAGATACCCATCTGTATGAAGCTGTACTTAATAGTGTAACTACCATCAGGCCAACATTAAATACATTGACAAGGCATAACATTATGACTATGATGTGACAGGTGATGTGAATAACACTGATTATCTCTTCATCATGGCACCTGTTAGTGGGTGGGATATATTAGGCAGCAAGTGAACATGTTATCCTCAAAGCTGATGTGTTAGAAGCAGGAAAATGGGCAAGCATGAGGATTTGAGCGAGTTTGACAAGGGCCAAATTGTGATGGCTAGACGACTGGGTCAGAGCATCTCCAAAACTGCAGCTCCTGTGGGGTGTTCCCGGTCTGCAGTGGTCAGTATCTATCAAAAGCGGTCCAAGGAAGGAACAGTGGTAAACCAGCGATAGGGTCATGGGCGGCCAAGGCTCATGGATGCACATGGGAAGCGAGCTACTGTAGCTCAGATTGCTGAAGAAGTTAATACTGGTTCTGATAAAAAGGTGTCAGAATACACAGTGCATCACGGTTTGTTGCATACGGGGCTGCATAGCCACAGACCAGTCAGTTAGGAAGGTGGTCATAATGTTATGCCTCATCACAGTGTATATCACTAACAGTGACATGCAAATATTTACAAAATACACATAATAGCACATTTTTAGGGAGTGGGCCTAATGTTTTGGCTTAGCAGTTTAACAAATATGAACTATTTATTTCAAATTGTATATATTACACTTTTCACAGTCAGAACAATCAAATTCCTCTGTTTAAGAGACCTGAGACCAGGCAACAATGCTGCCGCATGCAACAATACGTCAGACGGCCTCCCACTACAATGTCACGTCTCAGCTGGAAGCTTCTCACAGAGATGGTGTGATCAATTTTAAATCAAATAATATTTCTATACATTTATCATTTGCCTACAACTGTTAAATCATATTGCTACGCCATCACATTTTGCCACCAAAGCTGTCATTCCTCTTCTCATAAAAAAGCAGAAGATATTAAATCTGTCAGACAAAAATCGGCCGAGGACGTGCAAACTGCTGAAAGGAGCAAATCTGTTGCAGGAGCGGATATTTGGTGACGAGATGTTTCAATACTCATGCTGTAGTTTTAGAGCCAGCCTGAGACCTGCTAGTGCTGACACATGGATTCCTTTTCATTCACTCCCTCACTCTCTGTCTTTAATTATTACGCTGACATTCATCCTTGTAAGCTTCTTATCCCCTCTGGAGCACTCCGACCTACAGAGTCAGAGCATCACATCAGCTTTACAGCACCATCACTGCCAGTGTAGCAACAGATAAGCTCACATTCATGTCTTCTTACTGCTGCTCATTTTTATGCTTCAGAACTGCTTCAGATAGAGCCATCTGTCACTGAACATTTCAATACAGCATCATCTCTGAATAGAAAAAAATAATATAAGCATGTACACTATATGACCAAAAGTATATACGTATACACACCTGACCCTAAGCTTTTTGGACATCACATTTCACAAAAAACAAACGTTATTAAAATAGAGTGACCTCTGTTTGATCTTTTCAGCTATAACAACAACCACTCCTCTGAGAAGGCTTCTCACAAGACTTTGAAGAATTCCTGTGAGACGTTGTGCCCATTCAATCGAAAGAGCATTCATATTGCTGGGCACTGATGCTGGTCAAGATGTTCCAGTTCATTCTAAAGCTGTTCAGTTGGGCTGAGGTCAGAGCTCTGTGCAGGTCACTGGAGTTCTTTAAACTAAACTTTTCTTCATGTCTTTATAGATCTGGCTTTGTGCACAGGGGCACAGTCATGCTGAAACAGGTAAGATCCTTTGCTTAACTGTTGCTGCTTATAAGTTTCTTCATAGCATTGGTTTTTAACACCTGTTAGCAATTACAGTGGCTAAAACACATGAATTCAATAAGCTTCAAATTTAGAAAGGGCGTCCCAATACTTTCGTCCATACAGTGTATGTGCTTGGCAATGGCTATTTCATAACATTTGTGCATGTTGTGGTCAGGAATATTTTAAATGTTGGACTGATGTGGTTCCTTGTAGTGAATGTAGAATGCAGCAGCTACACTATATGGTCAAAAGTATGTGGACTCACCTCTGAAATGAGTTTTGCTATCTCAGCCACATCCATTGTTAACAGGTGTATCAAATCAATGATATAAAAGTAATTACATGCTTTTAACTTTGTGTAAACATTTTGGCAAATCCAGCATGACTGCACCCCTGAGGTTCATGAAGACATAGTTTTATGAGGATGGTGTTGAGGAACATTCGTGGACTTCACAGAGGCCGGACCTTAACCCCCAATAGACATCTGAAGAAAGAATTATCTTTTGTCTAAATGGGCACATATGTCAACAGATATACAGTATTTCAAAGTTTTGTGGAAAGCCTTGACAGAAGAGTGGAGGCTGTTACAGCTGCACTACAAAGCCAACTTTATATTACTGCCCATGGTTTTGAACTGGGATGTCAGACAGGCTTATAGTCAGGTGTCCACATACTTCTAGCTCTGTGTTATCAGCACAAAAACCTGAGTAAGTTTGATGAGGGCCAAATTATTATTATGGCCAGACAAGTGGGTTTAAATATCTCTGAAACAGCAAGGGGTTCTCACAGGGATACACATACACACACATACAGCGGATGGACAAATCATGAACTACACACAGGTTGTTGGGCAGCCAAGACTCATTGACGCCAGGGGACATGAATGCTATGCATCTGGTATGGAGCAAGAAAACAGCTGCTATGGCTCAAACTGAAAATGATTTTAATTTTGATGATCAGGTCAATGTAGAACCCTTTTGTGTATGGACCACACAGGGACACACTCACACATGCAGCACTTTACAAATACATAGAACAGTATAAAGCAATCAGAAGCAACAAGCTACATGATAGACTTATTAACTACAAGAAAAAAAAAAAACCACATCTGGAAAGCTATATTTGCTTATACATACATGATTTTTATGTTCAAATTTGAAACAGGGGTGTGCACCTCGAGAGGGGCACGCCAGGTAGAGCCCCGCACCTGCGAGGTTAGAACTGCAGGATACTTAACCAAGGTAGAACAATACTACAATACTGTGGCTAAAAAGCCATGAAAAGGAAGCATGGAATAATAAATGAAATAATATGTGGCCTAAACAAAATAACTAGGGAGAGGAGAGGAAAAAGAACAGGTCAGTTGAGCATGTTAGTCAGAGTAGGGGACACCATGCTCCACAAGCTTACCTAAACAGACAATGTAGGTGGAGTTGAACTTAAAGGAGCTCGTGGCTGCAGTAAAGTTACAATTAGGTACAAAGACTGCTGACTGTAAGAACCGGCACTGTCAATCATTCACTTCTCAATGCCCCCCGCTGGCTATAATGGCATGTCAGGTGGGCATGATCCTGTAAACTGTGCCCCCTGCCAGTCTATATGGCAGGTGGGCCATAACAATAATTATAATAAAAAAGTCAGGTCACATTATTGTTGTACATTTAGAATGAATGTATGCACTGAAAGTATATTAAATAAAAATCAACTTAGTTAAATACTTGTTGTTCTTAGTCTATATGCCTTTAATATCAAATTCAACCCACATTCCTCAAACGTTTGCACTTTATTACATGCACTTCACACATTAAAGCCAAATAAAGCTAAGTAAATATGGGCATTTTTGGAGGTGAGTCCATGTATCACTTTGAACCAGTTCCAACATTAGGATTTAGTTTCCAGAGCTCTGAAAACTGCCAGCATTTCAATTCATTCACAGGTGCAATGAGATAGTCGCCAGTGCCCGCTGGCTTCAACACATGCGTCAAATGCTAATAACCCAGAGCCTGAATAAATGATCACTCCCCCGAACCATTGGAAAGGGTTCAGTTCTAAACAAGTCTGCAAACCTTAGACGGCAGTAAATGAGAGGCTGGTGTTTTCACACACTGGAGGAAACATATGAATCCTTAAGCTGCATTTATAGTAGAAACTTCTATCATTTATATTCATGAACCGCTTAAACATCATCAGGGCTGCGGTGAGTCTGGAACCACCCAGAAACACTGGATGCAGGGCAGAATTAAACCCTGGTTGGGGAGGGTAACAATCGTTAAGCAACACAGACTAACACATTCACTTACTCATCCACACCTAGAGGAAAACTCCTCACAGAGCCAAGTTGCTGTGTGGCACCAACTCTTCCAGCTCCTTTGCTGTTATACCAGGAGTAAATTGCAAATTCTTGTGAAATAAGACTTGAACAACTAAGTTGATTTGTTTTCAGTGTTAATTATATAGAGTTAGATGTACAGCATTTAGCACACGCCTTTATCTAAAGTGACTTACAAGTGACTGTGTCAGAACACAATGCAAACAATAAGGGCCTTGCTAAAGGTTCCAACAGTGACAACTAGGTGGTGGTGGGGCTTGGATCTGCAGCCTGCAATTACTAGTCCAGTAACTTAAGCACTGAGCTACTACCACCCTATGATGTGGCCATTAATTCTAGCAACTGCCAACGTTTTTCCTTAAGGGCCCAACACACTCACACATGCAGCACCTTACAAATACACAGAACAGTATAGAGCAATTAGAAGCAACAAGCTACATGCTAGACTTATTAATTACAAGAAACAACCACATCTGGAAAGCTATATTAGTTTATACTCATATAAACATGCTTTTAATGTTTACATTTGTAACAGGGGTGTGCACCTTCTGAGGGGCACGCCGAGTAGAGCCCCGCACCTGCAACATTAGGATACTTCAGGAAACTGCAGGATACTTCACCAAAGTCAAACTCAACAATAATGTGGTTAAAGAGCCATGACAAAGCATTAATTCTAGCAGCTGCTATCTTTTTTGCTATTTGTTTTTGCAAATGTTGTGGACTGATTAAATAAAAACTAAAGGTATGTTTGGAAGTTTAAAGGAGTGACATTTGATAGAAAAAAAACTGTTAAGTATGGAGGTAAATCTATTATGATCTGCGTTTGTGTGTCACAGAAAACTTTGCATCAGCAGATAGAATGGTTCTCACTAAACATCAGCATATCTGGAGGTAACTTAAGTTGAAAACAACAGTCCTGACTAGTACATCATTAAAAATGAGTGAGTAGTTCTTGGGCATGATGGTGGGTGAACATTCTTAAAATAAGAATAGAAAGATTTCCAGCTAGGTGCAAAAAGTGTTTGCAAGCAGAGAAATCTGCCAAAAAAAAATTTCCTGCTTCTAACATCAACCTTGAGGATAAAATGTTCACTTGCTGCCTAATATATCTCACCCACTAACAGGTGCCGTGATGAAGAGAAAATCAGTGTAACTGACTTCACCTGTCAGTGGTCACAATGTTATGCCTGGTCAGTGTATATACACAAGGGATCTTCAAAATGTTTCTGCACTTTTATATTTTGGTTAGAAACAGTGAGGGTGGGAGGAGTAGTAATCGATCGTGTCTGAGAGACTATGAGAGCTTATAGTCCGGGTTTAGTTCCATTTGATTTCCACCTTTTTGGACACTCAAAGAAGCTTAAGGGGAAGAAGATTTTCATGTGATGATGATGTGAAAGCAGCGCTGCATCAGTGGCTACACGCTCAACCAAAACATTTTTTGCTGGTGACATTAAAAAGTTGATACGACGCTGGAAAAATGCATCAGAAGGTGACTGTGTAAAGAGGTGATGTAATTTGCTTTTGAAAGTCTTAATAAATAGAGTTTAAAAAGTGTGGAAACTTTTTGAAGAACCCTCGTATTATGTATTCATTTTCATCAACCGCTGGAAGCAAGGCAGGAATACCCTGGACAGGGCACCAACTCATCGCAGGGCTTTGGGTTTTGACCAGTCCCTCACAGCCGGCCAATAGGAGGTAGGCTAGTGTAATTGACCACTGCACCTCCCAAGCGCCTATCCAAGCTTATACAACTGTAAATAAAAATGTGGATCAATGCAGCACAGCAGTTTAACTATATGTCAAAACTTAACATTTAAAGATTAGCTTTGCACGTTTATCCAGACCCGCAGTTATATTTATTATATAAAAAGAATTATATTTATATTATATTTCTTCTATTTACACTAACTGACAATAACATTAATTGATTAAGTAATGCAGTTTCTATTATCGTAGTTTATAATAATAATAATAATAATACATTTTATTTATATAGCGCTTTTCAAGATACTCAAAGACGCTTTACATAAGACAAATAATCAAAACAAATACGTACATACACCATACAAATCATAGTACAAAATCAAAATAGTACATCAACATCAAGAATAATTAAGATAAAAACAAAGAGAGCAGCATAAGACAGTTCATTAAAAATTAGCTAAATTATGAGAGAGAACAACAAATATAGAACAATTTCTTAAAATTAGACAGAAACAGGACAGATTTACATGCAATCAGGAAACTGAAAACTTTACAAGTTTTAGGATCTAGGACTTCACATTTCTGTCGTGATCTAAGTATAAAAACTATTAAAAAGAATAGCAAAAATAAAAGCATTTATTTCGTGTTGTTACAAGTTAAATGCCATATTGAATAGATGAGTTTTGAGAAGTGACTTGAATTTGGACAGGTCAGGACAATCTCGTAGGTGTTTGGGGAGAGCATTCCATAAAGATGGAGCAGCTATGGAAAAGGCCCTGTCACCCCAGGTCCGGTGCTTGGTCCTAGAGGGTATGGACAGTAGGTTAGCCTCAGAAGAGCGAAGGCTACGGGAGGGAATGTGCTGATGGAGCAGGTCGGTGAGGTAGGATGGGGCCTGATTATGGAGAGCTTTGTGAGTGAATAGAAGAATTTTGAATTGAATGCGTTGAGCAACGGGAAGCCAATGAAGTTTTTGTAGAACAGGTGTAATATGATCACGGGAGCGAGTATGAGTAAGGAGGCGAGCAGCTGAATTCTGGATATACTGGATATACTGGATATACATCATTATACATTTATACATCATTGTTTTATATAGCTGCACTTTATGCTTATTATATCCATAGCAGTAAAACAAATCAGTATCGCTGCAAACTCCTTTCTGTTCCACAAAGCACAAGAAATACAGTTTCAATTGAATACAAAACTTTATTATATAAAACAACAGACTGAAACACAGCCCTGAACAGATAGGTACAGCTCCCTGAGGCCCACCCACAGTGATGGGTCTATCCACACAGGAGGTCTAAGGTGCTAATTTCATTCAAATAAATGTAATAATGCCTTATGTTTCACTGACAAAAAGCTAATATGACAGCACCATTATTGCAAATGACAATTTCAACAGACGTCTAATCCTTGATTCATCTCATAAACATGAGGTCTTTAATGACATTATTTCTTTTTATTGACAGGAAAGACCCGTCTTGGAGATGCACATTTCCCATGCATTCATACACAGCATCCTCACAAACGTCCATGCATGCACACAGCTTATTTTTTATCCTGCAATACACTCAAACTAATTAGTGTTCAGGTTTAACTCGGGTTTATCTATCTGCTCATTCTGATCCAAAGTCCTCAGGTGAAGAGAAGCTTGCCACCTGGATAATTCTTTGTGCTGAGTGCTTCAAGTCGATTCCTGTTTGTTTGTCTTATGCTGATTGAACATTAATTACTGACTGAGGTGATTAACCATCCCATGTGACATTGGGCTTCACAGGATGTCAGCTATTAGCTGAGCCAGCAGCATCTAATAACCCACCAAACATTCATTTCCACCATTTTCTTCTAACATGAGAGAACGACAAATGCTCAGCTAGCTTTAAAGATACAAAGGTATCTAGAATGAAAATGCCAAAGAAGTTCTGTCAGACACCGATGAGACATAACATTATGACCACCTTCCTAATATTGTGTTGGTCCCCCTTTTGCTGCCAAAACAGCCCTGCAACTGTGATGCACTGTGTATTCTGGCACCTTTTTATCAGAACCAGCATTAACTTCTTCAGCAGTTTGACCTACAGTAGCTCGTCTGTTGGATCGGACCACACGGGCCAGCCTTCGCTCACCACGTGCATCAATGAGCCTTGGCTGCCCATGACCCTGTCACCGATTTACCACTGTTCCTTCCTTGGACCACTTTAAATAGATACTGACCACTGCAGACCGGGAACACCCCACAAGAGCTGCAGTTTTGAAGATGCTCTGACTCAGTCGTCTAGCCATCATAATTTGGCCCTTGTCAAACTCACTCAAATCCTCACGCTCGTCTATTTTTCCTGCTTCTAACATCAACTTTGAGGATAAAATGTTCACTTGCTGCCTAATATATCCCCCCCACTAACAGGTGCCGTGATGAAGAGATAATCAGTGTTATTCACTTCACCTGTCATAATGTTATGCCTCGTCGGTGTATGTTCCATCTTTACCCCAAACATATACCTGTTAGCATCATTCAATCTGATTGATCATTAATCTGATCCGATGTTCTTCAAGCAGTCAGTGGTCATTGATTAATTTATGAAAGGCTTATTCAACCTGCACACAGAGAAGAGAATGGGTTGGACAGGTTTTGCATCCTGCAGCAGCTTTGTGCTCAAGGTAGGGACAATTTTTCAGCCAAGAGACAGAACATCACTCTGCTCCAGCAGTTGGCCTAATGAAGGTTGACGGGTTTGCAGGTACAGGCATTAAAGGCTCCCCAAGGGCCAGGAGAAAAACTTCAGCTCATCACAGGGTGCCATCCTCAGTGAATGTTCCAAGTGGACAACAGCCCCGGGCTGAAACCTGCTGAGAAAAGTGCTTGAGATGGAATGAGGGGCTGTTAGAGCAAGAAAGCAGAGAAAAGCCTCCCCATCACTGACTCAAAAAAAAAAAAGCTCAATGGGAACTGAAAGGTTTCATTTCGAGTCTGGAAAGCATTTAAGCACAGCATGGTGCCTGCTAGTGGGGGGATTCAAAAGTGCAGTACATACTACATTAATTGGTTTATTTACACTAACGAATTCAACCATTTTTATTAGCTGTGTCAGACTGCATATTATATATTTTACAATTCTCACTGACATTTTAGACATTTCACTGTGCACTTTTACATACTAATGAGGAACCATTAGTTAAGGTTAAACTACCTGCTGTTGATGGGCCGCTTTGCTCTGCATTTCAGTGCATCTACCACACTTGCACCAGCTGATGTTGCCCACACTCTTCACATTTTGATGAAACGACGGCTGCTCCTCTGCACAAACTCAGTTACCCTCCTCTTTGCTGGTTTGAATACATAAGCCATTGACTTTCTTAGAATTTTTCTCAAAACACTGTTTAGTTTCGACTTCTGCCATGTGAATTGCATGCCATCCGGCTGGGGCGGGCACCTACATGAACAACGATTGGCTGTTGTTCATACAGGGTGCAAGTCAGATAGGGACTCCTTATAACTGAGGCAATTACGACCTCTGCTGGCTAATTGATGGCGTCTGCACATAACTTAGGGATTTGATTAATTAAATTCTGCAATATTTATAGCTCTATTTAAGTAAAAGTGTCCAACAAATGGAAAAAGTTAATTCAAAGCTTTCAAACCATGTGTCTTCTCTGTGGAGAAAGAATATACCTGTACTGCCACAGTGTAAAGACCTAGTTTTCAAACAGTTTTATCACACCATTTTACAATTACGCATAGTGTTACAAAACCACCACCTGCTTTTATTAAAATTACACATAATGTTACAAAACCATTACATGGGATGAGCTTAGTATTGTGCAATTTGTGCTAAATTGAGGCTTTATTAAACTGCTATGGGTTGTATAATATGGGGCAATATGATGGGGCCTTGTTGAACTGTTGAATGTTGAGTTATTGTGTGTAGTTCAGGGGGATTGTGGCTAATGTATGTGTCTATATGTGGTTTTACATGGAATTTGGTAAGGAGAATTTGTCTAAAGATGAGCTAAGTGTTTGTAAATACTCTAATGGTAAGCTGAGTGTTTTTTTTTATTTACTGTATAAGAATAGGCTGATTTTTTAGTTTTGATTACTCTGTATGAAGACAAGCTGAGTGTTTACAGATACTACTCAGAATATGAATAAAACATATTTTCTTTAAAGTAATTCAGTGTATTTTAATCTTTATTAGATTTGATTTAATGAGTAAACCACAAAATTAAAATGGTAAATGGTAAAAAGTTATTATTAAGCATTTTATACAAAGAAAAAAGTAAAACAGTAATAGCTTTAACACAAATGAATTATTTTAGCGTATTCATGTGAAAATATACTGTTCAGTTGGCAGTTATGAAGTAAGATAATGAAGAATAAGATTTACATCTTTAGCTTCATGATTTTACACAGAGATTATTACACACTTTTCACAATGTTCACAATGAGGATTTTGTAATTACATACATATTTAAGCACACTATTTTACACTGGCAACAGCTTCCTCTGAATGTTGCCACTTGATGGCTTGAAAATGACTAAATATAAAAATAGAAACACATAATACTGTACAAAGCAAAATGACGACTGAGCAACAACAGAGGTCTTTGCACTTCCTCAGCACCGACTAATAAAATCGAAAGGATAAAGTTCTTCAACTTGAGCAAAATAAGCTTATTATCTTATAATGCATTTATATTCTGAGAGCTTCATAATGTAAAAATATTTTACAATGGCTGCAATCCAACAAAACTATCATCCTGTTTATTACTGGGAACAAGAAGTGTAATTAGTAGTAATTATTGTTGTTTATACTGTAAACAGAATAGTTCTATATCCATCCTCATCACTTCATATACAAGTACATGTGTTTAACATTGGTCTACATGCATTAGAACTATTCTTTTAGGTATCCATGCCAGAATTAGGTCTTTTAAACAGTGCATTAATTCCACTAATCTATACTGAATTTATAATAATAATAAAAAATATCTGTCATTTTGCTACTTTAGTTATTGACCATAATATTCATTAACATATTCTTATAGATAGGAAACCTATACGCAGTACCAGTCAAAATTCTGAAAACACTTATTTGAGGAAGAATATATTTAGCTTTTTCATTTATTCAGTTATAATTGTGTTAAAATAAAAACATGCATCAAAGTAATGACATAAAAATATGCAGTAAATAAAACTGTTAACCATTAATTGAATAAGACGGATCAGTCAAATAAAATGCTGCTTAATCAGATTAAATCTGTGAGAGGTGGGTACTGATATGCAGGATTGATGTCTCAAATCAGATTGTTGTCAGATTGCAGTGCTATAACCAGATTAAAGCACTACAGGGCTTCACAGAGAAATAATCAACTTGGGGGAGGCAACTCGCCACTGTAAGGCCCTTGACCTTAATTGATCAGCTTGTACTCTGATATAGTAGTTACGAAGCTTGTAGTGTCTGTGCAGCTCCTAGTGCGTCCGTAACATTATCTAAAGGAAATCTTTGGTGTAGCTGAGCTATGTTTTTGTAGATTACCTTGTAGCTTGTAGCTTAACTGTTTTTTTTAAAGAAGCTCGCCCAACAGCCGTACACAGTATTGCCTTTTTTATTGACATCACTGATTTGGTGCATTTACCTGAATTACTGATGCATTATATTAAATTCTTGACTTTTTTTGATTAAATCATTTGGTGAACTACTAATTCATTTGATTGAGTCTAGTAGTAATGTATACATTTCATAAGAAACAGGTGCTGTTTGCTTTCAAATAATAAGGTAAAATAATAGTTAATTACATTGATTTTTGAGATTTTAATGTTGTGTTAAATAATCTTACAACTAAAAGCTTAACATTAGGTTTGCATGCTTTTGCCGTTCTCTTAACATACTGTTATAGTAGCAAAATCATACATTACATTAACCTCACCATTAAAAATCAATTTTAAGCATAAACTTGTGTGTATAAAATGTGTTCAGATTTTTGACTGGCACTGTCATATATATACATACAGCGGATCTGAAAGTGTTCAGACCCCTTGACATTTTGCACAAATTATTGTTTGATTTGATTTTAATAGATATAATAGATTGCCATTTTAACCATTGATTCACACCCATAAAGACGAAGTAAAAACATGTTGCATCTGAAAATCAAGCACCATTTATTCAATGCTTTTTGTAGAAGCCAATCTAGCAGCAATTACAGCTACAAGTCTTCTTTGATACATCTTTACAAACTTTGCACACCTGGATTTGGGCAGTTTATCCTATTCTTCATGGCAGATTCTCTCAAGCTGTCTGACTGGATGCTGAGCTTCTGTGAACTAACATCTTCAGGTGTCTTCACTGTGCTTTGGCTAAGCGTTGCTGTGGCTGCATGTTTTGGGTCATCTCCCAGCCTTGGGTTTATTTGCACTCTGGCTTTTATTAAAGATGTTTCTGTATTTGGTTGTATCCATTCCTTAATCCTTACCAGTCTTCCAATCCCTGAGAAGCACTACCATGATGCTGCCACCACCATGTTTTACTGTGGGGATGGTGTTAGCCAGGTAATGTGCAGTGCATATTTTTCACAGCAAATAGTGCTTGCTGTTCTGCTCAAAGAGTTTAATTTTCATCTCATCACAGCAGAGAATCTTTTCCTTCATAATGGGTGATTAAGTGTAGACTGATCAGAAAACCAGCAATTCTGTCCATTTAAAATCAAATCCACAAGACAATAAAGTGTGCAAAAAGTCACAGGGTGTGAATACTTTCTGAATCCACTGTATCTGCTCTAAAGTCAGTGCGGTTACTTTTACAGTTTTTGGCTAATGCTGCACATCTCAGCAGATATTCTATCTAGATTTTGATCTAAATGTAGATCCAAAATATATAATTTTTATAAACTATTAAAAATAAGGCAAAAAATAGAAATGTTGCTTTGATGATCTAAGTAAATCTACTTGCTGAAAAAGTGACATCATTTCTTATGCTCGCATAAATTCGATCACTAAGTTTCATTCATTTTGAAAATTAATGCTAGTTTAGCCTGTTTTCACGTCTCATTTTCCTGACCATATCAGATCAGTTTGCACGCCACAAACTATGAAAACATTTGATTCAAGTTTCTCATGAGCTGATAAACATTATTAGACTTTTAAAAAGAAGCGTAAAAAGCAAACAAATGCACTTCTACAAGCGGCTGAAAAAACATGACTACAATACATTACGACAGTACATAAAGTCGTTTTGGATTCAGATTTCTGCCCAGTCTCTGTAACACCAGGTCATTTTTATGTAAGCCGTACACTGAACACACAAAAGAATCATCTGCGATAAACCTGCCTCGATGTTCTAATTGACAGAGCAAGACACAGAGAGGCATCTGATCGAGATAAAGAAGATTTCTAGTTTTATAAGCTTATGTTTAAAACACACACAGATAAAACCCCACCTGCTTCATGTCTGGAAGGAGACTTAAAAAGCTTCCAGAAAAGATTTGGCCGCTAATCTGAGCCAGCATGATCGTGTTGGGACTTTGGAGGATATGAAGAAAAGAGCATCCTAGAAAAGCTCTGGTGAATGGCTGAGATTGTGATTGATGGTCCTGGTTGGGCCTGGTCATGTCTGCTTGGGGCCGTTTAGGTCTTCCAGGCCTGCCTTGTCTTTTGAGGCCATCCTTAGGCCTTAGGGCCTTCTGGTCGGCTAGATTGGCCCGGTTAGACCAGAGAGCCAGGACCTGTGTGGGCTGCTGTGATGGTCAGGGCATTCTCATCTACTGTACAAAGCCTGCAAACACAGGTGAAAAAAACTCATCTATCATTCATATAAAATCTAATAGGCTGCACAATATATTTGTTATCTATTATAACACTTACTAATAATGATGTTTCAAAACCTACCCCAGCCCCACTGAACATGTTTAAGATAAATTGGAATGCTAATTGCAAGTCAGGCTTTCTTCTCTAACATCCGTGCCTGATATCACAAATGCTTTTTAATCTGAGTGGTTACAAATTCTCATGGCCAAACTCCAAAGTCTTTTAAGAAACCAATATAGAGCAAATATTTACATTTATTGCATCAACAAGGGGCACTTAAATGTTTAGGGTCTTGCTCAAGAGCCCAGCATGTGTAAATTGGCTGTGGTTGTACTTGTACCAGCAACCTTTTATTTACTAGGAATGTACTGTACTTTTAACCACTAACTTTATAGTTGTAAAGGAAGACTACATGTCTCAAGGGACTACATGTTAATGCTGGCCAAAGTTAATAATGGCCAAAAGTATTTGGACACATGACCATGAGCTTATTGGACATTCCATTTTAAAAACAAAATATGTGATCTTTTCAGGTATAACAACAGTCACTCTTCTGAGAAGCCTTCTAAGACTTTAAAGTATGTCTGTTGGAAGTTGTGCCCATTCAGTGAAAAAAGCATTTGAACGGCTGGGCACTTATGTTGGTCAAAAAATCCTCAGCTGATGTTCCAGTTCATTCCAAAGCTGTTCAGTGGGACTGAGGTCAGGACTCTGTTCAGACCACTGGAGTTTCTTTATACCAAGCTTTTTGTTCGGTCTTTACAGAGCTTGCTTTATGCACAGGACAACAGTCATGCTGGAACAGGAAAGAGCCTTCCCTAAACTGTTACTTTAAGGTTGGAAGCATAACATTTCTTTTGAGTCATTTATTACTACCCCTGTGAGAATTTTCTGGCTCAAACACATGAACTCATAAATAAGATTGGGTGTCCTGATATTACTGTCCATAAAGAGCTCAAGTAATACCTTGTTTCTTACTGTTCCTTTATCAAAACAACTCTACTGTCATTGCTAGTCTGCATGATTACACATCAAAGTTCAGCCTACAACTCAGAGTGCCATGCAAAACAAGCTTTATACCCAGCAGTCTTATCAACAGAACTTCTAAATATTAAAACAGACTAATGACAGTGCTGAAAGCAGTAACACAAAACTGTTTCAAAAAAGCCATACATAATAACAGACACACACATACACACACACACACAAACACACTTAAACTCACTGGCCACACATACATATATAGTGCTTTTTACTCAGATTTTTCTCTTTACAACTGTTTTACTGCCAGTGTGTTAAATAATATAGGCAATAAGGGAAGTTATCGTACCCAGATGGATTTCTGTGCCCAGTCAGCCCATTCAGCTCAGCAGATGGTCTCCAAATGACACGCGTTCTAAAAATACATTACCACACATTATATACATTATCCATACTAAATTGTGTATGGGATTCACTCTAAAACATTAATTCTGTTAATCAGATGGAAAGCAAATGATCACTGTTTTATTCAATATAAAAATTCAGAAATTAGATTCTTTATTAATATTTCTTTGGAGCTGCTATGTCGACCCAGAGGTTCAGAAACATAAATGTAGGTGTAACGTCGGTAATGTTTTGAGTTATGGAAAAAGTAGATGGGTGTCGTTTTAGACTGGCTCATAGCGACACCCAGTGTTCAAACTAGGAATTTTTAAACGGCTGGCAAACTTTAATTGTATTTCTAAAATACCTCTTGGCCGCTTCAGAAATGGCCGTTGTTTGGACACCCCTGCAGTAAAATTTGTTCTTACATTAACAGAAGTTTTACCACTTAATAGTAGCAGGTGAACTCAGCCATTTAGTCCACATTGTCATTTCAAATCCTGTGTTTAATAATAAGCACAAATTGTTGCTATTTGCCATGTTGTGAAGTAAAAAAAATCATAAATCATCAAGTCTTAATAATGGAGAAGAAATAAAGAATTGAAACTAAGAAGCACTGATTAACAGAAAAAAGTAACGATTAACAATGAGTCCTGAAAAAATAAGATTTACCGTGTCACTCCACTGGTGGGGGAGGTCGTCAGGCTCTGGTGGGTATGACATCCATGATGGGCTGCGGTACGAGGATGGTGGTGACAGTACAAAGTAGTCAGAGTAGCCGGGTCGGTTTGCTGATATGGCATAAACAGCTGTCATTGGGTTTCCTGAAAAGATCACAAAACAATCCACACAAATACAACAGAAAATGTGTTTTTCTTGTATTATAAGTGCTTGTATTAACTCCCCTAGTTGGTTGGTTCCCACAGCTATACTCCAAAGTGAAGTCCTAATAAAAAAAAGTGGCCAATTCTATTTTAATACCCATTGTTTTTCAATTGGATACCCAACAAGCTTATGGCCAAGCATCAAAAACTTGTGTCCATTGTTTCCCAGTGAAACCTGACATGATGCAACCCTGACACGGATAAAGCAGTTGATGACAGTGTATAAGAGTATGTAAATAAGCTCACTGGCCTGAAAAGATCCTTTTTAAATAATGAAAAATGTTAGGTGACAGTTGTTATGCTAGTTGTTATGTTAATAAGTTGTTGACAGGTTGACAGTTGTTACTTACTTTACTTTTATTTTATTGTCACGTCACATTAACACAGGTGTGAAAGGTGAGTGAAAATCTTGGGTGCATAATGCCTCACAGTTTTAACACACATTAAATACAAAACACACATTTGCTTACATAAATCTTACATAAAACTAGCACCATCTGTTCAATATATACATGTAAAGTTATGAATGTACAGATATACAGCATTATGTATAATGTACTGTTAGTCCGTTGTAATGTAAATGTTTCCAAGTATAATTCCGGCATATAACATGTCAATTTGAAATTAGAATAATTTTATAATGTCCAGATGTGCAGGTATTGTACAGAATAAGTTATGTGTATCAGAATCCAAAAACCCCTGTTATGTTAAGGTACTGGACTAGAAATCAAAAGAACGCTGGTTCAAGCCCCACCACTGCCAGGTTGCCACTGCTGGGCCCTTAAGCAAGGCTCTTAACCCTCAATTGCTTAGACAATATACTGTCACAGTACTGTTAGTCGCTTTGGATAAAAAGCGTCTGCTAAATGCTGGAAATGTAAATGAAGGACAACTAGCACAAAACAATCACAAATGTACATTTGTTTACTGTATTTAGTATATAAAACACGGTGTTAAGAGTCTGACCTGAGTAGCTTGACATGGACTGGTCGACGGTGACAGCCGGGAAAGGAGCTCTGTTGATGGGCAGGTAGGGGGCGCCGTTGTGCTGATTCATCTCTGAGGCCTCGGAGACTCGCGGCTTTAGACTCATGTCTGGTGTAGAGCTAAAAAAAAAAAAAAACCACAGTCACTATGTCAATTTCCTGTGTGATCAGCAGAGGGCAGAATGAGCACACCCCTCCAGCAGTGTGTGAAAGAACCGCAGAGGCGCATGAGAACACACCTCAATGCGGTCAGCAGCTCTGTGTGTCAGGCACAACATCTTTTACCCACAGCTGCCTCAGCAACAGCACTGAATATTAATACAGACGAACGCTAATGCTCAAACTACAGACACATCACACAGGAACACTGTGTTCTTACCGGCGTACTGAGGTTCCAGGTGGTGCTCCAGTTCGAGGTGATATAAGAGGGGGTGGTGAGCCCAAACTCATATCAGGCAGCTGGGTGAACCTGAAGCCCTGGGGAACCAATCACAAGAGCTTGCATCAGACCAGCGGCTAGATGATTTCTACTGCATGAAAGCAGCTAGTCTCTTAATATTGTCACCAGTTCAGACTGATCCCCAGCACAAATGTCCTAGCAAATTAAAGCTAAAACGGGAAAGTACTGCATATGTTACCTTAAATTTGACTTATTTAAATAAAGGGTGGATAAGTCATTTAGACTGCAGCAGCAATGAAGAACCCATTTAAACTTTCCCTTTCTCAGACACTGCCAATTGCGCCTGTGTGGGTGCCTAGACCAGTCGATAGAACAGCTAAGATTTGAACTTCAGGGCTTGAGATCTCCTAGGTAAGGGTCTAGCGCAATAGCCTGCTTCACCACCACCCAAGCGCCCCTACATTGTTTATGTTTGGGTTATTATAAAATTGTAATTTTAATTAAGGTAATTAAGGTATAAGGTAATTATAAAATTGTTTTTTAAAACCTAGCCTTACTGTTTTGGTAACATTTTATCAAATGACAATAATTAGATGCATATTATATAGATATACCTCCACATATGTTTTTTAACTAAAGTAATTTTTGACTTAATGGCAGTTTTTGTTAATAAAAATAAGAAAAAAATAAAACTGACTAACGTCGGTTAATGCAGCTTTACGCCAGTCAGCAATAAATATTTAAAAACCCATTTAAAAAATGCAAAAACCCAAAAACAATACAAAAATGCAAAATTACAAACATGAATGCTTAAATATATAAAATAATGTAATGTATAGAATCATTTAAAAGCTTAAAATTGTTAAAAATATTGTTTTATTACCATGATGTTTGGTACCCATAGTTCCAGCGTTCCACCGCATGGTGGCGCGGGTTCATGGCAGTTCATATAACTTGTGTTAGTGTAAGTGTAATTCAGTGTCTCGTTCAGACTTTAATATTTGTCTCCATGGCTACGAAGAAAGGTCCTACTGCTAAAGCTGGTGCTGTGCTATATTAAATTGCCATGAAAAGGTGAAAAGGTCGCCGCAATAGCTCGTTTTCGGCTTGAGTCAGACGATGGTATCGACAATCGTTCACGATAAGGGAAAGATTTCAGCCCACGTCAAAGATGATGCTCCAGTGATGAAGAGCACCATCATCAACAAGAGGCAAGATTAAATTAAAGATAAATTAAATTAAAATTTATCTTTAATATTATCTTTAATATTAAAATAGATTTAAAATTAATCTTTAATTTAAAAATAAATTAAATTGAAGGTAAATTAAAGATAAATAAAATGTATAAACTTATTAAAAATGAGAACTATTAAATGACTTTGTATTAGCCACATTACGAATGTGCTTATTGGGGTTTATGGTGTCTAGAGAGTTTTTTGAGGGGTTTATTTAAATAATTAAGTCTTGGAATGAATTAACAGTGTTAGATTAGGCGTTTCTGTACTGATCTGTAAACACATCATGTCACCGTAACTGTTGCAGGACTCACAGGTTTGGGGAGGCTACACTGGTGCATGTCAGGCTCAAAGGATGGGCCACGCTGCAGAGCTCCCACCGGGTGGTCCATGGTGCCTGGGGCGCTGGTCACTCCGTCCACATAGGGATTGCTCTGAGTTGGAGGGTAGGAAGGGTGGGGGCCACGTCGGGAGTGGTGCTGGTGACGACTACGTGAGGACGGCTCAGCTGACGCTAAACCGAAGGCGTTATCTAGCAGCAGGTGCATCTGCTGCCGCACTTCATCGATGGAAGGCTGGGAGCTCAGTGTGGACGAGTCTGAGTGACCTTTGAGCTGCTGGCTGCCTCTGAAACCCAGGGAGTTCATGAGTCGGTCCACGTCTGTTTCTTCAAATGGTTCTGGCTCAGCCTGGTGGATATACACATGAAACGAAAGCACACACAGACAAACAGGGTACTGTTAGCTCATACCGTAGGAAAAATTGGCAAGGGTCATTAACTGAAAACATGAATTAACAATGATTGTTTCATAATGACTTAATCTTTCTTTCAGATGCTCCAATATTTAGGGATCGCCACAGTGAATCATTCATTTATACTTGATTTGGCACAGTTTGTTTATGCCGAATGCCCATCATGATGCAACACTCCTGACAGGTGCATCTCACAATAGCTAGGCTGTTCAACCACTGCCCCTCAGACATAGCCAATCATGTCTGTATAGATGCCCGACTGAACAATAGTACAGCAGAGATTTGAACCCCTGATCTTAGCAGTAGTGTATTTTAGCAGAGCGCCACCCCCAATAAATCAATGAATTCCAGAATAATAAATGGAATGAATTTGCTTTATTGTGTCCTGTAAAACAACGAGACCTAAAGAAAAACTGCAATGGCTTGTCCATGTACTACAAATCAAGGACTGACACCTACGTATGAACCACATTCTGGTCATTATCTTTTAATAAATACAGTTTTTGTCCTTGTAACTATTAGTTGTTTTTTTTCTAATTGTTGGGGCTGACCAAGGCACTTCATCGTATTGGAAAGATTATTACACAAGATATTTTAGTCGTATCACCCCCACACATCCAGAACATAGACGCTCTCTTCCGCTCATCCATACAGTATAATGTGAACCAAAAAACAATCACCCAGTAAACACAAATTTATGGTTTATAGATACTGGTATAAACAAACTATGTCTTCATACTGTATAGACACACACACACACCAAAACACACTGGACCGGACTGATCCAATTTGCAAGTTAAAAGCTCAGCACATTCATGACTATTAACCCATATTGAATTCCCAACCTGAAGCCCTGAGCAGTCTATAATCATATTCATGCTGGCTGGCACTGCGGCGGCTGCAGCGGGCACAGTGGACGGCTTTAGACAGTGCTTATTTCAAACACACACTAAATACACTCTGAGCTCTCACTTCCACGATAATCATCTTAGTTTCTGCCTCAAGCAGACGCCAAGGACTGAAAAAAGAGGGGACGGAGAAATCGTATCTTTTTTAAGCAGATCGCCAAATCCCGGGCCATGTGGGGCCACACAGCAAGACTGCATCAAAAAAGCAGCAGAGATCTAACTGCAGGTCTTTGGATAATCTGACCACCACTGAAGACCACCAAAATGACAAAAAAATGTAGGATTTTTGTGACTCATGGTTCAGAGACACTGTGTACCTTTGAAACTCAATTGAGGAACATAATTAAACCCTTAGGACCACTGTTGTATCTTAACTGAGTTTCAAGGTAACCTGTATTCCCCTTTACCCTTAATGTAACCACCTAAATAAAATAAAAAATTATTTCTTACCAGTTTTTGTAAAAGTGAATAGAAAAGTAGGTGATATAATTTCATCTAAAAATAATTACATTTCCTTATTAAATTGCAGGGTCAAGAAAAGCATCATGAGTCACTGCACAGGATGCAGACACATCACAAGCAGCCACAATAAGTGTCTATATGCATTATCTATGATGAGGTCCAAAAGTCTGAGCTGCTCACTAATAAGAGCTAAAATAAAAAATATAAAAAAAGAATATACACTGATCAGCCATAACATTCTACACTCACTGTCCATTTTATCAGCTCCACTTACCATATAGAAGCACTTTGTAGTTTTACATTTACTGACTGTAGTCCATCTGTTTCTCTGCATGCTTTGTTAGCCCCATTTTATGCTGTTCTTCAATGGTCAGGACCCCCACAGGACCACCACAGAGCAGGTATTATTTAGGTGGTGGATCATTCTCAGCACTGCAGTGACACTGACATGGTGGTGGTGTGTTAGTGTGTGTTGTGCTGGTATGAATGGATAAGACACAGCAATGATGATGGAGTTTTTAAACACCTCACTGTCACTGCTGGACACCAACCAAAATATATCCAGCCAACAGCGCCCCGTGGGCAGCGTCCTGTGACCGCTGATGAAGGTCTAGAAGATGACCAACTCAAACAGCAGCAATAGATGAGCGATCGTCTCTGACTTGACATCTACAAGGTGGACCAACTAGGTAGGAGTGTCTAATAGAGTGGACAGTGAGTGGACACAGTATTTAAAAACTCCATCAGGGCTGCTGTGTCTGATCCAGTCATACCAGCACAACACACACTAACACACCACCACCATGTCAGTGTCACTGCAGTGCTGAGAATGATCCACCACCCAAATAATACCTGCACTGTGGTGGTCCTGTGGGGGTCCTGACCATTGAAGAACAGGGTGAAAGCAGGCTAAAAAAGTATGTAGAGAAATAGATGGACTACAGTCAGTAATTGTAGAACTACAAAGTGCTTCTATATGGTAAGTGGAGCTGATAAAATGGACAGTGAGTGTAGAAACAGGAGGAGGTGGTTTTAATGTTATGGCTGATCAGTGTATATCTGGATGGGTAGAAGTTGAAAGCATTTCCTTTTTATAACTAATTTAATACATTTGTTAGCAACTGCTGGGCCAAATAGTGTAATAATACAACTATAGCTTTACAACCACTGCATGAAGATCTGTGATAACCTGGAAGTTCTAAAATAAGTTGTTGAAGAAAGTGGCTACTTCCTTGTAAATCCTAAGCGTGTTTAGAGTTTAGTTCATGTTCAGAGTTAAACCTAATGTCAGGAACTTGCTGCTGCCAAGTACTGCAGCTCAGTATGTAGTGAATATATATAGCAGGATGGATTATATATACAGTGTATCACAAAAGTGAGTACACCCCTCACATTTCTGCAGATATTTAAGTATATCTTTTCATGGGACAACACTGACAAAATGACACTTTGACACAATGAAAAGTAGTCTGTGTGCAGCTTATATAACAGTGTAAATTTATTCTTCCCTCAAAATAACTCAATATACAGCCATTAATGTCTAAACCACCGGCAACAAAAGTGAGTACACCCCTTAATGAAAGTTCCTGAAGTGTCAATATTTTGTGTGGCCACCATTATTTCCCAGAACTGCCTTAACTCTCCTGGGCATGGAGTTTACCAGAGCTTCACAGGTTGCCACTGGAATGCTTTTCCACTCCTCCATGACGACATCACGGAGCTGGCGGATATTCGAGACTTTGCACTCCTCCACCTTCCGCTTGAGGATGCCCCAAAGATGTTCGATTGGGTTTAGGTCTGGAGACATGCTTGGCCAGTCCATCACCTTTACCCTCAGCCTCTTCAATAAAGCAGTGGTCGTCTTAGAGGTGTGTTTGGGGTCATTATCATGCTGGAACACTGCCCTGCGACCCAGTTTCCGGAGGGAGGGGATCATGCTCTGCTCAGTATCTCACAGTACATATTGGAGTTCATGTGTCCCTCAATGAAATGTAACTCCCCAACACCTGCTGCACTCATGCAGCCCCAGACCATGGCATTCCCACCACCATGCTTGACTGTAGGCATGACACACTTATCTTTGTACTCCTCACCTGATTGCCGCCACACATGCTTGAGACCATCTGAACCAAACAAATTAATCTTGGTCTCATCAGACCATAGGACATGGTTCCAGTAATCCATGTCCTTTGTTGACATGTCTTCAGCAAACTGTTTGCGGGCTTTCTTGTGTAGAGACTTCAGAAGAGGCTTCCTTCTGGGGTGACAGCCATGCAGACCAATTTTATGTAGTGTGCGGCGTATGGTCTGAGCACTGACAGGCTGACCCCCCACCTTTTCAATCTCTGCAGCAATGCTGACAGCACTCCTGCGCCTATCTTTCAAAGACAGCAGTTGGATGTGACGCTGAGCACGTGCACTCAGCTTCTTTGGACGACCAACGCGAGGTCTGTTCTGAGTGGACCCTGCTCTTTTAAAACGCTGGATGATCTTGGCCACTGTGCTGCAGCTCAGTTTCAGGGTGTTGGCAATCTTCTTGTAGCCTTGGCCATCTTCATGTAGCGCAACAATTCGTCTTTTAAGATCCTCAGAGAGTTCTTTGCCATGAGGTGCCATGTTGGAACTTTCAGTGACCAGTATGAGAGAGTGTGAGAGCTGTACTACTAAATTGAACACACCTGCTCCCTATGCACACCTGAGACCTAGTAACACTAACAAATCACATGACATTTTGGAGGGAAAATGACAAGCAGTGCTCAATTTGGACATTTAGGGGTGTAGTCTCTTAGGGGTGTACTCACTTTTGTTGCCGGTGGTTTAGACATTAATGGCTGTATATTGAGTTATTTTGAGGGAAGAATAAATTTACACTGTTATATAAGCTGCACACAGACTACTTTTCATTGTGTCAAAGTGTCATTTTGTCAGTGTTGTCCCATGAAAAGATATACTTAAATATCTGCAGAAATGTGAGGGGTGTACTCACTTTTGTGATACACTGTAACTATAAAAAGGAGTTTATAGAGCAGAAATGAGTGTTTAGTATTGATGGATTTTTATACACAGAAGAATTTATAGTCTAGTGTTGTGACTAATGGGACTTTAAGGAGTCTGTCTGCTGATTTGTGAAGAACTCACGTCATAGCCACTGTTTCGGATGCCCCTCCTGGCTCGCTCCCTCATCACCAACAGATCCAGCTCGGTCTCTACAGGACTTGGTGTGTTCAGAGACTGTCTGCTCCAGTACGCTGGCTCCCTCTGACTTTCACTGAACACACAACAACACAAACCTTCAGAGTCTATATGAGTCAGTAAGTAATATAATTGGTGTGACTACTTGTGGTAAAGCAATTTTCTATTCAGATAAGGTGAGGTGAGGGAAGGGAGTGAGGGTTTTCTTGGTTTTAGAGATCTTGCTCTGACTTTCTCAGTTCCCCAAAACAGACAAACTTCATAAAGACATTTTATAAAGTAAAAATTGTGAACAGTAAGCACTAATATTATTTCAGCTATAGGCACCACTTACATCTTCACTTAGCTGCACAGAGAAGCATATGGTTGTTAAAGGTTAGGCTAAAATTAAAAAAAATCTTACATTACCCTTTGGAACTGTTTTCTGCTGACATTTACTAATGACAATTTTGACCTTCCCAATAAAACCTAATGAGTCGGCTGCAGAAAACTGTTATTTTCAGTTGTTTGCTGCAGAGGTGTTGTTAACTTCCATGTACTACCATGGGTACCTAAACATTTGCATCCTTAGAATTTTGCTTTTTAATAATGCACAGCTTTGAATAGCTACCACTCCACCCCTTACTCACATGGCTGTATTACTTATTTGATCTATTTTTACATTTTTATCTACAATTATTTTTTAGACTTTCCTTCCTTAATCTCAAACTAGTCATTTATAAGTCCTGATTGTGAATCCGTTGCCGCTTGCACAACCCTTAATCTGATCAAGGAGCGCCAGATCACCACACACCCCCTTTGATACATGTCCAAGGGGCCACTTCTCATCACCTGCCAGTGTTGGGTTCCCACAAAGAGTGGTATTATGTACAACAATAAGGTCACATATTGCAGCAGTATGGAGAAAAAACCCTTCCCAACCTTCCCTCCCTCAAACATGGCCAACTGTGTTTGTATGGACACCTGGCCAGATCAGGAGCTCTGCTGAGATTTGAACTTGCAAGATCCAACACTCAGCAGTGGTGCATTAGCGTATTAGACCACCAAATCCCCCAAGCACCTTTACAATGTATTTTATTCATTTATTTTACATTATACTATACACGTTATACTTTTTCTTACAAAAGAAACTTCATCTGAACTACCAGCACATGAAAATCTGAGATGACTTTAAAGGTTAACGTTACTCTATTTGAATGTTTGTTTTTATTCCACACTTTACTTTTCATGTTTTTGCTCTGTGTTTATCATATTTGTTTTATCTCTAAGAAGTCTTTTTAAACATTTGAAGCAGGATG
Source organism: Trichomycterus rosablanca (assembly GCF_030014385.1). Lineage (NCBI taxonomy): Eukaryota > Metazoa > Chordata > Actinopteri > Siluriformes > Trichomycteridae > Trichomycterus > Trichomycterus rosablanca. Next base: position 35,719,109 of record NC_085995.1, read on the forward strand.
ACTAATATCTCATTCTGTGGTGTCTGTTCCTCCCCCTACCTTCTGTGGTATTTGACGTAAGTGGATGGATTTCTATCCTCGGCCTTTCCCCTAGTGTCCTCCAGGTCCAGGGAGGCATTTTCTCGTCTTAGCCTCTCTCTATGGCTGTGTCGGTGTCCACTGCTGCTCGCTGGCCCATCGCTGTAGCCTTTCCTTTTAGCTTTAAGACGCAGCTTGTTTCTGTAGTGCTCGATATCAGACTTTTGCTTCAAGCCCATGTTTGCCTGCAAACAAACACATGCAGACAGAAATTCAGCACCAGTGTACTGTATTTTTATGTACTTCAATGTGATCATGTACTCAGTGATCAGCAATATAAACAATATTTAGTCATTTCCAATACTGGGGATCCCTTTGCTGGCAATTACTCATTTAATTCACTTTCTAAGCCGCTTATCCTAATCAGGGTCATGGGGTGTGCTGGAGCCTATCCCAGCTCTCAAAGAGCGCAAAGCACACAGAAACACCCAGGACAGGGCGCCAGTCTATCACAGGGCAGACATGCACACACACATCTAACGCCATTTTTTAGTATTTCCAGTTAACCTGACTGCATGTCTTTGGACTGTGGGTAGAAACCGGAGCATCCGGAGGAAATCCACATGGACACAGAGAAAACATGCAAACTCCACACAGAAAGGACCGATACCACTTCACTTGGGAATCACCACCTCCTATTTTGCCAGTTGTTTAAGCAAATCTATAAGGTTTTTATTTTATTTTATTATGAAATAAATAACTTGCTCTCAACTTTGTGGCAACAATTTGGGGAAGACCCTTTCCTGTTTCAGTGAGTCTCTTCAGTGAACAAAGTGAGGTCCATAAAGACATACACTATATTGCCAAAAGTATTCGCTCGTCTGCCTTCACACATATATGAGCTTGAGTGACATCCCATTCTTAATCCATAGGGTTTAATATGATGTTTGCCCACCCTTTGCAGCTATAACAGCTTCAACTTCAACGTCTTTCCACAAGGTTTAGGAGTGTGTTTATGGGAATTTTTGACCATTCTTCCAGAAGTGCATTTGTGAGGTCAGACTCTGATGTTGGACGAGAAGGCCTGGCTCAGTCTCCGCTCTAATTCATCCCAAAGATGTTCTATCAGGTTGAGGTCAGGACTCAAGTTCTTCCACACCAAACTCGCTCATCCATGTCTTTATGGAGCTTGCTTTGTGCACTTGTGCGCAGTCATGTTGGAACAGAAAGGGGCCATCCCCAAACTGTTCCCACAAAGTTGGGAGCATGAAATTGTCCAAAATCTCTTGGTATGCTGAAGCATTAAGAGTTCCTTTCACTGGAACTAAGGGGCCGAGCCCAACTCCTGAAAAACAACCCCACACCATAATCCCCCCTCCACCAAACTTTACACTCGGCACAATGCAGTCAGACAAGTACCGTTCTCCTGGCAACCGCCAAACCCAGACTCGTCCGTCGGATTGCCAGACGGAGAAGCGTGATTCATCACTCCAGAGAACACGTCTCTACTGCTCTAGAGTCCAGTGGTGGCGTCCTTTACACCACTGCATCCGACGCTTTGCATTGTGCTTGGTGATGTGAGGCTTGGATGCAGCTGCTCTGCCATAGAAACCGATTCCATGAAGCTCTCTACATACTGTTCTTCAGCTAATCTGAAGGCCACATGAAGTTTGGAGGTCTGTAGCGATTGACTCTGCAGAAAGTTGGCGACCTCTGCGCACTATGCACCTCAGCATCCGCTGACCCCGCTCTGTCATTTTACGTGGCCTACCACTTCGTGGCCGAGTTGCTGTCATTCCCAATTGCTTCCACTTTTTATAATACCACTGACAGTCGACTGTGGAATATTTAGTAACGAGGAAATTTCACGACTGGATTTGTTAGACCGGTGGCATCTTATCACGGTACCACGCTTGAATTCACTGAGCTCCTGAGAGCGACCCATTCTTTCACTAATGTTTGTAGAAGCAGTCTGCATGCCTAGGTGCTTGGTTTTATACACCTGTGGCCATGGAAGTGATTGGAACACCTGAATTCAATTATTTGGATGGGTGTGTGAATACTTTTGGTAATATAGTGTACAGTGTATCACAAAAGTGAGTACACCCCTCACATTTCTGCAGATATTTAAGTATATCTTTTCATGGGACAACACTGACAAAATGATACTTTGACACAATGAAAAGTAGTCTGTGTGCAGCTTATATAACAGTGTAAATTTATTCTTTCCTCAAAATAACTCAATATACAGCCATTAATGTCTAAACCACCGGCAACAAAAGTGAGTACACCCCTTAGTGAAAGTTCCTGAAGTGTCAATATTTTGTGTGGCCACCATTATTTCCCAGAACTGCCTTAACTCTCCTGGGCATGGAGTTTACCAGAGCTTCACAGGTTGCCACTGGAATGCTTTTCCACTCCTCCATGACGACATCACGGAGCTGGCGGATATTCGAGACTTTGCGCTCCTCCACCTTCCGCTTGAGGATGCCCCAAAGATGTTCTATTGGGTTTAGGTCTGGAGACATGCTTGGCCAGTCCATCACCTTTACCCTCAGCCTCTTCAATAAAGCAGTGGTTGTCTTAGAGGTGTGTTTGGGGTCATTATCATGCTGGAACACTGCCCTGCGACCCAGTTTCCGGAGGGAGGGGATCATGCTCTGCTTCAGTATTTCACAGTACATATTGTTCATGTGTCCCTCAATGAAATGTAACTCCCCAACACCTGCTGCACTCATGCAGCCCCAGACCATGGCATTCCCACCACCATGCTTGACTGTAGGCATGACACACTTATCTTTGTACTCCTCACCTGATTGCCGCCACACATGCTTGAGACCATCTGAACCAAACAAATGAATCTTGGTCTCATCAGACCATAGGACATGGTTCCAGTAATCCATGTCCTTTGTTGACATGTCTTCAGCAAACTGTTTGCGGGCTTTCTTGTGTAGAGACTTCAGAAGAGGCTTCCTTCTGGGGTGACAGCCATGCAGACCAATTTTATGTAGTGTGCGGCGTATGGTCTGAGCACTGACAGGCTGACCCCCCACCTTTTCAATCTCTGCAGCAATGCTGACAGCACTCCTGCGCCTATCTTTCAAAGACAACAGTTGGATGTGACGCTGAGCACGTGCACTCAGCTTCTTTGGACGACCAACGCGAGTCTGTTCTGAGTGGACCCTGCTCTTTTAAAACGCTGGATGATTTTGGCCACTGTGCTGCAGCTCAGTTTCAGGGTGTTGGCAATCTTCTTGTAGCCTTGGCCATCTTCATGTAGCACAACAATTCGTCTTTTAAGATCCTCAGAGAGTTCTTTGCCATGAGGTGCCATGTTGGAACTTTCAGTGACCAGTATGAGAGAGTGTGAGAGCTGTACTACTAAATTGAACACACCTGCTCCCTATGCACACCTGAGACCTAGTAAGACTAACAAATCACATGACATTTTGGAGGGAAAATGACAAGCAGTGCTCAATTTGGACATTTAGGGGTGTAGTCTCTTAGGGGTGTACTCACTTTTGTTGCCGGTGGTTTAGACATTAATGGCTGTATATTGAGTTATTTTGAGGGAAGAATAAATTTACACTGTTATATAAGCTGCACACAGACTACTTTTCATTGTGTCAAAGTGTCATTTTGTCAGTGTTGTCCCATGAAAAGATATACTTAAATATCTGCAGAAATGTGAGGGGTGTACTCACTTTTGTGATACACTGTATATATATATAGATATCCTTTATTTGTCATTTATACATTTACAGTGTACAGTACAATGAAATTCTTTCTTTGCATATCCCAGCTTGTTTGAAAGCTGGGGTCAGAGCGCATGGTCAGGACCCAACAGTGGCTGCATAGCAGAGCCTGGATTTGAACCGCCAATCTTCCGGTTGATAGCCCAAAGCACTACCCACTAGGCAACCACTGTCCCTAATGGTACAGTATGGTATAACAGGACTGACTTGGAGGAACTACACACCGGCACAGAGCCCTGACCTTAACCCTATAAAACACCTTTGGGATGAGGTAGAACTAAGTCTAAACTAAAGCTAGGCCTTCACGTCCAACTTCAGAAGCCTTACCTGCCAAAGCTGAGTTTGACCCACAGGTGGAGCGGTCAGGGTGAAGTTTGTATGTTCTCCCTGGGTCTGTGTGGCCGTGACTGTGTTTGACATTAAACTTGAACTGATGAATCTTGTGAAACCTGTAACTACCTGTTCCTGTCATGAATGTAACCAAAGTGTAAAACATGATATTAAGATCTTAATAAATAAACAAACAAAACTATTCCACCAGTTTCAATACAAGCCTAGAAAATCTGTTCCTGACAGTTTTAGTTTTAACAGTCCACAGAAAATCCTCATAGAATTCTGTTATAGTGATAGAATGTTAAATTTCGACCCCTCCCTAAGTTTACAGCTCATTATTTACAGTGACATTAGGCTTACCTCTCCATTGAGCATTACTGAGTCCTGGCTGTGATTTGATGAGTCAGGGTACGAGTAGTTGAGTGAAGCAGTCATGGGTTTAATGCTGATTAGTCTCAGAGAGCCAGTCAGAGAATCGAAATGCTCTGTGGAAACAAAAACAAACAACATCCTTACAGCTAAAAATGTCTTTTTCTTCTTCTTTCTGCTGCTTTTGTATTTAGGAGTCACAGCGGAAGTAGTGTGCACAGTTTTTACACCAGATGCCCTTCCTGATGCAACCCTCTTATTTAGTTTGGGCTTGGAACCAGCACTGAGGCCACACTGACAAGTGCACCTCCCAGTGGCTAGGCTGTTTTGGCCAAACACCTAACACCTCACCCTTGGACATTAGCAAATCATGCCCATGCAGACACACGACAGGGCCAACAGCACCACTGAGATTTGATTACTGAATCCCCAGATCTCAGCAGTAGTGGGCTAGTGTGCTTTATTGATGCACCACCTGAGCACTTAAAAAAAAATGTAACAACATGCTTTTAACTTTGTGGCAACAGTTTGGGAAAGGCCCTTTACTGTTCCAGCATGAATGTGTTCCTGTGCATGAGGCAGTTGTAGCCTACTGGTTAAGGTACTGGACTAGTAATCAAAAGGTCAATGTTGGGCTTTTGAGCAAGGCCCTTTTCAATTGCTTAGACAATATACTGTCACAAGTTCCTTTGGATGAAAGTGTCTGCTAAGTGCCAAAAATGTAAGCCAGGTCTATTAAAACATGGTTTGAAAAGTTTGGTGTGGAGGCTTTTAGTGGCCTGCACAAAGCCCCTGACCTTAACCCCACTAAACACAAAACATCAGTTTTTGACCTGACAAATGCTCTTTTGACTGTACACACTTATATTATCATATATTTGTTTTCACATTTAGAACATTTCTAATATTGACTGATATTCTAGCAGGTAAATTTGCTAAACATGAATACCAGAGTTTGAGACACCTGCTAGTTGTGCACCCTTAAGGTCATGTCCAGTCAGATCAGATAGGTGAAGGTTCTTGTGTTTTGTTTAACACAGGCAAAAAACCCATCAGCTCAGAACAGAACCTACAACATGTCAGACAACAAACTCGCCCTCTCTTCGCCCCTCTCCCCTCGACTGTGTAGTTCACTAACCCCATTTTGGAAACATCTCCTGGCAGCTGTCTCTGCTGGATCTTATCCAGCTTCTGCTTTGGCAGCAATATTGTATATGGCACAAGTTATTATGACACTTATATTTTTATTTATTTACAACCTGACCTGCATGGGGAAAATGTCAAATAAAACAGTTATTAATAAAGCATCTGTATGAAATTTTATAGCAGCGGTCAGCTCCTTAAAGCAGTGATAATGTGTACTGTTCAGCTTTGAATGTAAATAAGAAAAAGAATAAGTTGTATACAAATATACACATGGACAGTACAATATATTTTCCCTTTAGTACAGGGTCCCATACAGAGAGGGTTGGGTCTTGCTCAACAGCCCAACAGTGGCTACTTGCCAAAGCCAGAATTCAGAATTCAAACCCTTGACTTTCTGATTGGCAGTTCTGAGCTCTAACCCCAGCCCTGACTAAAACTGGTTAATTGGTTCATTATAAAAACAAAATAAGTTCATATAAGAATCTGAGTTCACTTATTACACAGCATATTTTATATATGTAAGCTAAAGTATAATTAAGAAAATGTTCTAAAGGTGCATCAGGTAATAATATGACTGTAGATGTTATAAGGTGAACTAGGGCAGCAGATTGTTGTTGTTTTAGTAATTATAATTATTAGGGATGCCAGAGTCTCATGGACTGCTGATGGTGACGGGAATCTGCTGGGACTGCACTCACAATGTCAAGAACCCACAATCAGACTGATCTACCTGAAGGATGTTGTTATATTTTATTTTGTTTTTATACAATGATCAACCATAACATTAAAACCACCTTCTTGTTTCTACGCTCACTGTCCATTTTATCAGCTCCTTACCATATAGAAGCACTTTGTAGTTCTACAATAACTGACTGTAGTCCATCTATTTCTCTACATACTTTTTTAACCTGCTTTCACCCTGTTCTTCAATGGTCAGGACCCCCACAGGACCACTACAGAGCAGGTATTATTTAGGTGGTGGATGATTCTCAGCACTGCAGTGACACTGTACCGTGTCCACTCACTGTCCACTCTATTAGACACTCCTACCTAGTTGCTCCACCTTGTAGATGTAAAGTCAGAGACGATCGCTCATCTGTTGCTGCTGTTTGAGTTGGTCATCTTCTAGACCTTCATCAGTGGTCACAGGACGCTGCCCACGGGGCGCTGTTGGCTGGATATTTTTGGTTGGTGGACCATTCTCAATCCAGCAGTGACAGTGAGGTTTGGGGTGTTTAAAAACCCCATCAGCACTGCTGTGTCTGATCCACTCATACCAGCACAACACACACTAACACACCACCACCATGTCATTGTCACTGCAGTGCTGAGAATGATCCATCACCCAAATAATACCTGCTCTGTAGTGGTCCTGAGAGAGTCCTGACCATTGAAGAACAGCATGAAGGGGGGCTAACAAAGCATGCAGAGAAACAGATGGACTACAGTCAGTAATTGTAGAACTACAAAGTGCTTCTATATGGTAAGTGGAGCTGATAAAATGGACAGTGAGTGTAGAAACAAAGAGGTGGTTTTAATGTTATGGCTGATCAGTGTATAGTACTTTTAGATGTGTTTCATGGTAATTAAATGTTAGACTTGGGTTTGTTGCGTGTAAACATGCATAGGACAATACCTGGATATAAATTCCAAAACACATTATATGTATGTGATCCGTAAATAAGAGGCTGATAAGGGCAACTGATCTACTGATGCTTCTCTGTTTTATACACAATTTTTCTGAACAGTCCACTCAGCTTCTTTCTCATTATCATTTCCCCGTCCCCATGCTCTGTGTTTATGTATGTGTCTCTCACCAGTCCTGGTGTGTGTCTCCTCCTTGGCCGATTTCTGTCCCGTGTTCCTGTGTACCGAGGAGCTCCTGCACGTGTTCAGCTTCGCAGAGCCATTGCTTGAGACGGAGCCTTCGTCACTTGGCAATTTGCTGTGGGTAGCCATGGAAACAGAGGCGGGCAGAGTGTGGTAGAATTCGGATTTACTGACAGGTCACCCCACCCTTCGGCCCTGCTGGCAACCTGGGTAAACCCGCCCTGCGTCACAAAGACGCCTACACCAGGCACTTTAAAAGCAACAGCAACAGCGGGACGCCGCGTAGGCGATGCTCTTCCTATCTGGGTATTTTTATCTGGGTGTCTTAAAGCAGTGAATGATTTGACCCTGTCCAAATGCTGTTTTGTTGCACAACGAATAACAGCAAGAATAACTAAATTCCCAGTTCATGCATTAAAATAGCTGTCTTAATGAAACTTAATGCCTTCTAAAAAGAAAACTATGTTTGCACACATTAATATAATTCAGTAGAAAACAGGTTATTTAAACTTTACCTATGAAGCTAAATAGGTTTGGGGAATATAACAGAAGCACTGTGGAGTAAATCTGCTAATCACTCAGGCATACATGCCAACAATCTGCCATCCACAGTGCACACGTCCTGCTGGACACCATGAATATCAGCACTTGTTCTGGCACATCTTATAACACACTTTCACTCATGCATATTTGCATTTATAATAACCACACACTGTATAATGCAGTCAGAAGAAGGCTGGAGTGAACACACACACTGACATTAACATCATCCAGGAGCGGATTCGTATGTGACACAGGAACCAGAAGCAACTGTACCTGGTTAAAGCTTCATCTCTCATTCTGTTCATGTCCTGTTCTCATGTATATTTTACATACAATAGATCCCTTCCAGCTGTTCCCTTTTCTCCCGGCTCTTAAATGCTTTTAAATACTTAACACAGGATAAGCAACATCAGACAGGACATGCTGTTGGGCATACATTTACATTTTCAGCATTTATCAAATGCTTTTATCCAAAGTGACTTACAATTGAGATCGTACACATTGCAAGCAAGTAAGGGTTAAGGGACCTTGCTCAAGGACCCAACAGTGGCAACCTGGCAGCTGTGGGGTTTGAACCAGTAACCTTCAGTTACTAGTCCTGTACTTTAACTGCTGAGGTACCACTGCTGGAGCTATCACTGCTTGCCTAATCAGAAAATTGCCGGTTGCCAGTTCAAGCCCAGCTGCTACCAAGTTCCCCTTAACTCTCAATTGCTTAAATTGTATTCAGTGATAACTGTATGTCGCACTAAAATGCTGCAAATGTAAATGTTGGTGCTAATCAAAAACACAGACACAGGCCACACATTCAAGTGTAATGAATGAGAAGTGATTATGAGACTGCTAGGGAAGGGAGGGAAACTCCAAGTATGTTGGGCTGGAGTTCAGGGTGGAACAAAAATAAAAAGAGCTATGAAGAAATGCTGGGGAGTTGGTATGAGGATTCGTCAAGGAGAAGTGAAATAAAAGCTGGGTAAATATACAGGCAGTCAATCAGGAGTGTCCCTTTTCCCAAATTTAAGTATGTTCATAATTAGTAGAGTACTGAACTATTGATATGGACAAACACACACTTGGGCTGTGTTCACATGGACACGTTTGATAGCAGTCAGAAAATGCATTATGTGAATTGCTTATACACCGATAAGGCATAACATTATGACCACCTCCTTGATTCTACACTCACTGTCCATTTATAGAAGCACTTTGTAGTTCTACAATTACTGACTGTAGTCCATCTATTTCTCCACATACTTTTTTTGGCCTGCTTTCACCCTGTTCTTCAATGGTCAGGACTCTCACAGGACCACTACAGAGCAGGTATTATTTGGGTAGTGGATCATTCTCAGCACTGCAGTGACACTGACATGGTGGTGGTGTGTTAGTGTGTGTTGTGCTGGTATGAGTAGAGCAGACACAGCAGCGCTGCTGAAGTTTTTAAATACCGTGTCCACTCACTGTCCACTCTATTAGACACTCCTACCTAGTTGCTCCACCTTGTAGATGTAAAGTCAGAGACGATCGCTCATCTGTTGCTGCTGTTTGAGTCGGTCATCTTCTAGACCTTCATCAGTGGTCACAGGACGCTGCTCACGGGGCGCTGTTGGCTGGATATTTTTGGTTGGTGGACTATTCTCAGTCCAGCAGTGACAGTGAGGTGTTTAAAAGCTCCATCAGCGCTGCTGTGTCTGATCCACTCATACCAGCACAACACACACTAACACACCACCACCATGTCAGTGTCACTGCAGTGCTGAGAATGATCCACCACCTAAATAATACCTGCTCTGTAGTGGTCCTGGGAGAGTCCTGACCATTGAAGAACAGCATGAAGGGGGGCTAACAAAGCATGCAGAGAAACAGATGGACCACAGTCAGTAATTGTAGATCTACAAAGTGCTTCTATATGGTAAGTGGAGCTGATAACATGGACAGTGAGTGTAGAAACAAGGGGGTGGTTACAATGTTATGGCTGATCAGTGTATAAGGTAGACATAAAATATCACTTCTTTGTGAAATACAGTGTCAAATAAAACACTCCACCTCCCCAGAGTTCTAATCCTCATGTGCTTGTGTTTAGTTTGGTTCTTATCTCCATCTCTGGATGTTCCTCTTTGGTTTACTGTGCAAAATGTAATCATATACAACCAATCCACCATGACTAATCCCACTGTACCTTATTAGTACATATTTGTACTTGTCTCCCTTATTTGTGTTATTTCTGTTTACTTTTTAAATAAAACCATTACATGCTTTTGTAACCTTTTATTCTTTGATTAGGAGAGTAAATTGTGTGAAATTCTCTGAAGGGAATGATAATGCATGAATTTATACACATTTCTAACTGCTAGTACATAAGAAAAACATTTCAGAATTAGCAGCAGTTAAGCTGAGTGATAGGAGAAAAACACCTGTAAGAAACACCGGAACTAGGGCTGGGCGGTATATCGCAAATATCAATATATTCAATATTACTTTTTACACAATGTTGAAAATGACAATATTCGATATATCGAGTATGCGTAGAATACACAGATTACCATTTGAAAACGTTTAAAACGGAGCACAAATGCGCTGCACGGAACGCTTTCCTTCGCGTATGAGCACGTGCACGCACACAAGTGGAAACTGAATCACTGAGTCAACGAGTCAGAAACGACTCTTTTCAAATGAATTATTCATTGGAATCGAATCAGGGAGCTGTGCTCTAATCTATGGTAAAGATTCATTTGTTTTGCTCACTCTGTTTCAATTCATTTGTTAAAGAGATTCAGATGTATAAACCAATCAGAGCTTCCAAATTAAGATTTTGGGTGGAATTTCAATCTCTCTCTTCATTGGTTGTTGTATAAGTGACAGCTTAGTGAACAAATTGCCAGTTTCAGCTTTTTACCGGAAGGCAGAGAGAATAAATTACCTAAGACGGTTTTCATTAGTTAGGTGGACAAACACAGTTGGATATAGGTTTATATATTCTGGAAATATTCTGGAAACGTACAACATGGCCTGCATTTTATCCCTAATGGAACAACACACAGATATAGATTTAGTCTCAGTTTGAAGAAGGGAAGCTCAGGTAAGCAGCAGTTATGATTTTATGCTGATGTGAGGTTGATCTGGGTCGCGGTGCTGTTGTTTAACGTGCCCTTTAATTTTGCAATGATAGCAAAGCATTATCAAATATTAGTATATTATTAGTATACAGTTTCAGGATTTTTTTTCATGTTCATTTATTTATGTAAAACAGAAAGCATAAATGTGATTGTGAGATTCTGCTGGTTTGTTTGATATAAATATTGTCAATATTAATACAAATACAGCTTTGTAATAATACAAATTATAAACAGAACTACAGTATTTTGGTTTTTTTTAAGATAACTTATAGACAATATAAGCTAAAATATGGGCAGTGGCCTGCCATTGTACTTCAAGTTTACATTATATTGTATCATATCAGATATCGGCACTTCTCAAAAGCATATCGAGATATACGTTTTTTAGTCATATCACACAACCCTAACCTGAACTCAGTGATGAGAATGAAAATCCACATAGTTACGGCCATATAATGTACATTATGGGTGCTTTACTGATATACAATCAAAACTCATTGCATCAGCCAATTTAATCTGCTTTACCTAGTACGTTTTACTCCATTAACACACTTTCTGTCAAAGGATTGTATGTGAACGCACCAATAATCAAGCACTAGAATACTTGAGCACTTCCAAAGTTTTGTCTCAACATGTAATTTAATTAACCCTTCAGCTGCTGGAGCACCTCGATATACACAGACAAGTATGGTACCAGACAGGTGGGGCAGTGTCTGAAATACAGCCTAAAGCAGTAAACAAGCTTCCAGTCCGGCCTTGCACTTTTTTATTCTACCCATGTACTGCAAAGTCATAAATATGCCATGATGGCCGGGCGAGTAGAACCAGAGGAGGATGTGTGGACCGGGGTGTTTGATGATTTTCACAGCCTTTCTGGTTTTGCTGCAGACACAGCACATACACACCCACACAGTTATGTGCATGTTTATACAGAGGGTGAAGAAAAAATTCTGCATTAAAATGTTTTTTTTTTTTTTACTTTACTTCTTTACTTTTTGTAAACTAAACACAAGCTGGTTCAGAGTCCCAGAAGGGAAAAGTGCAGTAAACTGTGATGCATTAAGAAGAAAACTCTAGTTGAAGAAATAAGTGCTTTGAAACTTGCTCACGTCTTTAAATGCCTGTAATGTCTGTTATTTGTGTAACGTTTAACTCACTCACTCACATTCTTAACCGCTTATCCAATTTGAGTCGCGGGGGGCTTCTGGAGCCTATCCCAGCTTTTCAATGGGCGCAAGGCACACAGTAACACCCTGGACTGGGTGCCAGTCCATCGCAGGGTAGACACACATACACACCCATTCACCTATAGGGCAATTCAGTGTCTCCAATTAACCTGACTGCATGTTTTGGACTGTGGGAGGAAACCGGAGCTCCCGGAGGAAACCCACGCAGACACGGGGAGAACATGCAAACTCCGCACAGAAAGGACCCGGACCGCCCCGTCTGGGGATCAAACCCAGGACCTTCTTGCTGTGACGTGACAGTGCTACCCACCGAGCCAACGTGCCGCCCATGTTTAACTTGAAACTAAATATATCAGTGACTTTGCTCTCAAAGTCGTGCCAGAGAAGCCTTGTTCTTTTTTAATCCCAAACACTATTTTTAAATTCACCCCCCATGAGATGCAATAAAACCAAATGTTTTGTTTAGCTTGCAGATGACACAATGTTCTAATATACAGTCAGTTCCAGAATGAAACAAGTAGCTTATTTTGCAACAAAATAATTTGTGGGTAATTAGCCTGATATCTCTGTAGAACAGGAGAGCAATCCAACCTTAACTGTTCCAAGAAAGCATACGCCACAACTGTTTTCAAACCTGCATTAAGTACTTTGTACATTTTCCTATTGTGAACATAACAGTCTTCTCCTATAATGCTTAGAAAGACAGGACTGGAGAAACACAGAGGAGGACAAACAGTTTTATCATGTGGGGTTGTGTTTGGTAATAGCCACACCAATGCTTAATTTTCAGCTCATCAAATCATGTGGGTGGATTCTGTCAAACAGTACATGACTAAAGTTGTGTGGACACCCCGTGCCGTCACCGAGTTCAGATGTTTCAGTGTAGCATGAATGGTCACAAAGGTATATTCATTAAAACATGGTCTGACCCTACTAAACACCCTTGGAATAAACTGATGCGTTGATTGCTTTCTTGTCCAACATCAGGGCCTGCCCTTCTAAATAGTCCAGCAATAGAACCAGCACAAATTCACACAGACACACTCCAAATTGTTGCCTTTGCAGATGACCGAAGCTGTACAAATACTGTCTAGCTAAATCCATATTTCATAAGCATTGCCAGATTTATACAATATATACATTTTTAAATCAAGCTTATGAATCAAGACATTTTCTAAAATATTTCCCCCATTTTAACCAGGGTGCCAATAATTCTGGTGCTGAGCTGACTGTACCTCTCTTAGAAACACAGAAATGCTAAAGAAAGCTACAGCCAAAAGCATCCACTACAAAATGCAGCACTTCTGTGACAGTAGCAGATCGAAAGACACTGACCTGCGGTGCATCTCAGTAGACTGTGGTCTTTTGGAGGCTGTACCATCCTGTAGGACTCCTATATCCTGCGTTAGTGGAGCATCCCGTACAGGAAGCGACAGCATGAGAGTCTCTTTAGTGACGGCCAGTGTATCTTCACCCTGCTGACCCATGTGCTGCTTAGCGTAGTCAAAACCCTGCACGGGCTGGAGAAGTAGAAATCCGAATAGGAACAATATAGAGGAAAAATGAATGAAGTTAAACAGTAAAGAAAGAAATCAACAGATACTAAATTCTATTTAAAAATTAGAAATGTGGCAAAAAAAAAGCTGCTTTGAGACAATGTCAAGTGTAAAAAGTACTATACAAATAAATTTGACTTGACTTGATATACACCCCTCAGCCATAACATTAAAACCACCTCCTAGTTTCTACACTCACTGTCCATTTTATCAGCTCCACTTACCATATAGAAGCACTTTGTAGTTCTACAATTACTGACTGTAGTCCATCTGTTTCTCTACATACCTTTTTAGGCTGCTTTCACCCTGTTCTGGTCAGATCCTAATGCTCTGGTCCTAATGCTCTGGTCCTAATGGTCAGGACCCCCACAAGACCACCACAGAGCAGGTATTATTTAGGTGTTGGATCATTCTCAGCCCTGCAGTTTTTAAATACCGTGTCCACTCACTGTCCACTCTATTAGACACTCCTACCTAGTTAGTCCACCTTGTAGATGTCAAGTCAGAGACGATCACCCATCTATTGCTGCTGTTTGAGTTGGTCATCTTCTAGACCTTCATCAGTGGTCACAGGACGCTGCCCATGGGGGCGCTGTTGGCTGGATATTTTTGCTTGGTGGACTATTCTCAGTCCAGCAGTGACAGTGAGGTATTTAAAAACTCCAGCAGCGCTGCTGTGTCTTATCCACTCATACCAGCACAACACACACTAACACACCACCTAAATAATACCTGCTCTGTGGTGGTCCTGTGGGGGTCCTGACCATTGAAGAAAAGCATGAAAGGGGGCTAACAAAGCATGCAGAGCAACAGATGGACTACAGTCAGTAATTGTAGAACTACAATGTGATAAGAAAAGCACTAGGAAAAACAGAAAGAACAAAAAAATCAAACATAAACAAAAATAATGAAGAAAAAGAGTAAAAATGAGGGGAAGAGAAGAAAGTCTAGTGAATTAGTTACAGTGGGGGTTTGTGGGTGATATAATAAAGCTCTATAGAGAAATGGCATTTCATTTTAATCAGCGCTGCTCTGTTGGCTGCAGTGATTTATTAATGCACTTTGACTATTCTCAGATTCTCAGTATTTCACACAGCCTGTATATGACGCTCAGCCTGGCTGAGGGATATTTAATGCTCAGGAAGCTCGTGCATCCTCTCTTTACGATGAATTATTGATCAAGCTTCAGCTAAAAGTGCTTGCGTTTTGAAAACGACGCTCGTTCGTGTTGTGGTGCCGCATGGAGACCAAACTAGAAAAATATAAACACGAGGGATTTTTTAATAATTCAGAACTTTTGCACTTTAGTCTGCAGTCACACAGATTTACTGCAGAAATCGATAGTCTCCACACCTCTGGACGGCGAAGGAAGAGACAGCTCTAAATTTAGATAAGGTTGAGCAGATCCACAGAGACAGCCTCCTCCATTATGCCACACTAACACACGGGTATCTGCTGGAAACTGACCTTGAGCTGTAGATATTTTCTGACCTGATAATGTATATCACATGATGAGAAGCTTACATGGAGAAAACGTTTGCATCGGGCTCTTTAATTTAAATCCTTATCAGTCTGGTACAATATCACTGGGGCAGTAAGTGATGTTACCATTAAGAGATTTTCTTTAGCACAGTAAGCCAATGTTAATGACTAGTTTGTATTTGGTATAGGGGTAGGAGTGCTGGGATATCGAAACACTTACTTCCTACCTTAACAGGTCATTTGTACATGCTAAAAAATGCACTACCAAATCTTCAGACATTAGAGTTCACAAATTTCCACTCCCAACCCCAGTGTTTTTTAACGTTTATTAATTTATTGTCTGTTGTACTACTGCTTTATCCTGGTCAGGGTTACGGTGAAAGATATTCACTTGGCAAAGGGTAGGAAACATCCTGGACAGGTTGCCAGTCCATCACAGGGCAAACAGACATTCACACACACAGTCACAACTAGCGCAATTTAGTGGCTCCAATTAACCTGACTGCAAACTCACATGGACACGAGGAGAACATGCAAACTCCACACAGAATGGACACAGATCGCTCCTCCTGGGAATCAAACCCAGTACCTTCTTGCTGTAAGACCACAGTGCTGCACACTGAGCCACCCCTGTTAGAATGATAGAATTCTATTTTATTCAAAAGTGTGTGAATCATGATGCCTGAGCTGGTCTTGTGTTGCTTAATTCTATACTATGATTGTAGATTGTTAGAATTGTAGATTAGTTAGAACTACACTTAATATACAAAACGATTTATTAGAGCATAACTAAGCAGCATCCACTGTTAATTATGGCCCTGGGCTTTTAATTTAGAAATAACCAGTACTAGAGCCTGGTTTACTTCTGATTTCTCCAGCAGGACACATGCTTGTACTAATCAATCCCTGTGAAGAGGAAAAGCTAAATCACAACCATGCAACAAAACCCAGTGCACACTACAGACAGCAGTACCTGATGATGGTAGCTGCCGTCCCTCCGATACGAGGTCTGGACAAAAGAAGAAATGCATTTTAGTCAAAACATGGATTGTGTATTTTACACAATTTTCAACATAGTAAATAATAAGATTCTTCCTGCTTTTAATCCTGTCTCTGGTTCCATTTTTCATTTGGTTTCATCTACTACCAACTGAGATGCAGACAGACTATGGTACAATTAATAAAGATACACTATGGACAAAATTATTTGGACACCCCATTTAAAAAATGAATGATATTAAAACAGAGTGATTTCTATGCAATCTTTTTAGCAATACCAACAGCCACTCTTCTGAAAGGCTTCTTAAAAATTAGAACAAAAGTATGTCTGTGGGAATTCGTGACCCTTCAGTCAAAAGAGAATGTGTATGGCTGAGCACTTTCAAAGGGACTGAGGATAGGGCTTTGCGCAGGAGACTGGGGTTTCTTTAAACCAAGTTTTTCTTCAGGTCTGTACAGAGTTTGCTTTGTGCACAGGGGCACAGTCATGCTGCAGTCATTACACATGTTAGCAATTGTTGTGGCTGAAAAACATGAATTCAGTAATTAGAAGGGGTGTCCCAATACTTTTGTTTATATAGTGTCAATATAATAATTGACATTTTCAACATTTAGCTGACGCTTTCATCCAAAGCGACTTATAGTTGTGACAGTATACAATCTAAGCAATTGAGGGTTAAGGGCCTTGCTCAAGAGCCCAACGGTTGCAACCTGGCAGAGGTGAGGCTTGAACCGGCAACCTTCTGATTACTAGTCCAGTTCCTTAACCACAAGGCTACAACTGCCCTAATAATAATAAAAATAATAATAATAAAATGCTTCTCTTTAAGTTGTTTATGTTTATCTTATTGGGGTGCATTACTGCCATGTTCACTCTGCTACATGACCTGTTTTAATCAACTAGACTCTCTGATACAAAACTCAGTGATGTGTTTCATATTTTGGACGCTTGGCGGTTAACAGTTAACCTTCAACTAATGATGCTCATTTAGTGGTTTAGAAAACTGGAGAAATTTGCAATCTTCTGGAGTGTAGCGTGTGTGTCGGTGCAGTGTTTGTACCTTGCTGCGCGGGTGGAATCCGCGGAATGTGCTGCTCTTGAAGATGCTGCGATTCCTCCTGCAGATGATCGCGACCGCCATAACAATCACAACGATCACCAACGACACCGGAGTCAGAACAGCCAGGATCCAAAGGTTACTGGGTACACTCTTCACCATGGCTACTCATGAGACCACACACACACACACACACACACACACACATTCAGACAGTGTGATGTCAAATCAACAAGGTTATTAATAAGTCTCAACATGTTCATTTTCTTCTTCTCTCTCACACATACAAACATGCAGAGTTTGTCCAGGCTCTCTGTGTTTGGATTCGTCTCTGCTTAGCTCATAATGAGCTGAAACTGAAACAGTTTGTGCTGTATCTCTTTAGCTAAGAGATTAGAACCTCCTCGGAGAAGCATGGAGTTTGTTTGTATGTGTTTAGTTTGACAAGGCTGGGGATTTGTTGTACTCAGGGAGAAATTCTGCTTACTGATGTACTGACAATTATATTTTATTTTCATGCATTAGAGCACAGGAGAAGATGCTTGCTGTGTAAAGTCTGCTTCTCTGATTTTAAAAGTAAACTACATGGTTAAGGTAGCTAACAAGTAATGGAAGCATAAAGCCACCAGTTTAGCAATGTAAAATGCATGTTAATCATCAAGTCAAGTCAAATTTATTTATATAGTGCATTTTACAATAGATGTTGTCTCAAAGCAACTTTACAGTATTCAGGACCAACAGACCAAAAACCACTATTGAGCAAGCCAAGTCAACAGTGGCAAGGAAAACTCCCTTAAAATTACTGGAAGAAACCTTGGGTGGCCTGGAGGATACTTTAAATAAATAGGATTTACACAAATCATACATGCACAGAATTAAAATGAACTAAAAGTTATAACTAGCAAAAAATAATTGGAGTTATTATTCAGTCTGTAGTCTGTAGTGAGTTCTTGACATTTTTGGTGCAAACACGGCAGGTTTCCGGTACATCTGGCAAGAGCAGCATTGTTGGCACGGCAGTCTCAACTTCATTCCATGGGTGGGTAAACAGGTTTCCATCAGAACCACCATGGGGTAATCATCACACACTCTCCACAAACCACGTTGTGTTTAGACATGCACATATGGTTTCTGAAACTGTTTCCTGCACTGCTACAAGGGACACTGTATGTCAAAAAAGGACAACCGACCATGAGCTTGTTGGGCATGCCATTCCAAAGCCAAGAGAATTATTATGAATTGCCCCACTCCCACTGCATATATGACTTCCTCCACTATTCTGGAAGGGACCCACAACATTATGGAGGGTGAATGAGGGAACTTGTGGCATTCAGTCAAAATGTTATAGAAAGGCAATAATATAGCGCATAGCACATTTTGTGTTTGTGTTAAATTTGTGAATTAAGTTTGTTAAGTGTGTTTGGTGATCTATCTGTTCTGCTTACTTGTTCACCAAGTGGAAGGGATCTATCATATATCAGATCAGTCCTTGTTTCTACGTCCTTGTAATTCACACAAGCGCAATTTCTAAATAAAAGAGCTTCCTCCTACAGTAAGAGAGCATTTTGTTTATTTACATCTCACAGACAAGACATCATTATTATTATTTTATTATTATTATTATTATTGTTGATATTATTATTATTATTATATTATTATTGTTGTTGGTATTATTATTATTATTATTATTGATATTATTATTATTATTATTATTGTTATTCTTCTTCTTCTTCTTCTTATTATTATTATTATTATTATTATGGTGTTCATTTGAATTAAAGTCAGGGCTCTTCGAAGGCCACTCAAGTTCCTTATTTATAATTGCTACACAATATGTACTGTATAACAACAATTGCTACCAGGTGTATTAAATCAGTTATATAAAATAAAGTTTATGCTTCTGACTTGGCAGCAACTATTCCTGTTCTAGCATGACTGTTCCTGTGCACAAAGCAAGCTCTATAAAGACACAAAGTAAATCTTAGTTTAAAGAAACTCCAGTGTTCTGCACAGTTTTGGAATGAACTGGGACATCAATTGAGACTTTCTTTTTTTCATTTCATGGTTATTTTGTGATAGAAAAGTTTGTTTAGCCTAAAAAGATTTCCACAGACTAAATCTCACAATTCTGTGAAAAAAATACTTTCATTCTGATGTAAATGTGATTTTTAATGAAATTTCACACAGTGAAAAACTGCAAACTAAAACCACTTTGATATTTTTATAGCATTTTCATGCTTGGTTTGTATTAATAAGCTTTATATTTAGATCCTCAGTCAGCTTCTTAGGAGAGCACGTGGTTGCTGAGTTTGGGTTTGAACAGTAACAAATGTATTATGCTGGAACTGGTTTGGCACAATTATTATGTTTTTTTAGGTTAATCTAATATAAAGTTACTGTGCATTACCAACTGAAGAAAAATGTGTGTGTGTGTGTGTGTGTGTGTGTGTGTGTGTGTGTTTTAAAAGGTAATTGCAGATATTATACTTCCATAAACAGCAAAACATAAAACTTGGCCTACTGTGCAAAACTTTGGCTACCGCTAATCAAATTCCTTGTTTTACATTTGACTTTGCCTTTAAATCTACCTAGAATTTATAATTTTAACCTAATATACTAATAGAAATAAGTATTTAACCACTGCACATTACCTACACCTGTGGGTTCAACTTAAATCCCAAGATTATATTAATTATGTATTAATTATTATAATCATTATAGATAGATAGATAGATAGATAGATAGATAGATAGATAGATAGATAGATAGATAGATAGATAGATAGATAGATAGATAGATAGATAGATAGATACTTTATTGATCCCGAAGAAAATTAGAGAAATTAGAGTATTAATACACATTATTAATACTGTGGTACAGCAGTCCACTGCACTAACCCACCACCACTGGGATTTTAACTTCTCCAATGCAAGTTACAGCTGTGCTATCAACCTGGCCAGTCATTCAACAGACACAAATAGCCGTGCCTCAGCGAGGGTGGTTGATGGGGTCCTGCATTGTTGATGCAAATGTGACGGCATCTGTACAAGAGGTAGATGACTCACAGAGCAGCATTTCGTGACCGTGATACATCTCTCTGTAAGACCCCACCTCTGGCAGGTGAAAAGAGACTGGCAACCGCACATGTGGGAGCAAGTGCATAATAGCTTGTGTCTTTCCTTCGTAGACAGGCAGAGGTGGTGCAAGCGGTGGAAGAAGCTACAATGACAACAATGACCAACCACAGAGTTATAATATATCATATGTAGTGCACTGGCATAGTAGGGAAGCAAGCAGAAAGCAATTTGAAATTCAGCCTACTTCCTGCATGATAATTAACTCTGCCTGATTGTTTACATGTTTTATCTACATAATTTGTTGCAAATCCCAGAGACATAACATAGGATAACATAGGAAATAACATAGGAATATAGGAACATAGGAATGTATAACATAGGAAATTCAACTAAAAAGGTGACATACGCTCAGCTTGGACCTGGACGAAGTACCCCAGCGTGAGGGCCATGGTCTGTGAGTCCACCATGTTTAGCGTTTTGGCAGCAGATGTACCAGCTATGGGAGCACCATCCACCTGGACGTAGTAGGTCATCTCAGCTGGGTTCTTGGGACCAGGCAGACGGCGGATACTGACCATCTGCAGGGGAATACATAATGTAGATTATTGTGGGTTAATTATGTCCAAGCGGATCAATAACTATTAGTCTCACAAGGTCTTATAGTGTAATGTACTCTTTTATCAGAATGGTTATTATTACAATACTAACATACAAGTCATGGCTGTATATATCAGAAATAAAAGAGCATGTGGTCGGTGCTTTTACCTGCACTGTGTATCCACCAACAGTGGTGGCCCGTTTGGTCCTGAGGCCATGACGCCCAGCAACGAGAAAAAGCTCAGCTAAACGCTGTTCCATCATACTAGCAAAACTCTGATAACTGCCTTCCAAAGATGAGCTGTCCACGTCCTGAATTACTGAAAAAAAATCAACACAAAGAGAATTTGTCCTTCTTTCACAAACCAAAAAGTGCAATTACAGCAGCACTGACCTTGAGCACATTGCTACACGCTGACAGTGATAAAAGAGAGAAAGAACTGGCAACCCAGAAAGAGCTCAGAAACAGAGTGGAATTTCAATTTCCATTTGCTTTTCTCACATTATTTAGCCTCACTGAGTGCTGAGCTCACACAAGTCTTATTTTTATAAAAGGTAAATGAATTCCACACGAGAAGTTTGTAAGAACAGTAAACGTCCTTTTTCAGTTTCACTTCAGTTTTACTTCTTGTGCAGTAGCCGACTGCATCTTTTCACCCACACGAGGCGAGTTCATATGCAGATCAGCTTTGTGTACCGAGAGCCACACCCTCATCAACGCATTATTCCTCGACTCTGTGCAGGCGCCAACAATCAGCCAGCAGAGGTCGTGATTGCATCAGTTATAAGGTCCCTATTCGGCTCCCAACCTGTATGAACAACAGCCAATCGTTGTTCATGTAGCCGCCCAGCGTGATGGCAGAGCTGAGTTTTGAATTGACGAGTTCGAAATGTCAGCTCTGGTGTGCTAGCATGTTTTACCGCTGCGCCACCTGAGTGGCCCACTATAACTATTTTGAATAATGTAAGCTATCATTGTGGCACATAAAAAGCAGTTTGTTGTGATATTTTTATGATGTTAACTTGAAAACAAACCCTGCAAACATTTTCACTGTATAATTTGCATTACACCAATTAAATAAATAAAAACTAAAGCTCCCTGTCGTTGAGCTGCACTGTACACCCTCCATTTTTACAAACATATTTCTCTTAAGCTGAGTATTCAAACACTTACAGGAACCAAAAACTAGTAAAAAGTCACACTCTATGATTATTCCAGTGATGAATCTCATTATTTTGGATTCTCACTTCACTTGATCGTGACATAACATCTCAGTGTTATTTGTCATCTGTTGCTTGTTGCTTATCAGATCTGTCTGAATTGCAGCACTCATTGATACTGTGAATGAAGGACAGTGATAAAGTGGGCATGTCATTACCTGTGATTACCCAGTATTCCCTGGTTGCCGCTGAGGTGTTCAGGTTGTGGTACTCAAGTGCTGAAACAGATAGAGAGGAGATAGACTGAACATGATGATTGAAATGGAAATAATGAACAACAGCACTGTACAGTATATTCATGCATATTTTATGTGAATTTGTTGTTTTGTTTTTTGCTTTTTGTGCAGAATTCTGAACTGCAAAAAGGGAAATACAGAGTGGCATGGACAAAAGTATGTGGACACCCCTCCAAAGTATATAAAATAAATTATATTAAAGGCTGTTATAGTCACAAAGAAATGGCTTTAAAAGGATGTCCAAGAAGCTTATGGTCAGGTGTCCACAAAAGTTTATTGATCATGATACCAAAAGAATGATTGTGATAATAATAAGAATTAAAGTTTGTTATTTTTCTGTTGTATAAATCTGTTGTTTCCTAGGACTGAGATTTTTGGACCATATTGGAAGTGTGCAGCGATGTGTTACTCACGTTCTGCAATGACCATGGGGGGGAAGTAGAGGAAATATCCAACAAGTTCAGCGCTCAGCTGGTTAATTAGCGAGCTCGCTACGGTGCCATTCAGCGCCACAGTGCCGTTCCACACCACATACACCAACGACACGGCCAGAGAGTTACCTGTCTGATAGGTGTTTAGGATCTGTGCAAACACACACACAAACCCACACATACACACACAAGGATAAGGAAAAACACAGAGACACAAACACAGATACAACCACAGACATGTACACACACAAGTACAAACAGTGATACACTAAGCTCTTAAGCCTTAGATGCTTGGATTGTTTCTTTTATCAACTAAATGTCAGTTTGGATTAAATCATTTCTTATATAAATAAAAAGACACATCAGGGTAAGTAAATTACGTGTAATGCTTTAATGCACTTAAAAACAAGCGTTTTGGGGAGGTCGGCTGGTGCAGTGGTAAAACACGCTAGTGCTGACATCTCAGCTGTGCTAACGTCGGGCCAGGCGTCTACACAGAAAATGACTGGCTCGCCTGTAGGGTGGGACTGCTGCAATTGCAACATCTGCTGGCTGATTAATGGCATGTAACTTGTCAAACTCTGTGCGCTATACTGATCTCCATATGAACCTGCCTGATGCTACGGGGGCTATGGCCATCGTCGGTCAGGAGTGGAGGTCAGCAGCAGTAGAAGAAGTGAATTGGGTTTGTGTAACTGACATTATTGAGATTGAGATATTACTAGATTGAGTGAAAAATTTAAAAATAAAGTGAAAAAGACTTTTTTATTAAAGTACCTCAACAGAAAGAGTCCCGTACAAATCATCCACCTTTTCCAGAGCTTCAGAAAACACGTTTAACAAACGCTGCTCCATCACCTGAACAAAGCTGCACGACTTGATGTTGTCTGTCGGACTTACAAACCTAAGAACTGATGCAGAACATGCAGTTTAATAAAACAGCCAAATTTAAGATAATAAGAAATCAACAACAGTATATAATTACATTATTGGCCACGGTCCTAAAAGTAAATTTTACTTTCATATAATTCCTAAATAAAGACTTTAAACCAATCAGATTTGGGATGCATCACAACTAAATAACAATAATTATAAAGCAAAAACATTATACTGCTTTATACTGGACAGGGTCGCTGTGACTATGATTCTGTCTGTAAACACAGACAGGAACACAGTGGACAAGGCATCAATCCATCACAAGGCTATAACCACCCCCCCACCAGTCACAGTCAACCACGTCTGTGTAAATGCCCGGCCGGCTGATAGCACTGCTGAGATTCAAACCTAAATCAAATCAGTGCACTTAATGCATTTACTAAAAAAGAAGCAAATATCCACAATTAATTGAATATATAAATAAATTCTTTTTACCAAAAATCTGGTATGTTTTAGAGCTTGGATAAATTTTTGCTCTTGTTTAGACGAAACATTTACGATTGGGGTGCTTGTGGGGCACAAAGGTAAATAGCTGGGATCCAGAGTTCAAATCCTATCAGCCAGAAGGGAGACTGCATACAGTGTAGACATGATTGGCTAGGTCTGTGGGGGTTCAGGCCCCGCAACAGATTGGCGTCTGTCCAGTTAAAGTAACTGCATTATGCCTGGTGGTTCCAGAGAGGCCATACCCACTACAACCCTGACCAGGACAATGTGAAAATTAGATGAAGAAGTGTTCACAATTTAGTACATAAGCTGATCACGCAGCCATTTGCTATAGTTAAATATAACTTTTTTATAAACATTTTTTCTCAACTTTAATGTTTTCCATTTTAATAAATAATAAAATCAGCGTAACAAATTGAGTGAAAAGGTCATCTATGAAAAATGCAACCATTTTTGAATTTCTTAGTATTGGGCACCACTGATAAGCATGTGAGCACATTTGTAAAACTGCCCACGTCAATTATTTTGAACAAAAGGTCAGATTTCCTTAAGACCTTTCCTTTCCTTTGAAGCACATGATCAGACGACTGAGCGTGGATTTGATCTGCTCCTCAGAAGCTTGTGTAATACATTTGCGGCCATTGTTCTCCTGTTTATAAATATGACCATACCAAATCTATGGCAAGCCAAACAGGAAATATATAGCAAACACTGATATACTGTATATATGAAATGAAAACTGATATATATGGAATGAAACTGATATATATGGAATGAAAACCGATATATATATGGAATGAAAACTGATATATATGGAATGGTTTTTATTCCATATATATCTGTTTCCTTCCAAATATATCAGTGTTTGCTATTTATTTCCTGTTTGGCTTGCCATACAAATCCTAAGAATTTTTAAATTCATTCATGTACATTTTTAATAATTCATCTCAAAATAGTATGTTGATAATATATCCTAGAATTATAAATATTGTGTTACATTAAATAAAAAAGCTAAATAAAAGCTTGGCCAATAGGGGTCTTAGACTTTTGAAGTACAATTCTCTTCATGGCCAGATAAGATCACACCTTATTTTGACCTAATTTCTCACATCTCATTAAACAGTTTTAAATAAACATCTTTTTACATTGTGTTTTTGATAACAGAACATAAACTTAAGCTCTGTGGTAAGACTATATTGATTCTGTACATGAAGGGCAGCCTTACCAGTTTTAAGCTGAAGATGAATGCCTGGGAATGGCACCCAGTGTGCTACAGGAACAGGGATGCCCAGCACATGAGGCGTGAACTGTCTGATGTGACTCAGGATCTTGTCAAAGCCATAAGAGGTCAGAGTCTCCACCACCACTGCTGCCATATACACCATCTTCTCGCTCATGACGTAATACCCCAGAGTGACGTTGGATTGTGTGCACACATCTCGCTCCAGCTAAAAGATACGCAGACATTTGTCGTCATGTACAGTCCTCGGTGGAAAGAATAGCTCAACCACATACTTAGTTTTAAATGCCAGACTGAGATGAGCAGGTAACATTAGCTAATTAAGAATATTTAATACCTAAATTCAGATTATTTAATGATAATGGTTATGATAATGTACCGGTGTGGTGTCATGCAACAGTTATACTGCTTGTGTTTGATCAGTGTAGCATATCTCGTTTTAGAGAATCAAAGATGCTTTGGAAGCTGCTCTTGGGTGTCAGACGGTTTGTGAGGCTGGATTGTTATATCATGCTATTGTTTTAGTTTGTTTGATATTTTTAGAGAATGAGAAAATGAAATACAGAGACACAGGCGTGCAGAAACAGACAGAGACACAGAGCAGGACAGAAATAAAGGAAGAGAGACACAGGGGGAACTGTAATCTAATAGAAAGATAAAATGAGAAATATTTCCCTCCTATTGCTCTAAATATAAATTCATAAGAGACATTCAGTGAACAATTTAAAAGCTAAATGAGACATTCACCATGACACTGATAAACTGTATATTGCACTCTAAAAGGACGCTGTGACAGTAAATGCAGCAGCTCAGCGTCTCTGCTTGATAAAAACGTAGAAATGATAAACAGGAAACTGTTTCAATTTACTGATACACCTAGTGCTGTTTTATCTGGCTGTGAACTCTCCTGCTGAACTGTTTAGTGACAGTAGGAGCTCAGCAGTTAAATTCCTGGACCAGTAATCAGAGGGTTGCACCACCAGTACCCCATGTTGCTTGAATTGTATTCAACTGTACACTGATTTAAATAAAATACTATAGAAGAAATCAGGAGAATTTCTGCTCTTATTTATATATTACTGCTTGCTCTCTACTGGTGCTGACACCCGCCCCGAATAAGGAGAGCGAACTGACACACGCCCCCTCCGACACGTGAGCAGTAGCTGACTGCATCTTTTCACCTGCACAAGGAGTTCATATGCGATCAGCCTTGTGCACGGAGAGCCACATCCTGATCAACGCATTATTCCTCTACTTGTGCAGACGCCATCAATCAGCCAGCAGAGGCTGTCGTGCTTCTGGTGCTATTGGTGCTAACTCTTGAGAAACATTGTCTACTTGAGAAAGGGATGACACCAAGGTGCAATATAGGACAATCCGCTTCGCAACATTCAGAAATAAAAGAACCTACTGGGAATGTCCTGGTACCAAAACTCCTATAGATGTTATGTGGAGTTTATGGCTCAGTAGGTCAGAACTGTTTTGACAGAATACCAGGCAGATAGTCATAATGTTTTGGCTTATCGGTGTACTTTACACTGATAAACATGATTGCCTTGTGATGACAGGCACTTGAAATAGTATTATCATTTTATTACACTACTAGGAAATTTACTTTAATTAAACACTGGTTGAAAAGGTCTTGTGTGCTATAATTATTGCAACTGCTAATAGCAAAAAGTCTAAAAAAATTTATAGCATGGCCATTTGTCTTAATGGCTGAGTTACAGATTCTCTAGCCAAAAGATGTTGTATATTTTGTTAAATAACTATGTTTTTTGGTGCCGAGCCTTTAATCTCATCAATTTACACCCATCAATCTTCACTGATTCCTGGATTTGGTTCGATTTCAATTTGCTAGTTTTTGATTGATTGTTTAACTGGATTAGTTTTACAGCACAAACAAAAAATCCTGCATTCATTTTCTGCAATGAATGGATTCCTACTGTGAGTGTCAGACATGTTTTATCACCGGTCCGGACGATGCAGATGATAAATGCAGGGAGAGTATGTGAGGACGCGAGTGTTTTATCAAGGCTTTACACAAGACGAGTTGTTCCTAGAAGCTTGCAAACTGTTTTACAGTTTCACGATGATACAAACACCTCCCACACTCCTGCCTACACACGGTCCACCACCCATTCCGCTGAGAAACTATCAGTCCCATGGTGCAAACTGGTAAGAATAATTCAAATTAGATTCAAATTAGACTCACTGTTTGACTAAAGCACTGCAGAGGAACAGCTTAGGATAATCGAATGTAAGCTTTTTCTCAAATTATGATGTTCTGTACAGTTTCCAGTGGCAACAAAAATCCTTCATGGACGTTCATTTAATTATTTATTTAATGTTCCTTTCCTCAGTTAAGTCAATGAGGCATGAACAAGTAAGCTGTGTGGAGTGTATAGGCTAAAATACTGTACCTGTATTCGAATTTTGGAGTCATTGAAGGCCCTCTGATGTGCCAGAGTTAACCCTTTAACCAAGTTCTGCTTCAGTCCATTCTCCAGATAATTCCTCTTCAGGTGGATGGACAGAACTGGAGAAGGAAGCAGCACACACACACACACACACACACACAAATGCAAAGATGAGAGGCTGCTGTTACACTGATTGTTGCAAGCATCACAGTTTACAAGTAAAAATGCAGCAGAAAGTGAAGCATTTTTTCTTATTCTTTTGGCTGCTCCCCTGTATAAGGGTCAGCACAGCAGATCTGGTCCACATACCAGATTTGCCACAGTTTTTACACAGAATGCCTTTCCTGATGCTGACCTCATATCTCCATCCGAGCTTGGGACCTGCACTGAGATCACACTGACAAGTGCACCTCCCAATGGCTAGGTCAGGTTAACCCCCCCACCCCCCAGACATTAGCCAATTATGTCCATGCAGATGCCTGATAACACCCGGCCGATAACACCCCTGACATTTAAACACTGCATTCCCAGAGTATGGGACTAGCGTACTTTACCATTGCACCACCCAAGCACCAACCTATTAACAGATTAGGATAGGAAGATAGGAAATTATTGAATGGTAGTATTTGTAAACGTGCTGGTTTATTAGCACATTAGAGAATCCAGCAAGAACATGAGGCTCATATGTTTTTGTATCTTTATTCAGCCCAAAACAGTAAATTTAGTGAAACATTAAAAAGTACTTCAGCATTTTTGACATTTCAGCTTCTCTGCAATTTAAAAGCAATTACTATTTTAGTTCATTTTTATGAACCACTATTTTGTGGTCAGGGTTACAGCAGGTCCGGTTCCACCTGCAGAAACACTGGATGCATGGCAGGACTACCCTGGACAGGTTGCCAATCCATCACAAGGCTTTAACAGACATAGCCAATGTCTTGGTACATGTCCGATAACACCAATGAGATTCAAACCCAGATCTCTGTGGTGATGAGCTGTGCCACAGTTACTATTTTCAAATGCTACTTCTTGTATATAATGAATAAAAAATGCCATATACTTATATAACATGTTATATAACAAATGCCCAAAGCAGGACTTCATACACAGCTGTAAAGCTCAAGGAAGCAAGAGCTCTACAGAGTGAGCCAAACAGTCCAGGCTCACTTTTCACTAGAACAGGGGGAAGAGGAGCCACAGAGTCAACTCTTCCCTATTATGAACCAATCTCGCCTATATCCCTACTGCTAACAGAATAAAGCGTTAAGTGGAACTGCGACCATGGCCAGTCCACCAAGTACTCAGTCCACACTGCTCGTGCACAGTCAAAGTCTCTCAGGGAGAAAAGTAACAGGAAGATGAAATGCAAAAGAAGAGAAGCCACTCAGGGCACACCGGCCGACTACCTTACCAACTGTATAGAATCAGTCACTCAGCACCACATTGGTGTCCGGGGTTTCCTTAAATAAACATAATTTCAGAAGTAGTGTATTAACATTTATAAGCGCTTGGTGAGATTAGAGTCTGTTTTAGACTGCGACAGGCCAGTTTATGCTTCATGAGGCATGAAACGGATGAAGGTAATCAACCCGTTACACTAGTTATTATTTTTGCTGATCATATCTGATGTGTAATTAACAGTAACCATCAGCTCAAGATTTAATATACCCCTGACCGCCACATGCACATTTTTTGTGGTCCTAATGTTGTGGCTCATCAAAGTACATGTATATAAAGCTAAAGAGTTTATTTTCTTTTTTTTTATATCAAATCTGATGCTTTTCACCTTTTGAAAACATGAATAAACAATACCAAAAGTTGTCACTTTTCTTTACATTTACATTTTCAGCATTTAGCAGACGCTCTCATCCAGAGCGACTTACAGAAGTGCTTCCAAAGTGAACATTTCATTTCTCAAGTTTAGGTAAACAACAGTCGAAGAACACAAATCTGCTAAAACCTGTTAGAACCAAAGTGTTGTTTTTTGTTTTTTTTTTGGAAATGGAAAAGGATGGAACAAGATGTTAGTAAATAAGTACATAGTAAATAAGTATCTTTAAAAGCATAAAAACAATACATTTAGTTCACATTACACACCAGTAGTGCTTCATTATGGTTTTATCAATTAAAAATGTAGCACAACATGCTCTGAGGTCGCAAAGAAAAAAGTCATTAAATAAACAAATTTTAACAGGCATTGAAACGCGAAATGAACATGTACTAAACGCCTCCTTCGAGCCGGTTTTATCTTACAATGCTGAAACCCAGACTGTCTGGTTAGCCTAGCTGCTGCTGTTTGAATGTTAATTCTGAATATTGTTAATAGTGGTGTCTAGAACACTGTGAAGCACAGACGGTCCAGATCATACAGAGCAGACAGGTCAACCTTTCTCATTAAGTATGTTTCGTTTTGTGTTTGAGTAAATGTTCAGAGTAAGATGCATTGTTTGTGTTGAATGGGTCATGTTAAAAATCATGGACAAAACGTGGGTCGCTTGAGAAATGTTTGAAAAACCCTGCTATATGTGTTTTATTGCAAAAATAATCACCACCTTAGCCTGAGAAGAGAAAACTTGGATCCTTTAGCTGTAAAAGTTGAGGGCATCAAAGCAAGATGGTCAAGCACATGTTAGTTTGTTTAACTTAATAGTTTATTTAATAGTTTTATTATAACAGTGTTTTAAATCAGAAGGGTGGACTCTTTATGATTTTCTGAAGTGTTGGCACTTCCTGCTGTGATTTATAAAATACAGTGGTACCCTGAAACTCAACGTCAATTGGTTCTGTGAGTGACGTTGAGTTTAAAAGACGTTGAGTTTCAAGGTATTTTTTTCCCATAAGGATGTATGGGGAAACCTGTTAATGTGTTCCATGGTCCCGTGGACTTGCATATATTTTAGGCTAATGTTAAATAATGGGGTTGTTTTTGACACTTATACACTGAAAATAACACATATAATATAAAAACATTGAAATAAAAAGCTAATTCTTACAACTGTAACACAAGTTTAAAAGTGAAACAGGGAGGCAAATCCAGATAAACACAGATACATGTACATGGTTATTTCACACAAATGCAGTTTCATCTCATATTCACACTTTGATGATGTTTTACCGCACCTCTCAAGCCGAGCGCTGAACAAAGCAACTGTTCATTGTTAATTTAAATTAAATAAATAAAAAAAATTTTAAACAAACTGAACACATTGAGTTTAAGGGAAACGTTGAGTTTAAGGGTACAAATTTCTCGCCTAAGGGCGTTGAGTTTCAAAGATTTTGAGTTTAGAGGGCATTGAGTTACAAGGTACCACTGTATATTGCTTAAGAATGTGTTCCTATGTAGCTTTCCTTTAGGTAAAGTGCTACCAACACCACTTATGCCAGTACATGATTAAAGAAAGAGAATGGCAGTGATGTTGGGTGCAAGGCAGAAATAAACCCTGGATGGGGCAAGGATAAAATACACCTGAAAACAAAACAACTAAGTCACTTTTATCAGTTACAAAACTGCACAGAAAATTTAAGCTTTTCAGTTAGCCTTAAAACAGAAGAAAAACGGTGATACTTACCAGTTCTGACCCACAGCTTCTCTGTAATGTTGCAGAATGAAGTTGGACTCTCAGTGGTGGTACTCGGCTCAGTGGTGGTGGATTTTGTTGTAGCTATGGTGGAGCTTTGAGTGGTTGTAGTTGCTAATGTAGTGGTTGTAGGTGGTACGGTTGTTGTTGTAGTGGTCGTTGTTGTTGTTGTAGTAGTTGTAGTCGTCGTCGTCGTGGGAGGCTTGGTTGCAATCGTTGTGGTTTCTGTGGTAGTTGTGGTTGGGGCTGGTGTAGTAGTAACCTCTGTGGTCTCGGGACTGGTACTGGGAAGCGTCACAGTTCTGCCAGTCACATTTAGGGGCGTGGACGGGGTGATTGTCACTGTGGTGAGCTGGAGGCTGTCGCTGGTTACAGTGTCTGGGATGGTGTGATTGTTTGAGGATTTTGAAGACGTACTATTGGACACTAGAGTGGAGTCAGAGACTGGGTGGGTTCCATTAGTAGGTTCTGTCTTCTCCACTGTTAGGATGGAGGTACCAGGTGCTGTAGGGAGGTCTGGGTTCAGAGGGAGAGCATCTTCTGAAAGAAACGTTTATATGGATTAGAGGTGAATTTTAGACTAAGCAGATTTTAGCCTCAATCAAGAATTGGTAACACCTAACTAATTCACCCCAATATTTTTTATGTACTATTGTGCCCACAAGTATGTGGACACCCCGTATTTAATTTAGGAGATCCAATCATATTAACCATATGCTTTATTTTGGTCTGAATTGTACTGTATCCAGTTCACATGGAATCACTGGGCACAAGACAGGTACTCCCTGGACAGGGTGCCAATCCATTTTAGAGGCTTTAGCCATCCCCAATTCAACCCCCCCAGGATTAGCTTATCATGTAAAAATCTGTAAAAATACCCAGCTGGCCGTTATCACCGGATTCAAGTTCCGGGTTCGAATCTTAGAATCTCAGTGCTATAATAATAGAGCGTATAAAAACAATTATGTAAAATAATCTATATGATTTTAACTTTGTGGCAACAGTTTGGGGAAGTCTGTTTTATCAGGACTGTGCCCTGTGCACAAGGTGTGGTTAAGAAAAAATGATTTGACAAGTTGTGACAAGGTGTGAAGAAAGAAAATGAAAAATGAAGGAAAAAATGATGGGATTATAACAATAACAGTATTCACCGTACATAACTGCACAAATCACTGAGGAAGAGGGATTTGGTGATGACCACAATGGTGATGATGATGATGATGATGATGATAATGATGATAAAAATGAGGACAGATGAAAACATCAAGTGAGCAGAACTTCTGCAAAAAAACCATTTAAATTACTCCCAGACTCAACAGCATTAGTGAAGTTCACACATTCTTACATACACATGGGTTTGAGTACCTGAACCTGTGCTTATGGCACTCTTGGTTGGAGGTTGTGGTCGAACCTCCGGCTCCTCTTGGGTTTTGTGATTAGACAGATTGTAAATGTTTGAGTGTGACGAGGCTGGGTATTGCACCAGTGATTCTGAGTTGGTCCTTAGCGTCAGCACTGAGGAGAATACAGCCTGCTCTCTGGTTTCCTGCACCGGCCCTGCTGATGCCGAGCTCGACCGCGAAAGAGGACCTCCATCCTCATCTGTAGGTAAAAAGATCTTCGAAGCCCCAGTGGGAACTGGTGACACAGCAGAACGACCCAATGTCTCGACCTTGTCCTCATCTGAAAAAACAAAACATTATGGAGTCAATTTAGGGTTGATGACACTCCTGAATTTGCTAGGGATAAGAGTAGGCTCTTAAACACTGTGTTTATTCACAGATCTTAAGACCCACAGCACAAGCATTAGGTACCATGTGTGTTTATTATGACTTCCAAACCTACTGGACTGCTTACACACCAAGGTTTCTGTCACTGTACTGCAGCATGATGTACGTATGTCCACTCTGCTGTGTTGACACATGAGGACACAAATGAGTACTATTAAATGAAATAATAGGATGGTTTAGCATAAGATTCCCATGTATTTGTGCAACTCTACTGAGACTGGAGTGTTTGGACTGTGTACATTTTCACATTCTACACACAGCACAGGAGGACACAAAGACAAATCTGTTCATTTCTATGGTTAATTATTGATATTCTAATACAGTAGCTACTTTAGTAAAATACATTCGTTTATATTCATATTTCAAACCAATTTATTTTTTATGCCAACAAAGGCAAAATGATGTTTTTGACTATTTTATTAAATGCAATACTGACTGATATTTTGTTAATTACTACGTTTGGCTGGATGTAAAATGGAACTTTTTCCTGTTTTTTACATGAGCAGATGCTGAATTCAGTTTTGGCAGAGCAAAGTAATTTAACACTGTGACTTCAACAGTATCACTTTCCAGTAGAAAAAAAATTAATACATGTATGTGTGGTTGGACTGATGTGTTTTAATACATTTATATTTCCTACCGTAATCAGAATCAGAATCAGATTCATTGGCCAAGTATGTGGATACACACAAGAAATTTGGTTCCGGCTGATGATATCTCTCTAGTATAAATACAGTATACAAGCAATGTGTACATTAAACATTAAACACAAAAATATACAAGCAATAAGACTATATACAGGCAATATATAGAAAATGTATGGACGTGTGAATGTATGTATGTACAGTATTCAGTGACCAATAAGCAGAAGTGCAAAAATAACAGTAAAGTGCACAGCATGTAGGATGAGTTCTACAATATTTAGTCAATTGGCAGCAGGTGAATATTGTCACACTCAAGTCTGTATTGTCAGTCATTTATTTAGTAATTAGTAATAAATGAGTGTAAAAATAATGTTGTGGATAAGTGTAACAAAATGTAAATATAAAATGACATGTAGAAATTATTTTATCACCTGATTTAATCAGGACTTCTACAAAGACTGAAGTTATATTATATTCTTCAATTTATAGCTTATAGTGTAGTAGAATATACTGTACTTTGCTAGTCACGATTTAGCAAAGAAGAAAATCGACAAAGAAAAACAGAAAATCATGTGAACGTCATGTTTTAGGTCAGTGACGCTATGCTAGCTTTGCAGTCGTAATACAAAAAGCAGCAATGTGGTACAAATGTGTCACCTCATTCACAATATCACACAATAGACTTAATGTCACATTAAACCTTTTAAATCTCCATCATTCATATTCAGAAAGAGAAACAGAGAGGTAATAATTTAGTCGCCTCTACATCTCAGCCCTCCAGCTACAGAAGTTGTGATTAATATTGGCCAGTCAGTGCAGCCCATGATTCTGTCAATGTTATGCTCCCCAAGATAGGAATCAAATAAAGAGCACTGAAGGACTATTAATCATCACATTAATCATCTGTGAATGACTACCTAATTCTGAGGTGACAAAGCTACCAAATGATGTGATTTTTTTCTTCCCTGAAGTCAAGAGACATAAATAATTAATACACCTCACTGCTGGGAGCCGTTAATAGAGTATTACAGAGAGCCATGAGGACTGCACACCCACGCTCAGCTGAACAGACAAGCATCTGCAATATGACCCAAATAGGCTGGGTGATATGATGGTAAATACAATAGAGATCACCAGACAGTGGCAGATTCCTACAGAGCTCATACACGAACAATGGAGCACGCTGTGCTTTTTCTATTCCTCTGCTGCTTGTGCCAGCATCTCAACTTGATTCTAGGAGTTGCTGATGCAGCGCCAAGAAATGTGACTATGTGAAAAGTTAAAATACCCAACTGTGTTGGTAGAGCGCCACAAGAGGCTGCTGGAACTGGAATCTTGTAAACTTGAGATATTAAGAGAAGAATTATGTTTTATTTATGAAATAACAGGTAATCAGAAAGGGGGCATTTACTTTTACACAGCACTATATGGATTAACATCAATGGACATTTCGTTGTTGATGGTCAGTTACACTGATTTTATTTAACTGTGTTTATGCTGTAACAGGATTTGTTAAGCTCTGCTTTGCGCTATAACATCGTTTTTGCTTACATTTAAAGTGTAACATGTTTTGAAGCTCTTTTAATAAAACTTTAGCTGTTTTCTGCTCTATTTAAAAATCTCAGTGAAAGGTCAGGTTTACAGCCTGTCTGCTGACCTGCTCAGACAGTTCAAGCATATGGGCTTTCATGAAAAAGGAACAGTGAGAGAAAAAAGCAAGGGTCAGAACAAATATCAAATAAGTACCTTCTCGAAACTGACCTGCACTGAGCCGTTTTAGTATGCTGACCACAACACGGAGTAGATTTATAAGCCCCTTAATGGCTTCTGGTGAAGTCATGGGTTTTAAATGAGCCACTGAGTCAAGCCAATCAACCACTACTGCTAGGCAGAGCAGCTGATTCGATTGGCTGAGCTGTTTTCCTACATCTTGGTACACCCAGAACTTCAGCCTGAGCTCTGGCTCGTCAATCACGTACATACAGTGGATATCAAAGGTCTACACACTGCTGTTAAAATGCCAGGTTTTTGTGATGTGAAAAATAAGATAATAGAATTATTTCAGAATTATTTTCATATTTAATGTTACCTAGAATCTGTGCAATTTAATTTAAAAACAAGCTGCAATTATTTAGAGGGATAAAATAAAATACAATAAAATAATGTTTTGCATAAGTGTGAACACCCTCTTATAATTGGATATGCAGCTTTTGTCAGCATTAAGCAATCACATTCAAACTCATGTTAAATAGTAGTTCGTGACACCTGCTATCATACACTGATCAGCCATAACATTAAAACCACCTCCTTGTTTCTACACTTACTGTCCATTTTATCAGCTCCACTTACCATATAGAAGCACTTTGTAGTTCTACAATTACTGACTGTAGTCCATCTGTTTCTCTACATACCTTTTTGGCCTGCTTTCACCCTGTTCTTCAATGGTCAGGACCCCCACAGGACCACCACAGAGCATGTATTATTTAGGTGGTGGATGATTCTCAGCACTGCAGTGACACTGACATGGTGATGGTGTGTTAGTGTGTGTCGTGCTGGTATGAGTGGATCAGACACAGCGACACTGCTGGAGTTTTGAAATACTGTGTTCACTCACTGTCCACTCTATTAGACACTCCTACCTAGTTGGTCCACCTTGTAGATGTCAAGCCAGAGACGATCACTCTGATCACACTGTTTGAGTTGGTCATCTTCTAGACCTTCATCAGTGGTCACAAAACGCTGCCCACAGGGCAATGTTGGCTGGATATATTTTTGGTTGGTGGACTATTCTTAGTCCAGCAGTGACAGTGAGGTGTTTAAAAACTTCATCAGCATTGCTGTGTCTTATCCACTCATACCAACACAACACACACTAACACACCACCACCACCACCACCATGTCAGTGTCACTGCAGTGCTGAGAATGATCCACCACCCAAATAAGATTTGAAGCGCTTCTGCAAGGAAGAGGGCAAAGATTGCAGAGTCAAGATGTGCTCTGCTGATAGACTCCTACTCAAAAAGACTGAATGTTGTGATATTATGGTGGTATCTACTGTACAATAGAGATCACCAGAGAAATTACAGTTGCTATGAGAGAAACATTTGTGCTCTGTTGGTGTAACTAAAGATCTGTCAGCTGGTGGAGCCTGGAGCTTGAGCAATATTCGGACAGGTGGTGATGAGGGATGATGAGTGCTGGCCAAAACCAGTAAAGCCAACAGTAGGCTATGTATGAGAGGACAGGCATGGTAATAAACCATTCCAACAGGATCTTGCACCTATGGGTCTATTCTTAGGGCTCCATCTGCTTTATTTCTATCACAAACCATACAGCTTTCAAGATCAACCTTTCAAATACTACATCATGTAACATACACAACAAGGTACATGTTACGTGTCCTAATCGTGGGAACTGTGTTTCTGTTATTTGTACTAATAAAAGAAGCTTTTTAGTTCTGTTTGAACTTGATAGTCAATGTTTTCAATGCTAGCATAACTAAACTTTTACTACACAGTGGGTACAGCAATAAAAAAAAAGTTGTTGTTTTAGTACATTAAACAAGGTTAAAATTTGCATCTGTCACACAAATTGCCAAGTAATTCAAAATCTTTGGGGGCACAGTTTCAAAAATAATAGTAGCATACAGTATGTCAAACATAAACACACATCAACAAAGAACAGTGGATGCAAGTGTAGGCACACAGTAGGAATTTGAATTTATGACAACTTATGTTCTTGCGACCAAATACAATCCAAGTAGTTGGGAGTTAAGTGCTTTGCTCAGGACCCCAAAAATGGCAATGTGGCAGTGGTGCTGCCTGTACCATTGACCTTCCAGTACCTTGACTTTTAAACCACCACAGTACTGACAGGCACAGGCACCACATTAGATAACGGTTGTATAACTCTCTGAGTACAGTACTCACCAGTAAACTGAATGATCACCTCTACGACCTCTTTTTATTTCCAATCTGAATCAATCATGATCCAGTGTTCTTTTTTCACTTTTCACCTCAGATGTTTATCTTAATCAAATTTTTATGTACTATTTAAAAACACACTAAAAAGTAAAGTAGTAAAATTTAAAAATTCAAACTAGTGAAATTTGTCCACTGTCCACTCTATTAGACACTCCTACCTAGTCGGTCCACCTTGTAGATGTAAAGTAAGAGGCGATCGCTCATCTACTGCTGCTGTTTGAGTTGGTCATCTTCTAGACCTTCATCAGTGGTCACAGGACGCTGCCCATGGGGCGCTGCTGGCTGGACATTTTTGGTTGGTGGACTATTCTCAGTCCAGCAGTGACAGTGAGGTGTTTAAGAACTCCAGCAGCGCTGCTGTGTCTGATCCACTCATACCAGCACAACACACACTAACACACCACCACCATGTCATTGTTACTGCAGTGCTGAGAATGATTCACCACCCAAATAATACCTGCTCTGTGATGGTCCTTAAAAAGTCGTGACCATTTAAGAACAGGGTGAAAGGAGGCTAACAAAGCATGCAGAGAAACAGATGGACTACAGTCAGTAATTGTAGAACTACAAAGTGCTCCTATATGGTAAGTGGAGCTGATAAAATGGACAGTGAGTGTAGAAACAAGGAGGTGGTTTTAATGTTATGGCTGATCGGTGTATTAAGTTCTTGTATATGAAGTAGCATATACTGTAAGTAGTATGCTATAACAAATGTAGAGTTTCTATAAAGTTTCCACGTTTCCACTTTCTATTTAGTCAAAAAAAATTAAAGACATGTAAACCAGCTTTTCTGGGTCGTAAGTCACATGACATTTGCAATTTAGGCTCAATGCTTAAAAATGTGAATTATACAGCAAATGGAGCCTATTAAGCTGAAAATGCCAGCTAAAACCAGTACTTCTTACTAAACATGAAATAGGTTAATAGCTTAAGTGTTCATTTTAAATACCAATCATACTGTGACTGATTATATACATTAAGGTTCCAAAGGGTGTTCATGTCTATACTGAGAACACAGATGTACTTCTTTAAAACAAACTGAGCTCAGAACCTTCAGTCACACTGACACACACACAGAGCACAAACTGCCTCTGAGTGTTTTTAGATAACAGGATGGATAAATCATGTAGGGAATGAGAGGCTTGGTCCCAGTGGGTTGTAGTGGTGACATTGCTGGTACCAGACTGGAGAGCTAAGCTATTATAAAGCTTTGGCCTGAAGCTTTGATCACTGTCTGCCCTCACACTATTCACTGAATCATAGAAACATATTTAGATGTTTTTGCGAATAAGAAATCTGATGACAATTCCTGCTATATACCTGGTATATTGCTTCATTCATGTCAATGACACATCATGACGTAGTGTCCCAGTCACATTTTCAGAAAAGCAGCACTATGTCATGATGCTTCCACCACTATACTTTACTTCTGCTTCTTGGAATCATACAGGTCTCAATCAGGTAGTACTACAACTTATTTGGAGTGACTTCTGGCTTATTTCTTGCCATCTTTATCATTAGTCTGAAAACACATTGAAAGATTTGTGTGTCTCATCTGTATGAGCTGGCTTTGTTTATCCATAAACTTACATGCAAATTATGAAACCAACTGAATTAACAGTTTTGTAGGGTGCTTGCTATGACAAAATTTTATCATTTCATTGTTGTTTTTCTATATTTTTGTCCTGATAACTTTAGAAAGCTGTTTGGTAAAAGTGGCACCATCTTTTATAATAAAACTAAGTGCCCTTGCACAAGAATGTTTAATGTATATTTGTGGCATTCATATACAGAACCTATTTTTTCTGTATCCTTTACAGTTTTTGTATATTGATTGAGTGTTTCCCTCGTTGTTTATGCTTATACATATTAGTAATAATAAAGTCAAAAAGGCATTGTGTGTCAGCTGTGCTATCAGCCGGCTAGGCGCCTACACAGACATATGATCGGCTGTTTGGGAGAGACAATGGCTGAAACAGGGTTCCTCATTGCAGGACAATTACGACTTCTGCTGACTGGACGAGGCACCTGCACAGGGGCGGCTGATCATGGATTGCACTGTGTGGCTCTCCGCACATGATACTGCAGTCTGTGTGACCCCACCCCTAGCAGGTGAAAAGAAGTGGCTGTGCGCTTTTTGGAGGAGAAGCATGACAGCATCGGTCCCCCTCGATTGGCAACGATGAGAGAAAGATAAGCTACAATTGGCCACAACTACGTAGATTAGATGAAAAAGGAGAAAATGCTCAATAATTAATTGATAAAAATACACTGTGTGTACATTTCAAGTTAAAATATGCACGTACAGTTAAACGGATCTATTTGTCCACAAAAAGGTTTATTCTTGGACACACAGTCATGTTATAATTACTCAAACGCAATGTGATAAGGATGACGCAACAACATTTGAAGTGCCACAATGTGTCAGGATGTGAATAATACCCATGTGTGGTGAAACAAAGCTTTGAAATATTCATCAGGCAGCAAAAAAGAGCCTGACAAACAAGCCTGCATGCAACACTCATGCAGCCTCTCGACCGCATCTAGAAAAGCATCCCGGATTGGATAGGCACAGTCATGTGACATCCTAGTAGGGCTCTCGATAGGTCATGTAGCACCAGCTGAGTCTGCTGCAGAGATCAGCATGAGTGTGACAGACTACAAGTCATCATCACTAAGTCAGAAACGCTTAAGGGAAACAAAGCAGGCATACACACACTGTATAAAACACACTGTATAAAACACACTGCAGTGAGGCTGATAGAGAGGGCAGCAGCTCATAATCAGCATATGGTGGATGTCATGCTTCAGTACATGTGGGCTTCACTGTATAATTAGATCCACATTACGATTTATTGTCCTATCTGGCTGTGACACCTGAGCTGACTCCAATGTGCTTACACAGCAGAACACTGCGACAATTCATGCTCCCGCTTCCCCTTAATGCACCTGTATCCCTTTATGCTGCAGTATTCAATCTAAATCCCATCATGCCTTTTAACTCAGTACAGCAGGGCTTTAATCCCTGAAATAAGTGTAATAATTAATAAACAAAAACGAACATAAAATAAACAAACCATTCTCCGGGAGCAAAAAAAAACATTAAGCCATGTCCGTTGACAATGGTAGCTGAGTGGTCTGGTAATCAGAAGGCTACTGGTTCAAGTCTCACTCTCAATAACTAGAACTGTATTCAGTAACAGTGTCTAAGTGTCTAAATGCTGTACATGTACAAACCCCAAATCAGAAAAAGTTGGGGCAGCATGGAAATGTAACTAAAAAATATAGCAGCACGCAGCGATTTCCGGGGTCCAGGCACATATTAGCCCAATAAGGCCATGTACTGAGTATGGGACAATTCCTAAAAGAGGATAAAAACAGAAGCACTGTGCCAAAAACAAACAATTTGAGGGTTCTTCAAAAAGTTTTCACACTTTTTTAAACTTAACATTTACATTTTCAGTATTTAGCAGACACTTTTATCCAAAGCGACTTACAGTACTGTGACAATATATTATCTAAGTAATTGAGGGCCTTGCTCAAGGGCCCAACAGTGACAACCTGGCAGTGGTGGGGCTTGAACCAGCAAACTTTAGATTACTAGTCCAGTACCTTAACCGCTAGGCCACAACTGTCCTCACTTTTCACATCACTTTTCACATCACTTTTCACATCACTTTTCACATCACTTTTGTGATGCCATCAGCAAAAATGTTTTTGGTTGAGCGTGTAGCCACTGATGCAGCGCTGCTTTCACATCATCATCATATGAAAATCTTTTTCCTCCTTCTTTGAGCGTCCAAACAGGTGGAAATCAGATGGCGCTAAATCTGGACTATAAGCGCCTCTCAGTCTCTTAGACACGACCAATTACAACTACTCCCACCCTTACAGGTTTCCAACCAAAATATAAAAGTGCAGAAACTTTTTGAAGATCCCTCGTAATTATTTTGTTTTTATACAACAGTTAGTTCCGACCTTACAATCTGGTTGGTTGAGAAGCGCCTTTTCACACCACAACTGTATTACTCCGCTGATGCGTTGCCAGTAACGACAAGCTTAATGCACACAAACGCGCACGCAGGCGACACAGACTTTTTTCCCGATCACGTTTTAAATCCGTTATCTGATATACAATCTAGTGCACTGTGTAGGGAACATAAATCAATTGTCTAATATATTGTCTACTGCACTATGTAGTGAACATAAATGCGTTATCTGATATACAATTTAGTGCACTGTGTAGGGAACATAACCAATTGTCTAATTCACTATCTAGTGCACTATGTAGGAAACATAAATCAATTGTCTAATATATTGTCTAGTGCACTATGTAGTGAACATGAATGCGTTGTCTGATATACAATCTAGTGCACTGAGTAGGGAATATAACCAATTGTCTAATTCACTATCTAGTGCACTATGTAGGGAACATAAATCCGTGATCTGATCTAGTGCACTATGTAGGGAACATTAATGTGTTTGTAACGCGAACAGTTAGCTTAATAGCCCAGTTAGCAGCTCCTAAAAGTTCTGTTCTCACCCATATCCTTTGGTGTGTGCGAGAGGTTTTTTATTTCTTTTTTTTTCCCTTCGGAGGTTCTTGCCTTCTTCTTGTTCTTCTTTCCCCCCTGAAATGAGTTTTTGCAACTTGGGATGTCTGCTTTGTAGTGTTAAACGATATGCCTTTTTTAGCCTACTGTGGTAAGGCAAGATAAGGAATTTTTACCGTTGCATAGCAGCAACTCATTCGTTGTGGAACTATTTTTTGGCGGAAGGTATTGTCAATATTAAAGCATATTCAATATGAAATTCAGGGCTTCTTTGATTTATTTTCTTTCTTTATTTTGTAAAAACTGTTGTATAAAAGCAATAGAACACTTGAGGTCGTGTGTTATCGCGAATAACATCACGGCTGTAATGATCTACGGTACTCGCCTTCGGCTCGTGCCTGCAACCAAATCACAGCCGTGATGTTATTCGCGATAACACACTCCCTCTCGTGTTCTATTGCTTAACTATGCCATACGTGGTAGGAGATACGGACCTTAAAGTCTGACAGTAAGCTATTGCGCCACCATCAGGTAAATCAGGCTGAGCTCGAGTCCCTGAGTAGTCAGAGGGGCCTATTACCTGTTGACCAAGACTGCGTCTGAAATCGCATACTGTCATACTGAACAGTATGCAAAAGCAGTACGTGAGAGCAGGTAGTGTGTCCAGTACGTAGTATAAATTTAACAGTACGCGAAAAGTATCCGGATGACCTTTTTTAAGTATGAAAACAATGCACACTTGCGGTCTGATAATCTATCCCATAATTCAACTGGACCTGCAAAGGCGTTCGTAGCGAAGAAGAAAGATGGCGGAAAGTGGAGTAAGACAAACATTAAAAATGTTATAATTTAGTACAACCCCGAATAACGTTATGAGTGGTTTTGTGGAAAACGACAAAATTAATTTTGTCTGAATTAAAAAATGTTATAACAGGCTTGTTATAGCGGTCCCAGTACCACAGGGGTCGGTACTGGGACCGCTATTATTTACACTCTATATGCTTCCACTAGGTGAAATTATTCATAAACATGGCATAAACTTTCACTGCTATGCAGATGACACACAGCTGTATATATCAGCCAAACCAAATGATACTGACACAATCAGTAAGATAGAAGATTGTGTAAACGACAAAAAACTGGATGTCGTGTAATTTTCTTTTACTTAATTCAGATAAAACTGAGGTTTTACTTGTTGGCTCTAAAGCTGCAAGAGACAAGTTGTCTAACCTGGTGCTAAACTTAAACACGTTCTCTGTTACTCCCAGCCCAGATGTAAAAAACGTAGGTGTCACAATAGATTCAGATCTCTCATTTGATACACACGTTAATAATATTACTAGAGTTGCTTTCTATCATTTGTGTAACATTTCTAAAATAAGAAATATACTATCTGTTAATGACGCCGAAAAACTGATCCATGCGTTTATAACTTCTCGGTTAGATTATTGTAATGCTCTTCTAACTGGATGCTCTGGTAGATCCTTAAACAAACTCCAGTTAGTTCAAAATGCAGCAGCTCAAGTGCTAACTAGAACTAAAAAATTTGACCATATTACTCCTGTTCTATCATCTCTACACTGGCTGCCAGTTAAATTTCGCATTGATTACAAAATACTTTTACTAACTTATAAAGCGCTACATGGTCTGGCTCCACAGTATCTGAGTGAGTTTATTAATTACTACAACCCAGCACGTCCACTTCGTTCACAAGATGCAGGGTTACTTATAGTTCCTAGAATTAAAAAGATCACGGCTGGTGGAAGAGCATTTTCTTACAAAGCTCCACAACTTTGGAATAATCTTCCTGCCTCTGTTCGGGATTCGGACACAGTCTCAATGTTTAAGTCTAGACTGAAAACATATTTATTTTCTCAGGCTTTTGATTAGTATAGACAAAGGCGCAGAGCTTGGGGGTTCTTGGTCATAGAAACTTGTGGTGATCAGGGATGTTGGGTTGCTGTCGTTCTGCCTCTCTTGTCCAATCACTCAGGTTTGATGACGGTGGGGAGATGGGTGCTGATGTCCTGTGAAAGCCTTCATGACCTTGTTACCTGCTTGCTCTCCCTTTTAGTTATGCTGTAATAATTAGGGCT
The DNA here is from genome assembly GCF_030014385.1 of Trichomycterus rosablanca. Taxonomy (NCBI): domain Eukaryota; kingdom Metazoa; phylum Chordata; class Actinopteri; order Siluriformes; family Trichomycteridae; genus Trichomycterus; species Trichomycterus rosablanca. The sequence goes on from NC_085995.1 coordinate 35,763,748, forward strand.
GCCGGAGTCTAAAACTCTCTGTAAAACTGTTTGTCAACTAGCATTGTACATTATTAACTACATTCTCTGTTGTTTTACTACGAGGGCATTCTGATGGAAACCTGTTTACCCGCCGAGGTTAAGGATTAAAGTCAAGACTGCCGGGACAACGATGCTGCTCCTGTCAGATGTGACAGGTCTGGAGTAATTGCAACGACAAGAAATCACTACAGACTTTATTGAAGACTAGAGCGGATAACAACTCTATTATTATTTAATTGTTTATTTATCTATTTATTACCAGTTATGACTTTTAGATCATTTAATTCTGTGTTTGTATGATTTGTGTAAATCGTGTATTTATTTAAAGTATCCTCCAGGCCACCCAAGAAGGATGGGTCCTGCTGAGTCTGGTTCCTCTCAAGGTTTCTTCCTGTAATTTTCAGGGAGTTTGTCCTTGCCACAGTCGCCCTCGGCTTGCTCAACAGGGGTTTTTGTATCTGTTGGTCCTGGATTTTGTAAAGTTGCTTTGAGACAATGTATATTGTAAAAAGCGCTATATAAATAAAGTTGACTTGACTTGACTTATTACATTTAGCCCCAAAGGTTAAGTAAAGCTTTCCAAGATAAAAAAAAAAGACACTAGCACGTCCAGCTGCAGTAATGTTCAACTGAAACATTTGAAATCCCAGCAGCAAGGCAGATGATCACTGATGGCTCACACTTCCATCCATTTTCTTTCTTTTCATTTCTTATTCTCTCTTTTCTATCCCTTGAGCCAAGCTGACCCCCCAGGAAGCAGTTGCACCTCTTTAAAACACTGGAATTGGCTACAAATTACAACCTTCAGTATTACAGGGTCCATAAGGTCCAACGTCACACCATTGATGTGCAATGACATCATTCTTTTCTGGTGACCAGAAATGTCAATCCCATTCCTTTTTTCATCACTCCATTGTTCTCTGGAGGTATAAACCGTGACACTACCAGCAGTGAAAGGCTGACCGGGGCAACATCCAGAAATGGTCCATAATTTAATCCATTTTCCCTGGTTATTCAATAAAGACCATTTAGTGTGTGACACACGGCACATGTGTTCAGTGACAGAAAGCTGAAATATTTATTCTACCAGGAAAATGAGGAAGAGGAAGAAATATAGAGCAGTCGAGTGATGTGAAGAACTGACACGGATATAAACACAAGCAAAGCCAACCAGCTAATTTCATTACATAACTGGTTTCACAGACTGAGGCTCCACAGTGAGACGATGCCTACATGCCTAATTGTGCAGAATTTACTTGGACGGCTCTGAAACAGAAAGCTGTGACTACAATCTAAACGCTGCTTAAAATAATCACAAAAGTTTATTCAGAGTGTCAGGAAAAATCTACAAAAATGAGGACACACAAACATGTGTTAGCAGTGCCATCACACTTTGTCAAGCTTTATAATATCAAACAACCAAACATATTAGTAGATAACAATAGTAGATAATGGGGGGGGGTGCTCAGGTGGCACAGCGTAAAAGCACACGCTGGCACATAGAGCTGGGATCTTGAATACATCGTATCGAGTCTCAGCTCTGCCTGCCGGCTGGGCTGAGCAGACACATGAACAACGATTGGCCTGTTGTTCATATAGGGGCGGGGCATTAAGCCAGATAGAGACTCTCTCATAACTGTTGCAACTATGACCTCTGCTGGCTGATTGATGGCGCCTGCACAGTGGCGGGGAAAAGAGTGTGGATCAGGGTGTGTCTCTCCGTACACAGAGTTGATCCGCAGTTGATCTTGTCTAGTGTGGGTGACAAGATGCATACGGCTGCTGCCCACGAGTCGGAGGGGGTGTGGGTTAGCTTCGTTTTCCTCAAATCAGAGCCGGGGCTGGCATTAGTGGAGAGGAAGCATGACGCAATCGGGCAATTGGACATGCTAAAAAAAGGAGAAAAAGGGAAGAAAATGCTGGAGTCTATCCCAGCTTTTCAATGGGTGCAAGGCACACAGTAACACCCTGGACGGGGCGCCAGTCCATCGCAGGGCAGACACACATACACACACGTATTCACCTATAGGGCAATTCAGTGTCTCCAATTAACCTGCCTGCATGTTTTTGGACTGTGGGAGGAAACCCACGCTGACACGGGGAGAACATGCAAACTCCACACAGAAAGGACCCGTACAGCCCCACCTGAGGATCAAACCCAGGACCTTCTCGCTGTGAGGCAACAGTGCTACCCACTTAGCCACCGTGCCGCCCTATTAAAAGAACAAGGAAAATAAAAGATATAAAAAGTATTTAAACTCTTTGTGATTGTAGGTCTAGCTTTAAGCACATTACCATGCCAAGAATCAACAGCCCAACTCTTTGTAAGGTCTGTTGTTATCTAACACTGGGTACAAGAATTACCTTAAACAGAGTTCCAATCCATTGTAGGGCTTTGGCCATCCAACCTCCGATACAACCAATCATGTCTGTGTAGACGCCTGGCCAGCTGACAGCACTGCTGAGGATCCAGCGCAGACGTCAGCGATGGTGTGCTAGCGCAACAGACTGTTAAACCACCCGTGTGCATTTTAGCAACTGTATACAATCAGTTCATTCATTCATTGTCTGTTTTACCACAGATTTATCCTATTCAGGGTCGTAGTGGGTACAATTCATCGGGTACCCAGTTCATCACAATGCAAACACACACACACACACACATTCACACCTAATTTAAGTCATTGTGATAAACCTGTGTGGAGTGTAGGAGAAAACTGGACCTCCCAGAGGAAGCCCACCCAGAAACGGGGAGAACATGCAAACTCCACAAAGAAAGGACCCGGACCACTCCAGCCAGGATTCGAGCCCAGATGACATCTTGCTGTGAGATGACAGTGCTACCCACCAAGCCACCGTGCCACACACAATCAATTAATCAATGTAAAATTACTTTGTGGCAGTTCAGAAAGGGCCCTTTTACTGTTCCAGCCATGTTATTAAGGTGAGGACCTTGGCTTGATGAGTGTGGTGTGGAAAAACCACTAACACCACACTTTTGGGATCATTTAAAACGTCAATTGTGATCTTCTGGTCCAACATAAGTGCCTGAACTCACAAGTGGTCTTTTGACTGAATATGCACGCATGCCTGCAGACACACTATAAAATCTTATGCAAAGTCTTTCCAGATGAGTGAAGGCTTAAGTAGCTAAAAACGTGTGGGAAGGGGAGGGGTGGAACGTCCAAGAAGCTCATGGTTAGACGTTCATATACAGTTGAACAACTGACAATATAATATGCCCTATCCACATACCAGGACTGTACCTGCCTATTAGAAACCCTGTTACATAACTCTTTTTGTCTGCAATTTCTGTAAATCCATCTGAGGTTAATCCATGAGAATTTATTCTAATCCTGTTCTCTTAAAAAATAGACAAATAAAGGAGACACACACTATGGTACATAATGTTCACCTACCTAATGTAAAAGATAAAAATTACAGAGTAAAAAGTATTTGTGTCCTCAGTCACAGCTTCTGCTGTGTATTAACTAATGTGTGAAATTAGATCAGTCTTTTGTTCCCATTCCATCCATTAAACGTCGGCTAATACTCATCAGCTGATCTAATCAAGCATTAACATAGTACACGTGAATGGAAAAAAGATGAGCTTATGCCAAAACAGATGCCCTAAAACAAGGCAGGTGGCAACAAATTCATTTGAATAATCCAGACAAAGTAAGCTTGGTACAAACCAGATAGGAGACGGAGGTGAACTGGAACGCTCAGTACTCAGTATTTAACACTTTCCACTGACATGTCTATAATCATTAGACGAAATGAGATTTTAATCTATACAGTAATCTCGTCAGGTAGGTTTATACTCTCAGAAAGACGAGACGATCAAACACATCAGCTTTGCTTTAACTGACATTTGTTCTGATTAACATTTTGGACATTGTGAGTCTACATTAACTATGCAAGAAATGTTCCATGAATCATTTTAACAGCATTACTGCCAAAGCATGTCGCTGTAATATTATGATATCTACATCCTAATGCCAGAGCTGAGATGTTATCTGATTAAACATGGTGAGAAATCTGATTAAACGCCTTTCAAGTAAGCAGGGAAAGCATTTCAGATAGAACACATTTTAATTGTATTTTAACATCTCTTGAGTTTTAGCCTGATGTTACCGACCAGTAAATCTTCTTTTATTTTCTTGGGAAATAAAAATAGGACACCAGGCGGTAAAACTCTATAGCACATCAGCGCTGACATTTCAGACTCATACGTTTGAATCTTAGCTCTGCTACTGGGAAGCCGCGAATATCGTTAAAACATTAAAACCACCTCCTTGTTTCTACACTCACTGTCCATTTTATCAGCTCCACTTACCAAATAGAAGCACTTTGTAGTTCTACAATTATCTACAATAATCTGTTTCTCTACATACTTTTTTTTAGCCGGCTTTTACCCTGTTCTTAATGGGTCAGGACCCCCACAGGACCACCACAGAGCAGGTATTATTTGGGTGGTGGATCATTCTCAGCACTGCCGTGACAATGACATGGTGGTGGTGTGTTAGTGTGTGTTGTGCTGGTATGAGTGGATCAGACACAGCAGCGCTGCTGGAGTTTTGAAACACCTCACTGTCACTGCTGGACTGAGAATAGTCCACCAACCAAAAACATCCAGCCAACAGCTCCCCTTGGGCAGCGTCCTGTGACCACTGATGAAGGTCTAGAAGATGACCAACTTAAACTGCAGCAATAGATGAGCGATCGTCTCTAACTTTACATCTACAAGGTGACCCAACTAGGTAGGAGTGTCTAATAGAGTGGACAGCGAAATCCAGCAGCGCTGCTGTGTCTGATCCACTCATGCCAGCACAACACACACTAACACACCACCACCATGTCAGTGTCACGGCAGTGCTGAGAATGATACACCACCTAAATAATACCTGCTCTGTGGTGGTCCTGTGGGGGTCCTGACCATTGAAGAACAGCATGAAAGAGGGTAACAAAGCATGCAGAGAAACAGATGGACTACAGTCAGTAATTGTAGAACTACAAAGTGCTTCTATATAGTCAGTGAAGCTGATAAAATAAACAATGTGTGTAGAAACAAGGAGGTGGTTTTAATGTTATGGCTCATCGGTGTACATCCATACATATATACAAGTACCACTCTTCTTCAAGGCTTTTCACATGATTTTTTAAGATGATTAATGCCTCTGTCAATGCCTTTGCAAAGTCAAGTCCTCATATTGAATGAAAAGGCCAGACTTGCAATCAACACTTCAAATCATCCCACAGCTTTTCAACTGGGTCGAGGTCAGTGTACAAGTACTTCAACATCAAACTGAGTACAGTTATGCTGAAACAGGAATGCCTCTATCCCAGACTGAACTAAATAATAATAAGAGGTGTCTGTCACAGGGTGGTGAGTGCCTCACGACAGAGGCACCAGGTGGAAATTTAATGAGATGAACCCAACTGCGGGAGATTTAACGATAGCGGAATGAGACTGTTATAATTATAATTACTGAATGAACAAAATAATAAAACTTCAGATAAAAAAAACCCCCAAAAGAACACTTAGGTGCTACTCTGCCAGCTACTCAATCCACCGGTATGTATAACCCAGAAACCTGACAGATTGAAACTGCTAGAAAGAGCGCTAGTGAAACAGCTAGAGTGCAAAGTCAAAAAAGTCAGAGGATTGCTTCATGTGTAACTAGTAATTTACATTATACATTTACGTTTTCTGCATTTAGCAGACGCTTTTATCCAAACTGTGACAGTATATTGTCTTATCAACTGAGGGTTAAGGGCCTTGCTCAAGGGCCCAAAAGTGGCAACCTGGCAGTGGTGGGGTTTGAACCAGTGACCTTTTGATTACTAGGCCAGTACCTTAACCGCTAGGCTACAACTGCCCTTATGTTTAATTAGGCACAATTGAAGTGTTGTGTAAAGAGAACCACACCTGCCAGGCCAAACTGAGTGGTTAAAAATAAACTTCTTTATATTTACAATGACAGTTGTTTTAATGACTGTAGGGCATTCAGTCCACATTTGTGCCGTCCACAAACTTCAGCTGTCCAAGCCAAGTGCAGAAGATGTCTGGCAGTCAACTGAACTGACTTTGAGTAAAATAATATTTTGGTACACAATACCCAAGCTTGATTTTGATTTTTGATTTTTACTGTAAGGTAAACCTAAATAACAAAACTCTCAACTTTAAAACATGAGCAACACTAAAACATCCCATTTCTGTCATTGTAAACCCCTGTAATCTTTCTCATTAATTTTCTCATGAATAATCTTTTCGCATGAATTCATGTGTTTTAGTAAATGATATGCCTCCCACGTCCAACTGAAACATCATATGAGGCTTTCTTGACCTACAATGCAAAATTTTATATATTATCTAACCTGCTACATATTATTTACTAAAATGTAGCAAATAGCTCACAACTAGGTTAGTTTAATTTTATTGATTAGAAAAAGTATACGTGTTTAATGGTTTAATCTTTATTTTAGTTATCAGGTGCCGAGTTAGCTTATCTAGCTAACAGCAATTTGGATTGGCAACTTTCCACTAACTTCTAATATATAACAGTTTGTGTACATGTAGGACCTGATTTGCATCCCCAGGCAAGCTTAAGCTGAACGCCCATGATTTTTGATCCCTCAGACGGCACTGCATCAAGAACCACCACTCAACAATAGCTGATATAACCACGTGGGTGAGGGATTACTTTGGCACACCTTTGTCAAGCTCTACAATACAGAGTTACATGCACAAATGCCACTTAAACCTGTACTGTGCAAAAAAGAAGCCTGATGTTAACCATGTACAGAAGTGGCGTCGACTTCTCTGGGCTCAGAGGCATCTAGGATAGACCATCACACAGTGGAAATGTGTTTTGTGGTCATTTGAATCAGCAAACCAGGTCTGTGTGCTCCTGACCAAAGGTGAAAAGGACCATCCAGACTGTTATCAGTCTAATTACAATCTAACTGTTATTAGTCTAAAAGTCAGGGTCTGTCATGGTATTGGGCTGCGTTCGGGCCCTTGGCAAAGGTCATTAACACTGGACTGGTCTGCCTGCAGTCCTGACCTGTCCCCAATAGAGAATGTGTGGAGAATTTTGAAACGACAAATGCGACAACAACGACCCCGTACTGTTGCACATCTTAAGACGTGTTTGCAGGAAGAATGAGACAAAATAAAAGCTGAAACACTAAATCACCAAAACGTCCTTTAAGTGTGGTGAAAAGGAATGGCAACATTACAAAGTGGTAAATGCTTTATTGTCCCAACTTTTTTTTTGGAATGTGTTGCAGGCCTGAAATGCAGGAATGGATGTTTTATAATGGATGATTAATAAATAAAATTAAGTTGACCAGACAAAACATGGAATATCTCATATAAAATTCAAAGTAAATGTAAGAAACTCTGTGTTTTTTATTATTTGCATTTTCCATACTGTCCCAACTTTTTCTGATTTGGGGTTTTATTTTTTAGATTTACACTAAGTGAAGATTTAATCTTATCCAGTGATTTTACTCATGCATCGTAAACTGCATCCTGTATGCTACAGTGTGTAACTATAACAAATGTAGTGCACTAATGATTCATATTATTGACTACAGCAGGGTGTGCTACAACATGGTATTAACTACACTAATTTTAATGCTGATATTAAAGCACTAGAATCAAGACTGGGACCAAAAGCATCCTCAAAAGATATTACACTTGTTACATAAAAACATCTTTTTCTAAAAAAAAAAAAAACAGCCACTCGCTTCTTCCGTGTTTGTCTGACATAATGTAATTAACCCAACATTCATTACAGTCACTGAAACATTCAGTTTAAGCCACCAACACAAGCTTGCTTGAGGCTCAAACTCTCAGCAGCCATGGACATGTACGATGTGTTCGGAGAACAGGGAATAAGATCAAGTGCTCATCTGTGTCAATGCACAGGCCTAATCAACTTTTCCATGGACAAATGCTCTAATGAAGCATGGCTGCTGCACGACATGGAACATGTCAGCTGTGAAATGGACACTCAGAGAGGCGGATGTCGGATGAACAGCCTCTAGCTGACATCGGAGCATCAGCCAACACTTTACTGGTCTCAAGGAGAGTAATTACAAAGAGAAGGAGGCGCTCTAATATCAAGACGAAATCAGAAAACAACTGGGACAGAGGCAATTTAGGTCTAGTAATGAGGTAAAAAATAAATAAATAAATAAACTAGAAATTATATGCTTTCAACTTTGCAGCAGAAGTTTAGGGAAGGTCCATTCCTGTTATAGTCAGGAATGAGATACACCTTAACAACTTTGAGTTCAGTTCATTACTAGCTTTAGCTAAGCTGGCTAGCTACTGTAGTTTAACACACAGATTCTGTGGCTAAACCTCTGGTTTATGAATCACAAACTGAGTAGATACATAATTAAAAACAAATTTAAAGAGGTTTTTTCATAAAATCAATTATACTATAAGTTAAATTTTATAAGTTAAAACTACAGTATAATTAATTTTGTAATTACCCTCATATAAGCCATTTAAAACCGGGTTCTGTGCTAGTGTGATGTTTTAATCAATTAAACTGAATCGACTGTTAAAAATATCAACATCTGTAGAAAATCATCCAACCCCCAGTGACCTCTAGGATGATACTTTAGCACAGGAAATCTTTAAAACACATCCTGTTTAGTGAGGTCTGATTGGACAGTTCCTTCAAGAATCAATAATCAAGTAGTATTTCTGAAACTGCACTGTAGTGTTTACTGACCGCCAGCGTCAATCACAGGCCATCAACTGCTTCTGAATGTTTAACTATCAAGTACGTACATTCTGATCGATGTGTTGAATGGAAGCATTTTGCTCATCCCTGTGGCCTCTAGATTTAAAAAGTTAAAAACCTTAACTTAAAGGCGTTGAAGGTAAATTTAAGAATTCAGTGCATTCGGTTTTGCCTCTTTAGCAGAGTGTTTTATCACATTACTGTAAAACACCTGGAATTATGTTTTCATCTTTTCCAGCCAAAAAACAGCAGTGACCTAAAATACTTAAATTAAACCTGTACCTGTATTTATCTAAATCACATTATATTATTTTAACATTTTAACTTATCACAAATATGGACTTCTAGCCAAACATCATGATTCACTTTTAACCGTGAGGAGTTTTTCATGTTCCTGTTGTGTCTGTGTGGGTTTCTTTATTGTTCTCCATTTTCTTCTCACCTTTTTAGAACATGTAGTGGTGGCCTGACTAAATTGCTCTTGGGTGTGAGTGATTAAGTGAATGTGTGAGTGTATGATGACCTCTGATGAACTGAAGTCTGTGTAAATTGCCTCCTTGCCTTGTGTGTTGTACCAGACCCACTGGGATTATAAAAGATGAATGAGCGAAAAAAAGAATAAGAATAACAAACATGTTGAATAAACCTCGCCAATTACACAGTAAAGCAATATACTAAGAAGATGCAATAATATCAGAATAATACCACTGTAAACAGCTAATATTTAGAAAGAAATTTGGGCATTTGGGCAAAACCAGGTACTGAAGTCTTACAGCATGGGTACAGTCTCAGGTTTAGAACATGGAACTTAGTAGCTTATGCCCAGGCCAACAAGTAACAAGTAGCTCTGACAACAAAAGTCATCTACAGATCTAAAAAAAAAGACTCCTGTGCTTTTTAGATTCATCCTCACGTAACTCAATAAAGTAACACATGCAAGGGGAGGGTAGCACTGTCGCCTCCTGGGTTAGATTCCCAGTTGGAGCGGTCCGGGTCCTTTTTGTACGGAGTTTGAATGTTCTCCCCATGTCTGTGTGGGTTTCCTCCGACAGTCCAAAGACGTGTAAGTGAGGTGAATTGGAGACACAAAATTGTGTGTGTAAAAAAAAGTGTGTAAAACATGATGTTAAAGTCCTAATAGTGGACAGTGAGTGGACTCGGTATTTTAAAACTCCAGCAGCGCTGCTGTGTCTGATCCACTCATACCGGCACAACATTTACATTTACAGCATTTAGCAGACGCTTTTATCCAAAGGGACTTACACAATGAGCAATTGAGGGTTAAGGGCCTTGCTCAGGGACCCAACAGTGGCAACTTGGTGGTGGCGAGGCTTGAACCGGCAACCTTCTGTTTACTAGTCCAGTACCTTAACCACTGAGCTACCACTGGCCTCACACTACACACAACACACACTAACATACCACCACCATGTCATTGTCACTGCAGTGCTGAGAATGATCCACCACCTAAATAATACCTACTCTGTGGTGGTCCTCTGGGGGTCCTGACCATTGAGGAACAGGGTGAAAGCAGGCTAAAAAAGCATGCAGAGAAACAGATGGACTACAGTCAGTAATTGTAGAACTACAAAGTGCTTCTACATGGTAAGTGGAGCTGATAAAATGGACAGTGAGTGTAGAAACTAGGAGGTGGTTTTAATATTACGGCTGATCGGTGTATGATGCTATTAAAAGAAGTCACAAATGCCTGTTCCTTTCGAAAAGAAAACAGCTTAGGTGTTTTGTCATGATACAGCTGCAAAATAACTGCAATCTGATCTGAGTGTCCTCAATAACTAAACACTAATTCTGGTCTAATTAATTATGCTAATAGGTGACAAAAAAGAGATTAACAGAAACATCATTGTGTTCCACGCATCTCTGTCAGGGAGCCGAACAAAACCATCGACCTAGCCACACACTTGGACGAGCGTTCGGAGCGAGGAACAAAATCAAACAGCGCAGTTCATCATTGTCATTCTTATAATACACTCACTCTGCTCCTCGCGAGGAGGAAAAAATGTTAGGCAGATCAGTTCCCATGGCAACACAGCACAGTAGGCTCGCTGTTGACTCGCCGGAGCATCACTATGGAAGCACTGACGGGAACCAACGGCAGAGTCTCCAGAACGGTACACACAGAGCCGGGGTGGATAAAGATAAGGTGGAGGATTTATGAACAAACCTGGCTGCTGTGCTCTGAGCTTCACAGTGCTGCAGATTATCAGTACAATCTGTTCACTTATTACTACTTATTAAAGCAACATTGCAGGTTTTACAACAGGATATCATTGTGAATATCAAGCTATAGCACTAGCATTAGGTCTTAATATTTTAAAATTCAAAGCCGATAATATAAAACAATTGACATAAGAAACATTTAAAACTGCATGTAGTAGTTCTCTTCATGATTTAATATAATATTGCAAAAGCCAGTACCAAGGTATGTACCAAATCTGTTCCCTGACACACTCTGGATCAGGTTGGTGTAACTGGACTGTGTTATTAAAAACAAAATTGAATTCATAATTACAGATTTGATGTAAATTGAGCTTTTACCAGCCCAAGGCAAAGAATATGTAAATCAGGTGTGTTTAACAGGAGCAAGGGTCGTAAACAACAGCTGTGTTTTAAGAGAGATGAATACGGCTGTTCTTGCTGGTGTTAATAACAACTTGTGTTGCGAATCTGAGTAAGAGGAAAACAGAAAATAGAAACAATAACAACACAACAGTCTTGTAATCACATTTACATTTTAAATATGCAAAGAACAAGCAGGGTCACCACAGTGGATCATTCTGGTCTGCATACATGATGGAGCAGTTTCACACCAGATGCCCTTCCTGACGCAGCCCTCTTTATTTATATCCAGGGTTAAAAGAGCGCACTGAACATCACATATCTTAACGTATAAGCTGCTCAGACGCTTTCTTAGACATATTTAATCATGTCTGTGTAGATGTCCGACCGATCGATAGCACTGCTGAAATTTGCATCCCCGGATCTCAGCAGTAATAAATGCGGTGATATATAGTGGTATGGTAATCATACACTTTCTGTTAACCCTACTTCAATACAAGTACAAAGTACCTGAAAACTACAGACACACACCATGTATCTAAAAATACACTTATGTGTCTTCTGGAAGCACTTAATTGTGATCAGGTGATCTTTATATCCTGATCTGAAGCTTTACTAATATTTACTATAGATTAGGGCTGGGCGATATGGATAAAAAATTATATCTCGATATTTTTTGCTGAACGGCGATATACGATATACAGTGTATCACAAAAGTGAGTACACCCCTTACATTTCTGCAAATATTTCATTATATCTTTTCATGGGACAACACTATAGACATGAAACTTGGATATAACTTAGAGTAGTCAGTGTACAACTTGTATAGCAGTGTAGATTTACTGTCTTCTGAAAATAACTCAACACACAGCCATTAATGTCTAAATAGCTGGCAACATAAGTGAGTACACCCCACAGTGAACATGTCCAAATTGTGCCCAAATGTGTCGTTGTCCCTCCCTGGTGTCATGTGTCAAGGTCCCAGGTGTAAATGGGGAGCAGGGCTGTTAAATTTGGTGTTTTGGGTACAATTCTCTCATACTGGCCACTGGATATTCAACATGGCACCTCATGGCAAAGAACTCTCTGAGGATGTGAGAAATAGAATTGTTGCTCTCCACAAAGATGGCCTGGGCTATAAGAAGATTGCTAACACCCTGAAACTGAGCTACAGCATGGTGGCCAAGGTCATACAGCGGTTTTCCAGGACAGGTTCCACTCGGAACAGGCTTCGCCAGGGTCGACCAAAGAAGTTGAGTCCACGTGTTTGGCGTCATATCCAGAGGTTGGCTTTAAAAAATAGACACATGAGTGCTGCCAGCATTGCTGCAGAGGTTGAAGACGTGGGAGGTCAGCCTGTCAGTGCTCAGACCATACGCCGCACACTGCATCAACTCGGTCTGCATGGTCGTCATCCCAGAAGGAAGCTGACGCACAAGAAAGCCAGCAAACAGTTTGCTGAAGACATGCAGTCCAAGAACATGGATTACTGGAATGCCCTGTGGTCTGACGAGACCAAGATAAACTTGTTTGGCTCAGATGGTGTCCAGCATGTGTGGCGGCGCCCTGGTGAGAAGTACCAAGACAACTGTATCTTGCCTACAGTCAAGCATGGTGGTGGTAGCATCATGGTCTTGGGCCGCATGAGTGTTGCTGGCACTGGGGAGCTGCAGTTCATTGAGGGAAACATGAATTCCAACATGTACTGTGACATTCTGAAACAGAGCATGATCCCCTCCCTTCGAAAACTGGGTCTCATGGCAGTTTTCCAACAGGATAACGACCCCAAACACAACCTCCAAGATGACAACTGCCTTGCTGAGGAAGCTGAAGGTAAGGGTGATGGACTAAACCCAATTGAGCACCTGTGGCGCATCCTCAAGTGGAAGGTGGAGGAGTTCAAGGTGTCTAACATCCACCAGCTCCGTGATGTCATCATGGAGGAGTGGAAGAGGATTCCAGTAGCAACCTGTGCAGCTTTGGTGAATTCCATGCCCAGGAGGGTTAAGGCAGTGCTAATAATGGTGGTCACACAAAATATTGACACTTTGGGCACAATTTGGACATGTTCACTGTGGGGTGTACTCACTTATGTTGCCAGCCATTTAGACATTAATGGGTGTGTGTTGAGTTATTTTCAGAAGACAGTAAATCTACACTGCTATAAAAGTTGTACACTGACTACTCTAACTTATATCCAAGTTTCATGTCTATAGTGTTGTCCCATGAAAAGATATAATAAAATATTTGCAGAAATGTGAGGGGTGTACTCACTTTTGTGATACACTGTATATCTCGATATTTTTTTATCCCACATGGTAATAACAAAAAGACACAAAGCTACATGTTCCAATTTTTTTACAGGCACTTTTATTAATATTCATGCTGGGAAAGCTTCACACAAGAACTATTTTTCCTTAAAAAAAAAAAAAAGCTATTCTAAGAAAAAAAAAAGTTGTTTTCAAAGGCATCTCCTGTCGTGTAATGTAAATTACAAATATATTGTCTGGCCCTTTAAGAATGTTAAGTGCACTATAGGGCGCAGGGAGCGAGTGTGTAGGGAAGATGTCGGAATGACACGGTTTCCGGCTGAGCTTGTGCGACATTAAAAGAAAAACCCCGTTAAAGTAAACCCCTCGTTAACCCCCCCCCCTGTATAGAACTCAGTTCTGTAATCCAGGCATAACTAATCGTTCATGTTACTGTGTAACTATTACAACATCTAATGCATTTTAATCAGCGTTCTGCTTCATGCACTTTATTATTATTTAACAGCTTTATTTGTTGTGTAATTGCTGTTTGCTCCTTGTTTACTGCAGAGTTAGTTCATGCAATTTAATAATGTTTGGTTGTTTACTGGCCGACAACAAGAAATAATATAATAGAAGATAAATAAATGACGTGTTGGACGTCGGGCGATCATCCAGTATAAACTAACACGACCACGTACAACATCCAGTACAGAAATCACTCCCCATAATGTTTGTTTTTTACAGATAGAGCAAATACATGCACATCACATATACAAACACAAGAGTCAGAACAACAGGAGACGCACCGTTACGTTATTATTACTTTCTCAACACTTAATGTGAAGTAAATACGTGCATGTCAGCGCGTGCATGCGCTTGTATTGGTTTTTGAAACGAATAACGACTCGTTTTCTTGTTTTTTAACTTTGGGATTTGAAGTGAAAACGAATGAAGGTACACGGAGCTGGAACCTTTTATCTGGACTTGTTTTCGGCGTTCTCTACAGAATACATTATTCTGCTGCTCATCTGACACTTTGAATTTGAACCATCTCCAAATAATTCCAAAATTAGTCATTATTTTTCTTTTTACTAAGCAGCTCCTCTTCGATAGCTTCTGTCATGTCTTTATCCGTCTCCATGCTATCGCTGCCTGCAGGAATTACTGGTGAAGCGGTGGGGAGGGGCGAGTTGTGTTCAGTGAGGGAGAGGGGCGGGGCAGGTGAACATGTGCAGAGACAAACTGGGAGAAGAGAAAGACGAACTGTCTGATCTAACTGGAACGCAACATCTATATCGATATATGCGATATTGTCTTATCTTATATCGCGTATGAAAATATATCGATATTTTATAAAATCTCGATATATCGCCCAGCCCTACTATAGATCCAAGATGCAATAATCAAAGCTAATTAAGTTTTTTGTAATAAACATAGTGCATTTAAATAAAAATGAAATAAACATTGTTTATACACTATTTTCCATTTCTTGATTGTTAATCATGATTATAAATCATACAATTGGAAGTTGTCCATTTTTATTTTGTCCAATATGTGAGGGCGGCACAGTGGCTCAGTGGGTAACACTGTCGCCTCCCAGCGAGAAGGTCCTGGGTTTGATCCCCAGGTGAGGTGGGTTTCCTCCCACAGTCCAAAGACGTGCAAGTGATGTGAACTGGAGATACAAAATTGTCTATGACTGTGTTTGACATTAAATTTGTGAAGTGATTAATCTTGTGTAACGAGTAACCACCTGTAACCGAAGTGTGTAAAACATGACGTTAAAATTCTAATAAATAATAATAATTGTCCAATATGTGTTGTGACTTTTGCTGTCATCTTAATTTCCTTCAGGATCAATTAAGTGTCTGTCTGTGTTCCCAACTAAGCCAGGATTATACCTAAGACTAAAGTGCAATCTAATTTATTCTGATATTACACTGTAATATCAGTATTATTATATTCTGATATTAACACTCCAAAATTACAAGCCCCAAACAAAACTTTGATTGGACCAGTTGCTAAACAATGGGTGTTTGTGTTCCCATCCAAACTGGTTTTGAGCAATCTAAACACTACTAGACCTCCAAAAAGAGTAAACTTCACCTACTGAGACGACATACCGTGTATCACAAAAGTGAGTACACCCCTCACATTTCTGCAGATATTTAAGTATATCTTTTCAAGGGACAACACTGACAAAATGACACTTTGACACAATGAAAAGTAGTCTGTGTGCAGCTTATATAACAGTGTAAATTTATTCTTCCCTCAAAATAACTCAATATACAGCCATTAATGTCTAAACCACCGGCAACAAAAGTGAGTACACCCCTAAGAGACTACACCCCTAAATGTCCAAATTGAGCACTGCTTGTCATTTTCCCTCCAAAATGTCATGTGATTTGTTAGTGTTACTAGGTCTCAGGTGTGCATAGGGAGCAGGTGTGTTCAATTTAGTAGTACAGCTCTCACACTCTCTCATACTGGTCACTGAAAGTTCCAACATGGCACCTCATGGCAAAGAACTCTCTGAGGATCTTAAAAGACGAATTGTTGCGCTACATGAAGATGGCCAAGGCTACAAGAAGATTGCCAACACCCTGAAACTGAGCTGCAGCACAGTGGCCAAGATCATCCAGCGTTTTAAAAGAGCAGGGTCCACTCAGAACAGACCTCGCGTTGGTCGTCCAAAGAAGCTGAGTACACGTGCTCAGCGTCACATCCAACTGCTGTCTTTGAAAGATAGGCGCAGGAGTGCTGTCAGCATTGCTGCAGAGATTGAAAAGGTGGGGGGTCAGCCTGTCAGTGCTCAGACCATACGCCGCACACTACATCAAATTGGTCTGCATGGCTGTCACCCCAGAAGGAAGCTTCTTCTGAAGTCTCTACACAAGAAAGCCCGCAAACAGTTTGCTGAAGACATGTCAACAAAGGACATGGATTACTGGAACCATGTCCTATGGTCTGATGAGACCAAGATTAATTTGTTTGGTTCAGATGGTCTCAAGCATGTGTGGCGGCAATCAGGTGAGGAGTACAAAGATAAGTGTGTCATGCCTACAGTCAAGCATGGTGGTGGGAATGCCATGGTCTGGGGCTGCATGAGTGCAGCAGGTGTTGGGGAGTTACATTTCATTGAGGGACACATGAACTCCAATATGTACTGTGAAATACTGAAGCAGAGCATGATCCCCTCCCTCCGGAAACTGGGTCGCAGGGCAGTGTTCCAGCATGATAATGACCCCAAACACACCTCTAAGACGACCACTGCTTTATTGAAGAGGCTGAGGGTAAAGGTGATGGACTGGCCAAGCATGTCTCCAGACCTAAACCCAATGGAACATCTTTGGGGCATCCTCAAGCGGAAGGTGGAGGAGCGCAAAGTCTCGAATATCCGCCAGCTCCGTGATGTCGTCATGGAGGAGTGGAAAAGCATTCCAGTGGCAACCTGTGAAGCTCTGGTAAACTCCATGCCCAGGAGAGTTAAGGCAGTTCTGGGAAATAATGGTGGCCACACAAAATATTGACATTTCAGGAACTTTCACTAAGGGGTGTACTCACTTTTGTTGCCGGTGGTTTAGACATTAATGGCTGTATATTGAGTTATTTTGAGGGAAGAATAAATTTACACTGTTATATAAGCTGCACACAGACTACTTTTCATTGTGTCAAAGTGTCATTTTGTCAGTGTTGTCCCATGAAAAGATATACTTAAATATCTGCAGAAATGTGAGGGGTGTACTCACTTGTGTGATACACTGTATATAGCATTTAATCAGCCTGTAAACTGACCGTGAACAAAGTCACAACATTTTTATATACTGAATTATTTAGCAACAACACTGCCAAGGTTAGCAATCACAATTCTATTAACAGTTTCACAAAATTAAAAGTGGTCGCCACAGCAAAGTAGCTCTGCTAGCAGTCAGTGATGTGGATTCAAACTTTTTGTAATGAAAACCTTCCAGTAATGTATAAAGAGAGCCTATAAAACCTGATGTTGGACAGTAAAGGTCAAACATTTAATATAATATATTTATATTTTAATATAAATGTTCTTCTCATTTATAATGATGCCTGAATTAAAAACAAAAACAACCTTTGCATGTTTATGCTACACTTATAGTGTACAGTGGTACAGTTTGCGTGTGAAAAATTATAGATGTTTTGTAAAAAAAAAAAAATCAAGTAAAAATAACGATTTATAATTATTATGTATGATGTATAATTGTGTTAAAAAGTCAGCTACCTACGGCCGCTCAGGTGGTGCAGCGGTAAAAACACACACTGGAACCAGAGCTGGGATCTCAAATACATCGTATCGAGTCTCAGCTCTGCCTACCGGCTGGGCTGAGCAGCCGCATGAACAACGATTGGCCTGTTGTTCAGACAGGGGTGGGACATTAAAAAGATGGATTGGGTCTCTCTCATAACTAATGCAATTACGACCTCTGCTGGCTAGTTGACGGTACCTGCACAGAGTCTGGAAAAGAGTGCTGTCAGGGTGTGTCTCTCTGTACACAGTGCTGATCTGAATTGCACTCGTCAAAGTGTAGGTGATAAGATGCATACGGCATGCTGCCCACGCGTCGGAGGGGGCGTGGGTTAGCTTTGTTCTCCTCAATCAGAGCGGGGATCGGCATTGGTGAAGAGGAAGCATGATGCAATCGGGCAATTGGACGCGCTAAATCTTACAAATGGGCTTTTTTTTTTTTATTTAAGAAGCCAATCTGTCTTATAATGATAATGTTATTTATGTTGCAACTTATTAATAATTACTTAAAAATGACATGTTTATTTGAAGAAGAAAAACAGTAATTAAATTATAAATAAAACTTAAATCTGCCAATGTGGATACAAACAGCAAAACAGTTCAAATGCTAAATTTGTACTGCATGGTACACAACATTAGTTATATTGAACAATCAGCAAACCACAAACAAAAGAAAAGAAACATGACAGAACGCTGTTCAGACACCAGCTCAGACTACACTGATAAATAGATATGGCCTAACATTGTAACTGATATCCTCAGTCTGTTACTCCAAACCTGTTACATCATTCCGTGTAGAACAAAGCCAAGCAGCAACGGTATCAACGGCACAATCACAGTCTATGTTTGTTAAATATGACAAAATGGAAGGTATGTATACTTACCTCATACTGAACAGTGTGTGCCCATGAAAGCTTAATTAAAAAGCAACTACAAAGATTTAGGTTGCTGTAGCTTTAAATTCAACAGCACTGCAGTGCTCGGTATAATCCGTGACCACAGGCATACTAACATGGTCTTGCATTAAAAAGCATCTGTTTTAGTGTACATCAACACACACACACACACACACGTTGAGCTTCGGTCCCAGGCGTGCAGAATGATGGTAAAGGGAAAAGGGGCCACTAAATGTAAATGTGTGCAACAGTATTTAAATAGCATGCTTCTATTGTATAGTCTTAAGATAACAGGGACAGTCAGACAGACAGACACATGCACACACAAAGACAACCTAAAATCAAAAGCCTAAACACTTGCATGGCAGCAATGTTAGCAAGAAAACTATTAAATTTTTCTTCCCTGGTACAGTTGCTGATTAATCAAACCTTAACTGCACAGCCACAGTGTCACTGATCATCTTATGACCTACCATGCATTTTGGCATACTGCTTTGTTGCTAATCATCCAATTTGTGCAGAATGTTTACGGTGAATTTACATTGCATCTAGGTGTGAGAACGTATTTTATGTTTACATGAAACATGACATTTAGCAGATGCTTTCAAGTGATGAATACAATGCAAGCAATTGAGGGTTAGGGGACTTGACCATAGGTCCAACGTTGGCTACTTGGCTGTGGTGGGGCTTGAACCAGCCGGTGTGAGTAAATAAACTGTCAACAAAATCCAAATAAAATCTTTACATTATGAGCAATGTTTTGTAAGACGTGTGGGATAAGATATTAACATCCCATACTTACTGTATTATGCAACACATGGAGCAGAGATTACACTAGTTTATCTATCAAGCTAAAAGGCTCTATAGCATTCACACACAATATCCTATACAGTAGTTTAAAAAAGTGAAATTTGATTTAACACACTATTTAGTATATAGGATGGTATTTGGGGCATAGCAGAAGTCCACTGCTCCTGACACAGAGAAGTTAATCCTCATTATTTTCATTCATTTAATTGAGTTATGAAGGGCTACAGCCCTGACAGCCCCCACATCTTGTGCCTATGTTCAGTCGAAATAAAATAATCAAATGAGGAACACAACTATACAAGTGAGTTCTATTGGGTTGTTTAAAAATAAAGAGCATGTATCAGCTATAAAAACAAAATTAGCACTTTGTAACACAATATTTCAAAGCATCATCAGTTCCAAAAAGTTCCAAACCATCTAACAGTGGGAACCTAAAGTGCAGGTGCAGCAGTCACAAAACTGGAAGAGGAACAGCTTTAAAACTCAGGGCAGAGACTGTCAAGCAAACAAAAAGAGAAATTTTAAGGTGCACTTGATGTACAGCAGTAAATTATGCTAACCCACTACCACTGACATCCAGGGTTCAAAAGAGTACATACTGACATGATTGGCTATGCCAGAGGAGATGGCTGAGGCCCTGCGATGGATTTGTGTCCCATTCAGAGGGTGTTACTGCACCGCACTCAGTGATTCTGGGGAAGCAACTTCGATCAGGATAAGGCGGTGGTAAACCATGGAAATGAATAAAAGCAGTGATCTCAAATAGGACTGATTTTCCTGTCTCGCTCTCTAGTCTGTTTACATAAGACTGAGTAGTTCCTGCAGAATTGTAGTTATAGTATAAAATGCTAAACTGTCCTCTTCCATTTGTGCTGCAAAATGCAAAACCTGTTTCATTTGTGCTGGTGTTAAAATAAAATATAAAATGCAAAACCTCTTCCATTTGCACTGGTGTTATACAAAATCACATGACTATGATTAGCCTCAGTGCTACAGGGTGCAGTTCTTTTCTCTGAAACTTGTAGATTGTGCATTAGCATTGAAGAGCCATTGTTCCATTATGCTTGTAAATTAAATTAATTTAATTCTTAGTCATATGAAGTTCAGCAAAAATCTCAATCAATTTTTATTCTTTTTAATCTTAAATGATTCCTACATTTGCTTTTAACACCTGATGCTGTTTACGTCAATGTGCAGTGAAGTTTTTGGCTTCACACTATTTAACCACAATTATTTGGACACCTGACCATGCTGGTTGGATATCACATTTCGGACACAAACGTTATTAAAACAGAGTGACCTCTACGTGATCTTCTCAGCTACAACAGCCACTCTTCTGAGGAAGCTTCTCACAAGCCTTCTTTGAAGTGTGTCAGTGGGAATTTGTGCCCATTTAGTCAAAAGAGCATTTGTATGAGTATTTGTAATGTTAATTTGTAATGATCCAGTTTATTCCAAAGTTGAACATTATAAGACAAGAAAACTGTGTAAAATGCTGTTTTTTTCCTTTTCAGTGAAATATAAACCAAATAAAACCCATTTTAATAATCCATTTTGCTTTTCTTTAAGGTGCTAATGGATGTAAATGTATACAGTATTGTTGTTGTTATTTACATTGTTGTTGTTAACACAATTGTTTTCACAAAATATAAGAAAATTAAATAACCATAATTGTCTCAGAGTTAAATAAATTATGTAAGTAAAACAAGTTTAAATTTGGTAAAACTCTTAATTAAAATTAAATTGTTTATATAAACAATGTGCACGAATCCACAGTCATTCAATCACAACACAAAGAGCCTTTATTCCTCCCATGAGAGGAAATATTCACATACTATAATTCTTTACATCTAGCAGTTTCACTGATGCACTAATATATTTTAAATATCTCAATAGATCATCACTACATTGTGGTGTATTGATGTAGCCAGCTGATGGTCAATGTGGCGCATTGCGCTCCTAAAGGCTGCGACTCTGTTTTCAATAAAATCATTAGATTATTAGAGCAACTCATTTAATCCCTAATGGTGAAATGATCAGAATTACAGTCCTGAATCGTTCTGACCACAATGCGCAAACAGGTTGTCAGCAGAATGAAGGAATGAACGCTGATGTCTGACCGTATATGGCGAATGCAGGGTGCAGGAGGAGCAGGGTGCACATCACACACCGGCTCCACTTCATCCATCCTCCCGCGCTCCAGAAGCCTGACCGCAACAAACAGCGCATTGGACCGGGACGTGTCCGCTCCGCTCCGGTGTGAGAGCGAGCCTGAATCCACCGGGTTTACATCTGCAGCATAACAAACTTAACGATTCAGTCCGTATCTCACCGAGCCGCCGGTAACGGGAGCGTCATTCCTGAGCGTGAACAGCGCATTTCATTTCGAAAAGACGCGCAAAAGAATGGCGGGTTGCGAACGGCATGGACGTGGCGCAAATAAACACCAGTCCTTTCGTTCTTTCGTTAGTGTTAAATCTGACTGACGCGGAGCAGTGTGTGTGTGTGTGTGTGTGTGTGTGAGAGAGAGAGATGATCAGCAGTGAATCATCTCCAAGAACGACTCTTCTGATCAGCCGAAATGATTCTCAACAGAAACTGATTCACAAATTGGCTGCGGTCAAACAAAATGAAACAGAAAACTATTAATTTTAATTAAAAAAAAAAAGCATTTTAATAAAACTGACAATTGGCCATTGAAACACTGTGCACACATTTTCTGATGATCTTATTTAAGGCTTGAAGTACATTTATTATTCCAAAAAGTACATATATTGTTTTTTAGGCTGCATCCATGTCCACAAAAAGTGTGTTTTTACAGTGGGGAGGGGGCGGCACGGTGGCTAGGTGGGTAGCACTGTCGCCTCACAGCAAGATCTCCAGGTGGGGCGGTCCGGGTCCTTTCTGTGTGGAGTTTGCATGTTCTCCGCATGTCCGCGTGGGTTTCCTCCGGGTGCTCCGGTTTCCTCCCACAGTCCAAAGACATGCAAGTGAGGTGAATTGGAGACACTAAATTGTCCATGACTGTGTTTGATATAACCTTGTGAACTGATGAACCTTGTGTAATGAGTAACTAATGTTCCTGTCATGAATGTAAACATTAAAACATGACGTTAAAATCCAAATAAACAAACAAACAAACAGTGGGGAGGAGTGGGGGCTCACTGGACTGGCGAAATTAGCTACTGAAGTAACAAATCTAGGGTTTTGTAGTTAGTTTTTTTCTGTTCTCATTTTATTGTTATGTTATACAACTGCTTTATACTGGTCTGGGTCATGGCAGGTTCAATGCAGCAACACTAGGCAGAATTTATTTGTGTCAGTTGTAAATTTTGTCTATAGCTTGACCCACACATTCTGGCAGAGGGCAGTTTTAAGCAGCTTTAGGTGAATTATTTATGGGGCATATTGGATGCTATAGAAACATGCAAAGCAAAACACACTTTGTTCTTTTTGATTCTGTGGCAAGATGCATCTGTTAGTATATTTTACTGTTTTTGTTTTTCTTTATTAAGACAGGTTTTATGTTTTACTGTACTAATAAAGACATCATGTTTACTCAAAAATGGCTTCTAATCTAATGGAAGTCTAAAGCTGCGTCCGAAATCGCATACTTCCATACTGAACAGTATGCAAAATCAGTACGCAAGAGCGATTAGTATGTCCAAATACGTGGTATACATTAAAGAGTTTGTGAAAAAGTACCTGGATGACCTACTTCATGGGCAGCCAATTTAGAGTATGCGAACAATGCACACTTGAGGTCCGCTAATCTATCCCATAATTCAACTGGAGCTGATAGAAGTGTAAGTAAGACAAAAATTAAAAATGTACAACCCTGAGTAACGTTATTATTAGCTTTCTGAGAACTACAGAATTAATTTTGTCATGCATCACGTGACTTGCATCGTGTATGATGGCGGACGTATTACGTCTGAAGCTGCATACTTCTGTACTGAAAAAGCTTACTGCTTTACCGGCTGAGCAGTGCATACTTTCTCGAATCTAGAACGTACTGTTTAAGTATGTGATTTTGGACACAGCCTAAATCTTCAGGGACCGAAAAAGGCTAGCACACACCTTCTCTGATGGCCACATCTTTACATCACTCTTACAGAGAGCCGTAGGACCTGATTTCTTCTGTTTTCTCTCGTCGCTCATGATGCCACCTCAGCCAACTCTGTGTCTGTTAAGTGCCTGGACAAACTATTAGAACCAGTGAGACTCAAACCTTCAGCAATGGTGGGCCAGCGTACAGGAGTGATTTGCTATCCAAGTTCCACCCAAGCTGCATTATGAGCAGTGCAGCAAAGATGCACTAGCAGCTGTGTGTATTTTTCTACACCCAGAGTGTGAGTGTGTTTTTCTCTGGTTTGTCATGGCAGAGCAGTTCGATGTGCTACATCAGAAGTACATAAACATTTACAACACTTTTTCTGCCCTGAATTTATTCTTACAAAGAAACAAAATAAGAAAAAGTGGAAATTGGGACTAATTGAGAATAACTGACTGCGAGTTGACGGCATGATGAAAAATGTCTGATCTCAAAAATGCTCTTGACAGAAAGGGCACAAAATCAAACACACTTGAAAATTTGTGAAAAGCCTTTCAAGAATAATGCAGGCTAACCTCATGTTAATGTTTACACTGGTTTACACAAAATTGTCAGGTGTCTGTATACTTTTAGCCAAAAGTTGGAACGAATATACAGTTTGTATGTAGTATTTGACCTGGATATTATGCATACAGTAATAATTATGTGGTAAAGTGAACTGTATGGAACACTGTTACCTTAGGAAAGTACAGTTATGTGGCTGAAGTGGACTAGCTAGCGCATTAGCACTTATTTCTGTTACTGTTCATATTTCTTTCCAAAAACTCAGTTTTAGTGCTTTTTTAACCCAAAATGGTTTTAATATGTTTTCCTGTAACAGCACTGTTGATTACCAAGCTCATGTGTGTTGTTTTAATGTTAAGAGTTAATTATCTGAAGTAACGAGTGACCGTTTCTGCCTCCATGTTTGAGCATGTTCTGACACTGAATCAAACTAAACAATTCGCTCCCAATTCGATTCACCTAGAGTTTGTCTGGAGGAATCGAATCAGTAAAGTGAGTTTGTTTAGAGGAGTCGAATCAGTAAAGTGAGTTTGTTTAGAGGAGTCGAATCAGTAAAGTGAGTTTGTTTAGGAGTCGAATCAGTAAAGTGAGTTTGTTTAGAGGAGTTGAATCAGTAAAGTGAGTTTGTTTAGAGGAGTTGAATCAGTAAAGTGAATTATAATTGTAATGTAGTCAGTAGCAGCGCCCTCTACTGATCGAAAACTATGATTTCAATTATTTAATTATCTCAGGTCACGATATTCATTTACATATGGATTTATTCCCTGGAATTTGTGTTGGATTACAGGCTTTACAAAAGCATATAATTTAACTGTGCAGCAGTTAAAGTTTTAAATCACATAAAGTGTCCATTTTACTGCTGTATTCAAAATATAAAATATATTAGTATGTATTAAAGATTAAAACCTGTGTCCTCATCTGGCCAAAAATAAATATATTGATACTGCTTGAGCCAAAAACTCGATTTTAGCTACTACTCTGTCTCCTTTGGTCAGGATGGTCTGGTTTTATGGTTCCAGAGGGATTTTGGATGTTGGTTAGGCTGATTCTAGCTGATCAGGCTGGTTTGATGTGATGGTTTCAGGGGTTCTAAGTGTTGGCCAGACTGGTTTTAGTTGGTCTGGTTTAATGGTTGCAGTTGTTGTTCAAGATAATTTATGATGGTTGGTTAGAGTGGGGTTTTCAGTGTTGTGTCAGTCTGGTTCTAGCTGGTCACGGTTGATGAATTTAAAGTCAGACTGGTTCTAGCTGATCAGGCTGGTCTGGTGTGATGGTTTCAGAGGGGTTTAAAGTGTTGGCCAGTTTTATCTGATCTGGTTTAATGGTTTCAGTTGTTGTTCAAGATGGTTTATGATGGTTGGTAAGAGTAGGGTTTGACTGTTGGGTCAGTGTGGTTCTAGCTGGTTGACTTGTTTCAAGATACTGGTCAGATTGTTTTGTTTTGATGGTTTCAGAAAACGTTTGAGTGTTGGGTCAGTCTGGTTCTAGCTGAACAGACTGGTCTGGCATGATTGTTTTAAAGTGGTTTGGTAAAGTGATTTTCAGGCTGGATCTAGCTGGTCATGTTTGATGGATTTACAGTGGTTCTGGATTTTTGTCAGACTGGTTCTTACTGAACAGACTGGTCAGGTGTGATTGTTTTGGTAGTTCTAGCTGGTGATGGTCAGGCTGGTTTGTTGTGATGGTTTCAGAGAGGTCTTCTGGTCAGGTTTGTTCTAGAAACCTGTGTGGAGTTTTGGGCTTTTCTCAGACACACTTCTAAAGAAGAATGTTGCAGCTTTTAGAAGCTGCATAATGACAAAAGTTACAAGAACATAAAAAATAAGGACAGAGACTGAACATTTGTCTGCAGCAATATATATATTTTAATTCAAAGTGAATTGACAATACAACATAATTTCTTTATTTTGACACTCACCAAATAGTCACCAGGAAAACCCGCTTTTTGTGACAAAGTACATAAGGCTTGGTCACATAGAAATCACTGAGAACCAGAGAAATAAATGACTGAAAACTGTAAGAGACATTACACACAGAAGAAATATTCCCAGTCCTCATATACTGAATATTGCACAGTGCACTGGCTACATGGCAAACTAATTTAGCATTAAAATAATCTGAAGCAATCAAATCAGAAAGCCACCAAACCTACACACATTAAACAGTAACAGTTTAGATTTAGTAAATTAAGTTCACTTACTCTGAAGTCTAAATCTATTCCGATGATCTATTTCCGATAATTGCAGTGAGGTTTAACTTCTATTAAAGTATCTGCAATAACATCATAATAATTCTAAAGCAATCAAACCAAAACATGAGCAGATAAACTGGTATCCAGTAGCACATGTGACAAATACAAAGACCCTGAATTTCTGTACACAAAACTCTAATAAAAGAAAATCCAATCAAACAAAAACACTAAATACAACAAACTGAAAGTAAAAGGTTTGGTAAGATGAAAATGCATACATTACAGGTTACAACTGATTCAGTAAATAAAAATATGGGTCAATGTTTTTCTTAATTAAAATAAGAACAATATTCATATTTTGTTTGAAATATTTGGTACAAAGTATTGATATTTGATTTGTGCATTTTAAAATTACACAATTTTTACACAGGATACTTCATTTCATCACAAAATGTCAGATGGCAAGTCAACCACACACAAAAACGGCAATATGTAACTTTTTTTTAAATGATAAGTCTGTCATTTCTGGCTCCTAGGTTACTCAAGATGGGCAAATGTTAAGGGCGACCAATCAGTGTATGTAAAATCTAAAATGTCTGCCAGAAAATACACAAAATCAACAAAAGTTACAGATCGCTGCTTTAATTAAAACATGTAGACGTAAATCTTTGTAATTTCTATATTGCATAAGGTTGTAAACGCTTTTTTATTTGTGTAAACATGGTCACCATTTAAACATGTACAATATTTAATTTCTTATTAAAATAAAATCATCCTCAGGTGCGCAGTGGTCTATTTCGCAAACCCACCACCACAGCAGCGCTATCGGCTGGCCATTTATTTATTTATTAGGATTCTAACGTCATCTTTCACACTTTGGTTCCATTCACGACAGGACAGGTAATTACAGGTTACACAAAATTTATCAGTTCAGTCATAAGTTCAATGTCAAACACAGTCACTGCCAATTTTGGATGTCAAATTGTATCTTTGGACTGTGGGAGGACCATTGTGCCCAATGCTTCCTTGGTCAAACCGAGCCTGCTGTGGCCCTGACTAAAATAAAGCAGTTGATTTAAATGAGGGGGGGCAGAAAACAAATCTTTCTAGAGTTAAATCACATTTGTGGAAACACGACAGACCTCATCACTGCAGCAGGTCAGTTTCTTTTGAGACTGATTTGAGAAACTCACGGCAAAACTGTTTAGATGACTGGCAAAATTATGCGGCGTTACAAATATTCCAAACAAAATATTTTATGACTAAACTGCCCTATTTACTATTTTATCTAAATACATGGTTAAACAACTGCATCATCTGACATTTTTTTACTTTTAGGATGCACAAATACCTAAAATGAGTTTAATCAACCATATCAGTGTAGGGAAGGTATAGCAGAATGGTGTCGCACATTACATTAATTAAATTATTTTAAAAGAACACAATAGAACTAGACACACAAAATGCATGTCGTCGACCCATTTACATTAAATTTGAATTATATCTCTGGGTGAGATTTGGTAGATTTTGTCAAATGTAGATAAAAAAAAAATACATTTAATACAATGCATAAAGTTCATCTCAGTTTTAGTACTGAGTTTTGTACTTGTCTCTAGTGCTACATGTATAAGTATAAAAGTGAAATGAGTGATTGATTTTGTGACACCAGTGGGCCACATTTTTGGACCAAATCTTAGAGTACAGTAAAGCAATCTACATGCACAATGGTATGAATGTTTTGTCCCAGTCAAGAGTGTTACTGTTCATTCCATCGCTGTTAAATTGGCAAGAGGTGGTAAACAGCGGGCTGAAGTTCATTACAATCACAGTGTACATATGTAAAGCTTCTCCAGTGCGGGAGAGGATCACGTCAGTGGAACAGTAACGATCCCTGATAGCATTTCATTACTGATTTTCTGTTGTTAGATACTAGCAGAAAAGCAAGAGAGAAACCAAACCAAAAAATGAAGAAATCTTGTGTAGACATCACTGCATTGCATGTTTGGCTCGTGACTGCCAAGTGACACTAAAACACCACCAACGAAACGTAAAGATTAAACCAACAGCGCACACCTTTACACTACAAATAACCAGTGCATAACTCTGATTTTAATACACTAAGAGGTCCAAGAGTCAAGAACACGCATGACAGGTCCTAAAGAGGGTAACACTATCTGCTGGATGTGATCGTTATCTAGATCAGATTGACAGCAGGTATACGCGTGTAGGACAAAGGTCTAAAAGGCACTAGTTTAGCACTGCTCCATCTACAGAGCAGAATGCAAATGTGATGTTCACCCACACTACAAACACCGGGTACTAGCTTAAGTGTTGAGAAAGCAACTTTCTTTTCCTGGTTTTGTCAAGGGACAAGCTTTCCTGGGTCAAAACGAGCAGAGCTTAAAGTAAAACTGACCAAAAAAAATCTGCTAGCTATTCTTTTTATGTCTTCAGTTTTAATGTGTGATATAAACATGGACATAGTGCATACCAGTGTCACAAGTACCCACTGATTCACACAAAGTTAAAAGGGCAATTCGGACCAGCAGATTCACCTACTGGCTGTTTTCAGATGAAGAGTTATATTATATTTCATATACGAGGGTTAACTGATGAGGTTATCAGTTTAGGGATTGAAATGTTTTGTAGTAGTGGATCTTAGACACTCTGATATTGTATTAGTTTTTTGTGCTTGTATCTTTCTATACCATTTTTTCTTTTTAATGCATTTTCTCCCCATTTTCCTTCCGATTTAGTGCACTCAATTTTTGTTTTCCGCTGCTACCCGAGATACCAGATTGCATCCGAGGAGAGCATGTCACTGTACACGCCTCTTCCGACACGTGCACAGCCCTCCTCTTCTCGCCCCTGCATTCTGCACAGGCGTCTTTTCCGCCAATCAGGGTCCTTACACAGCGTATGAAGACCCACCCACCCACACATAGTCCAGCCCCCACCCTGCAGATACGGTGGCCAATTAGTATCTCCTGCAGGCACTGCCAAATATGCCCGCTAGATGGAGCCCGGCCGACCGGAGGCAACACCGAGTTTTGAACCGAGGAGTTCAGAAACTCGGTGCTAGTGCTGAATATCCCGCTGCGCCACCGGGGCGCCTTTTCTATACCATTTTTTATTTAATTACCTTATTATTATAATTAAATGTGGCAGATTTATGTGGTGTTAAGAACACCCCGCACTGACGAGCAGCTGAAAGCCGACATGGTCTAACCAAAGGAAAAAGTTTGGCCCTAAACTATTCTACATATTACCATCTAGGTTCATCTTTAGTAAGCATCACAATACAGTTTAACAGACGACACTGTTAAACACTGACCATTATTTACTGCAGAGTATGCCACTATGTAGTCCGTCAGGGGTAAATCAAAATATTTGGATAAGCTCGGCCTGTGTTGACCCAGAGATGCTGGTCACTAGAAAAAAAATCAGGATGTGCTTTTCTCCTCCTCTATATTATTTTAACTTATTAAGTACATCAGGCAGAATATTCTATAAACAATGACTGATCATAAATGGTAAATGCTAACGTTTAAAATACATGCTGATTAACAATAAGCACTGCAATTTAAGGCAACATTTGCCAAAATAAAACACTTTCTTAGCTGAGTAGAAGAATCAACAACAAGTGACGAACCACAACCATGTAAGATTTCATAATGGTACATCTGCGTATTAAGTCAACCAATAACATCCAAAAAAGTTAGATCTATCCTGCAGCTATGCCTTAACAAGATACTACTATATGCCAAACATACTCCGATATACACCATTACGCATTTAATAAGCAATGGTGAGCCCAAGGATTACCATAACACTACAGATAATACACAAATACAAACAAACAAAAAAAGTTAGAAAGAACACACCCCAAAACACAACAAACCAAACTTCCAATACAGTAGTCGCAATGACACTTCAAACGAAAAGCAAAATATACACTACAGGCATTAAAACATCTGATGCCGGTCAGTAGAGTAAAGAGACCAAAATAATAATAATAATAATAAAACCTCACATCTATCCTAAGATCATAGGACACGTACACAAATAAGAAAGCTAAGTAGAAAGTTAATCACTTTAACCTCACAGCTATAATGAAGTGGCGATCAGTGAATAGCAGCTTATCTATGGTACATTCAAGAATAAATGAGACCAATTATTAAACTTGCAAACAAGCTAAACATCAACCTCAACCTTTATACAGATTTTCTACGAGTAATACACCCCTTAACTACGCTAACATTTAAGGTCTAGGCTAGAACAGTAGCTATGTCATTTAAGAAATCCATTACTGTCTTTGGTGTAGCAATAGCATTTTTTTAACAACAGCAAAGAAATAAGAATAATATAAAATCTGGAATTAAAAAGAAAACAAAAATAAGTAGCATATAGAAAGAAAACCATGTAATGTATCCCTGACGGAATGTATCAAATGAAAACAGCCAGAATCAAAAAGCTTGATCAAACTGTACAATACAGAAACAGAGGAAGTTAACTGACTAAAATATCTTTTCACATGCTCATAGATGAAGGTGAAAAATTGCACACAACCAGATCACACCTCAAAAAAAATCACACTAAATACTCCAGCAATAACAGAGTGAGAGTTGAATACTGAAGACTTTGCACAAGCTAACATAAAACTACATCAATAATGTAAAAAGCTGCAGATTAATGCCAATACCAAAATACACATCTACTTCTAAAAAAAAAGAAGAAATAAAGATACACCCAGATTGTATTGCAGTTGTGTTAAACAGTGTAAATACTGTTAGTTAAGACAGACTGATTATCAAATATCAAATATGAACTCTCAGACTTTGCATCTGTATAATTCTGCAGGTGGAAACAGCTGCTACGGCCAAACTTGGAATAAATCTTAAAATATGAAACGCATGGATGCATCTAAAGCACACCAGCTAACTAACACATAAACCAGTGATCCCAGATACATGAACAAACCAAATATAGATAAATCAAATCAAGAAATCAGTTTCATACAGGAGAAAAGTATGAAAACAGTAATATTTGCAGATTAAAAACAATAACTAATAAACTTTAGTATACAGCCGTGCACTATAGGTACTAATACAGCAGGTCAAATGAGTAGAGAAATAAAAATTAAAGAGATGCTTTAAAGTTCTACCTCTACACCCCCAAACAAAATGAATAACAATACATGGGGAGGAACAGATTAAGATATTAAACAAACACAGTCTGGATTAATACATGCTACCTTTGTGTGGCGTGAGTGACACAGATTCATGACTGTTATAGCAGTGGTTCTCATCTCTATTTGGCTACAGAGAAGTACTGTTAAAAAAGAAGTAGATAAATCATGACATGTACAGAAGGCCAATATACTCGTTTAACCACTGGGTTCCTACAAATTGTGCATTAATTTCTTGCTGTTTACATCACTACATTTTTTCCTAAAAATAAAATGAATAAAGTGTGTAAATACACACATACAGGGGCAAATTTTTTTTATTTTGGTTTTGCCCATGCTCCACATCTGGAACAGCCAGTCACTGCTCACACTTGCTTTGTCAGACTTCAGCCAAAATTAAAAACAAGACTTTGTTCGTCATACATGCCACACAGAGGTAGTTTATGTAAAGCTGGCATCAATGTTGACATTTACTTTCTAAGCCACTTTATAAGGGGTTAAATAAAAATTGTTATGCACAACATTAAGGTAGATTCAGAAAGCCTGTGCACCACTGAAAATGAATGAAATGAAAATAAATCCTGTCAAAAACGACAGCTCTAATGTATACGTACGTCACAAAGAACAAGCTGACATTTCAAGTGCTGCAGTCCAGTCATAGTCATGTGAATGCATGGGTGTCACACCCAGCACACGTTTCTATAAGGCACTTTTTGAGGAATTGGGTTACAACGCAACACGCTCTGAAAACATCATGAAAACGGTCTTGTGTTTCCTTCCCCTCTGAACATTGCTTGCGTTTTCCCCATGCAAAGACATGCAGAGTGTAGAAACCTTTACATACGGGATTATGGACTTAACACTGGGAGGGGCAGGAACCCTACTATAGAAATACATATGCAGAACACCAGGACACCACAAGGGGGAGTTACTTGCATGTATGAACAGGTGTGGGAACTACCACTGGAGACGAGAACGGCTTCACCACAGTCAATGTGTCTAGTTTAAAAGGCAATATAGAAAAATAGCTATAGAAAGGGACACTGCTTTATGCCCCTAACAATTAGGAGTGAGGATCCATTCTTTTTATTTTTCAATATCAAATGTGCAAAAGGCATGAAAAGTTTGAAATCAATGTATTTACCCATTTATTTCATGATATCTCTTTAAAATCAGAGCCAACATTAAACTACACGATTCCTGGCGGGTAAACTGTCAGGACAGTAAGGGCCTCTGGGGTTCTCATGGGCGTGCATCAGATGTAAGGGTAATGGGGAAGTTTGCTGGGGCTGAGGGGAAACCCGGCGTAGGCGGGCGTTGTTACGTACGAGTGCGGCGTGAAGAGGGTTTTGAATGCGCCTGGTGGGTGCAAAGTGGGTGAGGGGAGCAGGCATGGGTCGATGCCCACACTGATGCCCTGTGGCACCAGGCTGTAGGCGGGCTGCAGTACGGGCCGAGGCGAGGGCAGCAGGTGGGCGACGGGCCCGGAATGCGGATAGGGAAGCAGGGCTGGGGGCGGGACCTGGACCGAGTGGGTGGGGCTGGCATGGGGAAAGGTGTGTCCATGCACTGTGGGAGGGATGAAGGCCTGTGGCCGGCGATGCTGAGTGTAGTTGCCGTTCCACTCTTTGTGCCCTGAGCCGTAGTGCTGGACCTGAGAGAGAGAGAGAAAAAAAACCTTAATAAAGCTGACAAGTGCAGAGCTGAGGGCAGAAACGGGGGGGAGGGGCACAAGGCAATGGCAGACAGACACAGAGCTAGGAGAGCAAGTGTAGAGTTGCCAAAAAAGACCTGCAAACATTTTAAAAATCATCTAAAATTCTGCGCTAATTGCTTATAAAATGTGGTCTGATCTTCATTTAAATCCAAAGACAAACACAATCTCCCTAAAACACTTCCACATGCTTTACAGCTGCAATAAAACCTAGTCAGTTACATCACAGTATCTGTTTTCACAATCACTCCAAACTCGCTAACCCAGGATGCATTAGGGCAGTTGTAGCCTAGTGGTTAAGGTACTGGACTAACAATCGAACGGTCCCTGGTTCAAGCCCCACCACTGCCAGGTTGCCACTGTTGGACCCTTGAGCAAAGCCTTTAACCCTTAATTTCTTAGTCAGTATACTGTCACAGTACTGTAAGTCGCTTTTGATAAAAGCATCCGCTAAATGCTGAAAATGTAAATGTAATGCTTCACCATAGCATAAACTCCCTACTAGCCCATCCACTCACAGCCTTCTTGAACCAGGACTAAGAATTATTATTTAAAACATTTAATAAAGACAAGGAATATGCATCGGTTGGCAATATTGGTACTAGTTTAAGCAAAATGTGTTTTAAGTTCAAAGTGGATGAGGTGAACCACAAATGCTTTCCAAAAGTAGACTTTCTCTTAACTGTTCAATAAGTCTTTACTAAACAACTGGCAACAAAACAGGGATGTCATAAATATAAATGATATAATCATCTTATATTATATAAATTATTTATACAGTATAAATGTATATTAACATTTAGGGAGTCTTTCCTTGCTGCTGTTGTCCTTGGCTTGCTGATTAGGGGTTTTTGGCCGAAGAATCTGTAAATTTGAGACATTGTTTTCTCTGCACGAGTCTAATCCCAACTGATCATCATTTAATCTTACCAGGTAAGTCTAATTGTGTTGTATGCATTTAAAAAATCTTACATGAATGCACGAGGCATTAAATAGCAGTAAATATTTATAAACAAGATTCATTGGCTGTGTAAAAAAATTGAAACAGTTATTACATTGTATTGCCAAAAAAGCTTCCAGACACTTGAGCATCATGTCAAAAATCAGGGGTTATTCTGTATGGACGTAGTACCCATTTAATGCCATAACAGCCTCCACTTTATTTCATAACACAACGGACAGTTGTAGCCTAGCGGTTAAGGTACAAGTAATCAAAAGGTTGCTGGTTCAAGGCTTACAACTGCCAGGTTGGCACTGTTGAACCCTTGAGCAAGGCCCTTAACCTTCAACAGCTTAGACAGCATACTGTCACAGTACTGTAAGTCACTTTGGGAAAAAAGCGTCTGCTAAATGCTGGAAATGTAAATGTAAACTGGGGTGGGAAATTCAACTCAATTCAATTCGAAAGCATTTGTAAGGTCAGATGCTGACAGTAAGCAATAAGGCTTGGCTTGAAGTGAGTATACCATATACTATACATATAATTGTTTTTGCTTTCTGTGGAAGGAGGCAAAGTAGTTAAAAGCCAAAACGGAGAGAAATACCTGGCCAAAGCCCAGAGGCTGCTGCTGGAATGTGGATGGGATCTTGTGCTGGCGTGGCAAACTTGGAGTAGAGTGAAGACTTAACCGGACAGGAGCGCAGCGCCCGCGAGACTGGCAGGATGACTCGAACACTAAGAGATAAAAATAGATATGAGAGAGTGTTGAGAGTGAAAAAAGCCTTTCTGTGGTTGATTATACTTTTTTCTCGTTTCACAGCAACTTCCTAAATACTACCTTAGTCCTTATTTATTTACATTTGTACATTGATCTTTTAGGAACATTAAAACTACAGCTGTTAGCATGCATTTAAGAGAGAGTTTTAAAAACCAGTATATCCTGGAGACAGCAGTCAACACTCAAACAGAGCCAAATAGAGAGAACGATGAGGACTGAGAGAAACAAGGAGGGCAGGAAAATTTGAGGAGCACAAACCCAAAACTTTTTCATTCAACACTGGGATTCAGCGCACAAGACACAAGGGTCAGAGTGCACTTAATACCCATAATCACCTGTGATAGCCTCTGCGATAAGTTCCATTCACGCCACTATGACCTGGAAAGCAGATATTTGGGCTGTGACTTGAAAAACTGAACCGGAGTGCCAGCCACACCCATGTTTCTCTGTTTTTAAAGAAATGGTTCAGTAAAAAGTACAACGTGCACCATTTACCCCAAACTCCAACTGTACGCAAGCAGCCAGGAGACGTCCATACAACATAATATTAAATCTTTAAAAGCGGTGGTTAGTGTGTGTGTGTGTGTGTGTGTTACCTGAGCTGCCGTGCTGCTGCTGCTGGTGGTTGTTGTTGATGACTCTAAGTGGCGGCACCACCACGGTTCTGACTGCAGGTCTCGTCTGTGTCACAATGCTTGTGTTTACACGCTGTTCTTCAGCCTTTTGCTTCTGATTGGTGTTTAGAAAACGTTTCTCTGGAAACAGACCACTGTGTATGTCTGACGCAGGGGAGCCGTCTACAGCGTCACAGCCGCTCTCGTGACCATCATCCTCAGACATGCTGGAGACAACGAGGGAAAGACATTTATATAAAAGAGCAACCTTTCACAATATCAATACATTCAATTAGCAGCAGCACTGGCATGTCTTTGGACTGTGTGAGAAAACATTACTATTTAGTTAGCAAATATATCAATTCTAACAGAAAACCTTAAAGCTACACAGGTTGAACGCGGTCATGGTATTTTGAAGTATTACATAAGAAGAACAGAGCAAAAATGCTGCGATTCTCAAACAAATGAAGATGTAGCAAAGTGTTTTTGATACCTGTTGGGTCTCTTGCATGGTGAGGGGCTGGACTGGGGCGAAGTTGAGGAGCTTGTGCTCAAGCTGCTGTCTGGACTGCTGAGAGAACAAACTCGCTCCATATTTAGAGAACCTTTACATGCCTCACATTCTGGACTGCCCTTACACCTGTAAAACACAGACATCCAAATGAGTGCACACACACCACCTGTTAATCCTGGCGCGTCAAAATGAGCCGACAACTTGTGATTAGGCTTAAACCAGGAACAGACAAGTGTTGTGTTTTTTGGCTAACACCCCCTAGTGGCATAGAAATGAAGGCACTTGCAAAGAAAATGTTTATGCCACAATGCTTTACACAGAAAATACATACATGACACAATCTAGCTTTCTGTATGAAAATTTAATTTTAGACACTTTGTAACTCTGGAAGCCACTAATGAAAATCCTCAATCTTTTTATGATGTTATTAAAACCCATATTGGCCATTAAAATACATTAAATAGATCAGACAATGTAAAAAAATCACCAGAAACTTCATTTACAGCATTATTTAAAACAATGTAACACCATGAAACTCTCTTTTTAATCTATTTTCTAAGCTTTTAGCCATAGCTACTTTGCTCAGTAGCTGGCACTATGTTTACTGTCTCTGCACCTTACCAGACAGGGGCCTCAAAATGTTGTAAAACAAGAGTTTTTCAAACCCTGGGTAGGGTCACAAGCCAAAAAAATGGGTCGCAGAGAAAAATTAAATAAACTTGTACGCAAACAGCACCTTGTGGAGGCTTTATGTTACATCTTGTAAATCACAGTTAGACCAGAATGAATAAGATGCATTGTTTGTGTTGCCTCAGTCACATAAAAAAAATCACAGACAAAATGTGGGTCGCTTGAAAAGAAGTTAGATTTAAAGATTTAAATCTGCCTTTACATGATAGGCAGCAAAATCATGTGCCACTAACCTCCCATTTGTGCAACCGTGAGCGTATCACACTGCACAAATTAAATGCTTTGACGTTTTCTTTACTGCTTGTCTTCAATCTGATTGAACTTTGACTCAGTTGACCGCTGACTTTTTTAATGTCATTTTGTCATTCACATAGGCTAGCGTGGCTCATAGCACATTATATGGCTCCCAACGCTGGCAGGTGCTAAGCGGCCACAGACAGGACACGTGTCTAAGGGGAGGAAGTGTGGTGATTTGGCTCTCCTTGATCACTACAAGCGGCAGTGGATTCATCATCAGGAGGTGAAAATGAATAGAGTAGAAAAGAGGGAGGGGGTCTAGAAAAAGTAGCTTAAAAAAGTAGCTTAATAATGAGTTTGTTTTTAAGTGAATCAAGAGGGTTTATTCATGATTAACAAAGAATGGATACAAATGAACAACAAATAAAATGTAATGTTTCTGTCTGTCTGCCTGCCTGCCTGCCTCTATCTCGCTCTCTCTATCTATCTGTATATATCTCTCTGTCTGTCTGTCTCTCTCTCTATCTATCTGTATATATCTCTGTCTGTCTGTCTGTCTATCTATCTCTATCTCTCTATCTGTATCTGTCTGTCTGTCTGTCTGTCTGTCTGTCTGTCTGTCTGTCTGTCTGTCTGTCTATCTATCTATCTATCTATCTATCTATCTATCTATCTATCTATCTATCTATCTATCTATCTATCTATCTATCTGTATATATCTCTCTATCTGTCTGTCTGTCTATCTATCTCTCTTTGAACACCCAGTTTACTCTTGTGAGTTACATTCACGGCAGGAAAGATTTATGTGGGTGCTTTGTATCTGTTAGGTATTCTCTGATGTTATATGTGTATTAAAACATAATGTTTAGTCTTATGTTCTTTTTATGTTTGTAAACTTACATGCTGTGGGAACATCTCTGCTCCGTCTCGTCCTCGGCATCCGTATCGCTGCTTATGGTTATGACACTGACTGTCGGGCTCGGCGTTTCACCGTTAACAACAGACTCCCGCTGCTGACTGGATATTAATAAATGCTTCTTAGGACTCAGATCCTTTTTACAGCACCCAACATCCCCCGTGTCTTCTATGTGCTTTGGTTCCTGTTTGGTGCGTAACTCCACCTCCCTGTTTATATGTTTCCCCTCCTGGCTCTGCTGCATGTTCTGGTTTTTTGGTGAGACACTACACAGTGAAGGCTGTGTATCTGCATAGTGGAAAGTGTTCATACTCCTAAAGCAAACAAGAAATAGGATCAGCCACACACTTTTGTAATGAGTAAGTCAAACAATATAAACTAAACAAAGCTCATTTGAGAATTCTAGCATACTTCACATGATTTTAACTCATGCTTATATACCTGTTTTGATTGGGCTTGTTGCTCTTGCTGGGTGCAGTCTGAGGCCACACCACATGAGCAATGCCTATGTTTATGGGCTGGTGTGCAGATACTGTCATCTGACTGGGTACAAAAGGTTGGGGCATCATAGAACCATAATGGGTGCTGTGTGGACGCATTTTCCTACAAAAAAAAACAAGAAAGACAAAATGAACATCAGAAAAAGCTAAAAAAACAAAACAAAAATTGTTTTAAAATAATTTAGAATAGGTTTAAAATAAAAAAAGATCCCAAAGCCTTTTGAGAAACTAAAAAGTTCCTGAAAGTACAGGGTACAATCAAATATGGCATGTAAAAATAAAGCAATATTCAGAAACACCACAGGGATTTTTTAAATAATTTAGAATAGGTTTAAAATATAGAAACACCACAAAACATGTTAATGCATGTTGCTGTTCACTAAAGTGGCAAAAAGCAAAGTTTGTCTGTCTTACCCCCAGTCCCCTCTTCTTTGATGGCAGGACAGAGTGTCCGAGGGCAGCGTGGTTTGTGGAGGTGGAACTTGCTGCCACGTTGGCACCAGGATCTGTGGTGTCCTGTTGGACCACGGCTGCTGTAAAACAAAAGCATGAAAATAAGTAAGGAAATGAAAAAACTGAACAGTCAGCACTGCAGGATTTGTATCATATTTAAATAAAAGAAACTGTCCACGTCAGCATATTAAATAAAGAAATAATATAATGTAATATTAAGAGCAGTGTCAGTATTAATTGAAACATTTTAATATGGAAGCTCAACTTTGTGCTGAGTTGGTTATATGTGAGTGTTACCTTATTTGTCAGTGACTGACTGTGTATGAATCTAAGAAACCTGAGCTTTATTGCTTAATGCTTGTTTCATTTTACACTAGCATGTAAAGAATCTACTGCATCATGGCTTAAAGTTAATGAAATTAATTGCTTAATCTGTGTGACTTTTTAAATTAATTATCTGAAATTCATTTGCAGAGCAAAGCTGTAATAAAAGAACAAATTCAGGAGAAGTTGTTTGTAAATAAATTGCTCAGTCATGACCCCATGTTGCATGGATTTGTTTGTTTATTAGGATTTTAACATGTTTTACACTTTGGTTACATTCATGACAGGAACGGTAGTTACTCATTACACAGGATTAATCAATTCACAAGGTTATAATAAACACAGTCATGGACAATTTTGTATCTCTAATTCACCTCACTTGCATGTCTTTGGACTGTGGGAGGAAATCGGAGCACCCGGAGTAAACCCACACAGACACGGGGAGAACATGCAAACTCCACACAGAAAGGACCGGGACCACCCCACCTGGGGATCGAACCCAAGACCTTCATGCTGTGAGGCGACAGTGCTATCCACTTAGCCACCGTGCCGCCCATGTTGCATGAAACCAAAATCTTATTTGCATGTAATTATAAATCCAAATTAAACTTAAACACATGTGACTAATGGATCAAATCTTCATATTTATTTTAATATCTGGAGAACAAAACTTGTATATCTTTGTCGAACTGTCGCATAACGTGTCCCTTACAGGTGTATGTAAACTTTTGACTTTAACTGTATTTAGATGTCGAGTCCACGCCCAGTTTTCTCCCTAATAAATTATGCTGTGTTATTATTTTATCCTGTCCTGTTTTTATGGTTAACAATTAAATGCAGACAAAGGTGCAGAGTGGTTAATAATAATAAATCCATCCATAAGAAAATACAATAAATACACAAACAAGATTTGGTAACATCCTGGCAACAATACCCGAGCAAATTCCAAACTGAATAAATATATGTCTGTGTCTCAGTGCGTATGTGGTTCTGCCTGTTTAAATAAATAAACAAACAAAAACTCCAGAGTCTCAGGTTTGATTCTTGGCGGTGCCGCTAGGCTGGCTGAGGGCTCAACCAACACAACTGGAGTGTCTAAAAGAAGGAAATTCTAAAGAAAACACGTTCCTGTTTCCTCTTGCACTGTTCCACACACTCACAGCTGCACTGTTCCACACACTCACAGCTGCACTGTTCCACACACTCACAGCTGCACTGTTCCACACACTCACAGCTGCACTGTTCCACACACTCACAGCTGCACCTGTTCCACACACTCACAGCTGCACTGTTCCACACACTCACAGCTGCACTGTTCCACACACTCACAGCTGCACTGTTCCACACACTCACAGCTG
The DNA here is from genome assembly GCF_030014385.1 of Trichomycterus rosablanca. Lineage (NCBI taxonomy): Eukaryota > Metazoa > Chordata > Actinopteri > Siluriformes > Trichomycteridae > Trichomycterus > Trichomycterus rosablanca. The sequence goes on from NC_085995.1 coordinate 35,804,386, forward strand.
CACTGTTCCACACACTCACAGCTGCACTGATACACATACTCACAGCTGCACTGTTCCACACACTCACAGCTGAACTGTTCCACACACTCACAGCTGCACCTGTTCCACACACTCACAGCTGCACTGTTCCACACACTCAAAGCTGCACTGTTCCACACACTCACAGCTGCACTGTTCCACACACTCACAGCTGCACTGTTCCACACACTCACAGCTGCACTGTTCCACACACTCACAGCTGCACTGTTCCACACACTCAAAGCTGCACTGTTCCACACACTCAAAGCTGCACTGTTCCACACACTCAAAGCTGCACTGTTCCACACACTCACAGCTGCACTGTTCCACACACTCACAGCTGCACTGTTCCACACACTCACAGCTGCACTGATACACATACTCACAGCTGCACTGTTCCACACACTCACAGCTGCACTGTTCCACACACTCACAGCTGCACTGTTCCACACACTCACAGCTGCACTGTTCCACACACTCACAGCTGCACTGTTCCACACACTCACAGCTGCACTGTTCCACACACTCACAGCTGCACTGTTCCACACACTCACAGCTGCACTGTTCCACATACTCACAGCTGCACTGTTCCACACACTCACAGCTGCACTGATACACATACTCACAGCTGCACTGTTCCACACACTCACAGCTGCACTGTTCCACACACTCACAGCTGCACTGTTCCACATACTCACAGCTGCACTGTTACACACACTCACAGCTGCACTGTTCCACACACTCACAGCTGCACTGTTCCACACACTCACAGCTGCACTGTTTCACATACTCACAGCTGCACTGATACACATACTCACAGCTGCACTGTTCCACATACTCACAGCTGCACTGTTACAAAAGCAACCGATAGGAACATGCAAGCAAGTGTAGCTAGAGAATCTAATTCAGTAACTTATATTTCGCAGAACAGACACTCGAGTAATAAAGCAGACCGGCCCTGTGTTCTCAAACAGGAAATGATCATCATGAGACTGATGTGATTATGTGTTACTGCAGTGTGTTTCAGAAAAGCTCTGACCTGTGCAATCACTCCAGGTCTGAGGGGTAAAGGCTGGATGGCTGGAGCTTGAGTCACCAATGGCAGTGTGTTCTCCATCCTGACCGAATATCCAGACGGTTGGTTGGGGTTCGACCCAATTCCTGCACAAAGAAAATTACATTCATTTAATGTTTTCCAGCACCATTACATTTAAATTCACAACAACAACGTTAGAGGCAGAGCAATAACAGCAGTAAGCAGTCATTTTTGGGGGTAATTTAAAAGTGTTACCTTGAATGGCTGGAGGGCAGAGGATGAGTGTTTGCTGAAAAGAGTCGGTGCAGCCAAACTGAGCATTTCCGGTCTGCAATGGAATGCCAGGATGCACCACAGGCGGAGCAGGTGGAGGCAGAGCCTAAAGGCAAAAAGAGAAAGGAAGGTGGCACTCATTTCTCATTACATTTGTACATCTAAGATACAAAAACATGGTGTAAAATGTCAAAGAAATATATAAAATGTACAGTCTAGAAAACATTGTTAAACAAATGTCTTTGAAAACAATTAATGAGTGCACTTTTCCAACAAACATTTTAAACAACCAACATTTATGCTGATGGTTAAAAATTATAAACATTTTCACCACCAGTATCAGTGACAATCTCATACTAATCAGGTTTAATTGAATGTAATGTTTACATAAATTATTAGTGCATGTAAACACCCACAAGATCCGGAGAACAACATTTAAACGCTATAACAAGTTAATACTGATACATTTTACAGCTGTTTTAATGCATTTTCTCCTCATTTTCCTTCCGATGTAGCGCACTCAATTTTGTCTTCCGCTGCTACCTGAGATACCAGACTGCATCCGAGGAGAGCACGCTGCTGTACACGCCTCTTCCGACACGTGCACAGCCCTCCTCTTCTCGCCCCTGCGTTCTGCACAGACGTCTCTTCCGCCAATCGGTGTCCTTACACAGCGTATGAAAACCCATCCACCCACCCACACATAGTCCAGCTCCCACCCTGCAGATACGGTGGCCAATTAGTATTTGCTGCAGGCACTGGCAATTATGCCCGCTAAATGCCGCCCAGCCGACCGGAGGCAACACCGAGTTTCGAACCGAGGAGTTCAGAAACTTGGTGCTGGTGTGTAAGAGGAATATCCCGCTGCGCCACCTGGGTGCCTTTCCTCACAATTTTATGTTAAAAAGAACCGTTCAAGGTTTTGTAAAACAGTGAGAATTGTTTCTCATCATTTCTCATGTCTGCGTTTCGCTTCTATGTCATGCAAGCAATTTATTTAATCAGTGACGCTTCGAAAAGGTCATAGGCAATCAGATTTAAGTGGTAAAAATCAAATCTGCAAATCTCTAGATAGCTTGACATTTAAAAAAAAAAACATCGAAACACAAAGTTCTTATTCCTTCCGATGGGTATTTGAGCCTAAAACCACTAACACAAATCAACAGTTGTCAACATGTGAAATAAATTAGTAAATAACACTTAATGAATTGCAGCATTTGGGATTTCAAACGTCTCTGCAACTGTTTCTGTAATTAGGGCTTGTTCTTTGTACAAAGTACAAACAACACCAGTCTCTTGCCATGGTCTGGTAGAAAATACAAACTGTCTCATTATGCTGAGAGGTTTTTGTCAGAACAATCAGTTATAATCCAAGAACTACCAAAAACAAGCATGTCAGAAGTTGCTGAAACATGGGTAAGACCTTCAATAATCAAGTACAACTGAGGGGGAGTAAGTAAAATAAACTTAAAAAGAGGCTCACAGTGAAGATAAACCGGAGCAGCGCGCGTGCGTGTGTGTGTGTGTGCCTTTAGAAGAGACGCTTTGTTCACAGTATCGCTATAAGTGATTCATTGATTCATGAGTTGATTCGTTTTATGTGAAGCGTAAGTTTCTCTTCTCGGTTATCTCTCCGTGTTTACTGTTATTAATTAAATGTCGTGGTTTTAAATAAACACCAACTACTACAGAACATTTTGTGTGACTCTCTTACATTAAAAAGCTTAATTAAACTGCTATTACCACAGATCTGTAACCAACCGTCAGACTAAAAGTTCAGCAGATGATCCTGAACTAACGAATTTGCTAATGAATAAACTTTTGCCTCTGATTGGCTCTGTAACGTCTTCTGTTCTCATCTACATCACAAGTAAGAACCGCTTACGATTTACCAAAGTGAACCAGGAGTTTATATAACGTGCTGATAGAATCGACTCAGATGTGACCGGGTTGAATTATCTTTTTAAAGTAAATATTACAATCAGCAAAATTACATCGTATGTATGATGCACAACGTTAATGATGTTATTTTAGGGCATGAAGAGCTTTCACGATGGTTTCTGTACGATGGTTAATGAATGATGATGTGATGGTTGGTGCTTCGTAGCTCAAAGTCTGGATCAATCCACTGAGCTGTTAACTTAACGTGATCTTTGTATATCACACGATCGGATCGGCTATTTTTAATAAATATCGGCCGATCGCCGATAGCATATTTTGATAAAAAATCGGCCGATACCGATTCGTAGCCGATCGATCGTCCCATCTCTATTAAATTCCAAACCTGCCACAGCATTACACTTTATTTTCCAGTGTAATTTCAGAACTCATATTTCTGTGCAGTACCTGCGAGTGCATGGGTGGCATTTTATTGAAGACAGCAACGTTGGGGCCGCTGGGCAGAGTGACTGGTTTCATGAGAGGGGGTGGAGCTTTGTTGCGGTTCACTGTGTCGTACGTGTTGCCCCTGGAGTGGCAAATGTCCATGATGTGGAAACATGTCTGCACGCTGTGGGAGAAAGTGGACAAAGTCTAATTACACACTATAGCAGAAGCTGAGTAAAGTCTGATTTCATCTTAACTCTGGCACCATGTCTGGGCAAGTGGTAAGGATTGAATCACAAACTGCAATTTCTGGCTAAACTGCTAGTTTAAACTACTCATGCCGTACACTGATAAGCCAAAATATTAGGACCAACTCCAAAAAAATGTGAATAGCAACCCTGGTTTCATAACATTGCATGTGACAGTCAGGGATACATTACATTTTAGCCTGATGATAGTTACTATTAGTTTACATGCTGAATGCAGAAGATTCGATCAGACTAAAAAGTTGAGTGACTTTGATAAAGACCAAATGATTATGGGCAGGTGCTCACAGGCAGCCTTGGTCAGTAGCCGCAGAAAGTGGACCAAAGAGCGACAAACCACAGTTGCTTACAGGCTGATGAGTGAATAAGACGCACTGACGCCAGAGAACATGAAGGCTCTGGTACAGACCAGCAGAAGAGCTTCTGTGGCTTGAACTGCAGATCATCTTAATACTGATGACGAGGTAAATGTCTCAAACCCTTCTGTGTATGGGGTTCAGTTCATGCAACCATTAAAAAGCACCTACAATGAACATCCAGGCATCAAGACTGGACTTTGAAGCAACAGAAGGAGGTCAGGTAGTCCAACTTTCCTCCAATATAATGAGGCTGGCTGAGCAGACGTGCAAAGTTTTTACATTTGTTTGTCTGTTTCTTTGTTTTTATAACGGCATGTTATCACATTTATGATGCAAACTTTTAATACGTGGGGAGGAGGTGGCACCAGAATGTGCTATAGGATGATGCAACTCCAAACAAACAGAACTTGATGGACCTGCTGTTACTGTCCTGATACCAGATATCACAGGACTTTGTCGGCAGGTCTGAGCTGTTTTGACGGCATATTAGATGGGTGGTTCTAATATTCTGGCTTATCAGGGTACAATCATAAGCAAATATTAAAAAGAACACATTGAATAGAATACGAATTCCTACAATCTAAACAAAATTAAAAATTTTGACCTGATAAAGATACTACATTTTGGTCAGAGCATAAATAAAGTGTGCCAGCTTTCTTCCTAAGGTGGGTCACTACAGCATGACTATAATACATCAGTAAAGAAATTTTATTTCTATAATATTTATATATTTCACTGCTCCATCATCATGAATGGCCGGATTTGCTGCATGGCTACGTTCCTAAAGATTTCATATTACCACTGTCATGACAAACAATGTAGATGGAGGTTCTTTTTATAAGCGTAGGATCGTACTGGTTGCTGTGTGGAAAGTCCAGTAAGTGCTGCATGGAGACAAATGGATGGTTGAGCACGTCTGCTGGACTGATGCGCTGATCAGCATCAATCAGCAACATCATCTTCAGCAGGTCCACAAACTCCCGCCGGTCCACTTTCTCTGCAAGCTGATCACAGCCTTCCATGTTCAACACCAGGTTCACCTGAGATACAGAGAGGAATAATAAACAAATCATGTATAATCATTTAAAAGGTGACCAAGTTCGTTTTGATTGCCCCTGCTATTGCATGGACATAAATATTTAAGCACCTGACCATAAGGCTTTGAACATCCTATTTAAAAACAAATAGTGTGATTATTTTAGCTATAACAACTTTTCAGAGGAGGCTTCTTTGTCACAAGACTTTGAAGCATGTCTGTGGGAATTTGTGCCCATTCAATCAAAAGAGCAATTGTACGGCTGGGCACTGATGATAGTGACAAAACTATCACCCCAAAAGCTGTTCAGTAAGGTTGAGGTCAGGGCTTTGTGCAGGCCACTGTAGTTACTTTAAACCAACCTTTTCTTCATGTCCTTATAGAGCTTACTTTGTGCACAGGGCACAGTCATGCATACAGTTGGGCATACTGCCATGCACGTACAGCATCATGCTTAAATTGGTTTAGTGGTTTTGGTGTCTTTTCAAGACACTGATGCGGAAATCAGATAATTGCTGAACAATCTGAAAAACTTGCAGTCATTAAAACCAAATTTCAGTTTGTATACTGAAGCTGAGGTGCAATTAGGTTGAATTTGGATAGCTGAAGAGAGTAGAAGTTTGCCTAGTCAAGATCCTGACTTGATCCTAACAGAGAGAGTCATTTTTATAAGGGTGTTAAAATGCAATAACTTCATAATAATTTGAAATAATCCTTTTTAACTTGTTACTTTGTGAGTCAAATATGCAATAAAGGGGTATTATGCAAACATCTTGACAGCACCTCCACCACCACGAGATCTGCAATCATACAATTTCAGTACAATACGCTACCTGCTCCGGAAAAATACTTTTTACCCCATGTTTTACATAAAAGACGGGCCACCGTTTGAAAGGAGATTATTTGCTCTGGATTCTGATGCACTAGCCTCTACACACACTGAGATCGATTGCTATTGTTCTATTAATATCTTACATGGCCGATGTCATCCAGACAACTGAAAATGTACTTCCTGGCCTCCTTCGATTTCATTCCAGTCTCCAGCTCGTGCTCCTCGGTCGTCTGTAGAAACCAAAACAGGATAAGAGAGAACAGAAAATGAGCCTATACTATATCTAATTATACCATATCTAAATAGACTACACCTATGTATACACACTACATCTAAATATACTACACTTAAAACAGGCTACACTAAATAAATACACAATAAACACAAAATAAATAAATACACAATAAACAGTGTAATTAAATTTATGAGGTTTCATTTCCACTACAAATAATATTTCATGCCCAGAAACCTCCTTTTAACTTCCCTGTCCTGCTTGTTTTAATCGTAAGTTGCTGGCTTTTCTGAAAATGTCTCAGGCTTTTAAAAACTTGGTCTGGAAACCACTTCTGGACTGGTCAAGTTAGTGGCGGTAGTAAAGAATTTTTTTCCCAATTTATTCACATTAAATTTCCCAGTTGTATCTCCTGTACTGATAGCTAGCCAGTGATAGCTCAGTGGTTAAGGTACTGGACTAGTAAACAGAAGGTTGCTGGTTCAAGCCCCGCCACCACCAAGTTGCCACTGTTGGGTCCTTGAGCAAGGCCCTTAACCCTCAATTGCTCATTGTGTAAGTCGCTTTGGATAAAAGCGTCTGCTAAATGCTGAAAATGTAAATGTAAATGTACTGATAGAGACCTCTACCCTGACTGAGCAGGCCCATACACAACACATGCCGCCCTTGACACTGTGCATAGCAGCCAACCGCTTCTTTTCTCCTGCATAAGGTCATGCGCTGACCTCTATATTCCCTCTGTGGGCTTATCCCCCCTCCCAAAACATAGGTAACCATGTCTGTGTAGCCTGCTGACTGGCCGATAGCAGAGCTGAGATTCGAACTCCAGATTTAAGAACAGTCGCTACAGCAAGGGTACAATTCTGATAAAGCATGAACTGGCCCTAAGCCTAAGGTGGGGGGAAAATAGTGTGGGAACTTGCCTTTAGTCTCCAGGCTGCATACGGCGAGTCGGCCTCCTTGCAAAAAAATCGGGATGTTTTTGTCCCCACGTTCAGCAGGTGCTCTCCAGGCAGTCCTTGCGATTGGGAAATGTAGCGAACCTGAAAATGAAATAGATGATTATTAGCAATGAATGTTAAGTGTGTGAAGCGTTTAGACAGTTTGAATTCCTTGTAGAGTGATTTATTACGTCTGTGTATAAACCCCATAAGGTTCCATAAAAAACAACTTAAGACTATGGTGATATTTAACCACATTCAAATGATGATAACTCAGAGTTTTGAGACGCTTTTAAGAATGAGATTTCTATTATATGCAGGAGAGCGTGTGTGAAATTTCATGCCCTACATTTGATTCCAGTGGCAAAAGAACATCATACCAAATTCTTAACTAATCACTCAGACAGAACATGAGTTATTAAAGTTATTTATTCATTAACCTCTCCCACATCTACACTGCACAAAAAACTGACACATATATGATATAACATAATATAACTATCTTTATGTTGCTATCATGATGCATTTGTAGCCCAGATGCCTTTAATATTGTAAACTATTATCACACTTCTAGAGGTAAATCCCAACAGTAGATGGGAATTTTTATTAATAACATTAAAGTCAGTTTAGTAAATCCACTGCGGGCCCCTGTAAATCAGCCATAACATTAAAACCACCTCCTTGTTTCTACACTCACTGTCCATTTTATCAGCTCCACTTACCATATAGAAGCACTTTGTAGTTCTACAATTACTGACTGTAGTCCATCTGTTTCTCTACATACTTTTTTAGCCTGCTTTCACCCTGTTCTTCAATGGTCAGGACCCCCACAGGACCACCACAGAGTAGGTATTATTTAGGTGGTGGATCATTCTCAGCACTGCAGTGACTGACATGGTGGTGGTGTGTTAGTGTGTGTTGTGCTCGTATGAGTGGATCAGACACAGCAGCGCTGCTGGAGTTTTTAAATACCATGTCCACTCACTGTCCACTCTATTAGACACTCCTACCTAGTTGGTCCACCTTGTAGATGTAAAGTCAGAGACGATCGCTCATCTGTTGATGATGTTTGAGTCGGTCATCTTCTAGACCTTCATCAGTGGTCACAGAACGCTGCTCACGGGGTGCTGTTGGCTGTATGTTTTTGGTTGGTGGACTATTCTCAGTCCAGCAGTGACAGGGAGGTGTTTAAAAACTCTATCAGTGCTGCTGTGTCTGATCCACTCCTACCAGCACAACACACACTAACACACCACCACCATGTCAGTGTCACTGCAGTGCTGAGAATGATCCACCACCCAAATAATACCTGCTCTGTGGGGGTCCTGACCATTGAAGAACAGGGTGAAACCTACAAAGTGCTTCTATATGGTAAGCGGAGCTGATAAAATGTACAGTGTGCAGAGTGCAGAAACCAGGAGGTGGTTTTAATGTTATGGCTGATCAGTGTATCCGGCTGCATTCAAGTTCTACAACTAATAAGCATGGGTGAAAATCAAATGTTAATTTAAATGTTCTATTAATACAGTTACATTAATTGACAGTTTCCTCAAGACCGTACAAACTTCACACCCCTATGACTTCTAAATACCAAGAGCAATTAATGAGAAACTAGAGCCTGTAAAGCAGGGGTGGGGAACCTCCGGCCCGCGGGCCGTATACGGCCCCCCGCTCAATCAAATGTGGCCCGCCATATAATTCCTACATTTTATTGTTTGGGCTTTATGCAATTAATCATCATAATCATCTGTTCCGCATAATCCGTTTCAGTGTCACGTAGCAACAAGGTAAACAAAGCCGCCCAGGCGTCTCCGTCTCCGCAATTAATGTTGACGCGTATATCAAATTAACCAATGAGCTGCGACAACCGTGACTGTAGGTTCGTCCAATTAGCTGCGTCTTTCTGGTTTGTTTAAGTTTGTAAAAATGTCGAAGCGCAGGAAAGTTGATGATGAATGTCGCGTCTTTCAAGAAAAATGGACAACGAATTTCTTTTTTGTAGGAGTGAAAGGAAAGCCAGTATGTTTAATTTGTGGAGAATCTCTCGCTGTTCTAAAGAAAAATAATATTGAAAGACATCATACCACCAAACACGCGAAGTATAGCACTCTGCAGGAATCGGAACGAGCGGAGAAAATAAAGGGGCTCAAAAATAATTTGATTGCACAGCAAACTTCTTTCACACGAGCCAGAAAGGAACTGGACAGTGTGACTGAGGTGAGTTATGTGCTGAGTGAACTGATCGCAAAACGACTGAAGCCTTATTCTGATGGTGAGTTAATAAAGGAGTGCATGGTTTCTGCTGCTAAAATATCAGCTCCAGAAAAGTTACAACTATTTCAGAACGTCAGCCTTTCCCGTCGGACAGTGTCTGACCGTATTGGTGATATGGCAGAGGATGTTAAAAACTCTCTGAAAGATTCCATCACGGATTTCGAGTTTTACTCACTGGCTTTAGACGAGACGACAGACGTAACAAATACCAGCCAGTTGGCAATTTTTGTACGTGGAATTACGGCGGATTTTGAGACAAGAGAGGATTTATTTTCATTGGAGGGCATGCACGATACAACCAGAGGTGAGGACATTTTTGAAAAACTAATAATAACAGTGCACTCCTATGGTTTATCTCTCAACAAACTAAGTGGAGTTACTACCGACGGTGCACCAGCAATGGTGGGGACACATAAAGGATTTCTGGCACTTCTGAAAAAAGACATGACACGTCTTGGTCGGGATCCAAGCAATTTAGTTACATGTCACTGTATCATTCACCAAGAAAATCTGTGCTCACAGTCACTTTGTATGAAAGATGTGATGGCGACGGTTGTTTCCTGTGTGAACTTCATTAAAATTAGAGGGCTGAATAACAGACAATTCAAGGAATTCTTAAAAAGCCTGGAAACAGACTATGGAGATTTGGTTAACTACTGTGAGGTGCGATGGCTATGCAGGGCGAACATGTTGAAGCAATTTTATGAACTCATGAATGGATGGACTAAAAGTTTGGTGAAAAGTTTCATGGAAATGAAAGGGAAATGTGTGGAAAAACTCAGTGATGTCAAGTGGCTCTGTGATTTGGCATTCATGGTTGACATCACAAGCTATTTGTCAGAGCTTAGTGTTAAACTCCAAGGGCCTAACCAGCTCCTGGTCACACTCCTTTCTCATGTTAAGCCATTTGAAGCCAAATTAAAGTTGTGGCAAATGCAACTCGAAAAGGGAAACACTGGGCATTTCCCTACTCTTCGTGATCACAATCCTGTGCCTGAGAGAACAACAGAATATGCAAAGGAATGTGCTCATTTGCTAGAGGTGTTTTCCCAATGATTTCAAGGTGTGAAAGCAAAAGAACAAGATCTTAACATTTTTGCAACACCATTCAATGTAAATGCAGTTGATGTACCAGAGTGCATGCAGCTAGAGGTCATTGAACTTCAAAATAACTGTCAGTTACGTGCCAGGCACAGCAACATGGACCTGCTAGAATTTTACATGCGAAATATAAGTGCTCAGGAATTTCCAAATTTAAGGAAACATGCACTTAAGATGGCATCACTGTTTGGAACCACATACCACTGTAAACAGTTCTTCTTAAAGCTGTCATTTGCAAAAAACCAACTGCGTTCAAGACTAACAGACATCAACTTGGAGAACCAGTTGCGTGTTGCCAAGACATCATTGCCCCCAGATATTCCACAGCTGGTCAAGACCAAACATTCACAACCGTCACATTGAAATGATGATAAGGTAAGTCTGAGATCAAATATAAGCACTACATGCCATCAGCATGATTTATAAAGCCTGTATTATTTGGCTGTATGTTGCATCATTGTAGTATGTGGCCCGTGACCAGATATGTAATTATTAATCTGGCCCTCGGTGGAGAAAAGGTTCCCCACCCCTGCTGTAAAGTGTGTGCGTACGTGCGTGAGGGTGTGTGCGTGCACGTTAAGGATAAACAAGAAGTGTTATGAGCTGATGTATCTGAAGCCATGAGAAAGATATCTGCCATGACAAGTCTGTATTTACTAAACGGAAATGTGGCTACGAAACTTTCTATGTCTGCCAAAACAATTTGTTTATCAGTCATCTGGATGAACTTCCATGAGTAACATGCCTCTTTTTAAAGGGAGTGTGATGTGATGTTTTCTAGCGGTGTATAGCTTTAACAAAGAACGTCTTTCCGTTCATACTGATAGTAATATGAATAGGCATAGTAATAAAAACAATAGATATTAAATTACAGGAAGTTTTACAGTCAAACAAAGCTTGATGTCGATAAATAACACATGGCTGTGATTATTTAAGATCAGTTCAAGCAAAAGAGGAAAATATGGCTAGGATAACGTTCCACAGCATTTTATAGTGGTGTATTATTATTTCCTTTTTTTTATTTTATTTTATTTTTTTTTTATTTTTTTTTTTTTTAAAGGTCAGTGTGGTTCCGTCAGTGTGGTTCCTCTTGTCCGGACAGTAATAATTCCACTGTCACACCAGTGGCATGGCTTGATGTAGAACCAAAATAATAACCCACAACTTAATCACCACTATTAAATATAAACACAAACGTCTTGTACTGTTTAGGGTTTGGAGCTCACATTCCAGACGCCCTGTGGCTGGATTTTTTCCCTCCATGAACACAGAGCTTTACATGGAAGCTCAGTCCTCAGCAGTATAAATCCACATGTTAGGGCTTTGTTGACTTCCTAAATTAACATGTTGGGCTCCTGCACCATGACTACAGCAGATGACAATCGTACAGGGTTACTCTTTACGGATAGCTCAGACAAGAAGCAATTACTGAATTTTTTTTATATATATATTTTGTTTATGCATTTTCTCCCCTTTTAACGGAGAGACACACCCTGAATCCCGATTGCGTCATGCTTTCTCTCCATCAATGCCGATCCCCGCTCTGATTGAGGAGAACGAAGCTAACCCACGCCCCCTCCGACACGTGGGCAGCATGCCGTATGCATCTTATCACCTGCACTTTGACGAGTGCAGTGCAGCTCAGCGTTGTGTACGGAGAGACACACCCTGAGAGCACTCCATCGATCGGCCAGCAGGGTTCGTAATTGCACCAGTCATGAGAGAGAGACCCCATCCGGCTTAGTCCCGCCCATATCTGAACAACAGGCCAATCATTGTTCGTGCGGCTGCTCAGCCTAGCCGGCAGGTGAGATTCGATATGATGTATTCGAGATCCCAGCTCTGGTTCCAGCGTGTGTGTGTTTTTGCCGCTGCGCCACCTGAGCGGCAGCAATTACTGAATTTAAATGTGAATCTCTGGCCTGGATCATGTAAAATCATTAATCGTATGTAATGGGTCCACCTGCTGTGCCAGTCATTAAGAAATAATTTACTCCAGATGAAGGTGTTAGTCACAACCAAATCATCACAGCTTTGCCAAATCCTCTGTTGGCAACCTGTTTTCTCACATTTTGACTGCCACGAGATAAACGCTCTGGGTGATTGAACCGCCGTAGAGGAAGTGTGATGGCTCTGTGTGGAAGGTCAAAGCACATGGATCCACGCGGGGCAAGAGCGAAACTTGGTTGGCACAGGCGCTCTGAGCAGCTTGCCATATTGTCACCAGCTTTTATTTCTTTTTCACCCACTTTCACTGCTGCAGGCTGATTTTGGGCACCACTTTTATTTCCCACAAACCTTTTTGTTTGTGACTTTTTAGCCAAAGTTTTGTTCTAGCTTGGTTAAGCATCCTGCAAACTGGGTTCAATTACAATTCCTGCAAGTACTACTGAGTCTGACAAAGCATTTAAAGTACAAAACAACAAAACAGTTAAACCCTCTTTTAATGAACCAAATGCTGATGAAAGACATTTCAGCTGTGCTACCACACCCACCAAAAACATACTCCTAACTATACACCGATCAACCATAACATTAAAACCACCTCCTTGTTTCTACACTCACTGTCCATTTTATCAGCTCCACTTACCATATAGAAGCACTTTGTAGTTCTACAATTACTGACTGTAGTCCATCTGTTTCTCTGCATGCTTTGTTAGCCCCCTTTCATGCTGTTCTTCAATGGTCAGGACCCCCACAGAGCAGGTATTATTTGGGTGGTGGATCATTCTCAGCACTGCAGTGACACTGACATGGTGGTGGTGTGTTAGTGTGTGTTGTGCTGGTATGAGTGGATGAGACACAGCAGCGCTGCTGGAGTTTTTAAACACCTCACTTTCACTGCTGGACTAAGAATAGTCCACCAACCATAAATATATCCAGCCAACAGCGCCCCGTGGGCAGTGTCCTGTGACCACTGATGAAGGTCTAGAAGATGACCAACTCAAACATCATCAATAGATGAGTGATCGTCTCTGACTTCACATCTACAAGGTGGACCAACTAGGTAGGAGTGTCTAATAGAGTGGACAGTGAGTGGACACGGTATTTAAAAACTCCAGCAGCGCTGCTGTGTCTGATCCACTCATACCAGCACAACACACACTAACACACCACCACCATGTCAGTGTCACTGCAGTGCTGACAATGATCCACCACCTAAATAATACCTGCTCTGTGGTGGTCCTGTGGGGGTCCTGACCATTGAAGAACAGGGTAAAAGCAGGCTAAAAAAGTATGTAGAGAAACAGATGGACTACAGTCAGTAATTGTGGAACTACAAAGTGCTTCTATATGGTAAGTGGAGCTGATAAAATGGACAGTGAGTGTAGAAACAAGGAGGTGGTTTTAATGTTATGACTGATTGGTGTATATGACAGGAGTAAATAGGGATTTTGGGCTTCTATTACTGTTAAATACGTTTGACTTGTATACCAAAATCATTCAAACATCTTGTAGACTAAATAAATTCACAAAATAAAGAAACAGTTTTGGCCAAACCTCTCCTTTAAGGGCTCTACCGTGTCCTTTAGACCATGTACTAAACATTCAGCAAAGCTGTTTTGTTTTTTTGTTTGTTTTGTTTGTTTTTTTTACTTCAATAAGAGCAAATGTAATTTGACTTATGACTTATGTGCTTGTTTGTGCATGCCAAACTATTCCTTAAAAGGCTATTGATTAAGTGGACTGTAAAACTTAAACATGCTCTCATTCTCCATCCACACCCCATCGCTGTCAATGCTTAAGGACAGGTTTAAACAAAGCTCCTGATTTCATCTTCCAAAATAAAAGTATCACCTCTTTGCACATTATAACACAATATATTTGCTTTTTAAAGACACTTGCGAGTTGTAGCAGTTCAGGGATCTTGTGTTCACCAGCAACAAGTTTGTTTGTTTGTTTTCTAAATGTCTCAGAGGTTACTAAAAAGAAACTGCCACTTCGTAGAACTGCACCACAGGCGGCCTCTGACGTTAAAAACAAAAGCCACAACAAAGGCCTGCATGGCTGAGAGAAAAGACTTGATTTTTCATTTGTCCCGTTTATTCCTCCCTCTGTCTTTTTTTCCCTTTTTGCCGAGACACCTCGTCTCATTTTACAAGCGCTACGGCTTTAAATGCCTCGTGAAACGAGCACCGTTACTGTTTGGGGCATCATGAGGGAGTTGTAGTTACGCGATCGGGTTGCCACCGTGCAAACACAGAAAGCATTGAAGTGAGAACCTGCTGATAGTGCAGACTGGGGGAAAAAAGTGTTTGTGCAGGGCCAAGAGACGGCTGCGGCTTTCTGTTATAAATACATTTTGCTGCGTGGAGTGGAATCGGACCCAAGTCTGGCACAGCCCAAACTTTACAGTCAGCACAGAACAGGCGCCTCTGCCAACGGGCATCAGACTACCAGCCTTAACTAACACAAATCAAACTACAGGTGGGAGAAATGACTGAAATGTTACACCACAACATTCATAAAAAGAAATAATTAAAATGAAGATTTAAAGATGAATATAGCACTTTATATTGTTTTAAAAATCTAAAAAACTGCAAATATTCTTAATATAATATTCTTAATATTTGATTAAAATGTCCACATAAATGTAACTGATTGCAGACGACAGAAGAAGTTCTCTTTAACGGCTGTCCTTCATTTTGTTTGTCACATAAATTTAAGAGACCCACGAGTGCTCTATATCACAGTGTGGCTTAATGAGTTTGAATATATTGTAGATCCACAACACGGCTCTGAGTTACAGACTAATACAAGTAAACAGGACAGCGCTATTGATTCACTTTTATATAACCTGAGGAAAGCAGCTGGCTATTTGGTTGCATTCACATGATACGTAGCAAAACCGTGTTTGTTTCGTATATAGTGAGTCTGTACCACTAACCTCACCGCTGTGCTACCTTGAGCATCACCCACTGTTAACACTTACTGCTTTGACGCTTGATTTTTACCACTTATCCCTGAGCTCAAAGTTCAGTCTGATTAAACTGTAAAATGTGAAGTCTGGGTTTATATTTTTGACAGCAACTTTCAACAAAGTTTCATTAACCAACTTTATTCTCTTTTTTTTTTTTACCACGTCTCCAAATGGTGACAAGGAAGAGCTAACTTTTAGTACTGGTTATTAATTCAAGCTCGGTGCTCAGTGGTACAGCCAGCAGAAAGTGGTTTACCGCGTATCGTGGAAAACTTGAACGCTACACTAAGCAGCATCCTGTGAGATCTGCCTTAGATTAGGGCTAAAGGATATTCATAATCTCTGATGCAAGTTGCAGTAGAAGCTGATAATCATCAGTGATTTCTGATCATTTCTGTTGAAATACTTCTATGATTAGCAGTCCTGGCTTGGAATACATTCAAAACCTGGGCTGGGAGAGCTAGGACATTGTTCATCAAGCCTTGATTCCATGTGATGTGATGCAACACTTATGTAACACAGTGTTATTTATTTAAATTGACGTAATTAACTGTTTAACCAAGAGAATAACTAAATAAATAGTTTAATAACAGGTTCATCACACCTAGTTGGAATGCTATATCACATTTACATTTTTGGTATTTAGCAGACGCTTTTATCCAGTGACTTACAGTACAGTTACTATCTACAGTCTGAGCAATTGAGGGTTAAGGGCCTTGCTCAAGGGCCCAACAGCAGCAACCTAGCAGTAGTTGGGCTTGAACAAGCATCCTTCTGATTACTAGTCCAATACCTTAAATACTAGGCTATGGTTTGCCCCATATGAATATCTGAATAATTTGATGAGTAATTTTAAGTGTAACCTACAGATTTTTCATTTATACGCTTCCCACTAGATCTGACTAGCTAGGTTGACTAACAGTGAAAATTTTGTTTGGAGTTTCCCTCTGAAACATTTGCCACGGTCTTGATTTGTATTTTTCCCACCACAGTGCATTTACAGATGGGTATCACTTTTAAACCGCACACCTCTTCCTGGCGAAAAAAAGTTTCAAATTACAGTCAGGAAAGACTACCACTACTATCATTTACCCACTAACCCATCAGTCTATTACCAAAAAATACTTCATATAACTTTTATCAAGATTAAAATGACATAATAATGAGAACCGTGTGAACAGTGGGTCTTGAGAATAGTTAAACGAGATTAGTCGATCAACTTTTGCATTTTTTTTTTTTGCATCTTTTGTGTTTTGCACTTTGTTCACCGAGGGGCTGGGCGCATGTTGCCGCTCACATAAAATACAGCAAAACCACTTTCGTCTGAATAATCAGCATGTTTGTGCCCATTTCCCCCTCATATTGCCACGAAGCAAAGACAAGTGGTCTGTGGTTGTGTATCACTCTTATAAATATAAAGTGAACTGCATTATTTATTTTCCACGAACCTAAATAATCAAATATAAAAGTCAGTAGACCAGGTTAAGACAAAGCAATTTAATAAGTCTGCCTGTGCCACTGAGAAACAAGAAAACAATAAACACTGTTGACTAGGGATGTAACTATACACTCTACCCACGGTGCGATGCGATTCACGAAACAAATTTTTTCCCGATTTTTTAAACAAAATTAAATTGAAGACAAATTCCAAAGTTTCTTTTTTATTATTTCTCTTAAAAAAATTAAATAAAACTGTATTTGTGCTTATCTTTTATTTATCTAAATAATGAATGCCCTTTTATTTTTAAAGTAGGTACAAACTATGCAAAACAATGCTGCACATTTCCCTTTTTGTGTAAAAAAAAACAAATGAATTAAATCCCACATAAAATAAATAAATGAATAATAAAAATAAAGAAAGTATCCTCACATAAATACATTTGGCTGGAAAATTCTGAACCTGGCAATCCACCCTGTAGTGACGTCAACCAGGCGAGGTGAATAGCGCCAGCGCCCTCTGCTGTTTAAAGTGAATATCGATTCATTATACATGTGAACTGATTTAAATCATTACACATGTGAATCGATTTTGAACTGTCTTGTGGTGCATCGTTACATCCCTACTATTGACTAACAGTACATTTGTATGAAACATTTTAGTTTAAAACAACAAAACTCATCATTTGGAAACATGAGAAGAAAAAAAGAAGAAACTTTATGAAACTAAATTGCTTAAACCAAAGGGTTAAGAATTCAATCTTATTGAAGATCTACAAAGCCACAGATCTACAAAGATCTTCCAGCTCACTAGTCACAGTGCCACATTTTTCCTCACAATGCCATGATTCAAATTTAAAGTATAATACAGTGAGAATCAGTATCTCTCCACTATGTCTGTGCTTCTTTTTTTAATTATTCCATATAAACAATCTGCCTCATTGTTTAGCGATGATCTAAATGAACTGAATGGCAAGCTGCAAAAAAGGAAAAAGGAAAGGAAAAGCGGTTTTGCCGTGTATCATGTGAATGCAGCCCTACAATCCTATTTACTTATGTGCTTTAAAAAATGTAATAAATAAAACATTTTAAATGAACACAGAAAAAGCCTAGCCACTGCTTTACCTAAGTGTCTGTGAGAAAAACTGTCCCAGAGTCTACAAAGAAAAAAAATACATGTCGTTTAATGGATCTCTAGAAGCACAAGAGTGTGCCAGGCCGGCGCAGACGTCATGTTAAAGCAATCAAAACCGCCGTACTACTTTTTGCTATAGCAACACGTTTTCTAATCACAGCAACGCTACAAGGCTACACCCAGTATAACATAATGTGCATGTTTGCTTTGCTCTCTGTTACTCAAAGCCTGGGTTGGGGCAGCCATGACGCCGCTGCTGAAAGCCCCAATTGTGGCTTTGACTAATCTGATGCCATTTGCCTTTGTAATAGTACTCCAGCTCCAGGTGAGAGCTGAGCACACACAGGCACAGGCTTTTGCAGGAACACGAAGCATTTTGTTACGAAAAGCCCCATCCACAATTTCACAATGGTTTAACAGAAACTGATGCTTTGGTGTGGCTCTTGCATAGGGTTCTCCAAACAGCACTAACTAGCTGCGAGGGTGCCTTGTCTAGTGTTGTGCAGAAATCTAAGTCATTTGGAGCCTGACTGAAACAGTGAGAGGGTGAATAATCAGCATGTTTGTGCCCATTTACCCCTCATATTGCCATGAAGCAAATAAAATTGGTCTGTGGTTGTGTCTCAAATATCACTCTTTCATATAAAATGCACTAGAGCGCCAGTATTATTTATTCTACATGAATAAAACTGATCAGATATGAAACTAAGTAGACCAGGTTAAGACAGAGCAATGTAATGAGTCTGGTTCCTCCTTGTTTTCGTGGGTATCATAGAAATCTATTTGCATATCAGCAATAAGAAGACTAATGCAGTAGAGTCTCATTTCATGCATTTAGATACAAAATCTAATGAGTATTTTTAACACAAATGCTATTTTAATGATAATTTAATCCCCTGGAATGCTGGGGCTTTGTGGAGTTTATGCTTTATTTATGTGGGTGACTAAAATGAATCATTAACAGAAAACAAAAACAGGTAGTAAGGCAAGTACAGAATAAAACATTGGCTCAAGTACCACGGTTTTGATAAATTGCTAGTGTGGGATGAATGTTTGGTTCAACAGAGGAGTATTTGCTTCAGTTTAGTTTAGTGTTTAGTTTTGAACACCATGTCTGCCCTTGGGCCATGTTCATGACAGGAAAGGTTGTAATATGTCTTTTATTCTCTATTCTGTTTATCGTTTGTTGTCTATGTACCGATCAGGCATAACATTAAAACCACCTCTTTGTTTCTACACTCACTGTCCATTTTATCAGCTCCACTTACCATATAGAAGCACTTTGTATTTCTACAATTACTGAATGTAGTCCATCTGTTTCTCTGCTCTGCATGATTTATCAGAAACATGTACATTATTCTGGTGTGTCCAATACGGCATCTTGTGCACTCAGCAGTTTTTAAGGCAGGTCAGCATTTTTTCCTTCAATAATGGGATTAGCTTCATATAGGTTATAATTCTGGTGTGTATTCCATTTGTTTTCCATTTGTCGTTGATATATGAGTTTAGTATAGGTTTGCTGTCCATTGATGGGATCTGGTATGCATGTGGCTTTCTTTGCTGCCTGATCTGCTCTCTCGTTCCCCAGGAGCCCACAGTGTTGTTGTACCCAGCATATGATTATTTGCTTCAGAAAAACTTCAGGTATGACCTGGACTTTAAATTGAAAGTCTGGAATTTACTATATTATTAAGCTAATGCGTGAACCTCTCTCTCTCTCTCTCTCTCTCTCTCTCTCTCTCTCTCTCTCTCTCTCTCACACACAATTTAATTACAGCTCATGTTTTAAGAGAAGGGGCAGTCTGGGATGTATTAAATTTCCTTTATATAGAAAAAGGGGGTGGGAGAAGCCGGTAAAGGGGTTCAAAAATAGCTCTGCAGTATTAATAGTTGCTGCAAACAGACTTGTGTTCACATGCAAAGTGGGTGTGGTACAGCCAAGACTGAAAGATTTGAATGAAAAAGTGCTGCCACTTGCTGAAAGAAATGTAGCTGAACCCTATTCAGACATTTATTTTGGTTTGCAGGCTTTATGATTGCTATTCAACTTTCTTGGGGGATTAAATACCCCTGCATGTGTACAAAGCTTCATGCATTTATTTTGAGTTTGATCTACTTTGCATGTCCGGGTTGATTTTAGCAAGGCAAACTTAGAAACTGTAAACCCTGGGCTTTAAATTTGGAACCTTTGGCTTTAGAAAACGACTTA
Organism: Trichomycterus rosablanca; assembly: GCF_030014385.1. Classification (NCBI taxonomy): domain Eukaryota; kingdom Metazoa; phylum Chordata; class Actinopteri; order Siluriformes; family Trichomycteridae; genus Trichomycterus; species Trichomycterus rosablanca. Next base: position 35,824,781 of record NC_085995.1, read on the forward strand.
TATGATGTTTATATTATATTGTAATATTACTGTAGCCCAATAGTGCTGGTACAAAACTAAAGAAGCAAACACGAGCATTGATGGCCTGGCTGATCATCAACATCTAGTGAATGTAGAAAACTATATACCATTTTATGTATCAAACATGGAATTTTGCTACATGGGGAAATAATAATAATAACCCTAGATGTAATCTTGGCCGAGCAACAATCCCACACAACACATTCGAAATGTACAGCTTACAGATGCCAGTTAACTAGAGAAAACCGTTAAACTGAGTTACGTGGTGCACCGGTGTTGCCACCGGTCGGCTGGGCGCCATCTAGCGGGCATAATTGGCAGTGCCTGCAGCAGACACGGTTCTGCTAGGGTAGGATGACCGGACTATGTGGGTGGGGTCTTCAAACGCCGAGTAAGGACCCTGACCGGCAGATAGAGAGGCGCCTGTGCAGAATGAATTGGTGAAAAAGGGTTCCGCTAAGGGCTGCGCGTGGGTCGGAGGAGGTGTGAGCAGCAATATACCCACCTGCTGCTGTCTTACTGCCTACATAGGCAGCTGCCTAAGTAGAGAGCATTCTAATAAGTAATTGACTTATAAGTCAGATTATTTGAATGCGCTACTCAGACAGCGATTCCATCAGTTTCCGCGTACTAAGCTAACACAGTTAGCCTCAAGCCATTCAAACCAATAGGATGAGGTGGCACAACGAGCAAGCATGTCAACTAACGTCTCCCTCCGTGTACCAAAAACGGTTAAATTCGCTGACAAGCCCAAATTTGCAAATAAACGACACTTGTGCAAGTTTATACAAATTAAAAGTCAATGGTAATTTATTTACGTTTGAAAATAACTCGAAAATAACTTTATTTTTCTTTTATTTTTCTGTGAGAAAAGTTGTGCCGCACTGAATACTGGGATCACCTTCACTGCCAAAGCAGCATCGAATGCTTCCTCGTTCTTCAGTCAAAATAGCATTACTAGTGAGCATATTGAGGCATCTAGGATTTCGAACAGCCTCATTCTCGGGAGCGTGCACAGGATGACGTAAAATGCGTCTATGTAGAGAGCGCACTAGTTTTTTGAACACACCCATTGACTACGCTAAATTGGGAGAAAATGGAAGACAATGCATAAATAAAACAGAAAAAAAGTTACCTGGTCATACTCCAGGGCTCCGGGGTAGAGCGGCCAACCGAGAAACAGCTCAGCGATGACGCAGCCTAGTGACCACATGTCTATGGCCTCACAAAAGGGCAAACCCAAGATGATCTCTGGCGCCCTGCAATAACAGAACACGTACAGCGTTAGTGGAGCGGTTACTCTGACAACTGGCTGTTGACTGGACAGCTCAGGGCTGCATGATTTGTTATGAATGGTACTCAAAGGGCCTTTAAATAAGGTCAGACAAAACATAAACAACCACACAGACATGGCAGAGCATACAGAGCAAAGGATAACGACTAAATATACCACTGAACTCGAATAGTTTCTGAATAAGTGCCCATTAAATTGGGTCACATGACAAGCAGGAGCAAACAACATGACTTTGGGACAATATTTATTAAATTGAATTAACAAAAACTTGCTAATTTCACCAAGTTTAATAATGTGAGGGAATCACAATGAGCCTAATGAAGCATTCTTCCTGTGCTCGCTCAAACACACACACACACACACACACACACACACACACACACACACACACACACACACACACACACACACACACACACACACACACACACACACACACACACACACACACACACACACAACATTACATTCACAGTCGAGCAGGACTTCTGACATCACCACAACACATCAGCTGCCTTGACAACTAGGGAATAAATGCTGGCTGCCTAGCGACAGACCGGATGATGTAGTTGCTGAAGGCCACCGTGGGGGTGATCAGGGCACGGCTGTCGGTGACAGAGCTCAGTCAACACGTCATACCACGTGTGGAAGCATATCAAACTCAGCTAAAAAGCTATGCAGGGAAAACGTCTAGGGTTTTCTTTATGTCTAAAGCCACAAGAATTTTGATGCAAAGTTTCATGGTAGATTACCTGGCCATATACAGACTAATTAAACTAATGTGTTAGACTTAAATGAAGGTGTTACATTTATAGATGAGCGTTTGTCGTTTCTGTAGGTTAGATACAACCCCAGTTCCAGAAAAGCTGTGCCAGTAGATGAAATGTTTATACAGAAAGCAGTGATTTGTAAACTGTTACAGTGATCATTTTCACGGATTTTTTTTAATTTCCCGCTAAAGGCCCCATCCTACCTCACCGACCTGCTCCATCAGCACATTCCCTCCCGTAGCCTTCGCTCTTCTGAGGCTAACCTACTGTCCATACCCTCTAGGACCAAGCACCGGACCTGGGGTGACAGGGCCTTTTCCATAGCTGCTCCATCTTTATGGAATGCTCTCCCCAAACACCTACGAGATTGTCCTGACCTGTCCAAATTCAAGTCACTTCTCAAAACTCATCTATTCAATATGGCATTTAACTTGTAACAACACGAAATAAATGCTTTTATTTTTGCTATTCTTTTTAATAGTTTTTATACTTAGATCACGACAGAAATGTGAAGTCCTAGATCCTAAAACTTGTAAAGTTTTCAGTTTCCTGATTGCATGTAAATCTGTCCTGTTTCTGTCTAATTTTAAGAAATTGTTCTATATTTGTTGTTCTCTCTCATAATTTAGCTAATTTTTAATGAACTGTCTTATGCTGCTCTCTTTGTTTTTATCTTAATTATTCTTGATGTTGATGTACTATTTTGATTTTGTACTATGATTTGTATGGTGTATGTACGTATTTGTTTTGATTATTTGTCTTATGTAAAGCGTCTTTGAGTATCTTGAAAAGCGCTATATAAATAAAATGTATTATTATTATTATTATTAAAACAGCTAAAAGACCAAAGACCAAACGATTGACAAGCTTACCAAAAGGCTTGCTGTTTACAAGGAAAGATGGGTCAAAGGTAGGAATGTAATGATACACGATACTGGGTTCACGATACGATTTTTTAAATATAATGAAATTGAAGACAAATGACAAAGTTTCCTTTTATTATTTCTCTTAAAAAATAAAATGAAATACTGTATTTGTCTTTATCTTTTATTTATCTAAATAATGAATGCCCTTTTATTTCTGAGGTAGGTACAAACTATGCCAAATAATGCTTATTGTGTAAAAAAACTAATGAAATTTTAAAACAAATCCCACATTATATGAATAAATAAATAATACAAATAAAGTATCCTTACATAAATAAATCTGGCTGGAAAATCCCCTACCTGGCAACTTTGTCAAGTGCCCTCTGCTGTCTAAAGTGAATATCGATTCATTTTAAATGAATAACCGAATCATGGCACATGTGCACCGATTTTTAACTGTCTTGTGGTGCATCGTTACGTCCCTAGTCAAAGGTAAACATTTTGAGCAAATAATCCAACAGTTAAAGAACCACATTTCTCCATGCGGCCTTATAATGAATTTAGAGATTTCACAATCTACAGTCTATAACTTTACTCATTAATTTATTTATCCCCCCCCCCCCTTATCTCCTTGTCATTTACAATTCACTTGCCACTTGCATAACCCTCCATCTGATCAAGTAGAGTCGGTTCACCACCCCCACCCCCAATCTGCAGGCGCTTCTTATCACCTACTAGTGTTATCACCTGCCAGAGCCACGCAAAGCTCCATGTCCATGAGATCGCAAATCCAGTGCCAGTAGGAGGGGACTAAACTCCTAAAGTGTGTTTGTGTGGACACTCGGCCAGGCCGGTGGTTCTGTTCAGATCTAAACTCGTGAGCTCGAACACTCAGCAGTCTAACCTGCTAGCACACCACTGCAAAGTCCCCGGAGCACTTCTCATAACATTATTAAAACATTCAGAAAAAATCTGATAGTCTGTGACCTTAGATCCCTCGATGTTTGTCAGTAAACACAAGTTACATATCTGCATCTAGAAATGCAAGTTCAGACTCTACTCCGCAATGTGTAGGTCAAAAATCAACAACATCCAAAAACAAGACCAACGTCTCTGGCCTCAAGCTCATCTGAGATGTGCTGACATGTGGAAACGAGTAGAAATGTGTGCTTTGGTCCAATGAACACCTTTTTAATGGTGTTTTTAAAAAAGGGACTTAGAAGGTAACAACCGTGGTGTTTTGTTTTGGGGTTTTTTTGCCGGTAGAACACAAAGTATATATTTATATCTATTGTCTGAATACTTTAAGTGTTTATGCAAACAACAATTCTCGCTTTCTTTCAGTTGCTCCTGTATTTATGGCTCGCCACGGATGATCGTTCAGGTCCACACGTCTACAACTGTCTGTATGAATTCTATATTAAGAATTTGAATACGTATGCAGGCTGGCACAGGCCTTACTAAACCGACTTGTCAAAAACTACTTCACAAGCAGGGCTGCCAATGATAAACTAACCACCAAAAAGCTTGTTGTTTGATTTATGCTGTCAGTTGAAATTTCAATTTGATTTATTTCCAATAGCTGATCCTCGATTTCAATTAAGAGTCTATACAAAGTAATAACAAACATGATCTGAAACGTGTCCCTACCCACCCTGAGCGTGCATGCGCCAACTCTGCTTACAAGCTTGACTCAGATCTAATTATAAACAGGAAAGAATTTCATTTTTCATGTATGAATTTCATGTTTAAATAATGAATGACGGAACTATTACTCAATAAAATGATCACAAGCTGTTGGAGTTTGATCTGTGTAACATTTGTTTTATCAATATCATGTGAATATTTGCATCATTCTCCAATATTAAAGTAAAACTCTGCTTATCATTTAATTCTACCTACACCAATGCTGTCTAAAGAGATTTAATATACAGACCACATCTCTATTTTGTTTAGCATGTTTAGTTAGCACTTCGTTTGCATGTTTAGTTAGCACACCCAGACTTGGGTGTGAAATCTACATTCTGGATGCTGAACTGGTTCTGGTCACTGTGTTCATCTTACTGTTCTACAGTACATTACTGCCATGCTCCCTGCCTGCCACTGAGTTTCATTTAATAAAGCAAGAAGACTTGTTTATGTTTATTGTTTATAAGGATTTTAACGTCATGTTTTACACTTTGGTTACATTCATGACAGGAACGGTAGTTACTCATTACACAAGGTTCATCAGTTCACAAGGTCATATGAAACACAGTCATGAACAATTCAGTATCTCCAATTCACCTCACTTGCATGTCTTTGGACTATGGGAGGAAACCGGAGCACCCGGAGTAAACCCACGCAGACACGGGGAGAACATGCAAACTCCACACAGAAAGGACCCGGACCGCCCCACCTGGGGATCGAACCCAGGACCTTCTTGCCGTGAGGCGACAGTGCTACCCACTGAGCCAAGAAGACTTGTTTACATGAAACTCTGTGATGTGTTTTATATTTCAATGGGACACTATAAGCCCGTTGGTTATCAGTTAAAAATTAGCTAGAAAACTTGCATCACTGTTCACAAAGTAAACTCCCAAACAAGCTTCCTTATCAAGTAGCCAAGAGTCAATGACAGTTTGTTTGAAGAGGCATGTTTTCAGTCTTCCAGTCGGCAAACTGTAAAAATGATCTGATGTTAAGATCAGATGCTGAAATTTATAATTTCCTGAGAAAATCGTCAAGAAACGACCTGTCAGCTGTAATTCCTGTGCAAATTGTTTTTATAAAAGTGTGAATAAACGTTTAGTTTTAATGTTAAACAGCAGGCGTTGCTGAAAATAAGGACAAAAAGTCCCTGCATCAAAACCACCCAAAGATACTGGAAGGACGGCCTGTTCAAGGACATTTTCAAAATACAAAAAAGTACAGAATGAATTCAGATATCAGCGTGCTAAAGCAATAAAACTAGTTCTAGTCATAAAAGGCTTGGGTTGGCAAAGAAAACTTCTAAACACATGTTTATCAGCAAATGGGGCCACAAGTTGAGCTGCTTTCAGAGATGAGATATCAATATCAGCCTGCTTACAAATATGGACCCACAAGTTAAGAAGTAGTTCAACAAAATGTCGTTTTAGAAGTAACTTTAGACCATGAAGAGGAATCCTGTGTGGCTATTAATACACTGATCAGCCATAACATCAAAACCACCTCCTTGTTTCTAAACTCACTGTCCATTTTATCAGCTCCACTTACCATATAGAAGCACTTTGTAGTTCTACAATTACTGACTGTAGTCCATCTGTTTCACTACATACCTTTTTAACCTGCTTTCACCCTGTTCTACAATGGTCAGAACCACCACAGGACCACCACAGAGCAGGTATTATTTGGGTGGTGGATCATTCTCAGCACTGCAGTGACACTGACATGGTGGTGGTGTGTTAGTGTGTGTTGTGCTGGTATGAGTGGATCAGACACAGCAGCGCTGCTGGAGTTTTTAAATACCGTGTCCACTCCACTCTCTATTAGACACTCCAACCTAGTTGGTCCACCTTGTAGATGTCAAGTCAGAGACGATCGCTCATCTGTTGCTGCTGTTTGAGTTGGTCATCTTCTAGACCTTCAGCAGTGGTCACAGGACGCTGCCCACAGGGCGCTGTTGGCTGGATATTTTTTTGGTTGGTGGACTATTCTCAGTCCAGCAGTGACAGTGAGGTATTTAAAAACTCCATCAGCATTACAGTCAGTAATTGTAGAACTACAAAGTGCTTCTATATGGTAAGTGGAGCTGATAAAATGGACAATGTTTGTAGAAACAAGGAGGTGGTTTTAATGTTATGGCTGATCAGTGTATAATATAATTTATTAAAATAATTAAGATCAACTGCTTAATTGGGTCAGGGTCTCAGCAGGTCCGATTTCATTGGAAAACACTGAACACAAGGCAGGAATACCTTGAGCAGGGCACCAAGTACAAGCACAATGGAGAGGAATTTTTGTTCTTTTCTGATGTTGCATTTTTATTAAGAACAGTCTCAACGAGATCATGTATTATTTGTCATGACTGAGATTAGACTTTAAGAACTGGACCTGTAACTATTGTTTTTGGCCAAAACTGTCTCTATTGGAGCAGCATGGCATTTATGCCAACATAAATAATCTGTTCTTTTACTGAAAACAACACAACACTGTAGCTTGTGAATGACTAGAGCTGACACGGTGGGCGAGCAGATTATACAGGTTTAAATGCTTTGGAATTAATTAATCTAATATACATTAATTCCTATGAGAAAAATTGATTCACTTTTCAACCAACCCTCTGGAACAGATTATGTTGGAGAACCCAGTTTCAACTGTAATTAATTTTACACAATCCTAACGCCTCTAATAATCCACAAGCCCAGAAGGGCAGTGTATGGACTAGTGTGCACCCTGACTGGCTGCAAGTGTACGTTACATAAATATATACATTATTATCGGTCACCCTTCCATATTACTACTTAAAATATCATCTGAAATAATTTCTAACAGCTGACTGAGTTACAAATTCCTAAGCACTACAGAGAGGTGGATCAGTGCTAATTTGACTTCACCTTTAATGTGCATGTTTACAAAGCTGTTCCAACCTGAACTCCTACCTGAACCTAACTCATTTAAGGTATTTAAATCAGGAATACCAGAACTGTTACACATTAGAATCATAAATAGAAGCTGTTTTGCATTAATATGGGTTTAGACTGCATGATAAACTCTGAACATTTGTTCCTGTTAGTCACGTTATTTACAAAATGGTTTGAATATTTTGCATCATGCTCCTGTATAAAGGTTGATCAAGTTATCTAGCCCTTATCTACATTCAAAATAATAAACTAGTTTTGCTCAGCTGTGGTTTAAGCCAGTATTTACTGAATAAAGCATGAAGACATGTTGATATGAAACTCAGTGATGCGTAACATATTTTGATGGGAGGCCATTAGCTTGTCAGTTAAATTAATGACGATCAATTATCCAAATGTCTAAACACTTATCCAACACCATCAATTACATTCAGGCATCAGTCACACAGTTGCAATGAATTCAAAATACAGAACTTCCCATTTCACTTATTCTGAAATCATAAAATAAAAGATTAAAAATGTAAAACCTAAATGGAAACGCAGAAAAGTACATGAAACAGATAAATATCACAAGGGAGCAAAAATGAGAACAAGCAAAAGAGAGAGAACAAGAGAGAGCAAGCAAGAGAAAGAGGGAGAGTGAAAAGAGCGCGAGAGGCAGAGGGATCCAGGCAGAGAGTTCTCTGTAAATAAATCCCACCCAGACCGAGCTTATCTAATCTCTTACTGCAGGGAGCAGTTATTCTCCCAACACACCAAAAACTTTTCATCAGCAGCAGCTTCACCTCTGCGGCCCCCCATAACACACTGCAACCTAAATAATAGTTTCAACTGCTGCAATACAGAGCGCTGAGCTTTCATCTGAGTAGATACAGACGAACTGGCCAAATTTATGTTGACAGCTGATCATGAACTTGTCGGACATTCCAATCCAAAACCATGAGCACTGACGTAACACTTTGCAGCTACAACAGCCTCAACTTTTTTGAAAATGCTTTCCACATGATATAGGAGTATGTCTGTGCTGATTTGAGTCTATTTAGCCCTAAGAGATTTTGAGAGGTCAGACGCTGATGTCGGGCAAGTAGGCTTGGCTAGGAATAAAAGTTTAAGGCGAGTTGAGCCTTGTGCTCGCGTTTTATTTACTGATTTTTTTTAAACTTATTTTATGAACCTGCAACATGCAATGAGTATGGCCAAGTGGGCACCCGCCTTGGTTATTTAGGCTCAAAGCTGTTTATTTATACTGTGTAAGTAAGTCCCGTCAGTACTGTCAGCCATACGCCACCCTGTTCATCAACACGAAGGTAGCACTGTCGTGATGTGACTGACAAGTCATGGTAAAATGTGCAACAGTGTTGCTGGGATATACAATCACTGTGTATACATCTTACACACTTAGACACACCTTAGCAACAAGTATTATATCCCTAAACCAACAGCATATATTACAGTGTTAATAATGACCTGAAAACAGTTTACAGTAAAAAAGAAAAAAAAAAAACCTGATGAACAGTAATTATGTTGTGGCTATAAATTTGTGTCAGTCAGTAACCGTATACCTGCAATGTGCACCTGCAAGGCGAATAAAAGTAGGATAACCTATTACACTGGAATTCTGTTCACTCAAGTTCCACTGAGAGTATAATGATTAATAAAGCATCTCAGTAAATTAATAACTAGACTCGGTGCTGTGGAGGCTAAGTGGAAAACATTTGAGAAGCACAATGCTAAATGTCAAGCGCAACACCTTCACAGTGAAGGAGTGTCAAATTAAAACAAGACTGAGCAAAGTTCAACGACGCAGGGGCCTTAAATAACAACAAGGCAGCTCGTTTTTCAACGCAAGCTTACAAGAACCTGTTTCTTGTAGCCAGTTTCAAGATCATTATATTGATTCAGTGATGGCTGAATTAACACTGGCGACTGGCTCGATCGCAGCACTTCCACGAAAAAGCTAAAGCGCTCAAACTTTAAGCTCACGTGTTTTATTAAGAACCATTGACGATAAGCTCAAGTCAAATTTGAGCAAGAAGGCATGTAATCAAACAAACAGCGCATGTTCCACCCAGTCACATCTTCATCCTTACATCACAGAAAGCCTGGCGTGAGGTTCGGGAGAAACTGACTGCATGTTTGACATGTCCGGCATTACACAGATCTTGTAGACACAGGAACATGACGAACCTTGTGGTCACAAACATTATGATGTTAAGCAAGCTTTATTTACACAGTGCATCATTTATGCTTTATATATTTCCCTGTATCATCCTCCACGGTTTAAAGCTTCCTGGAAAAGTGTTTCCTTAAAATGGCACAAAAGAGATTTTGCACACATTTAAAACAAAATCATGATTTGAGATGATCACAATAAATCAGGTTTCACAATACTGTATTTGTATACAATGGCAAACAAGGATCAGTATTACTAAAATAAGTATAATCTAAGAACTGCTGGTTAATGTCTAACTATGTTTAAGATTTCATTATAAAAGTCATTCTAGAGTTTTGACAGATAATTGTTCATTATTATGTGTTTTCTTTGTATTAAGTTTTTTTTTGTATTACCTATATACACCGATCAGCCATAACATTAAAACCACCTCCTTGTTTCTACACACATTTTCCATTTTATCAGCTCCACTTACCATATAGAAGCACTTTGTAATTCTACAACTACTGACTGTAGTCCATCTGTTTCTCTGCATGCTTTGTTAGCCCCCTTTCATGCTGTTCTTCAATGGTCAGGACTCTTCCAGGACCACTAGAGAGCAGGTATTATTTACGTGGTGGGTCATTCTCACGGTCACTGCTGGACTGAGAATAGTCCACCAACCAAAAATATATCCAGCCAACATCGCCCCGTGACCACTGATGAAGGTCTAGAAGATGACCGACTCAAACAGCAGCCGTAGATGAGCGATCGTCTCTGACTTTACATCTACAAGGTGGACCGACTAGGTAGGAGTGTCTAATAGAGTGGACAGTCTAAAAACTGTGTCTGATCCACTCATACCAGCAAAACACACACTAACACACCACCACCATGTGAGTGTCACTGCAGTGCTGAGAACCATCCATTGACCATTGAAGAACAGCATGAAAGCAGGCTAAAAAGATGTAGAGTAACAGATGGACTACAGTCAGTAATTGTAGAACTACAAAGTGCTTCTATATGGTAAGTGGAGCTGATAAAATGCAGTGTGTGTAGAAACAAGGAGGTGGTTTTAATGTTATGGCTGATCGGTGTATATACTAATCACTTTCACACTATAAACCTTAATTCTGTTTAGCAGACATATAAAATATTGCTTATCAATACTCAATTACTTCTCAGCAATGAAGACCTGGGACCCGGCCAAAAGCTATATTTTTACAGGCTGTTGAAATGCCTGAATAAAATCTGTGTGACCCTGTGTGGATACCTGGACATCAGAAATGCACTGAATCCATTTAGATCAGCCAGACATGAGCTCGGTTCCTTGATGGCCCAGCAAATGTGAGTGGCATGTTGCACAACAAATACACAGATATCAGCTTTCTTACAGTTTAAGCGGTTCAATATAACTAACCATGTTTTTAGTTTAAGAAAAGTAAAATAAAATGTTTATATGAGCTACACCAACCATATGCATGCAGTCTGTTTGTATACAGTCACTGACTGTAGGTTATCCGTTGCCCTATATTCAGTTACTTACCTCGACTGCATCCATTAATAGAAGGGGTCCCCATGGGAACACAACTAGAACATAACAAATGTTATTTGGGTGTAAGAACATTGTTAGCACTGTAATGGCATGGCAGAGTGCCTAATTAAGACAGAGGGATGGGAAATGGAGATTAGTGTGTGAATTCTGTATGAATACTGATCCCTGTGAAGCGATTGGCAACTACAGACATGTCCGAGGGTATGCGTGTTAGGTACGGCCCTCCTTGGTCAAGGTGGGGGTCTACAGCAGTATAGGAGATACCACTGGGTAACTGGATACAGCTTAAATAGAATTTAAAAATAACAATATATAAGGAGGCATGTGGACCCAATTTAATCCAACTTGTAAAATAATTTTTGACAGTAAAAGCAACTTTTCACTGTGTTGACAATCCCGAAAGATCCACAACTGAGAAAGCCACAACTTTTTCCTAATCCTCCACCACCAAAGCAAAAGCTAAAGTAACATTACTCTTGTCTAGAATAACAACATCCCACTAACCACAGGTAAAGCAGTACATTAATTTGCTTACCTCACTACAAACCAAGGGGAAATGTTTCTGTTTTTGTCTCAGCCGTTTCACTAAAGCCATTTAAATTACAAGGTTGTAGCGTGGATGACAAGTCACTATCCTTTGAGAGCGGTGCATCCTGTGTTTGGATGTTATGTGGAAATAGGTAAAAATACTTATTACTGCATTTAAAACAGTGTATCAAGTTCAGCAGAGCAAAAGTATTCACAGATTCTCAATGACGAATTTGCCAGTTTGTGCTGTGCACGGTCATCTGATTACAGTGAAAAGCCGGGTGGCTGGTTTAAAGAAGCTCATTAGCCTGATGGCTATCCCTTCATTAGAGCTATGACCTCAGACTCCACAATAAGGTCAATGCAGAAACTAGGACACCTGCGGTTTGCATGTAAAAACAGAAACGTACACTTCTCTTAACTGAACTTATGTAGATACTACAAATACAACTGAATCCTAAGCACTCCAGAATAAATACATTAAAAACTTTACCTTAGGATGGGTTTAAAAATAAAGAATAAGATGATGTGAACTGAACCTGAAGTAGACACCCTATTGTACATGAAAACTTATACATGCTAACCTGAGAAACACGGTGAATAATGCATGAGCCACACTGGTTATTTTGGTAGAAGCACTATTGAGGTCAAAGATACAAGCACCGCTAGATAAGGCCACGTCATTCGAGGTTTAAGAGACTAAAAGGCCAAAAAAGGAAGGGTGAAAAAATGAATGAGCTTTTGCTTCCTCTCTTTTAAGTGAGATTCTATAATGGTTATAGGTAAGGCCCTATCCAATTCACAGCTGTGAAAGTCGTGTCACAGATCATGAAATGAGCCTTTTACTGTGTAATATGCTGTAAAATTCAAAATTTAAGGTTTAAAATTTAAGGTGTTTTTTATTTGTGTAGTGTTCAAGTGCCTCACGTTTACTGGTTAAATTGCAATATGAGGCGGTCCTAGCAATCCTAAGGTAATTCAGTTAGCAATTGGTTAGTCAAAATGTCCAAGATGTCGAAGTCTAAAGCAGCTAAAAACACTACTTGGGTAACTGAGTTTGGAAAACTTCCAACCAATTCTGTGGACACAGAGGGGGGTGTCAAAACACGGATGAGAATTTTCGTCTTTGAGACACAACATGAAAACTCGCACTGTCGCTGGATGTTCTAGGTTTACATTCAACTATTAAGGTAGGCTGTACTGTGTACTGCAGCTATAATGAATTTAAACAACACTAAGCACGGATCATGCATCATCGACGACAACCTCTACACTGTTTTACGGATTGCTACAGCACAAGACCTAAAACTAGATACTGACACACTGACCACAGGAAAACGGTGTCAGACATTTGGCCAAAAAACTAAATAAGCATTTTTAAAAACCTGAATTAAAGAGACAATAAAATGTATTTTAACCAAGAATAATAACAGTGTACTATGTGTAGAATTTAATGGTTGTGCTTGCATTTTGTTCTGCGTTTGTTGTTAATTTTAGAACATGATGGATGAGGATGGTACGCGACATGGTTGGTTGGTTGGTTGAGTTTTATCGCCATTATAAGCTCTGTATTTAGAGCCATCTCTATGGCGTGCCATTTGTATGTTTTAAAACATTCTTATTAACAAGAATGTTAAAACCATAAAAGGGGTTTTAGGATACAGAAATATATGTTGTTTATATGTGCATTAAAACTGTAGAGGTTGCCGCTCAGGTGGCGCAGCGGTAAAAGACATGCGCTGCAACCAGAGCTGGATTTCGAAGGAGCGTCGTTTCGAATCCAGCTCTGCCTTCACGGTCGAGGCTGGGCGGCTATGGACAACGATTGGCCTGTTGTCCGGGTGGGGGCGGGACTTGAGACCGTAGGGGATGCTCTCTCAGGAACGGGGCGGTCGCGCCCTCTGCTGGCTGGTTGGTGGCGCCTGTATGGAGACGGGAGGGGGTGTGGCGGAGTGTGTGATCCTCCGTGCACAGTACTCTGCCACGCTACACTCGTCAAGTGTGGGTGATAAGACGGTCGATTGGCTGTGCACGTTTCGGAGGAGGCGTGGAACGGCCTCGTCAGCCCCAATCAGGAGCAGGAATCTGCACTAATGAGAGGATGATAGATGGGATGAAATTGGACGTGCTAAATTTATTTATAAAAAAAAAAAAAAAAAAAAAAAAAAAAACTGTAGAGGTTAAAGGCAACAAATGTTAAAATTAAAACAAATTAAAAATAAATTTGTTGTTAAAATTACAACAAATGTTTCAATTTCATCCTTTTCAGAAATTAATTTAATTAAATTAAAATCTTAAAATGAGTAGTTTTCCTAAAAATGTCATTTATGTCCGATCTCATCAGGTACAGATTTCTGTCCTGGGTAAAAACTTTGCATTCACATAGAATATGTTTCATTGATAGGGTAGTTGAGCAATGAAGGCACTGTGGGGCCTGTGTGACTATGGGTGTGTTTGAAAAGCTAGCTCTCTCTCTACATAGACGCATTTTACATCATCCTGTGCGCGCTCCCGAGAAGGAGGCTGTTCGAAATCCTAGATGCCTTAAAATCCTCACTTCTGAGGCATCTTATTATTTCAATGTTATTTTGGCTCAAGAACGAGTGAGCATCGGACGCTGCCTTAGTGATCAAGACAATCCCAGCATTCATGGCTGACGGGGCGGAGAAACGAATGGAGTTCTTTTCAAACGTAAATAAAATATTACTGATTTTTAACTTGTATAAACTTGTACCGTGTGTTTTTATTTGCACGTTCGGGCTTGTCAGGAAATTTAACCGTTATCGGTACATGAAGGGAGATGTTATTGACGTTAGCGTGCTGTGCTACCTCAGTTTATTGGTTTTTAATGGCGAGATGCTAAATGCTAAACTCGAAATGCTAAACCCGATGGAATCGCTGTCTAAGTAGCGCGTTCGAATTACCTGCCTTTTAAGTCACTGACTTATTAGAATCCTCTTTACTAAGTCAGCTGCCTATGTAGACAGTAAGACAGCAAGGCAGCTCACTAGGTTTTCGAACACACCCATGGTGTCTCAAATTATTTAACAATATGTTGAGTAGTCACATTTACAGTCTTACAGTTACAAACGGCGCTTTGAGGGCAACCGTAATGCTGATGTGGTCCTCGGTAAAAATGAGTTTGGCTCCGCTGTGTGTTGTAGAACCTCTGCTGCACGAGGACAATATGAAGGCTGGAACTAATAAATATAGACAGTGAGGGCCAAAGATCTGGGAATGCTAGTAAAATTGCTCCCATTTTGTATTTTTCCTTGAATATACATTGTTCAAATCTCAAATCTCACAAGCAACTACTTGAAGACCAAAGAAGCTCCAGGAGTGCGAACTGCGTGGACTATCTCAGCCTCAGTTCCCGGTGCTTTTTTATGCGTTCGGTTGGCTACCAGAGTAATCAATTAAAGAGTTTGATCAGCGCTTCTCTGACTTTAGAACACAGCACTCACACTTTGCCATCATAGCCAATCCTTTCGCTGCCTTTATATTTAATATGTGTGAAATTGAATGGTTGTGCTTGCATTTTGTTTTGTGTTTGTTGTTATTTTTAGAACATGATGGATGAGGATGGTGTGTGATATGGTGTCTCAAATTATTTAACAATATGTTGAGTAGTCACATTTACAGTCTTACAGTTACAAACGGCGCTTTGAGGGCAACCGTAATGCTGATGTGTTCCTCGGTAAAAATTAATTTGGCTCCGCTGTGTGTTGTATAACCTCTGCTGCACGAGGACAATATGAAGGCTGGAACTAATAAATATAGACAGTGAGGGCCAAAGATCTGGGAATGCTAGTAAAATTGCTCCCATTTTGTATTTTTCCTTGAATATACATTGTTCAAATCTCAATTCTCACAAGCAACTACTTGAAGACCAAGGAAGCTCAAGGAGTGCGGACTGCCGTGGACTTTCCTCCAGTCACCTGACCTAAACCCCTTCCAGTATTTACTGCAATGCACTCAATGACTAAGCCAAACATTTAGTAACATCTCAAGATGCTCTTTGAAATACAGCAATAGATCTTTAGAGGAGAATGCCTATTACAGGCATGTTAAAACACTTGACTGAGACAGAGGAGGCAGTAAAAGATTTAATTTAATTTAAGTAAGGCCCATTATAGTGATTTTCACCAGGTTGTCTTTAGAGACTACATATTTAGTAACAGTATAAACAGCAAGATTCTCTTTCAAGCTTTTTTTTCTTAAATAAAAAAGCCTTACTTTTACAACAGAGCTGCCTTTTCATTACTGCGCTTTGTTGGAGTCCTGTATAACTAAAATCTCCTCAAGCGAGACGACTTTCCTATCCAGCACAAAGCAGAGCAGTTGTAGGTTGAAGGCCCTGCAAGTCTCAACAATCTTTCAGCCCACCAATTCAAATTTACAACCTCAGGCAGTGGCACAGAATTCTTCTAGGCATTTCTGGGCACACAGACACCAGAACGTATGTATTTTTTCACACATCCTGAGCGGTAGAACTGAATTAAAACGAGTGTTCAGTCAGTTCACGCAGTAACAGTAATAGAAAAGCCCTGGCTGTGTGACATACGAGCTCTGAAAGAATGATCAGGTTGACTTCCTGGAGGCGTCGCTGCATGTTTGTGGTAACTGAACGCTCTGCTTGTTATAACATGGTGCCCGTGAACACGAACACACTTGGCCTGAATTCACATAAGCAAGAGAGTCGCAGGAGTCTGTTAAATCAAACCAGTGACGATTCTAATTCAACTGAAAGTGGAAAATGAATTAGAAAAAAAAACACTTATTTGCACAATAAAGCTTATTTCTAAAGCCTTAGAGGATCATGATTATTGCAAAATAGATATATTTTATTTTTTTATTTTATTTAACCTTTATTTAACCAGGCAAGTCATTAAGAACTGCTTCTTATTTACAATGGCGGCCTGGCAAAAGGCAAAGCCTCATGAGGAACAATCATACTAACAAATTTACGTAAGAAATTGAAAACAAACAATGATGATCACAATACAATAACACATAGTCGAATCACCCAGCAACAGTATAAAAGAAGAATCAATTTGTCATACAGCTGCATGTATCTCTTAAGATATCTGTAATTTGTTTTTTAAAAGTTGTCTTAGAAATAAATGCATCCAGCCTTAGAGTTTCTTGCAGTTTGTTCCAGTCTATGGCTGCAGCCACTTGAAATGATGACTGACCAAAGATTTTGTTCGTTTTAGAAACCTTCAGTGAAATATGATGAGCAGCGCGAGTATAATAAACTGAAGATTTGCAATAAATGACACAAATAGGGAGGAGACATGTATGAAAATATTGTACTTGGTTTCTGTCTTTTTACAGGTGCAGAGGGGTAGTCTCGTATAGCATTGTAAATAAATTCTAAATTTTTACTCTCTTTTGGAGGCAAAGATCAAACGGTTTTAATGTTTATTTGTTTTGTTTTTAAATAAATCAGTAGTGCATTTTTTATTTCGATAGTTTAAGTGGCTGACTGGTTAAAAGAACAAAATCAGGGTTGAGCTCACAATGACTACACATCCTGTTGTGTAAGCCTCTGCAATAGCGTGTGTAAAGGGCTGGATGTAAGATACTTTCTGATCAGATTCACTAGCACCTCATGTAACTGCGGACTGACAACATGGATGAATTTACACACCACAGTGACAGATTAACACCACAGTGACATTAAAACCACCTCCTTGTTTCTACACATACTGTATATTTTATCAGCTCCACTTACCATATAGAAGCACTTTGTAATTCTACAATTACTGACTGTAGTCCATCTGTTTCTCTGCATGCTTTGTTACCCCCCCTTTCATGCTGTTCCTCAATGGTCTGGACCCCCACAGGACCACCACAGAGCAGGTATCATTCTCAGCACTGCAGTGACTGACATGGTGGTGGTGTGTTAGTGTGTGTTGTGCTGGTATGAGTGGATCAGACACAGCAGCGCTGCTGGAGTTTTTAAATACCGTGTCCACTCACTGTCCACTCTATTAGACACTCCTACCTAGTTGCTCCACCTTGTAGATGTAAAGTCAGAGACGATCGCTCATCTACTGCTGCTGTTTGAGTTGGTCATCTAGACCTTCATCAGTGGTCACAGGACACTGCCCACGGGGCGCTGTTGGCTGGATATATTTTTGGTTGGTGGACTATTCTCAGTCCAGCAGAGACAGTGAGGTGTTTAAAAACTCCAGCAGCATTTCTGTGTCTGATCCACTCGTACCAGCACAACACACACTAACACACCACCACCATGTCAGTGTCACTGCAGTGCTGAGAATCATCCACCACCTAAATAATACCTGCTCTGTGGTGGTCCTGACCATTGAGGAACAGCGTGAAAGGGGGATAAAGTATGCAGAGAAACAGATGGACTACAGTCAGTAATTGTAGAACTACAAAGTGCTTCTATATGGTAAGTGGAGCTGATAAAATGGACAGTGAGTGTAGAAACAAGGAGGTGGTTTTAATGTTATGGTTGATCGGTGTATTTAACAATATTCAGATGAATGGTCAAAAGAAGACACGTCTCAGCATATTTTATAACTGTTAAGTATTTAAAATAAACTCAACTAGAAGAGTCTTGAGAAACAAAATACTCATATTTAACAGAGAGTAACTGATTACTGCTGTCTAGTTTAGATAGCTCGGGGGCATTTTCACACTTTGTCTCAGGAGTCCGCTATGATGAGAGATGATAGCTGATAAACACTCCTCCCCTGGTATCGTCTCCAGGTACATCAGAGCAGAACAGTGCATACAAGCTGCGTGATGCGTTTTATATTTTGATGGAAAGGTGGAAGGTTTAGAGTTAACTCTCGGCCAGTGGTGGTTGGTTAGTGATTAAAAGAAACTGACAATTACGTACACTAATTATAACTAGCTAATAACATTGCTGAATAAATATTGATTAATTTACCTGTGTATGAAGACATGATTGTTTTCTTTCTTTTTTTTAAGAATTATGCCTAATTCACACTACACGATTTTTGCCCTGATTTTCACTTGCCGACTGGTCGGCGCTAGATTTGCCGGCTCAGGAGATCGAAACTCCGCTCTCAATCGCTATGTGTGAACTACTCAACAACTCGATCCGAGTCGCTTCTAGCTTGCCAGATATCTGGATCCGAGTTGCCCGACTGTCAATGAGTGCTGTGTCGAACAGCCAATGAGAACGCAAGATACGGGGTGAGGGGAAACGCAGGGGAGACAGGTTCATAATATAGTTTATATCAGAATACATCGGCATACACAAGTTTTACAGTATTTCTGACCTTATCGTTCTGTACAAAACAACACCCATGTTGCATTGCAAAAATATTTATTAACCTCCAACTCACTATAGAACAATCAAACTCAGATTCATTTATTTTTTCTCCTTGATTTTACGCTGCACATCAGCGCACAAACTTTGACCGCTACTTGTTGACGTGCATTTTTGGGCGTGGTATCATTAAACCCCTCGTCACTTCTCGCGTTTGTTTTCGTAAAACAAAATGTAGTTTGGGAGACCAGAGGAGCTCACCTGCGATTCCAGTTGGTGATAGATGGTGTAGTGTGAAACCCCCTATCAGACGTGTAGTGTGAAATACACACCGACTTGAAAGACTCCCGAATACAAGAGATCCAGTTGTGTAGTGTGAACTGTACAGTGACCTGACGACTTGGAAAGTCGTGTACAGTAATCCCTCGCTATATCGCGCTTCGACTTTTGCGGCTTCACTCTATCGCAAGCATGTCTAAATATCAACCGTGGATTTCTGCTAGTGATGGGTCGGTCGCAAACGATCCGGCTCTAAGAGCCGACTCTTTAAAGTGAACGATGGGATTCGGCTCCTGGTTGGGAGCCGATTCGTTGTTTTTTTTCTCCGTTTTTTTTCTCCGTTTTTTTTCTGTTAAAGCCGCACGTGATTGGTCAAGATGCGTAGTGGCGTGCACAGACAGCGTGCACACGACCAGGAGAGAGAACTTGATAAGTTCTGCAGACAAGGGGGGTGTGTTCGAAAAGCTAGCTCGCATTTTACGTCATCCTGTGGGCGCTCCCGATAAGGAGGCTGTTCAAACATGGCTGACGGTGCGGACAAACGAATGGAGTTCTTTTCAAACGTAAATAAAATATTACTGATTTTTAACCTGTATAAACCTGTACCGAGTGTTTTTATTTGCAAGTTCGGGCTTGTCAGGAAATGTAACCGTTATCGGTACATGAAGGGAAATGTTACATTGACGTTAGCATGCTGTGCTACCTCAATCCATTGGTTTTAATGACAAGATGCTAAAGCCGATGGAATCGGGTTATAAAAATAACCATATAAACACATGGTTTTTACTTCGCGGATTTTCACCTTTCGCGGAGGGTTCTGGAACGCAACCCCCGCGATCGAGCAGGGATCACTGTAATGTGAACTTGGCATTAGCTAGTATGAATAAAATGTCTACTAAAAATAGACTTAAAGCCACTTAATAATTAAATACCCATAAGTTACACACTGCTGTGCAGTATTAGCATATTTTAGATCAAAAACACTCTGCTTTATCCAAAGAAGTGACTTTATGAACCAGAACGTCTTGTTCCTGCAGGCCTGCAAATGTTAATTCTGCACTGCTGTTAAAGTTTAACAGTGACCACACATTATCTTCTCTCCAAGGAAAACAAAGTGGGATGTTTTTGAAAAAGCCAAGCCTAAAATGTTACTAGCAAAACATGTTTACTTTGTTCAGCAAAGCATGGACAACCAAGATAAGTGAGTTTTAGCCTTCATAAAAAGTGATAATACAGACACTGCTTCGAAAACGAGAGAGGACCGCTGTTTAATCACAGATGGCTTTAATCTCTAATCACAATCGCCAATTAATGCAAATCCTTGAATGTGTGCGTCACTGTGACTTGGTTTTGTCTCAAGTGTGCATTTAGCATGACACACTACAAGCTGGAGTGCAAACACACAAGCACCCTGCTACATTCAGCCGTGTCAAAGTACAAAACTGATTGCTTGAGCTAGTAAAACCTTCAGCAAAGAATCAGCCAGATCCTCTTTATCTATCTAACCGAACAGCCAGAAGGTTACGCCTGTGTGTTTACAAAGTGTTTACAAAGTGTGTGTGTGTTTTCTTCTCTCCAGCGAAACATAATATAATGTCCTTAAACCAGTTCCAACACTCCAGAGACTAAGTGAATAAGAGGGAAGGACTGTGTATAAGGACCATTATATTCCCCAAGAGAAAAGTCCAGCTCATAGGCAAGTAAACAACTGGTCTCCAAAAAAGACCTAGCACTTAAAAAATTAAAATATTTGGTAAATATATATAAAAAGCGCATTAAATCAAGAACAAGTTTCATTAAAATTAGTGACTGATTTAGCAAAACTCACGACTGAGAGCCGCAATTTAATGCCCTCCTCATTGCCACACCCAGAGCACCCACACATTCAAAGATTACTAGTTAGTATAATGTATCTAAATACACTTCTTCTCTTTCCACTTTTTCAGAGGCCACAGCTGATCATTCTGTTCCACATATCTGATTTGGCTGGAGTTTTACACCACTTCCCCTCCTGACAGAACCCTCCTTATTTTTATCCGGCTCTGGGACCAGCAAGCAACTTAAAACATGTTCAAGTATTAATAGTAGGGCTGGGTATCGCCACTAATTTCCTGGATCGATTCGATTTTCGATTCGATTTTCGATTCAATTTCGATTCAACACATTTAGGCATATTTGAGTTACATTAACAGGTTTTGTTTAAATATGTACAGATGTACAGAGAACGAATGTGATAATTGTACAAAGAACACTTATTATTAATAATATTTGTTTTTACATAAATAAGTAATCCACAACAAAAAACAGTAACATTAATTTTTTTTTTATTATTATTTTATATGTCTGACACGCTACAACAGTGTATGTGTAATGTAAACATACACCTGGCTGTTGCACAGCTTATGCCAAGTTCACACTACACGACTTTCCGATTTGCCGGGTCGCTGTACAGTTCACACTGCACGACTGATGGGTGATGGGGGGGGGGTTTCACATCTACACCATCTATCACCAGGAGGAATCTCAGATGAGTCTGTCTGGTCTCCCAAACTACGTTTTGTCACAAAAACACACGTGAGAAGTGACGAGGGGTTCAATGAAACCACGTCCTAAAATACACTCCAACAAGTAGCGAGCGATCAAAGTTTGTGCGCTGATGAGCAGCGTAATATCAAAGAGAAAAAAATAAAGGAATCTGAGTGGATTTGGCAACACGACCAACAGGGATTGTTCTGAAGTTGGAGGTTAATAAATAATTTGTTTTGTAGAGAACGATAACTACAGTATATTACGCCCCTGCTCCACTTGTTTACAACCTCTCCCGTGTGTTTCCCCTCGCTGTTTCACATTGATTAAGAGCCGAGTTGCTCCCGGGCCGGCAAATCTAGCGCAGACCAGTCGCCGAAAATCAGGGCAGAAATCATGTAGTGTGAACCAGGCATTACTGGAGCTTCTGCCATGCTGAACTGATGTGCAGGTCAGATCTCGTTGCACGAAAAAACAGCGGCTGGTCACGCGAGATTAAAGAAGGTAACAGATTTCAGTGTACACCGTAAAAAGGGGCGTATTTAAAAGATCGATCTCGCGTTTATATGAATCGATATCGGATCATTCAAATAAAGATCGATTCGAATCGATTTTATAAACCCACCCCTAATTAATAGTAAGCAATTGATAAAAATAAAAAAAGGAAACAATTTAAATAGACAGTCTTAATCCAAATACAGACTGATTTGTCGGTTTACAGTTGAGCAGTTAATCCTAAACATCTAAAGTTCTGACGTAAGAATAAGTTTTACTGAGAGTAAGACAGGACTGACCCTAACACCAGGTCGAGCCAGGAGACCAAGTTCATCATAGAGGCTTTGGGAAATAAAGGAATGCAGTACCCAAGGTAAAGCAGTGCAGATCATTATCTTACCAAACCAGATCACACCATGCTGTAAAAAAGTTGCGATGTCTGTGTGTTTATGCAAAACACAGCCTGAAGGACAAAACGCAGCATCAGTCCCAGGCAGACTCGAGGTGTGGAATATTAATATATATTTTTAAACAAATTAATTTCTGGTTGGAAAGATGGAAGCATAAGCTGGAGAGTTTCGTATTTTGGTATTTTGTGTTTCTTTTCACTACAAGCCCTTCCACTTACTTTCTTCCTTTATTCTGAACCAAAGCTTGAACATTTACCAACTTTGGAACGAATTGCTGATCTAAATCCATTTACATTACAGGACAGTTACAGGACAGTTACAGGACTGCAACTTCATAACAGTCAAATGAGGAAGCAAGCGTGTTGCATAATTGTCTTGGCACGCTACTAAATTTAAGCTTCCTCTTTTTGAACTCTTTCAAAATGAACTATGACTTGCAACAGCTTAAAGAATGAAAATGTACTGAAGTGTTTCATCCAACGTTGAACTGACTGCATGAAGGACGGGATCTTAATGCAACAAGAATCAATTAAATTATTGTAATGAACTACAAACATGTAAAAAACAATGTTGAGACTTTAGCATGGTATCTATTAAACACGTTTAAAGATTTTTGGTCAAAGTTCAAAAGTGCACAATGCTTTTTTTTAACCCTTGTTCCTCTGAGAATAAGTTAGGGGAGGCCTAGGAAAAGATTTAGGCATGCACTTTTAAAGAAAGTAAACTGGAGGTCAAAGTTTTCCTTATGATCAACACTGCAAGGCTTGTACAATCCCAATCAATTGTACCTTTTTAGTCATAAAACCCCTAAAACTACAAATGAGAACAACATTTCTCATAAACAAACATGACAGAAAACAGCCAGACTCAACAGTGGACGGATTCATGGTGCAGAGGATGTGGTCTGCAAGTGCTATTTTCAGAAGCTTCAAATAAGTCAAAATCAATTAACTGTGTATAAACAGAATACACAGAAACAAAAAGTAAGTGAATCCTTTAGAATGACTTAAATTTCTGTCCTAAATGCTAATAAAACTGTAAACTGAATTATCCAAATGACAATGGACAAATACAATCTACCTGAACACACACACACACAGTTGTACTGTTAACGTCTTTTACTGAGTACATTCCACAGTGCAGAGAAAAAGAAGTAAGTGAACCTCCATGTTACTGACTTCTCCAAGCGCTAATTGGCAAAAGTAGTTTTAATTATAGAGATGTGACTGGAAGTTCACGTACCTTTATTTAATGGGGAAAAAGCACCTTTTTAAAAACAAATCCTAATTACTGACAAATCTGTTCTTCTCAAGGAAGATAGGTTAGTGTGAACTATGTCTTGAATTTTTAGAACGTGTTACAGAGATGCATGAAGCTGGAAAAGGCTACAGAAGCCCTGGATGTACATGAATCCATGGTCCACCCAAAGGACCAACTGAAAACTCTACAAACTACAAACTTTGTTCATGTGTCTACTATTATTAAAACAACAAAAAAGAATGGTGTTATTCGTCGGATGCCAACAAGGAAATCGATTTGGTCCAAAAACAACTGGGAAAAGTTTCTATGGCCAGACAAAAGTGAAACTTAAAACAAATGCACTACACTATGTTTGGAGGAAAAAACAACACTGTACACCAACACCAAATCCCTGTCCCAACAGAGTGATCAAAAAAGATAAAAAATAATTCAAAGGTGTATTAAAATATTTAACTGTAGAATTCCATGGAAGGGGTGGGGGTGACTGGTTTTAAAGAGGGATGTACAGGTAACAAAATTTTGCTTACTTTTTCTTCGTGTATTGTCAATGCGTACTCAATGTGCACCAAATAAAAGACATAAACAGTACAATTGTGTATATTACTTGAGTTAGATTGCATTTGTCCATCATTGTGACTAAAATAAAAACCAGAGCACATCTCATTAGTAGTCAATACAGACACAAGGTCATTCCGAAAGGTTTACATACCTAACCAGAGGTCAACTAAGTCAATAACCAAAAGTTAACCATTACAAACATTTATTTAAATAGCCTATTTTTGCTAAACTACTGACCTGTTGGAACAGAATCGTTAAACAAGCTAAATAAATGGGTTTGCAGCTCTAAAACACAGTAAATAAACCCTTTAATACTCAACTGAAATCAGGTCACCCTCTTAAACCATGGAAAGAAGTGACTTGGCCTGGTTTAATCAACCAACACAAGGTCTTAACACCAATACACGTCTTGGCTGACCAGTACAGGCACTCCTCACTTTACAACCTGTTTACAGACAGTGCAGACTTAAGGCCAGCTCTCCAACCAGTTGGTATTGTACACTGTACAAAAATTTTGGTCGCGGAAATAGCAGTTCAATCGATCGTTAAGTAAGGAGTGTCTGTACATGTCTCGACTGATTAACCAAAATGGTTATGCCAAGTTCAAAAGAACAAAATCAAGTTCCTCAGCTTGTTTAAGAAAGAACAACAAACAGTTTAGTAACACCAACAAAAAAAGTATGAAGCAAAAATCACACCAGCAAAAAAAGGACAATCGACTGACCTGTAGTAGCGTGACTGCAGGTAGGTGGAGCACACGGCCTTGGAGACGTGACTGGCCGAGCCAAAGTCAATGACCTTGACGCGGTAAGGCTGCCTGTGAGGGTCCACCAGCATGATATTCTCGGGTTTGAGGTCGGCGTGAATGAGCCCGAGGCTCTTCAGCTTCCGGAGTGCCGTGGCCACCTGCTGCAAAATAGCCCGGATCACCTTCAGTGGTAACGGGCTGAACTTATTCTGCTTTAGGAAGTCGTACAGATTCTGTTCGAGCATCTCGAACACCAGGCATGTGTGGCTGCGGTGCTGGAAGCACTCGAATGCACGCACCAGGTTGTGCTCCTCTGCGTTCTCTCCGCTCAGTTGTGCCAGGATGCCCACTTCGATCTGGCCCTGTCGAGCGTACGACGGGTGCTTTTTCAGAATCTTGACAGCCACTACTTCATTTGTGCCGCGCCTCCAGCACTTCACAACCTGGCCGAACGTGCCACGTCCCAGAAACTCCAGCACCTCGTACGTGTGCTTCATGGAGCACAGAACCTCATGGTGAACCAGCTGGTAGTCCCCATCATCAGCCCCACCCCCAGTGCCTGAAACACTTTGATTAGCGGGAGCCGTGTTGCTCACGTTGCTCTGCAGAATGGCCGGCATTGCTGAATGTTCCTCTACGATCTGCATGGTCCTATAACATCCGCCCAGCTCCTCGCCTTTATGATTAAATCCACATCTGCTCTCCTCGTCCTCTCCTTTTTCTCCTTCACTCCCTTGGTCTCCCTCGCACCTGTAAGAAGGAGGAATCACTTTGCGCTGCTCACCAGGATCCACAGTCTGTAATGAAGCGTGCACACCCCAATATTTGCCGCCCTCCTGTACTTCTCTTTTTAAAGATGAAGTAATGTTGGTTGGGTGCGCAATGCCTAGATTCACACCAACTATGTAGGTACGAGGGGGCTTCTTATGGTACACACAGCTGGTGGCCTCCGCTTTCCTCACACTGCTAAAGGCACTTGTCTGGGGCTGTTGTGCGTGTGGTGGGCAGACCAAAACCTGTGAGGCCATACCTGAAACAGAGGAAAGAAAAACAGCAAATTCAGACAACAATAGGAGTGGATGGCTAAATAAACTGAACATTTTAAAATGTGGCATTACTTTTTAAAATATTTTTTTCCGAAATGACTGTTTCTACACCAACACAGTTGTAATTACAATGCAATGTTAAGGGTGCTCGGACGGTACAGCAGCCTATTACGCTAACCTGATACCACTGACACCCAGGCTTCAATCTCAGTTACATCCTTTTAGTAATTTCATGCAATATTATTGTATTTTGTTCAGTTCTACTCAGTATGTATTTAGCATTTTCAACAAATTGTGCATTCCGTTACCTTATTACCAGCTTACTGTTCATTTTATAATGAATCCCAACTAACTCATTAAACAAAAATGCAATCAATTACTTAAATATTATAAGTTGCAGACCTACACAATGCCTGTGAATGCGGAATGTGTCCGAGTGTGTTATTAACCATCAGAGCCTCGCAGTTGGCTGAGAGGTATTAGTTACGCACATGAGCTACTTATGCTAACACAACATATGGCGCAAGTCTGAACAGGAGACGTCTCTCACACACACACACCCCCTCAGGAACGTGACTCTTGTTACTGAAGCAGGCATGCAAACTATGAGGATGATTATGAAATTCAAAGGCATGTCTTGAAACTTTAAAGGAAAGGCTGCAGTAGTCGTAAAGCAGTACGTAGGCAGGGCATGAGCGGACTCGTAACAAACTCCATTTTAGTGTATTAAAAATAATCGCAGCAACAGCATAGACTGAAACACGGCCCAGTTTTCATCACCCTGTACAGGACGTGTAATGTTTTGTGTCCACGCGCCAAAGCAGCAGTGAATAAAAAGTCTACACACCCCTGTTAAAATGCCAGGTTCATTTCAGATTTATTTCTACCTTTAATACAACAGATAATCTGTTCAGATTGTTTAGACGGCAAAATGTAAACAAATATTGTGGTTGTATAAGTGTGCACACCCTCTTATAATTAGGGATGCGGCTGTGTTCAAAAGAAACCAATCACATTCAAGTCCATATTAAATAGCAGTCAGCACCTGTCATCAATTAAAGTGACTAACCCCCTGATTAACCCATATAGGGTTTAGCTCTTCTAGTAGGATTTACCTGACATTAACTTAATTGCATCTTACAGCTAAATCCATGGTCTGCAAAGAGCTTACAAAGCATCAAAAGGATGTCCAAAGGTCTCAGTAAAAAAAAAAGGATATAAAAAAATATTTCCAATGCATTACATACAGGGGTTGGACAAAAAAACTGAAACACCTGGTTTTAGACCACAATAATTTATTAGTATGGTGTAGGGCCTCCTTTTGCGGCCAATACAGCGTCAATTCGTCTTGGAAATGACATATACAAGTCCTGCACAGTGGTCAGAGGGATTTTAAGCCATTCTTCTTGCAGGACAGTGGCCAGGTCACTACGTGATGCTGGTGGAGGAAAACGTTTCCTGACTCGCTTCTCCAAAACACCCCAAAGTGGCTCAATAATATTTAGATCTGGTGACTGTGCAGGCCATGGGAGATGTTCAACTTCACTTTCATGTTCATCAAACCAATCTTTCACCAGTCTTGCTGTGTGTATTGGTGCATTGTCATCCTGATACACGGCACCGCCATTGGATGCACATGGTCCTCCAGAATGGTTCGGTAGTCCTTGGCAGTGACGCGCCCATCTAGCACAAGTATTGGGCCAAGGGAATGCCATGATATGGCAGCCCAAACCATCACTGATCCACCCCCCTGCTTCACTCTGGGCATGCAACAGTCTGGGTGGTACGCTTCTTTGGGGCTTCTCCACACCGTAACTCTCCCGGATGTGGGGAAAACAGTAAAGGTGGACTCATCAGAGAACAATACATGTTTCACATTGTCCACAGCCCAAGATTTGCGCTCCTTGCACCATTGAAACCGACGTTTGGCATTGGCACGAGTGACCAAAGGTTTGGCTATAGCAGCCCGGCCGTGTATATTGACCCTGTGGAGCTCCCGACGGACAGTTCTGGTGGAAACAGGAGAGTTGAGGTGCACATTTAATTCTGCCGTGATTTGGGCAGCCGTGGTTTTATGTTTTTTGGATACAATCCGGGTTAGCACCCGAACATCCCTTTCAGACAGCTTCCTCTTGCGTCCACAGTTAATCCTGTTGGATGTGGTTTGTCCTTCTTGGTGGTATGCTGACATTACCCTGGATACCGTGGCTCTTGATACATCACAAAGACTTGCTGTCTTGGTCACAGATGCGCCAGCAAGACGTGCACCAACAATTTGTCCTCTTTTGAACTCTGGTATGTCACCCATAATGTTGTGTGCATTGCAATATTTTGAGCAAAACTGTGCTCTTACCCTGCTAATTGAACCTTCACACTCTGCTCTTACTGGTGCAATGTGCAATTAATGAAGATTGGCCACCAGACTGGTCCAATTTAGCCATGAAACCTCCCACACTAAAATGACAGGTGTTTCAGTTATTTTGTCCAACCCCTGTATATCATGGAACACAGTGAAGACAAAAAAATAAAATATGGTACAATGGTGGCATTACCAAGAACTTTACATCCCTGTAAAATTGATAAAAAGGGAAGAAAAAACCTGGTCCAGGAGGCTGACAAGAAACCTACGGCAACATTTAAGTAGATGCAGGAATTTTTGGCAAGTACTGATTCAACAACAATCTCTGTATTCTTTATATGTCTGGGCTGTGTGGTAGACTGGCAAGAAAAACATCCAACAAAAAGCGACATCAAGTCTGCCGAAAGCATGTGGGAAAATGTGTCAAGTACTGATAAGTTGAATCTTTTGGCCATAATTCCAAAAGATATGTTTTGTTGCAAAAACAACACTGTGCATCACCACAAGAACACCACAACCACAGTGAAGCACATGTTGGTGGCAGCATTATGCTCTGAGTTTGTTTTTCTTTGGCTGGAACTGGGGCTTTAGTCAAGGTGGAAGGAATGATGTACAGTTCCAAATATCAGGCCATTCTGGTACAAAATATTCAGGCCTAAAAAACTAAAGATGAAGAAGAATTTCACCTTTCAGTACAACTCAAAGCATACCTCCTCATCAACAAAAAAAGGCTTCACCAGAACAACAGAGTTCTGAAATGACCCAGCCAGAGCCTAGACTTAAATCCAATTGAAAATCTGTGTTGTGACCTGAAGAGGGCTGTGCACAGGAGATGCCGACATAATCTGACAGATTTGGAGCGCTTTTGCAAAGAAGAGCCGGCAAAGACTGCCAAGTCAAGATGCGCCATGCTGATAGACTCCTACTCAAAAAGACTGAATGGTGTCATAAAATCAAAAGATGTTTCAGCAAAGTATTAGCTTCATGGTGCACATACGTATGCAGTTTAATTATTGTAGATTTTATATTTGTACTCCCCCAAATTATTTCAGTTCACAGATTTTAGGTCACAATAAAGGTGGAAAAACGTATCCAATTTACATTACAAAAGCCTGCCATTGTAACGGGGTGTGTAGACTTTTTATATCCACTGTAGATGACGTGTTAACAAAGTTGTAATGGTAAAGACATCTCTAGCCATCAGTCTGCTATTTTGCCGAGCCAATCGTCACTAACTGTAATTTAACAGGTTTAGTCATGCAAAGCCAGATGTGATCTCGAAGAGAAGGCTGAATGTAGGTAGAAATAAAGTCATTAGGCAGGAACAGATTAAAATTTACAGCTAAACACCAGCTTGTGAAGAGAGTTCAAAGTAACAACAATGACTAAAACAAGCACGGTTCAAACCACACACACCACCATGCTAATTAGTATTTTAAAATAGTGTGCTAAAAAGCTATCATTGCATACTAAGAAGTGCATGACAGCTAAGCTGTGAAATGTTGCACACAAGTAAACACTGGTACCCTAACAACACAATAAAGATAACTGAATTCAACACTAAGATTATTTTTAAATGTGCATTTACAAGACTTTTATGTTTTTGAAAGGCTAAACTCAAAAAAAAAAAAAAAAAAAAAAAAAAAAAAAAAAAAAGGCAAGTGTTGGGGAGGGGGTCATTCATAGAAAGCAGTGCTTAACTCTGTGTACTCGATACAGCAAGTTAAAATCAGGAATGCTGGAAAGAAAAAGAACAAAATTAACCAGTCCAGCTACACAAAACCATTGGATTTGTAGTTTGACATAGTAAGTGTGGACGTCTGGGATGTTATCACCACTACGAAGGCTCTGGGACTCTTATCCACAAATGAAAAAACCTGGTAGAGTGGTGAACCCTCCCAGGATGACTCCAGAAGCTCACAAACAAAACCAAGTTAAACATCTAAAGAACAGCAGGTCTCAAGTGTCATAACCATCCTTTAAAAAAACATCAACCCTCCAAAACAGTAGCAAACTAAACTAGGATTTAAGTAGAAGGTACTTCGAAAACCACCACTGGCCTAAAGCACATTCAAACCTCAGCAGCTCGGGTACTTATTCACATCAAGAAATGTTACCATATCACTCCACTTCTATACAAACTTCACCGATCACAGCCTGCATTCAATACAAAATACTACTTCTTACCTACAAAGCTTTTTATAATCCTGCCCATCATTACATGTCTGCATTACACTATCCATACAATACATGAAGTACCCCTAAATCCCCCAGCCATGGCCTTCTGTCCATACCAAAGTTTAACTATCTTTAGTGAGTGGGGAGCAGGTTTTGCATACAGCAAACACAGTGGGTTATAACCCACATAACATCCCAACATTTAAGAGACCCTGAGCATAGAAAAGGGCACTATAACAATGGATCATTTTATTACTTGTCAGAAACACCAGCCCTGTAGCTACAAAGACTAACTAAAACTAGTCAACTATGTTCACAATAAGAAGCAAACGACGCACATTTTATTTTGGCTGAACTAATCCGCTAAGTCCAAAACACAATATGTTCACAGCTGGGTTTTTTTTTTTTTGAGGAACAGCAACATGATACTGCCTAATCACCAAGGACCCTCCAGGCAAGGGTTTTGAGTTATGCTTTCCTGTCGTGTAGGTTCAACTGCTGCTGTGTGCCAGAGACAGGTGGCCACATCTTAACATTCATGAGAAAGGGGGTCAGAAGAGAGGAGGGGAGCAGCGTGGAGATAAACACCTGTTAATACCTCAGCTGTTCCAGATAAACACAGAATTACCAGGAGCTGCATTTGGCCCCAACACAGACGTGGCTTAATGAGAGACAAGTGTGGCCTCACTGCAAAAGTGTAAGGAAACAAAATGGGTTTATTCCTCCTTGTGTTACAATTTCTTATTAAATCGCTTTTAAATGCTTTACTTGTTTTATAATGCTTTCACATTAAACAAATAGTTCATCTCTGGGTTTTTACCATTTTACAGCTGATGAGCCTGCTGCAACCTATCAAATGATTGTTGCATTTTTTTTTTTTAGTAATGCCTTGTAGCTTAGTTACATTTAACACCAAGGTAAAATAAACTAAACGATATGTCAAGACCTTGTTTGGTAAGTAAGCAGCAGTTTTATTTAATCTACGTATTTGTCCTGGAACTACCTTAACAAGCTAACCTAATGCTAACTAACAAAAAAAGAAGAAATCTCTGGAGATGGCTCAACATTAACATGAGCTATCTGTCAGTCATTCGTAAGATCAGTAGCCTACTGCCCTATAACAGGGGAAAAGAGCTAAATATTCTACTCATTCTTAATAAGCAGTAGCAACATATTAACATCCTTTAACACCCACTATATTACTTCTAACTGCACCACCAAATGAGAACTATTTACAATAAACAATGCTGTTAAGGTTACAGCAGTCCAGAATAGCTGCACCCATAACCTTACAGTAACTAATAATAAGAGATGTGTGCTTAAAGCAGATCAGAGTTCTGCTTAAAACTGTGTTTGGTGCCACCCGAAAAAATTTTAAAACACTGAGTGCAAAGCAAGAACACACCCAATGCATTGCAGGGCGAAACACACACACACACACTCACAACCATGGGTAGATTAGGGCAGCCAACTTGAGTGTAAGAGGTAGCTGTTAAACCAGAGAAAAAGCTCACTGACACAGGGAGAACATAAAAAACTCCTTACAGACAGTGGCCACGTTGCTGTCCGAACCCACTGTACCAGCTTCGGCGCTGCCCTGGATTTAGCAATGACGAGTACTAAAAAACTCTGTCAGACATCAATTTAAAAAGGAAACGTTTACAGAAAGATGTACAGAACTTCTGCTTCAGGCCAAAAAGAGTTTTAACTAAAATACTTCAGGACAACAATGTGTTTATACAGCTAGTAGAAACTGCACATGAGTACATTTTTATCCATGTGGGGCCTCACACTATTTTCAGTGCCATGCTGGATCTAATTAAATAAAAGTGCCAGGCAGCCTGGTGGGAAATTCAATGGAAAATTACAGGATGAAGGCTTTTTATAACTAACAGCTGAAATGTTTGCACTGTTTTGACTGCATAAATTATTGCGACAAAGCAAAAGTTGTGATAACACAGACACAAACCATCCAAAGGAAACTCTTTGTAACAAAAAAGTTACAACAGAAACATTTCAAATGCAGGCTGTAATAAACAGTGAGGTTGGTACTGTTCAGTCATTTGCATCCAAGCCTAGGAAGGCATGCAGAACTAAACTGTACTGTACAAAAGTGCAGGTCAATTCTTTATACTTTTTAAAAACTTGTTCCACTTGTTGTCACTACAAGTGTCCATTAATCAAAAGTAGTTTAACTAGAAATTAGAGAAAGAAGTAGCTTAGAAAATGTTAGGTTCAATAACAAGTTTACACTCTTACCTTAGAGAAAAAAAATGACTATTTCTATTATAGAATCTTGTAATGCATTACCAAAATAAAGAAAACTGAATTTGAAGTGGATGGATACAAGCCAACCATTAAGAAAACTGCAAGTTGACAGATAACACAAACATTTTTAAAAGCAAGACATTTTACCAGTAGAAATCTAGCTTTCAACTATCCAACTTCTTGCAACAAAGCACACACACACAACATTATTACAAAGTGATATTAATACTATTAATCTATTTGAGTACTGTACAACACTGAATACATATATGAAAACTTGTACTCTTTATTTTTACATGTTTACTCTTTATTTATTCTGGCAAAAAGATCTGCATGAATCATTATCTAGTGAAATTTAGCTTATTGAGAAATTTGCATCGAGTCCTATGACTTAAGACTAGTACATTTAGCAGACGCTTTTATCCAAAGCGACTTACAATTATGACATGAACATGATTTTAAGCAGTTGAGGGTTAAGGGTCTTGCTCAGGGGCCCAACAGTGACAACTTAGTGGTGGGCTTGAACCGGCAACCTTCTGATTACTAGTCCAGTACCTTAACCACTGAGCTATCACTGCCCTGCATTAGATTTACATTTTTACATTACAATTACAAGATAGTACATAAAGTGAAAGGTGGGTTTGTTGTTTTAGCTTATAAATGAAATTTTATTTTAGTGTTTTTTTATAAAGATCCATTTTATTTATAAACATTACAAGGTTTTCTATTAGATAAAGATATAAATACATATACAATGTGTGTACATATTAATATAGTATATATTATTATTAAATATAATAAATACATGTATATTACTACAATATATGTTATTACGACATTCGACATTTGCTCGTTTATGTGGTAAACACTTGCTCCACGACCTAAGAGGTAAAAAAAAAAAATATATATATATATATATATGTGTGTGTATATGTATATATTTATCCATATACCACATAAACGAGCAAATGTCGGTGTTAAATGTTCAGTTGTTTTATTTCATTAATGTCTATTTTTAAATGTTAAGCTCTATTTATTTCTAATCTTTCTAATTTATAGATTTTTTTATGGAATGTTAATAAAGTCTTTATTAGAAGTTTAAATGTTGTGAACTATGATATAACTCTGATATAACATTAAATTATATGTTTTAATGTAGTAAACTATGATATAACTCTGATATAACATTAAATTATATGTTTTAATGTAGTAAACTATGGTATAACTATGCTACAACTATGATATAACTCTAAACTAGAAGTTTTAATGTAGTAAACTATGATATAACTGATATAACATTAAATTATATGTTGTAATGTAGTAAACTATGGTATAACTGATATAACTCTAAATTAGAAGTTTTAATGTAGTAAACTATGGTATAACTATGATATAACTCTAAATTAGAAGTTTTAATGTAGTAAACTATGGTATAACTGATATAACTCTAAATTAGAAGTTTTAATGTAGTAAACTATGGTATAACTATGATATAACTCTAAATTAGAAGTTTTAATGTAGTAAACTATGGTATAACTATGATATAACTCTAAATTAGAAGTTTTAATGTAGTAAACTATGGTATAACTGATATAACTCTAAATTAGAAGTTTTAATGTAGTAAACTATGGTATAACTATGATATAACTCTAAATTAGAAGTTTTAATGTAGTAAACTATGGTATAACTATGATATAACTCTAAATTAGAAGTTTTAATGTAGTAAACTATGGTATAACTGATATAACTCTAAATTAGAAGTTTTAATGTAGTAAACTATGGTATAACTCTGATATAACTCTAAATTAGAAGTTTTAATGTAGTAAACTATGGTATAACTCTGATATAACTCTAAATTAGAAGTTTTAATGTAGTAAACTATGGTATAACTATGATATAACTCTAAATTAGAAGTTTTAATGTAGCAAACTATGGTATAACTATGATATAACTCTAAATTAGAAGTTTTAATGTAGTAAACTATGGTATAACTCTGATATAACTCTAAATTAGAAGTTTTAATGTAGTAAACTATGGTATAACTATGATATAACTCTAAATTAGAAGTTTTAATGTAGTAAACTATGGTATAACTCTGATATAACTCTAAATTAGAAGTTTTAATGTAGTAAACTATGGTATAACTATGATATAACTCTAAATGAGAAGTTTTAATGTAGTAAACTATGGTATAACTCTGATATAACTCTAAATTAGAAGTTTTAATGTAGTAAACTATGGTATAACTATGATATAACTCTAAATTAGAAGTTTTAATGTGGTAAACTATGGTATAACTATGATATAACTCTAAATGAGAAGTTTTAATGTAGTAAACTATGGTATAACTCTGATATAACTCTAAATTAGAAGTTTTAATGTAGTAAACTATGGTATAACTCTGATATAACTCTAAATTAGAAGTTTTAATGTAGTAAACTATGGTATAACTATGATATAACTCTAAATTAGAAGTTTTAATGTAGCAAACTATGGTATAACTATGATATAACTCTAAATGAGAAGTTTTAATGTAGTAAACTATGGTATAACTCTGATATAACTCTAAATTAGAAGTTTTAATGTAGTAAACTATGGTATAACTATGATATAACTCTAAATTAGAAGTTTTAATGTAGTAAACTATGGTATAACTATGATATAACTCTAAATTAGAAGTTTTAATGTAGTAAACTATGGTATAACTCTGATATAACTCTAAATTAGAAGTTTTAATGTAGTAAACTATGGTATAACTGATATAACTCTAAATTAGAAGTTTTAATGTAGTAAACTATGGTATAACTGATATAACTCTAAATTAGAAGTTTTAATGTAGTAAACTATGGTATAACTATGATATAACTCTAAATTAGAAGTTTTAATGTAGTAAACTATGGTATAACTATGATATAACTCTAAATTAGAAGTTTTAATGTAGTAAACTATGGTATAACTATGATATAACTCTAAATTAGAAGTTTTAATGTAGTAAACTATGGTATAACTATGATATAACTCTAAATTAGAAGTTTTAATGTAGTAAACTATGGTATAACTATGATATAACTCTAAATTAGAAGTTTTAATGTAGTAAACTATGATATAACTCTGATATAACTAAATTAGAAGTTTTAATGTAGTAAACTATGGTATAACTGATATAACTCTAAATTAGAGGTTTTAATGTAGTAAACTATGGTATAACTATGATATAACTCTAAATTAGAAGTTTTAATGTAGTAAACTATGGTATAACTATGATATAACTCTAAATTAGAAGTTTTAATGTAGTAAACTATGGTATAACTATGATATAACTCTAAATTAGAAGTTTTAATGTAGTAAACTATGGTATAACTATGATATAACTCTAAATTAGAAGTTTTAATGTAGTAAACTATGGTATAACTATGATATAACTCTAAATTAGAAGTTTTAATGTAGTAAACTATGGTATAACTATGATATAACTCTAAATTAGAAGTTTTAATGTAGTAAACTATGGTATAACTATGATATAACTATAAATTAGAAGTTTTAATGTGGTAAACTATGGTATAACTGATATAACTCTAAATTAGAAGTTTTAATGTAGTAAACTATGGTATAACTATGATATAACTCTAAATTAGAAGTTTTAATGTAGTAAACTATGGTATAACTATGATATAACTCTAAATTAGAAGTTTTAATGTAGTAAACTATGGTATAACTATGATATAACTCTAAATTAGAAGTTTTAATGTAGTAAACTATGGTATAACTATGATATAACTCTAAATTAGAAGTTTTAATGTAGTAAACTATGGTATAACTATGATATAACTCTAAATTAGAAGTTTTAATGTAGTAAACTATGGTATAACTATGATATAACTCTAAATTAGAAGTTTTAATGTAGTAAACTATGGTATAACTATGATATAACTCTAAATTAGAAGTTTTAATGTAGTAAACTATGGTATAACTATGATATAACTCTAAATTAGAAGTTTTAATGTAGTAAACTATGGTATAACTATGATATAACTCTAAATTAGAAGTTTTAATGTAGTAAACTATGGTATAACTATGATATAACTCTAAATTAGAAGTTTTAATGTAGTAAACTATGGTATAACTATGATATAACTCTAAATTAGAAGTTTTAATGTAGTAAACTATGGTATAACTATGATATAACTCTAAATTAGAAGTTTTAATGTAGTAAACTATGGTATAACTATGATATAACTCTAAATTAGAAGTTTTAATGTAGTAAACTATGGTATAACTATGATATAACTCTAAATTAGAAGTTTTAATGTAGTAAACTATGGTATAACTATGATATAACTCTAAATTAGAAGTTTTAATGTAGTAAACTATGGTATAACTCTGATATAACTATAAATTAGAAGTTTTAATGTAGTAAACTATGGTATAACTCTGATATAACTCTAAATTAGAAGTTTTAATGTAGTAAACTATGGTATAACTATGATATAACTCTAAATTAGAAGTTTTAATGTAGTAAACTATGGTATAACTATGATATAACTCTAAATTAGAAGTTTTAATGTAGTAAACTATGGTATAACTATGATATAACTCTAAATTAGAAGTTTTAATGTAGTAAACTATGGTATAACTATGATATAACTCTAAATTAGAAGTTTTAATGTAGTAAACTATGGTATAACTCTGATATAACTCTAAATTAGAAGTTTTAATGTAGTAAACTATGGTATAACTGATATAACTCTAAATTAGAAGTTTTAATGTAGTAAACTATGGTATAACTCTGATATAACTATAAATTAGAAGTTTTAATGTAGTAAACTATGGTATAACTCTGATATAACTCTAAATTAGAAGTTTTAATGTAGTAAACTATGGTATAACTATGATATAACTCTAAATTAGAAGTTTTAATGTAGTAAACTATGGTATAACTATGATATAACTCTAAATTAGAAGTTTTAATGTAGTAAACTATGGTATAACTATGATATAACTCTAAATTAGAAGTTTCAATGTAGTAAACTATGGTATAACTATGATATAACTCTAAATTAGAAGTTTTAATGTAGTAAACTATGGTATAACTATGATATAACTCTAAATTAGAAGTTTTAATGTAGTAAACTATGGTATAACTATGATATAACTCTAAATTAGAAGTTTTAATGTAGTAAACTATGGTATAACTATGATATAACTCTAAATTAGAAGTTTTAATGTAGTAAACTATGGTATAACTATGATATAACTCTAAATTAGAAGTTTTAATGTAGTAAACTATGGTATAACTGATATAACTCTAAATTAGAAGTTTTAATGTAGTAAACTATGGTATAACTATGATATAACTCTAAATTAGAAGTTTTAATGTAGTAAACTATGGTATAACTCTGATATAACTCTAAATTAGAAGTTTTAATGTAGTAAACTATGGTATAACTATGATATAACTATAAATTAGAAGTTTTAATGTAGTAAACTATGGTATAACTATGATATAACTCTAAATTAGAAGTTTTAATGTAGTAAACTATGGTATAACTATGATATAACTCTAAATTAGAAGTTTTAATGTAGTAAACTATGGTATAACTATGATATAACTCTAAATTAGAAGTTTTAATGTAGTAAACTATGGTATAACTATGATATAACTATAAATTAGAAGTTTTAATGTAGTTAACTATGATATAACTCTGATATAACTCTAAATTAGAAGTTTTAATGTAGTTAACTATGATATAACTCTGATATAACTAAATTAGAAGTTGTGTGATTTCAATATAAACAAGTCTGCAGGTGAAAGTTTTTCTCCATGGCAACTTTTCTCACCACCAACTGTTGACTAGCGAGCTGCGTTAGCATGTAGAGCTCACTGCTCTCTGTACACAAGCGAAACGCTGAAAAAGTTACTTAGATGAAGTCTCACCTTTACAAGCCGAGAATGTGTTGGGAAAGCCGGGCTCTCTTCGCTCCGTACATGTTTAGCTTTAATATCCACAGACAGCAGGATCTGAACACTGGCTCAGCTGCCATCTTGTTCTCCCGAACAACGAGGGAGAAACAGCCGTCATCTCCCTCATCTTCAACTGCTTATAACTCGCTCACTGAACCATTCATATCACCCGAACCCGCTCCGGCGTGTGTTTAAAGGTCTCCTCTGCGGCAGGGGTAAGTTTTAGTCCTCATTTCCGGGGTGAGAACACCCTAAATTTGGTTCTTAACTGACACCAACAACCAGCCGCTCAGCAACTCGCTACTGCTGCTCCTCAGCTCGAGCTCCAGAATCATCTCGCGCTTCCTTCTGCTGATTTTACGTCACTCGCGTTTTCAGATCATGTCGAACGTTACTCGACTTTTCAGTCGTTTTGCGAGCCGAAATATCTGTAAATTTACATTATAATTTATTTCAAGTTTGTTTACATATTTTTTTAAAAATATATACAAAAAATAAGACTTTTTATATATTTTGTAGTCCGTTTGTAAACTACGTAGCCCACAAGGCAACGCGAAGATCCTCTAGACAAATCAGCTACCGATTACTCATCCGGGTATTCCGCGATTACGCCCCGCTCTGTTACCGTTCTATGTCGGAGTCGATTCTTATTTGATTCTAATTTTTTGTAATAATCTGAAGTCGATTCCAAGAGTCGAATCCTCTCTGCAATTGTTCCCAAATGGCCACAAATCTAAACACTACAAGAAAGTAGACTTTGTGCCATTAATCAGTGGTAGTAATAGCTCAGTGGTTAAGGTACTGGACTAGTAAACAGAAGGTTGCCGGTTCAAGCCCTGCCACCACCAAGTTGCCACTGTTGGGTCCCTGAGTAAGGCCCTTGACCCTCAGCTGCTAATTGTGTAAGTTGCTTTGGATAAAAGCGTCTGCTGAAAATGTAACCTACAATTGTGAACAAGCACAATTTAAGCAATTGATGGTTAAGAGTTTTGTATAAGGACCTAACAGTGGCGACTTGGCGGTGTTGATTTTTGAACCAGCAACCTTTTGGTCAACGGGTCTTAATACCTTAGCAGCTGAGCTAACATTGAATTCTCCTTAGGTGTAAGTTAATTCATAAGTAAGGCCCTACCCAATTCACAGCCATAAAATATGCGTCACAGACCGTAAAATGAGCCGTTTCCCATGAAATTTGCCATTTGGGATACATTTAAAAATTTAAGGTTTGTGTTTAGCGATTTTACATTTTTTATTCACGTAGCGTGTAAAATATGAGGCGCAATATGAGGCTGTCCTACCAATCATACGTCAACTAAGTTAGTCTAACAGACCTTTCTGTGCTATGTTTTTGTATAAAGTTTTTTTTTCTTTTGAGAATTCCATAGTCAAAGGCAAAGTTTGCTTTTCTACTCACGTGATCAACTCTGTGCTGGTCCTCAAAAGAACAAGCCAGTAAAGTATTATGCTCCAGATAGTTTGTCTATGTACAGTTTATTTCTTACTTTATAAACTCAGCAAACTCTAAAGAAGCTCGGTTACATTAGCAATCAGTTAGACAAAATGTCCAAGATGTCGAAGACTAAAGCAGCTAAAAACACGACTCGGGTAAATGAGTCTGGAAAACTCCCAACCAATTCTGTGGACGCAGAGGAGGTGTCAAAACATGTTTTACAAATCCATTAAGGTAGCTGTGCTGTGTATTGTAGCTTGCATTTATTCTGTCTTTCAATTTATGAGTTTTCTTTAATGACCGTCGTGAAATGTGGCACTTTTCTTTAAAAATCCGCGAAATCTGTGATTTTGGAAAAACGAGGTCGAGGTCTGTGAAAATAAGCACATTTCCCCATGAATTTAGTAGGGATCTATTTATAAGTGTAAGTGTGTGGTGCACTCCAGTGGATTGGCAGCCTGGTCTTTTGAATTAGTACAAGAAATCTAATCTTTTACAAACATAAAAAGTTTAGACAGTACGTTAAATGCCCAAATGTACTGTTTTGTATACATTAGTCTTGGTTACTTGGTCAAAAACAGTGGGTGCTCATGGGAATGTGTAGTTTCTAAAACAGACACTATCAGTGGAATGTAAAAACAGCAAAATAAAGATACAAACCATGATAGGGACATTGATGTATGAACTACATGTGATTAGAAACACATTAAAAGTAAATTGTAAGAAAACATGGTACTAAAATTGTGATAACCAGAGACGGTGATCACATTGTAGCTGTTGCTGTCATCTACTGCACATTGACCGTGGAAACGCATTTAACTCTATACTGCCACCCTGTGGTACATGTCGTTAAATGACATTTTGTATGTATTTAACTACAGTAGGAGCAGTTTTACGCGTAATTCAAC
Organism: Trichomycterus rosablanca; assembly: GCF_030014385.1. Classification (NCBI taxonomy): domain Eukaryota; kingdom Metazoa; phylum Chordata; class Actinopteri; order Siluriformes; family Trichomycteridae; genus Trichomycterus; species Trichomycterus rosablanca. Next base: position 35,866,285 of record NC_085995.1, read on the forward strand.
TTTTTAAAATAAATAATTAATAATAATAATAATGATAAATAATATTTATATAAATTTAGCAAAGTTTTATATAAGTATTAAAATTAATAATATATTTATTCATTTTCGTTTATAACTATGCTTTTCTGATAATTTTACACACAGTTGGTTAAATTGCCTTGAAGTTGATTCGTAATAAAATACAGTATAATAGGATACAATGTAATACAATATTATTTTGTTTTTGCTGTTTTGTTGTTCCTCAGTACAGTACTAACTATTTTATTCCAGAGTTTCCATAAAATCTGCTGGATCAAAAATATAAAACCTGCAACTTGGTGATGTAGAAATTTGTGGACGTGGGTTCACTTTCTGGCATGGCCTCCTACTTCCTTATTGTTTATGATTGACTACCCGCTCATGATTTCTGTTTACCCAATTACAACCCTAAATCAGGAAAAAGTTGTTTTCTTAAATTTACTTTGACTTTTATTTCATTGCAAACAGTCTGAAGCCAAGATATATTGTGATATACAGTACATCTATTCCTGCATCTTTAAGGCTTGTGACACATACCAATAAATAATTATAATCAATGAATTAATACATTAATAATTATGTTATTTTAAACAGGTGATGTCAACAGGTGATTGTAATTATAATTTAGAACTAAAGCAGTATCTGTCAAATGCTTTGAGAAGCAAATATGGGCAGAGAAAAATATTAAAATGTTTTAAAAGAATGTTCATCAAAGAAAGATCGAAAGGGATTTGCATATTCCTCCTTCTAAAGTGCATAAAATTATTAAATGATTTAAGTAATACTGAGGAATTTCAGTGCATAAAGGGCAAGGGTGCAAGCTGAACACCCCTGATATTCGATCCCTCATTCAGCACTGCGTCAAGAACCGCCACTCAACAATGGCTGATATAACCACATGGGCAAGGGATTACTTTGGCAAACCTTTGTCAAGCTCTACAATACACTCACTCACTCACTCACTGTCTTAACCGCTTATCCAATTTGCGTCGCGGGGGGCTGCTGGAGCTTTTGAATGGGCACAAGGCACACAGTAACACCCTGGATGGGATGCCAGTCCATCGCAGGGCAGACACACATACACACCCATTCACCTACAGGGCAGTTCAGTGTCTCCAATTAACCTGACTGCATGTTTTTGGACTGTGGGAGGAAACCGGAGCTCCCAGAGGAAACCCACGCAGACACGGGGAGAACATGCAAACTCCACACAGAAAGGACCTGGGCCGCCCCGCCTGGGGATCGAACCCAGGACCTTCTTGCTGTGAGGCGACAGTGCTACCCACCGAGCCACCGTGCCGCCCGCGCCGCTCGCACTACAATACAGAGTAATATTTACAAAGGCCACTTAAAACTTTACTCTGCAAAAAAAGAAGCCTTATGTTAACCATTAGCAATGTCAACAGACATCCAGACTGTTAACAGCAACAAGTCCAAAGACCAGGGTCTCCTCTAGTCTCATATTTGTTTTTTCCTTGATTCGGGTTTCAAGCTTTTGTGCTCCTTGCACCAAATTCTAAATCCTTACACATTGGCCATAAAGGTGCTCTTTTTTTTTATTACAAGGGCAGTTAGCAACTCTCATAAAGTCTTAATCTGTGCTGATTTTCCTAAATCACTCAATAATTGTTTAGAATGATGCACCTTAAGTTCTGACACAAACAACTTTGCCCCTTAGTTGCCCCATATTGCATTGAAATCTCACATAAGGTGCTACTTATAAGAGCTCTTTCACACCTTAAACATGCTATTAACAACTTATAAACAGAACTTATCTGTACTATCTTTCATGTTCTGTTTCTGGTATTTTGTTTAACCTCCATATTTATAGTAAAGCAGTAGCTATAAATTAGCATAAGTAAAAATAAACACACATTTAATTGCAGTCCTGTTTATTGAGGAAAGCTGTCGGGTTGAAGCTCTGAATTTCAAACACACCACAAAAAAAACTTTACAGTACGCAGTGAAAAGCAACATCTATGCACGTATGAAGCTCACTATTTGCTGTAAATAACAGACAGTTTGGACTTGAATATATTATGCTACAAGTTAAAACTCTGTAAAATGCTCTCGCCATCGCTTTTAATATCTTGCTTTCTGTATAAATACTATATATGATAATTACTCTGTCAAGACCAACAATTAGCATCATTTAGCAGATGTGTCAACTTAAATCTGCTGCTTGTTCGATACCTTTTATTTATTTCAAAAAGTTATGGATAGAATCTTTTACTAGATCTATTTTTCGAAATACTGCTTGTAACAGTTTGGCCAGATGACACGTGAAAATTACATCTTTGTAAAACATGCTCAGGTAATAAAATGTATGTAGAAAATAAGTTGTTACAAAAAAACTAGTTTTAGTTTTCAGAAATCATAAACCAGTTCAATAAAATAGGAAGAAAGCAGGGCAGATTTAACTGAGGCTGGCCGTCCACAACGTAAGGCACCAATCAGATTCTGTAAAGCTTCACTCAGTCACTCATGCTAATGTAAGACTATACGAGAAAAAAGCCAGTTTTTGTTCTGCTAAAACCATGTTTTAAGAACCATGTAGCTGCATTTGTTATAGGATAAATATTCTTCTCATGCCCTATTGAAAAAGTTACAGTATTTTCTATTTAAAAAGGTGTAGTGAATAAGAGAACACACTGATTGGTCCATTTTAGCATCTTTTCTGTTCATTTAAAAAGATAATGGACTCGTTTAGGGACAAAATCGGATTTATTATAATATCTTAAAGCTATTGATACACAGACACTGCCCCTCTAGCACCTTCAACTGAAACTGGCACAGCATGATGCTGTTTTAAAGCAGAACAAAAAAAGTCCTTTTAAGAACCGACAAGCTCAACCGACTGTTCCCGGATATTAAACGTCATGAGAGGAGATTCCAAATGTTTTGACCTATGACAAACCTCTTGTTAGCACTGACAGCAAGTGAGCTTTGGGGACATAATCAGCAAATCCATTAACTTGGTTGATTCTAGAACCCTATGTAGGTTTTGTCGAGTTGTCAGTTCAGACCTAACAGCTTAAGTGTCGCAGCCTGCCACAGGCTGAAGAACTTCCTGCAGGAGTTTCTGGTAGAACGGTGAGTAGACTAACTTGTTGAAGTTCACGAGATGGCTGAGTCTGATTCCAAGTTCCTCCAGCTCTTTGTTAATGGGAGCCAGACCCCCAGGAACAGCTGGTGGTCCCTTGTGAGGGCCTGACTCCAAGAAGCTCAGGAGGTAGGCCTGGATCCTAGAATCTACAAAAGAATTTGAGAGTTAGAGAGCATCTTGAGAGTGAAAAATACATGCATGAATCCCACAAGTGTGACAGAAACAACTAATACAGACCAATCCATTTAAAGTCTGATATAAAGGAGCTAAAAATTCTAATAAAGTTAAGGTATTAGACTAGTAAGCGGAAGGTTGCTGGTTCAAAAAATAAAATAAATAAAATATAAATTCTAATAATAATTGATGACATATGGATTATCCTTATTTGTAACAGTATATACATATACACATGTACAGTACAATGAAATTCTTGTTCTGCATATTCCAGCTTGTTTGGAATCTGTGGTCAGAATGCAATGTCAGCCATTGTATGGCACCTTTGGAGCTGAAAGGGTTAAGGACCTTGCCCAAGGGCCCAACAGTGGCTGTATGGCAGAGCTGAGATTAAAACCCAAGTTTTTAAATTGTAACCGACAAGTTGATTTAATGGTTTCAGTTTTCTGTTAACCATCAACCTTACTGTGACCCATTAAAATATCAAACACATCACTGAGTTTTAAGGCACATTTGGGATTTCTGGTGCTAAAAAAATTTAAGTTTGTGTGACATAATTGTAGAATCAAGATTAAACATTTTTTGTTTAAATTGTGTAGGAGTTAATTGTCAAGAAGCATCCAGGATTTCTGAGCTTCTCTTGACAATATTAGTTAATAAAACAATGTCACCAGTGTCCTATAGGTCACATAGGACTAGAAGGCAAAATTACCAAATCATATTTGTTCTGAAACAACTCACATCCCCCCATGTAGAGTTGTGAAAGTAAATTACAATTGTTACCAAATACAATGCAAGCAATTGAGGGTTAGGGGTCGTGCTCAGGTCAAATAGCAGAGGTGGGATTTGAACCAGCTTCTGATTACCAGTCAAGTACCTAAACTATTGAGCTACTGCAGACATGCAGAGTTTGTTGCTGTTGGCTTTGCGTGTGTGTTGAAGGGGTCACATTTCTGATAGTCAAATTTGGCACATCACCAGATTTCTCTCTAGGTAAAGCTGTGGGGGAGAACTGTAGATCCTCTGTCTACTATCTATTATCAAGTCAGCCATTAGAAATACATTTAAATCAGCTTTTGTAACTGATAGTCTACAGAAGAATTCATTATTTGTAGGTTATTGATTAATTATTTATTCATATTTCTGACTGCTGGCTTATATCTTATTTTGCTTATCATTCATGTAAGAGAATCTGGTAATTATTTTGATCAATTCAGGGTACACTGTCAAAACAAATTGTGTGTAAAGTGTAGATATATGTGCTGTAAGTATATTAAATCATTTGTTTTCCCTTACTGTACATCACATCTCAAAAACTTGTGTATCTTCCAGTTTCCCTATATTCTCAGCACAATTCCCAGTTTATCAGAACACTTGAATGTAGCATGTAGAAGACCAGTGATGTTTTAGACATGAAGCACATGAGTCATAACTCACTAACTTATATACAACACAGTAAAATGTTAATGCATTTCTGCATTGATACACTGCAGAAATGCATTACCAGCAGGTACTTCAACTTCTGGGGGTTGTGAGGGTGATTGTCTCTCAGTGCATCATGGTGCCGTCTCTTCTGTAGTTAAATGATACAAACGTGCCCGATCGTCCAAATGATCTACTATTTAGGGTTTGTAGATTGCTCAGATGTTCAGTTCTGATGCATGCATGCCCATTGTATATGCTTTTGTCAGTGGACAGAATGCTGATGCAGTTTTTATTTGGAGAAAATGTAAAATGTGCAAGAAAGTGAAGGCATAGGTGGTTGCAAAAGTGGTAAAAATAATTACCAACGAGCTTGCGGATGGGGTTGTCTAGTGACTTGACAGCTGTAATCTGGCCTTTAAGTGCATCCTGTCTGTCTGTGTGAAAGGGCGAGAATCCATGCCGAGTCAGACATTCCCCCAGCTCCAAACACAGCTTCTCTGCAATAGCTGTGAACGCCTCATCCACTCGGAAGGACCTGTAAACCACACGCAGTGGTGAAGCTGTGATTATTCTGATACAAATTAAAGTAAGAGCTACAGCAAAATGTGGCCATATGTGCAGCACAATGCTTACGGAACGTGCATGTCGGCCAGCAAAACCCTGACAGTGTTCTTCAGCGTGTCCATGAGGCCTGGCAGCCCTGAGATCGCCTCTCCTGCACCGTTATACACAATCAGCAAAACTGAGGCCACCAAGACCAACCGCTCCAGCTCCAACTGCATTTCCAGAAACCTGCCCTGGTCCATCACTACTGTCTGGAGTGGAGACAGACAGAAAGAGAGAGGAAGAGGGAGGGAGAAGGGATATAGTGGATAAAAATAGACAATACGAAATAGAGCAAAATATCAGTATGGAAGTCATAGTTAGGATAGTAGATATGTGAGAGAACCACCACTAATTTAACTACAGGAGACTACCTGCAATTTGTTTGAGCAGCAAATATAAAGAATCCACATACCATTAATACAATTAATTAGGAGTTGCCAATTAATAAGAGTTGCCAATTAATTAGGTACACGTTTACATGTGCAGCATTTAGCAGACACTTTATTCAAAGTGGCTTACAATTTTGATTGAATACAATTTGAGCAACTAAAAATAACAGTGGCAACTTGGCAGTGGCGAAAGAACCTTCTGATTACTAGTCCAGCGGTGTTCAACCTTTTTTGCACCACGGACCGGTTTCATATAAGATATCATTTTCACAAACTGGCGGGGGCAGGAGGATTTAAAATAAAATAACTATAGAATGAAAAATCAGTGTGAACCCTGAGCTTTTTTCGATGCAACAAGACGCTGCTCCCACCTAGTGTTGATTGGAGACAATAACACCTGAAGAGTTTTGGAAATGTAATTGCTTTTGTAGCGATCTCTAATTATTTATTCTGTGCGGCCCGGTAATAAATGACCCACAGCCCGGTGGTAAGGGACCACTGCTTTAAAACCACTGTAGGGCAGGTACACTTGTACCTATCACTTGTACCTTTATACCTTGTACACTTATTTGTTACATTACTGACAGTGTCTTACACAAAAAAACATGCTGGTTAGATATTTTTTCTGACCGACATCCTTTTTATGCCCTTTTTGCTTTAAATTAGGACAAATCCAATTCCTCATGGCAGTCCTGACCTCTGCCACATGCACTAATGCTGGCTGTTAAATTCCAACACATTGGAAAAATGAAACTTGTACACAATTCATTCACTGTTTTTCCAGAATGTTAGATATAACAAATAAAGCAAATGAATAAACAGTAATCATGCTTTAAAATGCTAACATTAGACCAGGGGTGTCCAAACTTTTGTGTTTGGACACCCAAACACAAAAGTCCCCCCCCCCAGGACTCACCTCAGGGAAGGAGTCCATGCCATTGTTCCAGTTTAGCAGTCGTAAATACGCCTGGTTATGAAGGCTGAGCAGCAGCTGTGAGGAGGCAACAGAGGAGCCTGCTGTGGCTCCCTCAGCTTCTCGAAGTACAGTGTTTGCTGTGTCCTGGAGCCATTTTCGGGTGCAATCCAGAGCATCTGAAAACAATAGCATAATATGATTAATTATACTACACAGGCTCGAGTGGTGCAGTGATCTACTATGCTAGACCACCACAGCTGAAGGTTCGAGTCTCAACAGTGCTATTGGCTAGTTGGTTTGGATATGTACACAGACATGATTGTCTAATTTTTGAAGGGGGGTGGGGGTGTTTTTTGAAGCCCTGCAATGATTGGCACCCTGTCCAGGGTGTTCCTGCCTTTACCCAGTGTTTCAACCCTGACCTGGATAAAGTGGTTGATGAAAATGAAGTTTTATTTATTTATTTTAACATGATCTTTTACACTTTGTACTTGAACTGATGAATCATGTGTAACCTGTAACTACCAGTGAATGGAATGGAATCACTGTCAAACACTGTCACGGCTAATTTTGTTTCTCCGATTTACCTCACTTGCATATCTTTTGGACTGTGGGAGGAAACTAAAGCTCCCAGAGGAAACCAATGCAGACAAGGGGAGAACATGCACAGAAAGGACCAGGACTGCTCCACCTAAGAATCAAATCAAGGACCTTCTTGCTGTGAGGTGACAGTGCTACACACAGAGCCTTGTAAATCTTGTAATACATATTGTGTGTAAGTCTCTGTAATGGGTTTTGATGATGCATAGTAAATCATTTAAAAGGGCTCTCACTGGGTTGCTTGTTTAGAAATTCCTGAAACTTCTTCCTTTCATATTCCACAGACTGTTGCAGCAGGTGAGGTCGGAGACTACTGACAGCAAAGTTGGCCATGTCAATCTTCATTTTGTCCAGCACTGCGAAAATCGACCTGTAAGGCACGTTCAAATATTTTATCAAACAAATATGAAACTGAAATTTAAACAGTGCAATGACAAGTGTGTCTATGTTTCTGAATAAAGCTCCATTAAACCCTGACCTAAAAAGTGGAACAATATCTGTGATGTTTCTCAGCATATGCACGTCTTCATCTCTGCATGGTGCACAGAAGGCCCCCATGGTGTTAATGATAAACTGAGCCACTTTGCCAATGTCCAGCGCTCCATTTTCTGCCTGTTGCTGGATGAGTGAGATGTCTAGAGCTTCCTCTATCTGTGCTTTCAAACGGGCCTGGCCAGGCATCAGGAACGATAACAGGGTCTAAAAAGTAAAGCAAAAACATAGTGATCTAGTTAATAAAAAAGCACAATCACACAATTGGCTGTGTGTCTCAAGTGGGAGAAACAATGGCTGATTCAGGATTCCTTATCGCTGGGGACAAATTACATCTGCCGACTGTTGAATGTGCCTACATGGGGGGTGGCTGATCAGGGATGGGAGTGTGTGGTTCACAGCACAGGATACTGCACTGTGTGACCCAGCCCCTAGCAGGTGAAAAGAAACGATCAGTGACTGTGCACATGTCAAAGGTGGCACGTGACAGCCTCGGCCCTCCTCAACTGCGGGCGGCAGCGATGAGAGAAAGAGATAAGCTCCAGTTGGACACAACTGAATTGGGGAAAATGAATTTCAAAATAAGTTGCTCTAGATTAACCAAATAGTTGAAATCACACACTTATTTGAAGTGATACAGTAACTACTTTAAACCATGAAACATTTTAATCAGGATTTAGACTAAACCACAGTACTGGAACCGCATTAATAAAGGTAGTTAATGATCTAATAATGTCCTCTGATGGATGCATCTCTTTTTTCCCCATTAGATCTTAGTGCAGCATTTGATAATGTAGATCATATTTTTACTAAATAGACCAGAAAATACAGGTGTTAAACTACTCACACTCTCTTCGTAAGATATATTTTTACTAACCTATAAAGCGCCACATTTTCTGGCTCAACAGTATTTGAGTAAACTTATTGAGTGATACAACCCAGCATGTTTACTCCATTGGCAAGGTGCAGGGTTACAGGTAAAGTAGCTTTGAGACCATGTCTACTGTAAAAAAAACCCTTATACAAATAATTTTTGACTTGACTTAACTACATGGGATCACTCATTACCCACCTGTTAAGTTCTAAAAAAAAAAAAAACCCTGAACACTCACATGAAGACGCATGCTGTCTAGTTACTAGACAAAACAAACATTGGCATTGGCAACTGCAAAACAAACATTGTGGTCTCACCTGACTGGATCAGAGCTTCACTAACTGCAACCTAGTTTCTTTGTGACTGTTTGGCTTGATAGTTTTTCTTAGTAACATTTGTAAAGACACTTGTGCTACTAATACAACTCTAGCTGGTCTGATATTTTTACTTTTTAAGATGGATTCAAATAATGACACTTTATTTTAATCACAGCCAGTCACTAGTCAACGGTTGACTGATAACCGGCAAATCTGTAGCGTCCAATCAAAATTTAAAAACACCTCACACCAACAGGTCACACATGCTTTACATGTACAGACAGAAATGTAAACACACTCCAACAAAACTTGCATTTTACAAAAAACCTGTAGAAAGGTTAGTTGAAATATAAAATGTATACAGACATCATGGACTAAATATAAGTCACCTTGAAAGATTATACGACACATTGCTACCGTAATTCGATTTAACTTTGAAAAAGTCCATAAATAACATCTACAAAAACAGCATCAAAAATTTACATTTTACACCAAGGCAGAGACAAAAGGTTAATAACCACAACCAAGACAAGGAAAGTCATTCAAACCCAACAACTCTGCATTTAGTAGTATTACTGTAAGCAGTTGTAGCCTAGCGGTTAAGGTACTGGACTAGTAACCAAAAGGTTGCTGGTTCAAGTCCCACCACTGCCAGGTTGCTGCTGTTGGGCCCTTGAGCAAGACCCTTAACCCTCAATTGCTTAGACTGTAAACTGTCACACTACTGTAAATCGCTTTGGATAAAAGGGTCTGCTAAATGCTGAAAATGTATTATGTGCTAAAACTGTTTTGCTGTCAGAATTTTTGCTTTGCAGACAAATAGAACAATACAGGAAAAAGTATCCCCGATGGAGCAGGTAAATAACTCAAAACATACAGTACATCACAATTGTATTTGTAATGACCTTCTTAAAGTCATAACATTAACCATATCAAGTGTATGTGAACTGTACTTAAAAAACCAGTGCTTTTTGATTTTTTTAAAGAATGGTAATTTTCTTTTGGTTATAATTTAAGTGACTAATTTATGTGAAAAGAGCTTAAGGACTTAAAACAAATGCAGGGTGTGATGTATGTATATGTGAAACAAAATGTTATATTTTTAGAAAACCCACTACTGAACTTTTAGTAGTAAAACCCACCACTGATTTTTTTTTCCAGGATAAAGAAAAGCAAAGAAAAAAAAGAATGAGTACAAAAATGACTGAAATCCCAAGAAATGGCACCCACTTGTTCCTTATAAGTGTACAGAAAAATCACACTTACACTATAAAAAGTTTTACAGACCAAAACATGGGATAGAGTTAGAGACAGTAAGTCTTTTTTAATCTTACCTCTTTAATTTCCTGCACCAGTTTGATAGCGTGGTCATAGACAGGAGGGTCATCGTTCAGCTGCTTCTCCAGAGAATCCCAGAACACTTTGTGGACAATTTCCTTAACCTGTTTCTCTAAACTGCAGGCAAGAAAATAGCAAAGTGAAGGTCAAACATTTCTACATGTAGTTTTCTTTTTTTATTGGTATTTTATGATTATATGATATTGTTTTAGATGCAACATTGTTTTTCTGACCTTACCTTCCCTCAGTAGGCTCAGTGGCTTTCACTTGAAAGTCACCATTCACCACAATCTCATGAGCCAAAGCCATGTTAGACACACTATTAGCAGTCTCAATCAGCTCCTCCATGGACAAAAACTTGGTAGGACTGGCTGTAAAGGGAAAAATAACTTGGTATTTAAAATAAGCACAATTTTAGATTTGATGATCATGATACATGTGTTAATATACTATTTTAATATACTAATTACTGAATACAGTCTAAAAATTGGTTAACTTTTGCTGCAGAAGGTCAAGAAATTCCATTAACCTGAAACATATACAGCAAAGAGTGAGAAAGTGTAGTGAGTGATAACTGTTGTGAAAATGATCTTTCACCATCATTTATTTTCATTGAGTGCTTTCTCCAGGTAAGAAAATACACTGTAGACAAAGTGCTAGTCCATCGAAAGGCAACACACAGACACATTTACTCATTACACACATAAAAGCAGTGAAAGAAAACAGGTAACCAAAGGAAAATGTCTCAATATAAGGAAAAACAAGTGAAACTCCTTGCAGACAGTGACTGGGATGCAGCGACGATGATGAAACTTTTTTTTTTTTTTTTTTACATATTTCCCCACATTTCTCTCAATCTAATCACTGCTGACCCCCCAGCCTATGATTCTAACTAACGAGCTGGAGATCACAGTGGTGGTAAGCTAGCGCTTAAGATCGCTGTGCCACCCAAGTGGCTGTCGGGTGGCCAAGACTCAATGGTGCAAGAGTACAAGAATGTACGTGCAAGAAACCCTACTGTACTACTGTCCGAATAGCAGGTTTTACATTGGTTACCATGTATGCTTTAAACAACACCACAGATAACAACTCTAATAAAGCAACAAATAGTGTTTTCAATAAAACAACTTACACTGAGGGGTCTGTTTGTGAGGACTTGACGTATTTGTTCTGATCCTTTTGCGTAACATTTCTTCTGATGCATCTGTCTGGCCTGTGGAATCCTCTGGCCCTTTACTGGCAACCTTCTTGTCCTCCTCACTTGTTGATTCATTGGGTTCCTTGGGCATCCTCCACAAGCCAGTTAGAACCTGGACAAAGTTGTAAAGGGAGGTTTGTTTCTAATTCATATAAAAAGCAGGGGAAAGTGTTTAACTTGCGTTTCTTTCTAGCTTATGGCCTCAAGGGAAGCTTTTTGTTAAATAAAGAGATTTTACTCATTCACTGACTGCTTCGCTCCTTCATTAGCTGTTTACTAGTTGTGGCATTTAGTTATTTGGAATTGAATATAAAGCACAGACCTTCTGTTCCATACTTGTAACTAGAGTTATTTTTCTTTGACTAAGATGCAAACAAATTCAGGGATCAAAATCTCTTACGCGCTATAAATGGGGTCCTCAGTATCTATAGTGCTGTGAGAACTTAAACACCATTTGAGTTCTTCTGTCTGTTTTTTTCATACGTTATACTTAATTGTTTCAGATCTTTAAACACAAAAACCTGCAGTATGTGAAAAAGTAATTGCTCCCTTAGTTACTACTTCATACAGTATATGCACTTCTTGATGCCAACATCCTACTTATCCGGATCTTAGGCCCACAATAATTCCTCTAAGAGCAAGTCAACAACACATCTCCTGAGTCACAAAAAAATCACACCATAACTGCATAATTTGCTTGTTAGTTAGTTACTTAGTTTGGTCTTTTTACCATATCAGCTACACAGGCTATAGTTATGGTATACAGTTGGTGGGCAAATGGCTAATATGCATTCCTTAACTGCCTTAAAGTCATTTTTAATAATTTTGCCACAAATTAAAATTATGGCATCAGGAAATGTCATACCAAATATCAAAACACGGTGGTGGTAACATGATGGTGTAGATTTGCTGCTTTAGGACTTGCAAAGATAAACAAAACCATAAATTCTGCTGTGTAATAGCCGCTCAGGTGGCGCAGCGGTAAAAAGAAACGCGCTGCAACCAGGGCTGGATTCTGAGAGCGTGGTATCGAATCCAGCCTTGCTTTACCGGTTCGAAGCCGAGTGGCTATATGAGCAACGATTGGCCGGTTGCTCATGTGGGGGGTGGGACAAAGAACCGGATGTGGGTCTCTCTCTGTCAGAATGCGATTGCGTTCTCTGCCGGCTGATTGGAGGCGCTTACACAGAGATGGGAGAGGGTGCCCTTAGGGTGTGTCTCTCCGCATGCAATGCTGGGTGGCGCCAAACTCGTCAATGTGTGGGTGGCAAAGATGCATCTGGCTGCTGCTCGTGTTTCGGAGGGGATACGGGTTAGCTTCAATCACCTCCGTCAGGGCAGGGTTCGGCATAGACAGAGAGGAAGCACGATGCTAATTGAACAATTGGATGCGCTAAAAGGGGAGAAAAAGGGGTAAAAATAAATAAATAAATAAATGACAAAAAAGAAACAAAAACTAAGGGTTTGGGTCCCAAGTCCCTTTTGAGATAATGTGGCAGGATGTTTAACAGACAGTTCTTGGTCAAAAGCCCTTTAATGTGGATGGATTCAAGCTATTCTCCTTTTGTTTACATCAAACTGTACATTGTGGGAAAAGCTACCAATGAAAGCTGATCTAAATGTTTAATGATTTTTGGTACAGATGCTAAAGGCTAAGTCACAAAAACAAGGACTATACTGCAACAAGTTGAGGCATGCCTGGAGACAACATTTCAAAAAAATATATTTACTTTAGATTTGGTTTAGATCCATACCAACTTTATAACAAAGAATGTAGTACTAATCCCAAATACTGCCTATTTACCTTGTTCCAAGTCAGTCAACATGGAACATTTAAAGTTGATTTCTTATCATGTTTAGCTTAAATGCTCGAGAAAAGTCATTATATAAAAACATTATACTGGAACATCTGCAGAATATGTACAATAAAGCGATTTGGCAATATTACTGGATTGGACATAGGGAAAAAGTGGAAAATCTAAACTGTTGATGATGTTTATTAAGTTATTGCAGTATATCAATCTTTACAGTGTTTTTATTTTGCACAGATCATTGGACTTAAAAGCAGTTTTATTATTTATATAACGTAGGGATCATGTATAATCAATGTGTGTATGATTAACAAATATACAAGCCACCCAGCTGTTGTAAATCTCACTGATGATGTAATTATGCGGTAATGTTTGTGCTAAATACATATATTTATACAATGTAATTACACAATCTTTACACTTAATCCTAAGTAGAACTTTAATTTAGTGTGGCCTATGTTGTAGTTGCATATTTGTTTACTCTGGTTTAAGATAAAATGAAGAGCAGGTGATTACATTTGAATCTATTACAGCAAACTCTAAATCTGCTCTCCATGTTGCTGAGTTCCATCTCAAATAGTACTAAAATAAAACTCAGTTTACTGTCTGTTCTGTTTTTTTCACATTTACATGCTGGGGCATTGAGACAAACAACAAATACTTTCAAATGTGGATTTGAACATGGAGAGACTGAACACTTGTAGCACTTTTAAATGGCTGTTAAGTAATTAGCTGAAATGATGACCTGGGCATAGGTAGGACAGCCAGGGCATGATGTCATGATTCTGAAACCATCTAGGACATTTGTAGTATATGTTAGTGGATCAGATTTTAAAGTTTGGTATTGGATTGATACATTCCTAATGAATGTGTATATTTGTACACTAAAACAAGGTGGGAATTGTGATGTTTCCTGTATATGCAAATACAGATTAATGACATAACCCTACAGTAATGTATCATATCTACTTATTTTAAATCAAATTATTATGTTAAAAGTCATAGTTTTGTGCGCATGTATAAAATATACCTTATGATACGTGTTTAAAACTGTAAGTAATAGTGAAGTACTGTACTGGTAAGAATGATATGGCACAGACAGTTGGTACGGTCTGTACAGACTACAATGACATTGGTTGAATCCTAAATACCCATTACTACCCTACAAGGGTGCACTATTTAGGGTGTAATCTAATAGCTCGTTTGCATTATGTAGTTCACTTTAAGTACGTCAAATATGGATTTAGACTGCAGGTTTAACAGCTCATTAGCTTAGCAGAAGCTATCGGGACAGAATTGCCCCACTAACCCAAAGCTATTGTTTTTAAATTTAGCTCCACTCCTTTTCAGTCCTACCTCCCACCTCAGCTTCATTCAATTATTAGATACAAACACATATTTGTACCATTTATAAATCTTACCTGACTTTTCACAAACAGGACAGGCGCGTCAGTTGTGTATTAGATGAGAATTTCCACGGTGTCACTTTTTGGGAAACAAAAAAGAGCTAAACAGCTTCTAACAACCACAAACGTTTGCTTGGGTTCTCGATGAATCTGATACACAACTGCCTCTTTCCACACCTGTTTTTGAGATAACCCCGCCTTCTCAGATATGATTGGCCAGTAGTTCAAACTCAAGCGATTGTTATGATCTGTTAGCTAATCGTTGTACAGAATTGGGAGAATTACAGCCAATTGTAGCATAGAAGGCGGAAAACGAGTAGGGGAAAAATAACGTTGGGTCTATTTACGGAAATAACATTACACATTACCAGGTTGTAGTTCTTTATCGTTACAAAATGTCTGACACTCAACCAACGATGGAAAGGAAAGAAACTACATTTCCCAGATACATAAACGTTGCTACCCTGAAACGGATTGTTATTTTGTCTTTTAGTTCCAAGGGAGTTAAATAATTGCCTTCACACCTAATGCACTCTGCACAATTTGAGGCCAAATGTTCCGGTCAACTTCTATGTCAGTCATGATTTCTTGTACAATGTAAATGGCATTAAATTATCTATCTATCTATCTATCTATCTATCTGTCTGTCTGTCTGTCTGTCTATCTGTCTATCCATCCATCCATCTATCTATAGATATCCATCCATCCATCCATCCATCCACCCATCCATCCATCCATCCATCCATCCATCCATCCATCCATCCATCTATCTATCTATCTACAGTGTATCACAAAAGTGAGTACACCCCTCACATTTCTGCAAATATGTTATTATATCTTTTCATGGGACAACACTATAGAAATAAAACTTGGATATAAGTTAGAGTAGTCAGTGTACAACTTGTATAGCAGTGTAGATTTACTGTCTTCTGAAAATAACTCAACACACAGCCATTAATGTCTAAATGGCTGGCAACATAAGTGAGTACACCCCACAGTGAACATGTCCAAATTGTGCCCAAAGTGTCAATATTTTGTGTGACCACCATTATTATCCAGCACTGCCTTAACCCTCCTGGGCATGGAATTCACCAGAGCTGCACAGGTTGCTACTGGAATCCTCTTCCACCCCTCCATGATGACATCATGGAGCTGGTGGATGTTAGACACCTTGAACTCCTCCACCTTCCACTTGAGGATGCGCCACAGGTGCTCAATTGGGTTTAGTCCATCACCTTTACCTTCAGCTTCCTCAGCAAGGCAGTTGTCATCTTGGAGGTTGTGTTTGGGGTCGTTATCCTGTTGGAAAACTGCCATGAGGCCCAGTTTTCGAAGGGAGGGGATCATGCTCTGTTTCAGAATGTCACAGTACATGT
The DNA here is from genome assembly GCF_030014385.1 of Trichomycterus rosablanca. Lineage (NCBI taxonomy): Eukaryota > Metazoa > Chordata > Actinopteri > Siluriformes > Trichomycteridae > Trichomycterus > Trichomycterus rosablanca. Next base: position 35,882,331 of record NC_085995.1, read on the forward strand.
TGGAATTCATGTTTCCCTCAATGAACTGCAGCTCCCCAGTGCCAGCAACACTCATGCAGCCCAAGACCATGATGCTACCACCACCATGCTTGACTGTAGGCAAGATACAGTTGTCTTGGTACTTCTCACCAGGGCGCCGCCACACATGCTGGACACCATCTGAGCCAAACAAGTTTATCTTGGTCTCGTCAGACCACAGGGCATTCCAGTAATCCATGTTCTTGGACTGCTTGTCTTCAGCAAACTGTTTGCGGGCTTTCTTGTGCGTCAGCTTCCTTCTGGGATGACGACCATGCAGACCGAGTTGATGCAGTGTGCGGCGTATGGTCTGAGCACTGACAGGCTGACCTCCCACGTCTTCAACCTCTGCAGCAATGCTGGCAGCACTCATGTGTCTATTTTTTAAAGCCAACCTCTGGATATGACGCCGAACACGTGGACTCAACTTCTTTGGTCGACCCTGGCGAAGCCTGTTCCGAGAGGAACCTGTCCTGGAAAACCGCTGTATGACCTTGGCCACCATGCTGTAGCTCAGTTTCAGGGTGTTAGCGATCTTCTTATAGCCCAGGCCATCTTTGTGGAGAGCAACAATTCTATTTCTCACATCCTCAGAGAGTTCTTTGCCATGAGGTGCCATGTTGAATATCCAGTGGCCAGTATGAGAGAATTGTACCCAAAACACCAAATTTAACAGCCCTGCTCCCCATTTACACCTTGGACCTTGACACATGACACCAGGGAGGGACAACGACACATTTGGGCACAATTTGGACATGTTCACTGTGGGGTGTACTCACTTATGTTGCCAGCCATTTAGACATTAATGGCTGTGTGTTGAGTTATTTTCAGAAGACAGTAAATCTACACTGCTATACAAGCTGTACACTGACTACTCTAAGTTATATCCAAGTTTCATGTCTATAGTGTTGTCCCATGAAAAGATATAATGAAATATTTGCAGAAATGTGAGGGGTGTACTCACTTTTGTGATACACTGTATCTATCTATCTATCTATCTATCTATCTATCTATCTATCTATCTATCTATCTATCTATCTATCTATCTATCTATCTATCTATCTATCTATCTATCTATCTATCTATCTATCCATCTCTATCTATCTATCTATCTATCTATCTATCTATCTATCTATCTATCTATCTATCTATCTATCTATCTATCTATCTATCTATCTATCTATCTATCTATCTATCTATCTATCTATCTATCAGATGGTGCCATCTATCTATCTATCTATCTATCTATCTATCTATCTATCTATCTATCTATCTATCTATCTATCTATCTATCTATCTATCTATCTATCTATCTATCTATCTATCTATCTATCTATCTATCTATCTATCAGATGGTGCCATCTATCTATCTATCTATCTATCTATCTATCTATCTATCTATCTATCTATCTATCTATCTATCTATCTATCCATCCATCCATCCATCCATCCATCCATCCATCCATCCATCCATCCATCCATCCATCCATCCATCCATCCATCCATCCATCCATCCATCATTTTTTTGCATTGAAATTGATAAAAATTTTATTACAGTATTTAAAAAAACATTATTATCCCTTACTCATTTAATGTTTTTTTTTTTCACATGATAACTGATAATACATTACTGGCAGTTTTATTTTATTTTTTAATCCACCTACCTTTGTCAAAATACAATAAAGAGGCTTTGTTTTGTATTAATAGCTAATTTAGCTAATAGCTATTTTTTATTTAAAAATGGATTCTTTTGGAAAAAGAATACTAAGTACAGAGCAAAACATTGCTGTAGTAACAACAACAAAAAGAAGAAAAACGAGGAGAAGGAAAATTTGATACAGGACAAGAAAATCCACCCTTCCTAATGTGTCAAGCCCCTAAATTGTTAAACAAAACAAGAAGTTGTTAGTGTGATGAAAAACAACCAAAAGTGGTGAAAATAACAGCAAAACTGAATTCACAGAAAAAAGGTGTTTTTTTTTTACAAAACCATGTGTTGCAATTATTGTCAACTGTACATTCTATAACCTCCAATTGCCAGAATAACAGCACTGAGTATTCTCATTTAATGCTGAAATAGTTTGAAGAATCCAAAGCAAATACTAAGATTGAACAGCATTCTTTAAATAATATTTTTTTCTCAGATCCTTAAACTTTATATATAATTTCTTGTAGATTCTTCTGCTAAAACAGCTTTTGAAGTTTTTTTCTTTTTCTTTTTTTTTTTTTACAAAAAGTGCCGATACAGATGTAGTACATAGAAAGTAGGTCTGAAAAGCAATGGGATATTTCTTTAGTACATGAAACTAAAACCTTAAATCTAAAAGTGTCTGGCGAATAATCATCTTATTGCCATTAAAAGCATTAATACAAATTTGCTTTAGTCGAACAGACGTTAAATATCTTTGTAAATATCTTCTTAATCCTTATCAAGTATGCAAATGTTCACAAACAACTCAATAAGCAGTCTGAGATTATGAGGTCTAGACTTAGTCATCTCAGTATTACAACTGGGTCATGTTGTAGTGCTTGTGAGCCTATATAGTATGAGCTCAAAATAAATACTGAATGGATTGTAACTGTATAAGTAAGTTGCCTTTAAATGATTTAATCGTGTCATGCTTATCAGGTTGCCTTTAATAATTATTTGTAAAGAAGCATTAACATAATATTATAGGACCATAAAAGTTTATTTTATGCAGTAAAAATAAAGTACAGAGCAAAACATTGCTGTAGTAACAACAACAAAAAGAAGAAAAACGAGGAGAAGGAAAATTTGATACAGGACAAGAAAATCCACCCTTCCTAATGTGTCAAGCCCCTAAATTGTTAAACAAAACAAGAAGTTGTTAGTGTGATGAAAAACAACCAAAAGTGGTGAAAATAACAGCAAAACTGAATTCACAGAAAAAAGGTGTTTTTTTTTTACAAAACCATGTGTTGCAATTATTGTCAACTGTACATTCTATAACCTCCAATTGCCAGAATAACAGCACTGAGTATTCTCATTTAATGCTGAAATAGTTTGAAGAATCCAAAGCAAATACTAAGATTGAACAGCATTCTTTAAATAATATTTTTTTCTCAGATCCTTAAACTTTATATATAATTTCTTGTAGATTCTTCTGCTAAAACAGCTTTTGAAGTTTTTTTCTTTTTCTTTTTTTTTTTTTACAAAAAGTGCCGATACAGATGTAGTACATAGAAAGTAGGTCTGAAAAGCAATGGGATATTTCTTTAGTACATGAAACTAAAACCTTAAATCTAAAAGTGTCTGGCGAATAATCATCTTATTGCCATTAAAAGCATTAATACAAATTTGCTTTAGTCGAACAGACGTTAAATATCTTTGTAAATATCTTCTTAATCCTTATCAAGTATGCAAATGTTCACAAACAACTCAATAAGCAGTCTGAGATTATGAGGTCTAGACTTAGTCATCTCAGTATTACAACTGGGTCATGTTGTAGTGCTTGTGAGCCTATATAGTATGAGCTCAAAATAAATACTGAATGGATTGTAACTGTATAAGTAAGTTGCCTTTAAATGATTTAATCGTGTCATGCTTATCAGGTTGCCTTTAATAATTATTTGTAAAGAAGCATTAACATAATATTATAGGACCATAAAAGTTTATTTTATGCAGTAAAAATAAAACAAAACAAACAAAAAAATACACGTATCAATTAACTTGTAGAGCAGGTCCCAAGTGCAGATGAACAGGGAGGGTTATGTCAGGAATGGCTTCCAGTGTAAACCTTTAACTTTTTTTGTTTGTTTAACAAATATGAGGATCAGAGTTACAAAAAAATGGGGAAAAAACAATTGGTCCCCATATAAAATGTATTTTTAGCCTTTGTTGAGTAAATGGCATATGACAGTCCATAAAAAGTCAACAAACCATAAAAAACTTTTTAAAACAGGTCAAGCACTGCAGGCGATGTACATCCATGAATAATATCCAAAGACAGGAAAACTGGCAAGAAATTAAGAGACAATTTCTATTTTTTTTAAAGAAAACCTCTTTCAGAGCATACACAAATGTAGATGAATGGTTTTCCTTTCAGCACCATAGTTGGCCAAAGAGTACAGCCAAAACAACACTGAGGTGGCTTCGGGGCAAGTCTTTGAGTGAACAAGTGTCCCAGATCAAAGCCAATCAAACATCTGAGAAGGCAACCTATTGATTGCGGTTTACATACACTTGCCTTCCAAGTTGACATGGCTTGACATGACCAATTTGACATGAGTTGAAGAATAGGATAAACTGCCCAAATCCATGAGTAAGCAACGATTGTAAAGATGTATCTAAGAAGACGTAAAGCAGCAATTGCTGCCAAAAGTCTTCTAAAAAATGATCTATTGTGGATAACAGATTTTAGTTTTTTATTGATTTTAGTCATTTATTGATTGTTAGTTTACTGTAGAAAAAGAAACTTGGTGATCAAGTATAAGTATGAGTAAAACTGCCAACTGTATTAGTTAAAAATCCACAACACAATAAAAGGCAAAGAAACAACAGAATATTTCATGAGTCCATCGATCTGTAGTACATAAAATGTATAAAATCTCAGGGGACGAAAGGAAATTTTATCTGTGGTCTCTTATCTTTTGGCTCCTGTTATACAGTATGTATATGGTGGGTTGAATATAAATGGAAGATAACATAGGGAATGAAATGTGTAAATGTATTTAGGAAATTCATGTCACAAATGCACATGCATACACATAAATATATTACATCTATATATTTTCCTTGTGTTGAGTTTTGAATTAATATTTAAAAACATGATAGTTACCCCGTTCCCTTTAGTGGACGATTTGCCGTGCTAATAGAGAAGGCGGTTCTGGAACATTATATCTACAGGTATGTAAACATCTGTAAACTCTGTATCTGTAAATCTGTATATTAGTATATTGTATCGGTGAAAGATTATAACATTTCACAGAACTGTTTGAGAGTAATAATAATACATTATTTTAGGTTAATTAGTCAACTAATCGATCCCAGTAATGTGGGCTAATGCGCTAAGCTAAAGAGTGACTATAGGTAGTATTTTTAATAGTTTTTTAAAAGTAATTTACAAATTTTGTAGTTGTTTGAAAGTTATGTAAAATGTTTATGTAAATTTTAGTCAACATAAATCTAGTAGAAGTTTGTTTTTGTATTTAATTGTTTTGTTGATTCAAACTCAGTGATTCATACTAAGTGATTCAGATTCATTGATTCAAGTATTGCGATTCAAGCTCTGATTCAGGTGAGCTGCAGTCTTTGTGACCAAAATATTACTTTTGCAAATGTAATCGTATACATTTGAATGTTCTCTGCATTTTATTTATGTTCTAAGATAATGTTTAATTTAGAATGAAAAATTATAAAATGCGAAAGTTATTTTGTAGTCAAATGTTTATGCAATAGAACAATGGAATTTAAATGGTTTAATTTATATTGTTCTTGAAGAAAGAGGAAGAAAAACCATTTAATTAAGACTGTAACTTTACACTAAACTGCGTTTGATTGTCCAGCTTTGACCCCAGTGACACATATTCAAACAGGTGAGCTATTTACTCATTTTTTACTGTACAGCAGCTTCTGTTATAGTTTCAGACATCACAAAAATAAACTTATAAACAAATACTTAATTTGAAGTATGAGTTTTAGTTATACAGTAACAGAAAAGGTTGTAGAAATCATTTTATTTCTCTTATGACTTACATGGAGTTAAGTTACTTAATTACCTCACTTATGTCTTGTGGGGAATCAAATTAAATTTTTGGAGTCGACTCCACATTTAGGAGTCGATTCCCTACTTTCGACGTTGGCAATTAGAAGAACGATTCTTTTAACGGTCCACCTCCAGTTTGTGGAACGCTGTTGTGATTGATGTCATTTGTTTTATTTTTGTGTAAATTGTTTGATTCCTGCTGTTGTGGTGAGTAATTATTCCCTGTCCAGTTAAAAATATACAGTTGAATAAGAGCACACGTATTGAAGGTCGTAAAGTGTAACTTTGAATTTCTGGAATCTTCCAACAGACTAGCTGGTAAATTGCTAACGTTACCGTTTTATAATCATTTAAATCAATTTTGTTGTTTTCGGGGTCAAAGCTGGACGAAGATTGGTATTTTATGTAGCAAAAGCCGTCGAATATAGTACTAAAAGATTTGCTTATTAAACTTTTAAACTTAATAATATTGCAAATATACTGTAGTAGTCGAATATTGTAAAGTAGTCGAAGCTTGCTGACCAACATTCGACTGAGTCGATTCCATACAAATTGTCTCGGAAAAGGTTTGTAAATTAAAGTTGTAGGACTTACCTAGATAATTAACAAGTTGAGTTAAGTCAGTCAGCTATGATATCGTCAAATTTTAGATTGTGATTATTTGATTATAAGAGTTTAGTTTCAATCATTAGGATTTAAAAAGAACCGATTCTATTTATATGGCTGGAGTCGATTCCAAATGCATTAGAATGTGAATCGATTCTTACAAGAGTCAGTTTCGAGAGTCGACCTTACACGTTGTTTCTTGCAAAACATAAAACAAAGGACAGTTAAACAAATAGTAAATATTAACGCTTAATATCTAATTAAATTAGTCAACACCAGGTTATCGGTTACCATTTGAAACATACAACAGCATACCAGCGCTATAACCATGAATGCTGGGGTGGGATCTTTGATACCAAATGACATTGGAATAGTTTTTTATAATAAAGGTTTAATTTCAATTATTCAATAATGAATTGTTATTTATTCATTATTTCATCTGTTATACGTTGGTAATGACCCGAGCATCAAATGAAATCCATGTGAAATTGTATGCTTTTGTCTAAGCAGTGTTTGATGCATGGGTCCGAAATCTGGTTCTTCGATTCTGTTGGAACAGAGACAGTTGATCCTAACAAATCTATTTCATGCAGTAAAGTTCCCACACTAAAGACGTGTGGTGGGGTCTGAATAAAGTAACTAACACATCGTCTTTGGTTTGAGGTCAGATTCACTAGATTCAGTTGTTAGAGGTGAACTGTCAGCCTCGTTAGCGCAGTAGGTAGCGCGTCAGTCTCATAATCTGAAGGTCGTGAGTTCGATCCTCACACGGGGCAGAATTTATTTTTGTTCATATTTACAGGGCACGTTGCATTTTAAGAGTATTTACCAGCAAATTACAGAGTCTGTCCTGTGACAAATCGTTTCAAAAGTCATGTCGGATACGTGAAATAACATTAACACAGTATAGAGACACCAGGGGGAGCCATTTCAGTTGTTTAGATGGATAAGCATTTTTGAGCATGCTTCTGTTTTAATATTGTTCTTAAACTATAACCACATAAAAGCCTGGATTCAGGTGTCTAAACTTGTCTTCTGAGGCCTCGTTAGCGCAGTAAGCAGCGTCTTTTAACACTTAGTTTAGTTACTTGACTTGTTAATAGAACAGTTAGAGAGCATTTTTACAGTCAGAAGGGTGTGAGTTTGATTCTCATCCAGTTCTTGATGCTTAGATTTAGATTCTGCTTTTCAATATTGTGCCTAAACTTAAGCCAAAGAAACGGCCAGATTCAATCTAGTCATGTTGCTGTCAGCCTCGTTAGCGCAGTAGGTAGCGCGTCAGTCTCATAATCTGAAGGTCGTGAGTTCGATCCTCACACGGGGCAAGGCCTTTCAGAAACCAGTTTAGTTACTGTGCCTAATCTAAGCCCAGTTAACAGACTGGTTTCATGTCATTTAGTGACTTTCATCAGCACTGTAAATTGAACAATTAGAGAGCATTTTTACAGTCAGAAGGGTGTGAGTTTGATTCTCATCCAGTTCTTGATTCTTACATTTAGATTCTGCTTTTCAATATTGTGCCTAAACTTCAGCCAATGAAACGGTCAGATTCAGATGTCTCCACATGTTTCTGTCAGCCTCGTGGGGGCAAGTCCTTTGATGGACCAGTTTAGTTACTGGGCCCAGAGCGGTTGAGAGAACATAGTGGCGACACTCCCATAGGGAACAGTTGTAAAGGGGGCGGGACATTTTTGTGCGCAGCTTCCGGGTCGTGGGCGAGTGAAAAGTTCCAAACATCCAATTTCAACCCATAGAGCCACATTCTTTTCCACTACTTAGCAAGCATTTTCAGCTGTATGTTGCTTTAAAAAAAAAAAGTAATACATTTGATGTCATTAATATACTTCATCCTGTTATTGTTTATCATTTGCTCAGCACTAAATGTTATATGTTTATCTTAATTAATAGGTATGTCAGTTAAGTTAAATTAATGACACGAGTATTTTCATCTAAAATGAGTTGATTAATCAAGAGTCTTGTTACAGAAATTAGAGATGGGACGATCGATCGGCTACGAATCGGTATCGGCCGATTTTTAATCAAAATATGCTATCGGCGATCTGCGATATTTCCTAAAAGTAGCCGATCCGATCGTGTGATATATAAAGACCATGTTAAGTTAACAGCTCAGTGGATTGATCCAGACTTTGAGCTACGAAGCACCAACCATCACATCACCATTCATCAACCATCGTACAGAAACCATCGTGAAAGCTCTTACGATGTAATTTTGCTGATTGAAATATTTACTTTAAAAAGATAATTCAACCCGGTCACATCTGAGTCGATTCTATCAGCACGTTATATAAACTCCTGGTTCACTTTGGTAAATCGTAAGCGGTTCTTACTTGTGATGTAGATGAGAACAGAAGACGTTACAGAGCCAATCAGAGGCAAAAGTTTATTCATTACCAAATTCGTTAGTTCAGGATCATCTGCTGAACTTTTAGAAAACTTTTAGCTCCTTAGACGGAACGAGTCTGACTCGGTTACAGATCTGTGGTAATAGCAGTTTAATGAAGCTTTTTAATTAGGCTTTTTAATGTAAGAGAGTCACACAAAATGTTCTGTAGTAGCTGGTGTTCATTTAAAACCACGACATTTAATTAATAACAGTAAACACGGAGAGATAACTGAGAAGAGAAACTTACGCTTCACATAAAAACGAATCAACTCATGAATCAATGAATCACTTATAGCGATACTGTGAACAAAGCGTCTCTTCTAAAGGCACAAACACACACACGCGCGCGCTGCTCCGGTTTATCTTTACTGTGAGGCTCTTTTTAAGTTTATTTACTGCTAATCCCCCCCCCCCCCCCCGATCGGAATTGGCTATCGGCCGATGTCCCTGAAAGGAGATCGGAATCGGTGCAAAAAACCCCGATCGGTCCATCTCTAACAGAAATGATAATAAAACATTAGAGCCATAATAAATCATGCTACTTTTACTTTCATATTTAAGTACATTTGAAGGTAAATACTTTAGTATTTTTACTCAAATGGAGGTAAAGAGTATTTTTACTTTTACTACTACTTTTACTGGACTCAACTACATGGTTTGTGTACCTTGTCCACCACTTAAATTAGACAAAATGAACTTGTGCATATTCATAATGAATTCATTAATGTATTACATGTAGGAATCAATTATTAATCACTCATGAAATAAGACATGAATTAATGCTATTACATGTACCTGCACTATAATGTTAAAGGTATGGTAGTGTGTTTATGAATCTGTTCATTCAGTGCAGGCAAACCTTATGAATCCAGCCACGTGGCTTAGTGTTTAGCCAAAATGATCATTGTTACAGTCTCATAATCTGAAGGTCGTGAGTTCGATCCTCACATGGGGCAAGGCCTTTGAGGGACCAGTTTAGTTTCTGTGCCTAATCTAAGCCCAGTTAGCAGACTGGTTTCATGTCATTTAATTACTTTCATCAGCCTTGTAAATAGAACAATTAGAGAGCATTTTTACAGTCGGAAGGGTGTTAGTTTGATTCCCATCCAGTTCCTGATTCTTACATTTAGATTCTGCTTTTCAATATTGTGCCTAAACTACAACTACAAAAACTGCCAGATTCAGTCTAGACATGTTGCTGTCAGCCTCGTTAGCGCAGTAGGTAGCGCGTCAGTCTCATAATCTGAAGGTCGTGAGTTCGATCCTCACATGGGGCAAGGCCTTTGAGGGACCAGTTTAGTTACTGGGCCTAATCTAAGCCCAGTTAGCAAACTGGTTTCATGTCATTTAGTGACTTTCATCAGCTTTGTAAATAGCAGAGTTCGTACGGGTGCTTGAAATCCTTGAAAATGCTTGAATTTAATGTCATATTTTCCTGGTTTGAAAAGTGCTGGAATTTTGGATAAAGTGCTTGAAAGTGCTTGAAATCGTAACAGTAGTTCTTTCACCACAAATAGCTATCTGACCGAATAGTTCGCTTATTAGTTGGAGAAATAAAAAAGTTGCAGAGCCTAAAATGAAAACTGCTGCGCCTGTGTGTGATGCGAATTCCGGCTCTTTTTGGTGAGCCATTTGGCTCGGCTCACCAAGAAGAGTCGACTCTTTTTCTTTCTGCTCAAAACGGCTCTTTAATTTTACCACTTCTGCCTGTGGAGTGCCTGCCTGTGCCGCGGAGACGATCACCCTAACATTGTGCCTTGTTTTAAGTTATGAAAAGGAAAGAAAGTAACTTCTCTTGGACGGGAGTCGGCTCCCATTGTTCACGTGAAAATAGTTGGCTCAAAGAGCTCGTTCGTGACCGACAGCTAGCGTGTGAGTGCGATCTGCCAGTCTGTATTCATGTGTGACCCGCTTCGTTACAGTACTTAGGTAGTTTTTTGGAGTATCTGTACTTTACTGGAGTATAGAAATTTTCGGCAACTTTTACTTTCACTTCACTACATTTGCTATAGAAAATGTGTACAGTACTTTTACTATGATTTGGGTCGGCAAATGTCCCGTAAAATACGGACTCGTTCCTTATTTGGAAAGTTAATGTGGTGTTCCGTACTGAACTGATATGGGACACACTTTATTCCGTATTTTTATCAGTGGGAGAGAAATGCTGCAGATTAGAGACTTCCACACTCGAAGAAGCTGAACTACAGCAAAAATTACCCTAAGAATAAATCTAGTTTGTTTAACTACAATTACTGTGGAAGAAAATATCAAATGGACAGTGTACATGTGATATGAAATTCTAACAAAATATAATACAAAAAAGTAACATGCAAGCAAAAGATGCCACACAGTAAAGTTTATTCCAAACAGTGCCCACTGTAATACATAAACTAAACAAGAATAATTTATGATTTAATAATTTAAGTATTTATGACAAAGTGTGAGAAATGTTCAGCATTTTTTATAGTAAGTAAAATTGCAGGAGTTCTTAAAGGAGTACATGCCAGTGTGAAGATGGATTATGTAAAAATGTTGTTTGCACTATTGAGAAAAAATGTTACATGATGTTCTTCATGCATGTTGTTTTACCTAAAACATGGTTCTGATTTATTATTATAAAGAATGAAAATAATAAATGTTAAACAGCCTAAATTAAACATTTTGATAAGACCCGTAATATATTTATAAGTGCAACCCTGTCCGCCAATCCGCCAGCCCAGGGTATTCCTTATTTCCAGTTCTGAAAGTTGGCAACCCTAACTCTGATACATTTGACGCATGCAAATTCGTTACTTGTTACTACAAAATATTTTTTTTAGCTAATTGTTGAGTGACAAACTGCACGCAGCTTTGACGAATCTGTGCTTGTAAATTAGATCAGTGGTTAAAAATGTTTTAAAATGTATTTATTTGCTTTTCCTATTTTCCAACTTTTCATGGATGATTTTCAGCTGCTGCATCAAGTTGACATATAAGTTAGAAATGGTGTTTTCTTTAAGTAAGAATACTGATATAGATCATTAAAGTGCTTAAACTGCCACACGTTTTGTTGAACTCTCTTGAGTTTTGCTTCAAATTAATCCCGCCAAATTTCAGTAGTTTTAGGTTATTGGGATATATACAATATCTATGACTTGAATGTACTACCCAACTCAAAATGGGACAGTATAGAAAATGCAAATAAAATAGATGCAGTATTTCTTAGATTTACATCAACTCTAATTTCATCTTATATGAACCCAAAATATTTCATGTTTTGTCTGGTCAACTTCAATTCTTAACAGACACATGAATGCATTTTAAGCTACAACACATTCTAAAAAAAGTTAGAACTGGGCTAGTAGTAAAGTAAAAAAAAATAGGTAATGTTAACAGCTGATTATAATCATGAATTGGCACAAATCATGTTCAGATGGAAGGAAGAAAATAGGTTAAGCTGGTTTACAGGCTTAAAATCTTCATATTTTTCAAAATTACAGCTTCTGTTTATACTAACAGCGTTTACTTTTACTTCTACTTTTAATACTTCAGTACATTTAATGTCAGAAAATTACTTTTGATACTTAAGTACATTAAACATCAGATACTTTTAGACTTGGAACCTGAATTCAATGATTTGGATGGGTGTGTGAATACCTTTGGCAATTTAGTGTATGTATTTGTATAAATATGTAGTTTACTACAGCTGTAAGGTGCTGGAAAAGTTGGAAAATGGACCTTGAAAGTGCTTGAAAAGTGCTTGAATTTGACCGTGGAAAAAGTGTATGAACCCTGAAATAGAACAGGTAGTGAACATACACTTACAGTCAGAAGGGTGTGAGTTTGATTCTCATCCAGTTCTTGATGCTGACATTTCGATTCTGCTTTTCAATATTGTGCCTAAACTTCAGCCAATGAAACGGTCAGATTCCGATGTCTCCACACGTTGCTGTCAGCCTCGTTAGCGCAGTAGGTAGTGCGTCAGTCTCATAATCTGAAGGTCGTGAGTTCGATCCTCACATGGGGCAAGGCCTTTGAGGGACCAGTTTAGTTTCTGTGCCTAATCTAAGCCCAGTTAGCAAACTGGTTTCATGTTATTTAGTGACTTTCATCAGTCTTGTGAAAAGAACAGTTAGAGAGCATTCTTACAATCAGAAGGGTGTGAGTTCGATTCTCATCCAGTTATTGATGCTTACATTTAGATTCTGCTTTTCAATATTGTGCCTAAACTTCAGCCAATGAAACGGTCAGATTCAGTCTAGCCATGTTGCTGTCAGCCTCGTTAGCGCAGTAGGTAGCGCGTCAGTCTCATAATCTGAAGGTCGTGAGTTCGATCCTCACATGGGGCAAGACCTTTGAGGGACCAGTTTAGTTTCTGTGCCTAATCTAAGCCCAGTTAGCAAACTGGTTTTATGTCATTTAGTGACTTTCATCAGCCTTGTAAATAGAACAATTAGAGAGCATTTTTACAGTCGGAAGGGTGTTAGTTTGATTCCCATCCAGTTCCTGATTCTTACATTTAGATTCTGCTTTTCAATATTGTACCTAAACTACAACTACAAAAACTGCCAGATTCAGTCTAGACATGTTGCTGTCAGCCTCGTTAGCGCAGTAGGTAGCGCGTCAGTCTCATAATCTGAAGGTCGTGAGTTCGATCCTCACATGGGGCAAGGCCTTTGAGGGACCAGTTTAGTTACTGGGCCTAATCTAGGCCCAGTTAGCAAACTGGTTTCATGTCATTTAGTGACTTTCATCAGCTTTGTAAATAGCAGAGTTCGTACGGGTGCTTGAAATCCTTGAAAATGCTTGAATTTTAATGTCATATTTTCCTGGTTTGAAAAGTGCTGGAATTTTGGATAAAGTGCTTGAAATCGTAACAGTAGTTCTTTCACCACAAATAGCTATCTGACCGAATAGTTCGCTTATTAGTTGGAGAAATAAAAAAGTTGCAGAGCCTAAAATGAAAACTGCTGCGCCTGTGTGTGATGCGAATTCCGGCTCTTTTTGGTGAGCCATTTGGCTCGGCTCACCAAGAAGAGTCGACTCTTTTTCTTTCTGCTCAAAACGGCTCTTTAATTTTACCACTTCTGCCTGTGGAGTGCCTGCCTGTGCCGCGGAGACGATCACCCTAACATTGTGCCTTGTTTTAAGTTATGAAAAGGAAAGAAAGTAACTTCTCTTGGACGGGAGTCGGCTCCCATTGTTCACGTGAAAATAGTTGGCTCAAAGAGCTCGTTCGTGACCGACAGCTAGCGTGTGAGTGCGATCTGCCAGTCTGTATTCATGTGTGACCCGCTTCGTTACAGTACTTAGGTAGTTTTTTGGAGTATCTGTACTTTACTGGAGTATAGAAATTTTCGGCAACTTTTACTTTCACTTCACTACATTTGCTATAGAAAATGTGTACAGTACTTTTACTATGATTTGGGTCGGCAAATGTCCCGTAAAATACGGACTCGTTCCTTATTTGGAAAGTTAATGTGGTGTTCCGTACTGAACTGATATGGGACACACTTTATTCCGTATTTTTATCAGTGGGAGAGAAATGCTGCAGATTAGAGACTTCCACACTCGAAGAAGCTGAACTACAGCAAAAATTACCCTAAGAATAAATCTAGTTTGTTTAACTACAATTACTGTGGAAGAAAATATCAAATGGACAGTGTACATGTGATATGAAATTCTAACAAAATATAATACAAAAAAGTAACATGCAAGCAAAAGATGCCACACAGTAAAGTTTATTCCAAACAGTGCCCACTGTAATACATAAACTAAACAAGAATAATTTATGATTTAATAATTTAAGTATTTATGACAAAGTGTGAGAAATGTTCAGCATTTTTTATAGTAAGTAAAATTGCAGGAGTTCTTAAAGGAGTACATGCCAGTGTGAAGATGGATTATGTAAAAATGTTGTTTGCACTATTGAGAAAAAATGTTACATGATGTTCTTCATGCATGTTGTTTTACCTAAAACATGGTTCTGATTTATTATTATAAAGAATGAAAATAATAAATGTTAAACAGCCTAAATTAAACATTTTGATAAGACCCGTAATATATTTATAGGTGCAACTAGTGATGGGTTGATGAAGCCTCGTGAAGCCTTGACGCTTTCCATCAAATTGGTTCGAGAAAAGGTTCATTTCTCGAGGCTTCATTTGCACACAAACCCCCCTGCTGGTCAAAACTATTATTGTCATTTCAACTGATGTGATGACCCCTGCCTCCCATGCAAGTGTTAACATGGGAATAATCACTGCCAAGAATAGAAATAAAAACATCTTAATATGATTTTGTGTGGTTAATTCATCCATCCATCCATCCATTAATTCATGATTTCATATATGATTTTTGTTAAGTGGGAAAAAGTAATATAGGTCTATTCATGTTTACATTTTAGTTGTGTTTAGTTAGGATTGTGTTTGTGAATACTGGTGAGATGGACTTTATTCATTTTTATTTAGAAACAGTATTTTTTCCACTGTGCTTGGACTCAGGCGGTTTCTTTTTTTTGATAGGACCTCTCCAGCTTTTGAAAAAACCCTTTCACATAAATCGCGCCAGTACTCGAACCACTTCCTGAACCGGCGAGGCGTCACACGTCATCCGTGACGTCACTTGTTCTTAAAGAAGCAAGCCTCGATACGCGCTTCACGAAAGACTTCCTAGATTTCTCGACACACGCTCCGAAGCCTCGGCACAGTACGACCCATCACTAGGTGCAACCCTGTCCGCCAATCCGCCAGCCCAGGGTATTCCTTATTTCCAGTTCTGAAAGTTGGCAACCCTAACTCTGATTCATTTGACGCATGCAAATTCGTTACTTGTTACTACAAAATATTTTTTTTAGCTAATTGTTGAGTGACAAACTGCACGCAGCTTTGACGAATCTGTGCTTGTAAATTAGATCAGTGGTTAAAAATGTTTTAAAATGTATTTATTTGCTTTTCCTATTTTCCAACTTTTCATGGATGATTTTCAGCTGCTGCATCAAGTTGACATATAAGTTAGAAATGGTGTTTTCTTTAAGTAAGAATACTGATATAGATCATTAAAGTGCTTAAACTGCCACACGTTTTGTTGAACTCTCTTGAGTTTTGCTTCAAATTAATCCCGCCAAATTTCAGTAGTTTTAGGTTATTGGGATATATACAATATCTATGACTTGAATGTACTACCCAACTCAAAATGGGACAGTATAGAAAATGCAAATAAAATAGATGCAGTATTTCTTAGATTTACATCAACTCTAATTTCATCTTATATGAACCCAAAATATTTCATGTTTTGTCTGGTCAACTTCAATTCTTAACAGACACATGAATGCATTTTAAGCTACAACACATTCTAAAAAAAGTTAGAACTGGGCTAGTAGTAAAGTAAAAAAAAAAAATAGGTAATGTTAACAGCTGATTATAATCATGAATTGGCACAAATCATGTTCAGATGGAAGGAAGAAAATAGGTTAAGCTGGTTTACAGGCTTAAAATCTTCATATTTTTCAAAATTACAGCTTCTGTTTATACTAACAGCGTTTACTTTTACTTCTACTTTTAATACTTCAGTACATTTAATATCAGAAAATTACTTTTGATACTTAAGTACATTAAACATCAGATACTTTTAGACTTGGAACCTGAATTCAATGATTTGGATGGGTGTGTGAATACCTTTGGCAATTTAGTGTATGTATTTGTATAAATATGTAGTTTACTACAGCTGTAAGGTGCTGGAAAAGTTGGAAAATGGACCTTGAAAGTGCTTGAAAAGTGCTTGAATTTGACCGTGGAAAAAGTGTATGAACCCTGAAATAGAACAGGTAGTGAACATACACTTACAGTCAGAAGGGTGTGAGTTTGATTCTCATCCAGTTCTTGATGCTTACATTTCGATTCTGCTTTTCAATATTGTGCCTAAACTTCAGCCAATGAAACGGTCGGATTCAGATGTCTCCACATGTTTTTGTCTGCTCTTGTTGCTGTCAGCCTCGTTAGTGCAGTAGGTAGTGCGTCAGTCTCATAATCTGAAGGTCGTGAGTTCGATCCTCACATGGGGCAAGGCCTTTGAGGGACCAGTTTAGTTACTGTGCCTAATCTAAGCCCAGTTAGCAGACTGGTTTCATGTCATTTAGTGACTTTCATCAGCTTTGTAAATTGAACAGGTAGTGAACATACACTTACAGTCAGAAGGGTGTGAGTTTGATTCTCATCCAGTTCTTGATGCTTACATTTCGATTCTGCTTTTCAATATTGTGCCTAAACTTCAGCCAATGAAACGGTCAGATTCAGTCTAGTCATGTTGCTGTCAGCCTCGTTAGCGCAGTAGGTAGCGCGTCAGTCTCATAATCTGAAGGTCGTGAGTTTGATCCTCACACGAGGCAAGACCTTTGAGGGACCAGTTTAGTTACTGTGCCTAATCTAAGCCCAGTTAGCAGACTGGTTTCATGTCATTTAGTGACTTTCATCAGCTTTGTAAATTGAACAGGTAGTGAACATACACTTACAGTCAGAAGGGTGTGAGTTTGATTCTCATCCAGTTCTTGATGCTTACATTTCGATTCTGCTTTTCAATATTGTGCCTAAACTTCAGCCAATGAAACGGTCAGATTCTGATGTCTCCACATGTTTCTGTCAGCCTCGTTAGCGCAGTAGGTAGCGCGTCAGTCTCATAATCTGAAGGTCGTGAGTTTGATCCTCACATGAGGCAAGACCTTTGAGGGACCAGTTTAGTTACTGTGCCTAATCTAAGCCCAGTTAGCAGACTGGTTTCATGTCATTTAGTGACTTTCATCAGCACTTTGAATTGAGCCATTAGAGAGCATTTTTACAGTCAGAAGGGTGTGAGTTTGATTCTCATTCAGTTCTTGATGCTTACATTTAGAGTCTGCATTTCAGTATTGTGTCTGCTCATTTGGCTGTCAGCCTCGTTAGCGCAGTAGGTAGCGCGTCAGTCTCATAATCTGAAGGTCGTGAGTTCGATCCTCACACGGGGCAAGGGCTTTGAGGGACCCGTTTAGTTACTGTGTCTAACCTAAGGCCAATTAACAAACTGGTTTCATGTTATTTAGTGACTTTCATCAGTCTTGTAAATAGAACAGTTAGAGAGCATTCTTACAGTCAGAAGGGTGTGAGTTTGATTCTCATCCAGTTCTTGATTCTTACATTTAGATTCCGATTTTCAATATTGTGCCTAAACTTCAGCCAATGAAACGGTCGGATTCAGATTTCTCCACATGTTGCTGTCAGCCTCGTTAGCGCAGTAGGTAGCGCGTCAGTCTCATAATCTAAAGGTCTTGAGTTCAGTCCTCACAAGGGTCAAGATTGTTGAGTGACCAGTTTCATGTCATTTAGTGACTTTCATCAGCACTGTAAATAGAACAGGTGGTGAACATACACTTACAGTCAGAAGGGTGTGAGATTCAAAGGGTCGATTTTTTGCCTTGTTTTGATTTGCTCATGCGCAAAAGAAAGCGTGCAGCACAGTGCTTTTATTTCTTTCTGGATCTGTGTCTGTCTATCTATCTATCTATCTATCTATCTATCTATCTATCTATCTATCTATCTATCTATCTATCTAGCTATCTAGCTATCTAGCTTTTGTGCTCTGTTTGTTCTTAAATGGTAACCTGTGTATCCTAGGCATACTCAATATAACTAATATGGTCAGTATCGTGTTAAAAGTAATATTGAATATATATATATATATATAACAGTTCATTATGCTCAGATTTAGATTCTACATTTAGATATTGTGGCTAAACTTTACAAAAACTACTGGAGAGCGTTTGACTTACCAATGAATTAAACATAATCTGCAGGTTGTGTGCTTGAGCGTTTGACCCACCCATTAAGGGCCCAACAGTTACAAACTTTTAGATGTTCTAACTATGCCTGTATCTTACTCAGGTATCCGAACCCCTTAGCTATCGTTTTCTAAACCTAGACATAGGTAGCGAAATAAATATTTGTGTTAACGCATTTTACTATGGAACAATGCACATTCTATTACATGTGATTTTTTTATATGTTTGGTTCTTCAGGCTATGGTTGTTTATTCTGGACTTTATTTCGGTGGAAGGGGTCAATGTCCTATTCACAAACTCAATTTGACTTGAACATACAAAAAGCAAAAGTGTTGTAAATCAGCTCCTAGAAGTTGTGACCACTACCCCTGTACCCAGCTCTTCATGAAATTGTTCACTGAAAGTAATTCAGATATCATGCTGTAGGCAGGGAATTATCCCATTTTATGGATGGTGTCCTTTTAATTTTTCCTTTCATGGCTTATAAAATTGTTTAATATCTGCTGAAGTGAATCAGTGGAGAAGCAAATAAAGACATCACCCCCCCAGGTCATTTGTGATAGTAGCAAATTTGAACAGGATCATTTAATTCCTTCACATGATTGATAACGGTACCAGCTAAATGGACAAAAGCCTCACTTCTATTAAAGCATCAGGCAAAGTGAAGACCTCCCACTTTGGTAGTCAGACACGGTGAAGATACAGGGGACCAAGCACAGGTCAAATTAAATAACTTATATCATTCTAGCCCAGTGACAGTGCAATCTGTCCATTCAGTTTTATAGCTCTGACCCCTATTATGGTCCTGGCCTGGCATTATTTTTACCTTGATGGGTTAGAGAGTTTCAAGTTCATCCAGGTTGGTGCCAAGGCTGTGCTGTACTGGCCGGTTTGTATTACAATGATTATAATGAAAATTGCTTTGCTCAGTATTAATTAAAATGAGATAAAAGAAAATAGCTTCATTACAGTGTTATAAAACCTATTAGACTTAAATTAGTAAATACGTGTGGAGGAAAAATACAACTCGGTGCCTTTTGTGTCCCCAGTACTGATCATTGTATTTATTAAGGACATTTTAAAATCTTACTGAAATAATTAACACTTTCAAATACTAAACACAATGTTTTCTAGCCCCCCAAAATAAAATGACTGTATACATACTGTTTTTATCTTTTAGATACCAGAGGTTTTCCCATGTCCCCAGTGCTGTACATTCTGATTTAGTGATGGATACAGTGGGGTCAAAAAGTATTTAGTCAGCCACTGATTGTGCAGGTTCTCCTACTTAGAAAGATGAGAGAGGTCTGTAATTTTCATCATAGGTACACTTCAACTATGAGAGACAAAATGAGAAGAAAAAAAACAGGGAATCACATTGTAGAATTTTTAAAGAATTTATTTGTAAATTATGGTGGAAAATAAGTATTTGGTCAATAACAAAAGTTCAACTCAATACTTTGTAACATAACCTTTGTAGGCAATGACAGAGGTGAAACGTTTCCTGTAAGTCTTCGCCAGGTTTGCACACACTGTAGCTGGTATTTTGGCCCATTCCTCCATGCAGATCTCCTCTAGTGCAGTGATGTTTTGGGGCTGTCGCTGGGCAACACGGACTCCACAAATTTTCTATGGGGTTGAGGTCTGGAGACTGGCTAGGCCACTCCAGGACCTTGAAATGCTTTTTACGGAGCCACTTCTTCGTTGCCCGAGCGGTGTGTTTGGGATCATTGTCATGCTGGAAGACCCAGCCACGTTCCATCTTCAATGCTCTCACTGATGGAAGGAGGTTTTGGCTTAAAATCTCACGATGCATGGCCCCGTTCATTCTTCCCTTAACACGGATCAGTCATCCTGTCCCCTTTGCAGAAAAACAGCCCCAAAGTATGATGTTTCCACCCCCATGCTTCACAGTAGGTATGGTGTTCTTGGGTTCTTCTTCTTCCTCCAAACACGACGAGTTGAGTTTTTACCAAAAAGTTCCATTTTGGTTTCATCTGACCACATGATATTCTCCCAATCCTCTTCTGGATCATCCATAAGCTCTCTGGCAAAATTCAGACGGGCCTGGACATGTACTGGCTTAAGCAGGGGGACACGCCTGGCACTGCAGGATTTTAGTTCCTCTCGGCGTAGTGTGTTACTGATGGTAGCCTTTGTACTTTGGTCCCAGCTCTCTGCAGGTCATTCATCAGGTCCCTCCGTGTAGTTCTGGGATTTTTGCTCATCGTTCTCATGATCATTTTGACCCCACGGGATGAGATCTTGACCCCAAGGAAGATTATCAATGGTCTTGTATGTCTTCCATTTTCTTACAATTGCTCCCACAGTTGATTTATTCACACCAACCTGCTTGCCTATTGTAGATTCACTCTTCCCAGCCTGGTGCAGGTCTACAATTTTCTTCCTGGTGTCCTTCGACAGCTCTTTGGTCTTGGCCATGGTTGAGTTTGGAGTCTGACTGTTTGAGGCTGTGGACAGGTGTCTTTTATACAGATAACGAGGTCAAACAGGTGCCATTAATACAGGTAACGAGTGGAGGACAGAAGAGCTTCTTAAAGAAGAAGTTACAGGTCTATGAGAGCCAGAAATCTTGCTTGTTTGTTATTGACCAAATACTTATTTTCCACCATAATTTACAAATAAATTCTTTAAAAATCCTACAATGTGATTTCCTGGATTTTTCTTTCACATTTTGTCTCTCATAGTTGAAGTGTACCTATGATGAAAATTACAGACCTCTCTCATCTTTCTAAGTAGGAGAAATTGCACAATCAGTGGCTGACTAAATACTTTTTGGCCCCACTGTATATGAGGTTTAATTATGAAAATATCTCAGTCTTTCAATAATGTTTAAAAGTTTTGTTTAAGTCCCTC
Organism: Trichomycterus rosablanca; assembly: GCF_030014385.1. NCBI lineage: Eukaryota > Metazoa > Chordata > Actinopteri > Siluriformes > Trichomycteridae > Trichomycterus > Trichomycterus rosablanca. Next base: position 35,903,749 of record NC_085995.1, read on the forward strand.
TAAACCCTGGATTTTTTTTCTTTATGAGGTTCATGTTATTGCTGATTATGAGGGTTTTTCACACGTCCCTCAAGTTGCCCTCAAGTCGACCCTGTTATTTCTTACTACTGTCTCTTAAAATGAAGAGCTGTTTTACATACTGACATCATTTCCTGGAGCTCACATGATCTTTTTGGAGGGAAAACAACTGTGGATGATGAGCGGCTTATTAAACACCTCATTTTAATGTTGTGTTTTCCACATTTTATCCTAAAAGTCCTATATGGTCAACCATAAAATGTCCACCCTGTTATGGGATTTATGAGAACAAGCAATACGATTTGATCATTTTAAAAATTATCACACTAAAAAGCAGAAAATTCTTTGTCTGAATTCACTTTTATGCTAGCATGGTTTTGCTCACTCGCTAGCTGATGGCTAATTTTACGTAACAGGGTGGACGTCACAGTGTATATGAGGTTCATGTGTAATTTAGTTTGACCAATATTAGTTTGGAAAAGTATAACACGTTCTTTTTATGATAAAACATGAAAAACAAATTAAAACAGTGTTTCATTTTCAAAAAGTTTTAAGGTCCAAAAGGCACCGAATCTCAGGAATGACCCAAAGACAGTTTAAAGATACTTTGTAGATAAAAAATTATACAATCCTAAATCATAAATAATTACAAAAACAAACCAACAAAAACACAGCAGTGGTGTACTTGCAAAATAGACTGCGACGAAACCAGAGTGGGTAATGATTAAAAGAATAAAGATTTTATCTTTGCATAACCGTGGTGTTTTTGTGGTCTTCTAAAGGTAATCTTAAGTTTCTTTCTACCACATGGAGTCCAGTACAGACATCAACACTCTAAGGTCCATGGTGGGTATAAATATTATATAGATTATTATATAGATTATTATAAAGGCAATTTGTTAACAGAGAAATGCTATTTTTTTATTTCTTGATGAAACGTGTATTCTTTTATGTCTTTCTTTTCAGACTAAGGGTATGAACGATAAACTGAACTCAACAGAAGTTGTGCATGAAAGTGACAGTGAAGTAATTTCAGTACAGCTTTTGGAATTTAAGACGAATCTGCTCGAGGCAGTTGAGGAACTTCATATTTGTAGGGTATGAATGAATGTGTCTATGCATGAGATGGGCTTTGTTTAAGGTCATTAGGTCATTTGTTTAATCTTGGTGGACACAAGAAAAAACGTTTTCTTCCCTGCAAGAAGTTTGTAATAGTTTGGTCTTTGCATTTGCTTGTAATAATCTTAATTTCTTAATATCATGTTATTGTTATTAGCATTAGAAGTATTGGCAGATGCGTGATACTGCATGAGGCTTATTTACATTCAGCTTTAATTTCATTTAATGAGATTATAAATCAATCGTTTAATATATGAATAAATCATATGATGAGGGCAGAGGTGGGCAATTACATTTTCCAAAAGGCCATATAAGAAACTGGGACTGTTGTGGAACGCCAGACCAATAGGATGAACTTATTTTGCTCAATATTAATTGTATCTCTTTATAAAAAGCAGTAAATTGTAAAGTTTTAATGAGCTCTAACTGTTAAGAGATTGACGATGTAATAGCGATTTAAAAATAATTCTTGAGTAGCTTTATATCTGACTTCAGTAAATAAGTACTTAGAAGTCCATGTCTTATTAAAAACTCTACTGTCTTTATCAATCGCACTCATTTACATATCCAGCATACACTTTTATCCAAAGCGACTTACAGTACTGTGACACAATCTGAGCAATTGAGGGTTAAGGGCCTTGCTCAAGGACCCAACAGCAGCACGAACCACCTGGCAGTGGTGGGGCTTGAACCAGTGATCTTCTGATTACTAACTGATTACTAATACTTTCTGATTACTAACCGCTAGGCTACAACTGCACTCATAGTTCTGTTTGTCATCACATTGCGATGACGCTGGATACACTTACACACACACATAAATTGAAACCTACGTAAATTCTAGTTAACACTGACCTTATGCGGCAGGTTGGGAACAGCCAAAGGGCCGGATGTGGCCCAGGGGTCGTACAATGCCCAGGTGTGCTCTAGGGCCATTGACGACTTTAACTCATTCAAAGTATTCTTTAACTTTACATTCTTTTTAATTTTGGCATATACCTTTCTGAGAAGACCTCTCATCTCAAGAGAGTGTAATACGCTTTAGCATTCCAGTATACATTTTATTTTCTGTAAAGCACATAGTTAATATAACAGAGTCAGCATCCTAGAGTTCTACCCTCAAACTGGAGTATTCTGCTAATGTTTGTTAAGAAATCACATGAAACCTATACACGTGTAGAGTTTATTATAATTACTGTAGCCGTGTCAGTTCTCCACCAATTCATTTAAATGACCTAATCAAAAAATGTGTTATTTAATGGTTATTGGTTAATCAGCAACATCACTTCTGTAGCTACCAACTTTATTTTTATTTACACAATTTGTGAAATAAACAGTTTGACCAGAGGTTTCCACACTCATGCATTTGACCTATTATTACTGATAGCAAAAATAACTAATGAATTTAAGATGAAAGTAAAAACCTAGTTGACTTTGCATTAAAAGAAAAAGAGTTACTTTTTAATTTCCATTTTTTCTTCATTCAGTTGTTCGAGGAACATGACAAATACAAATGCTTATATGTGATACTTCCTGTAATTATAATAGTAATAAAAGCAAAATAAAAACAAAATCGTTATCAGCAAAATGTTTTTTTATGTAAGCTCATTGTTTCTTTCCTACTATTAAGTTAAAAAGAACAGACAGAATGGTGACTCAAAGCAATAAATGTCTCCATATTTTAAGATTTTAAGCCTGTTAGCGTTTTTTGCTAAAACCGCTCCGTTCTGTTAAATCAACAAAAGTTGAGGAATGGAATTGCGTGGAGGAGTATTTTGGGTTTTGGATTAGGAAGCTGGCAGCATGTTTCGGCCATTTGGACACAAGCACATTTACATCAGCGTGGGGTCATGCAAGCAGGTCCCGGTTCCCAGATCTACCTCTCTGTGCTTGTAAAACTGTTTCCCCCAAGCAAGCACTTAAAACCTGACACTGGACACACTAAGGTTGTAGAACCAACACTAGAGCATTGGATCACTCTTTTTTATTGTTATTATCATGCTGGTGCAGAACAAAGGCATTAAATCAGTCCGTTCCCCAGGCATGCCATTAAAATAACACTTTGTACTTCTGTGGTTTATTGGGCTAAAGGGTGAGGTGGAGAGTGTCTGTCAGCCTTGTTGTACTAAGCTGAAGACTCTTATGCATCTTTTAATGTACTTTATAAAAGGACTTTTTTACAAGGTGCAATCAGGAAGGGACATTGAATGGGATCTAGTGCGGATGATGTTAATCATCTGGGGTTAAAACTCACTTTTACGAAATGATGTTTAGAAAATATTATTGGAACTTCTGCAAATCTTTGTAAATCAGCACTTGTTTTTACATTTAAATTGACATGGATGAGCAACTTTAAATCCCCTGTCCTCTGGAGAAAACCTCCTAAATTTATAGTCTCTTTGCATACACGTTTATCCTGGGTGTATTTTCATGTATGCAAGGCTGGTAACACTTTAATGGGAGCATATAAATAAACTCCTACATACATATAAAAAGGCACACAGGACACCACTCATTTTTAGCTTTACTGAAGGAGGATAAGGAAGACTTTGTGCTATTATCTCCTTTTTAATGCATCGCTGATTTCCCCAACATGCTGCACAAGCCATTAAATTGTGATTTGTGTGTATCTCGTACCATTTTCTTCTAAAGGGAGCATCTGTGTAAAGGGTTTCCAACATTTCAAATGTGTCACTAATACTGGTCTGTGCAAAGTCATATTCACTGAGAAATTTAATATGTCATCAATTTGTTTTCAGGATGCTGAAAAACGACATGAGACTCAGATCTGTAAACTCGTACTGGAGAAACAAGAACTCGAATGGCAAATGGTAGAAAGAGTTTTTTTAAAATACCTATATTCTCATAGATTGATTCAGATTAATTTATCAGACTTTTTGTTGGTTCTTGTGATGAATATGTAGAAATTATTGGCATATATATATTTGTAGGAGTCTCTACACAGTCAGATTAACACGATGACAAATGAACATTCAGAAGCCCTTGCTGCACTTAAAAAGCAGGTAGGAAGTTTGTAAGTTTTGTGTTGAATTAATGTAATGCTTCAATCCCATTTGTCTATTTCTGATAAAATATCAATAACAAACGAATGATCCAAGTTTTACATATCATGTATTTAACACAGGTAAAATTTTCAGCTAGCTAACATTCTTGCAAAGAATTACTTAGGTTAGCTTTGTTCTCCTCAATCAGAGCAGGGATCGCATTGGTGGAGAGGAAGCATGACGCAATCGGGCAATTGGACGCGCTAAACAGGGAGAAAAAAGGGAGAAATGCATAAAGAAAATATAAAAAAGAAAAAAATGAGCATGTAACCATAATAGCAGCGAGCTAATGAACTGCTAATGGAAAGTTTCTGGGAACCTCTGATATTATTAATCTGAATTTAAATATTGGCCATTTGCTCAAATGTGTACAGCTTTTCCCCCCATTGTGTCTGTGTAGATGCCCTGCTGGTTGACAGCACTGTCGAGATAATGGACTGCTGTGCCCCTGAGTGCTGTGTACAGTAACTCACCTCTCCCTCTTTCCCCCATTATCTCTATTAACTAACTGACCAAAATGTTTTGTAAACATCAAACCTGCTGAAAGCAAAAAATGTCACAGGAATTAAGAAATAAGTAAAATGTGACAAAATATTAATCTAGGATTTTAGGCCAATATTTAGCTCAATTTTATAAATTCAAACAAACTTTGGTATTTTACACATGATACTTTTTTTTTAGCTTTTAAAAATATGCCTTTGTGGTGCTAATAATACAGTACAAAACAAGCCATAGTACTGTGTTAAATATTATGCTAACTGTAGTTTCAGGCAAATATCAGAGGGATTGAAGGAGAAAAGGTAGATCTCCTCGTCTCTAATCTCTGATTGTTTTGGTTTATATAATTACATTAATGGTATAATGTGTTTTTAAAATTGCATTAATGGTATAATGTGTTTTCGATTACTGTAACTAATGGAATGCTAATGAATGAAAAAGGGGAAGCACCAGCTGAGTGCTGAATTAAAGGACAAAGAGATCTCAAGTCTGAAAGAAGAGCTGAAGTCGCTGCAGGTAAATGTGAACTTCATAACACAGAGGAAAATGTCATTCTGATTTGTCTGCTATCTTATTCATTGTCCTTTTGGGAACTATAATTCACCAGTGGAAAATTAATCTCATGGCTGACTCTTGAAATAGGGATATGTTTAGGACTGTTTGGGGTCGTCAGACAAATGACACTTTGATGATGTTTGTTCTGCTGTATGGTTCTCTGTTCTGTGTGTGTGTGATTAAGCAGAAATGCTAAAGCTAGATTAATGAATTTAGATTTGAGGCAGGGTAAGCCATGTGACAAAAATGACATGAAACATTGATGGTGTTTTCACAACACATATGTGTCCGATGAAAAACACGTATCTCCATTTTACGTTTTCACTTTTTTACACGTGTTGATTGTGGGTATAAATCTGTCTGTCCATAGCAGCAAATATCAAAATGACCAATGAAAAGATGAAAAATCACGCAATCTCTTTAACTAGTATCTCCATTGCCTGCTAGACCTGTCCATCTTAACCGTCTCCTCCTCCTTCCCCTCTGGTACTGTTTGAGAAATGCGTAGTATTTGATCTATACAGTTTACTCAGGTTATTCAATTGCATGATTGTAAACATGATTTATATTTGTACACGTAAGTCCATTTTACATATGAAACCGACGGACTGATGACATAAAGATATACTTTTATTTCTGTGCTGAATTGTATTTAAATGTCGCCATCTGTGGTTTGCTTGTGGTTTGAAAAAGTTTTTGCTTGTTCCTGAAAAGTTGAGTTTTTGGAGATATGTGTTTTTCATCGGACAGCGATGGTATCTACAGAAGTATGTGTATATATATATATATATATATATATATATATATATATATATATATATATATATATATATATATATATATATATATGAAATACTTAATGAGGCAATGAAACAAAAATTAGTTCTTTACCAAAACACAGATTTTATTGTCTAATAGGACTACACCGTGTTGAGAAATGACAATATATAATTTTTTCATAAACACAGTTGAAACACATAGGGGAATCCTGGGCTAAATTACACAGCGGTGCTATCAACTGGTCTGGCGTGTACACAGACATGACTGGCTGTGTCTGTGGTGGGGGGAGATAATGGCCGAACAGCTGAGCCATTGGGAGGTTCACTTGGCAGTTTACTCTCAGTATCAGTCCCAAGCCTGGATGAAACAACAAGGGTTGCATCAGGAAGGGCATCCAGTGTAAAAACTGTCAAATCAAATATGAGGACCAGAATGATCCGATGTGGTGACCCCTAAATATGGGAGCAAAAATCAGAAAATAATGTTTATTTGAAGAGCTGAGCTTATCCTCTGCCTGGTGCAGATGCAGTGACACTATTGGCCCAGTTTTCTCTGACTCATAAATGGTTGTAAGGAAAAATAATGCACGTTTTTGAAAGCTGTTATATAGCATTTATAAAAGGAAATCGGTCTCTTATTGTATTTTTTTTATTTTATTTTTTTATGCATTTTCTCCCCATTTTCCTCCCGATTTAGCGCACTCAATTTGTCTTCCGCTGCTGAGGAATACCCGATTGCATCCGAGGAGATCCTGCAGTCTGCACAGGCGTCTTTTCTGCCAATCAGGGTCCTTACACAGTGTATGAATAACCACTCACCCGCACATAGTCCGGCCCCCACCCTGCAGATATGGTGGCCAATTAGTATGTGCTGCGGGCACTGCCAATTATGCCTGCCAGATGGCGCCCAGCCTACCGGTGGCAACGCTGAGTTTCGAACCGAGGAGTTCAGAAACTCTTGCTGGTGTGCAAGTGGAATATCCTGCCACCTGGGCGCAAAAATGGAGTATTTAAATGAAGGAATTAAATATCAACTTAATGTTCAGGTCTAATGGTACATGATTACTTTTGCCCAAATAGATAACTTTGCCTAAGTAGATAAATCCATCATGGGGCCTCCGCCATCCTCGCCTTCTCAGGCATAGCTAATCATGTCTGTATGTAGACAACCAACTGACTGATATATTCATTAAATGTTCGTAGAAGATAGTTATATCTAATGAAGTGGCAAGTAAGTTTATATTAGTAGTTGGGTGCTGTGTGAAGTAAAAGCCAGAAAAATTATTGCACTGATGTTTCTCACTCTGAACAGTCACGTCTCTGTGCTAGACACTTAGACTTTAATACACAAACATACACCGATTTGCCATAACATTAAAACCACCTCCTTGTTTCTACACTCACTGTCCATTTTATCAGCTCCACTTACCATATAGAAGCACTTTGTAGTTCTACAATTACTGACTGTAGTCCATCTGTTTCTCTGCATGCTTTGTTAGCCCTCTTTTACCCTGATCTTCAATGGTCAGGACCCCCACAGAGCAGGTATTATTTGGATCATTCTCAGCACTGCAGTGGATCAGACACAGCAGCGCTGCTGATGGAGTTTTTAAACACCTCACTGTCACTGCTGGACTGAGAATAGTCCACAAACCAAAAATATTCAACCAACAGCACCCTGTGGGCAGCATCCTGTGACTACTGATGAAGGTCTCAAAGATGACCAACTCAAACAGCAGCAATAGATGAACGATCGTACCAACTAGGTAGGAGTGTCTAATAGAGTGGACAGTGAGTGGACACTGTATTTAAAAACTCCAGCAGCGCTGCTGTGTCTGATCCACTCATACCAGCACAACACACACTAACACACCACCACCATGTCAGTGTCACTGCAGTGCTGACAATGATCCACCACCTAAATAATACCTGCTCTGTAGTGGTCCTGTGGGGGTCCTGACCACTGAAGAACAGGGTGAAAGCAGGCTAAAAAGGTATGTAGAGAAACAGATGGACTACAGTCAGTAATTGTAGAACTTCAAAGTGCTTCTATATGGTAAGTGGAGCTGATAAACAGGACATGGACAGTGAATGTAGAAACCAGGAGGTGGTTTTAATGTTACGGCTGATCAGTGTATATTTCGTTTGTTGCATTAAAACCAATGGTATTCACATTTACTGTCAGGTTAAATTTCTCTAAAATTGCTGCTTTTTTTTTATAGGTGTGAAATGTTCTTAAAGACAGGAAGGAACCTTCTAAACAAAAGTTTTCTTTCTTTCATTACTGTTTTACAGTTGTTCAAGTACAGTTTGGAGAAGAAATTAAGTGAGCTGGTAAGGATTTACAATTATATAAATTGTTGACAGAGGCAGGTAGGAGAGGGAGGAATTGAAGCGGAGGATGTGGGGAGGAGAAAGCGGCTCATCACCAGTAACGGATAGGGAGTGAGTGTGACACTTGAACTGCCATTGCAGCAGAAAAAATACAACCATTAAAATACTTTATATCAGAGCCTTGCTCTGTTTAACCTCTCAAGTGAGTGAGAGAAAATCTGTTTGATACAGACAATCGGACAGTAACGACAAAAGGAGGGGTGCATAAAAGTCCCTCAGGCGTGTGTCAAAATGAAATTCTTATCTGGTGGGAAGAAGATGTTAAATAAAGGTCTTCAGTCCTGGCACGAGAACTTAGGATGACCCATATTGATCTTCTTTATACATTCTCTTTATTTGTAATATGTAAGAAAGAGAAAGAACCTGATTGTAAATCAGTAGGGTTAGTCTGAGAATGTATAAGCTGTAGGTACTTTTGCAGTAATGTGGAGCAATTTTACAGAAGGGGGGCGTTACTGTACAAAACTTTACAGGAGCAGAAGTTGCAGCTTCAGACTCAGGCGAGGGACAGCCATCTGAATCAGTTGGGAGAAGTGGAAAAGCGTTTTGGGATGATCTCAAGACAATGTGCTGTGGTCAAACAGGCCCATGAGAAACTGGAGCAGAACGGTATGAATACAGTGCAAATGCAAGCTTAATATAGGCTATCTGAAGGCTGTAAAACTGCTTTGTTTGTCTAAAATTACTAATTAATTTAGTTTTAGGCTACAGTTTTTTCCTAATGGCATTATTATTCTTATGGGATTAAAACTAATTTAAAAAAAGAGTACTTTTTTGACGCTTGGTAATATAAGCTTCCCCGCACAATGTGAGTCGTGTGCTATACAGGGGCTAATTTTTTGTTTATGCTTCCCTACTGAGAGATGAGCCAAGTCAGAGAAATGTTAATTTAAAAAGCAGTGGCTGGAGAAAAGCAAATAATCTTACAGTCTAAACCGTTCTCTGCCAGTGACTACAGCTCCACAGTGTACATTATGTGGTCAAATTAAGGCAGTTGAATCAAACATGCGCAGCTCCAAAACTATTTTTAAACTTGATTTCATTGCTATTTATTCCTTGGGACGAAATTTATATTTAGCTGTATTTCATGAACATCTACTGTGATCAGGTTTCCATTTGATAGTTTTATCTTTGTGAGACCAAGTGTTGTTTTTAACTCATTTGATTATGAGTTGCATTTCTTTATGCAATTGTGTTTCTTTGTTAAGTAGGAATGACTTTTTAAAGTGCACTCAAGCGCTTGTTGCTGTATTCATCACAGTAGCATGACCGTTTCTCTTGCAGTGCCATCTGATGTCTTGAAGGTCACTCACATTCAACAGTTTGGATGGTTTGTGGTTTTGCCTTTCACACACTGAGATTTTACTGGATTTCCTGAATCTTTTTACAATATTATGTACAGTAGATGGTGAAAGTTATATTTCACCATCTACTTTCATATATCTACTTCATCTACTTGGGCGGCACGGTGGCTCAGTGGGTGCCACGGCAAGAAGGTCCTGGGTTTGATCCCCAGGTGGGGCGATCCGGGTCCTTTCTGTGTGGAATTTGCATGTTCTCCCTGTGTCTGTGTGGGTTTACTCCGGGCGCTCCGGTTTCCTCCCACAGTCCAAAGATGTGCAAGTGAGGTAAATTGGAGACACTAAATTGTCCATGACTGTGTTTGATATAATCTTATGAACTGATGAATCTTGTGTAATGAGTAACTACCGTTCCTGTCATGAATGTAACCAAAAGTGTAAAATGTGACGTTAAAATCATAATAAACAAACTTCATCTACTTTCATAAATTATTTTCAAAGTTGTAAGCCACAACCCATCTTTGTTTGTAAAGACTGAGCATTTGAAGGACTGGTTGATGGTTAAATGAGACGGAGAGGATACATACTGCTTTTTTTATAAAGCTTTTTGTGTTTTAGAAAATACTGTTAATGTAAATCTAGTCATAGAAATGTAATTGCTAGGGCTTTTTGTGAAACAGACAAATCCTTGCACCCCTTAACAGTGGGTGTGGGGTTGACTTGCATATTAACGGAATCTAGACTTGATTAAGGTAAAGGTTTAGAGACTTTGGTGCCTGTGGTTTTCAACTGATATTTACTTGCAAAACATTTACTAACTTTTTTTTTGTAATGTGGTGAAAATGCCATAGTCTTCAACACCATTGCAGTTCTGGGTGATTTTAATATTTACAATGTTTATAATTATTATAATATTAACCCTTATATATTTTAGCTTAGGTAATTAAAATTCATTACAATGTACAAACCTTCAGCTATTTCTGTGTTCAGCTAAATAACTGTATAAATATTTAGTACTTTGAAAATGTAGCCTGGAAGCAGTAAGAGTATATTGAAGGTGGTCATGTTGAGTAGTGGTAAAAACATTATCTGGTAACCCTAAACGTCAGTATCAGTATTTATTTAAAGCAGTGATACTGTCACGGGATTTAAGGCAACCATTAATGAAAGAGACGTATCTAATATTAGATTGTGCAGCATTTAAAAGGACAGGGTGCCAATCATCACAGGCCGTCAGCCACCCCTTTCCACCCAGACATAGCCAATCAGATCTGTGTAGACGCCTGACCAGCCGATAGCACCCCTGAGATTAGAACCCTGATCTCAGTGGTGGTGGGCTAGCATAATAGTGTGCCACCCGAGCACCCTCATTGTTTAAATATATTATTGAATTAAAGTTTATTTTTATTTAAACATGTCACAGTTTTACTGAGCAGTTTTAATGTATATAAATTAATTATTCTTTTTTTTTTGTCTGAAGTGGACGAGGCAATCCGGCTGAACAAGAAACTTGTGCTCATCAACAGCAATCAAGAATCAACAATTGCTGCCCTGAAAGAGGTTCAAATAAATACAAAAACATTTGTTGTTAGTATTTTTCTGAGATTCAAACATGGGGATGCAGTGATTTAAAGTAATAAAGAAAAAAAAGGTATAAACACTTTATACCTTATACAAGCAGCCATCTGTTAGCCCTCCACCTATGTACTGGCTGGCCAGGCATCTACACAGACATGATTGGTTTTGTCTTGTGGCTGAAGCCCTGTGAGGGATTGGCGCTCTTTCCAGGATCTTTCTGCCTTGTGCCCAGTGTTTTGCAAACCTGATCAGGATAAAAATAGTTTCTGCATCTCCATTTTTGAAATTTACTGCTTTTTGCTGTTACCTCACAAGTAATAATTACCAAACTGCTAATGTTGTTATTAAGGAGGTGGAGAAGCTTAACAGCAAGCTAGTAAAAGGCAAAGTTTCATCTATCTGCAAATCCGGAGAAGACAGTTCTTATTTCCTTTTGAAAGACCAGCAACTACAGGAGCTTAAACAGAGGCTGATTGTGGTAGAACATTTGTGTTGTGTTTGTATATATTTGCTATATTTTATTTATAGGTATTAAGAGGGAATCTGGGATGAATCTGTAAAATGTGAATCACTGAGTAAAAACGGCTTTGCTTGTAGGAGACAGATCTAAATAAGAAGCTCAGAAATGAAAATGCTGTTGAAAGGGCAGAGAAGCAGGTACATTTATTAGCTTTGAATCATCAGGTAACGTTTTCCAGGTGCAGTACTTGAAAAGTTTATAGAAATCATAAATTGAGTTCCGACAAAAACATAAAATATAGTGTTGCTTTTTTTCTTCTTATTCCTACTCAGTAATCTTTCTCAGTAATCCTGGGCTTTAAGCTGGTAATACGTCTCACTCTGTGAACTGCGTGTGTGTGTGTGTGTGTGTGTGTGTGCGCATTTGTCTGTGTGTGTTTTAGGAGCTGATGAGTTCTCTCCAGCATGCCCAGTGGCTGCTACAGACTCAGACGCAGGCTGTGAGCAGAGCCGAACAGCAGCTTCTTATACACACTGAGGAGTACCAGGTTAAACTCTCATAGAACACCATTAGTTTGCAAAATCAACCGGCCATAATATAGTCTTTGTGTGCTTCTATCAATTTGTTAGTATTTCCTTATTTATACAAGGGCTTGAAATGTTCTATTATTATAATTTTATTAATATTACGTGTAAGTTTTTTTTTTTTTTTACTAAAGATGCTAGATGTACGTACAGTGCCTTAGACACTTTGTTTTGACTTACACCCTGAAATCAAAACTCACAAAACGTTTTCTCCGGCTTTATTTACACATTTTGCTTTTCGACATTCATGAGAAAAAAGGAAGCTGTAACAGGGTGGGTTGTGCCTTGCTACAGAAGCATGAGATAAAGTCCTGCACATACAAGAATGAAAAACTAAGACAGTTGTAGGATGCATCTTCGACAACCTGGTTTTCTGAAAAAGACGAAAGATAGGGAACCGTAAATCAAACCTCCACTGGCACGGTCTATGCCCAGTTTGGTTCTGTGACGTGGGGCCTGCTCTGGAAAAGGCACGCTCATCCAGAGTATGTTCATCATGACAGCTGAAAAATGCTCTCTGAAAAGTTCTCTGAAAAAGATGAAAAGTATGCTCACATCACATGCCAATATAAAATCGGACCAGATCAAATCCATCTCATTCCAGAAAAAAACAGGTTTGCTAACAGAGATGCTGGTGAACCAGGGAAGGACATTCCATGATAACTAGAAATACTTTTACCTGGAGCGAATTAATGCTCAACGATGCAAAGGAGAAACTACCATGTTCGTCATCTATGCCTCCATGCCCCATCTTCTGGTCAAATTTGGGAAAGCAGAAGGACATGATAGAGAGCCACACCACCGATCTCCAGAGTAAATCAGCTTTTTACAGGAAACATCTCTTTGCCGTTATGCAACTAAGAGTAGAACATGTTACCTAAAACACTAGACTGTGGATATTTTGCTACTGTAGTTGCTATAGTTACTGTATAGTTGCCATGGTCTAAGTGAATAGGGCAGCGGTTGCTCAGCAGTTAATGTAATGGACTAGTAATCAGTAGGTTGCTGTTTTGAGCCCCACCATTGCCGCTGGCAATTGCTTGCATTTTATTTAGTCACAATTGTAAGTTGCTTTGGATAAAAGTGACTGCTAAATGCTGAAATATAAATGGGGTCACGTACATGTTTTTAATCTTCCTAGATGTAATGTTGACCTTCCAACCTACTTAAATTCATTCAATAATTTTGACCAGTACAGTTACAACCCCCTTTTCCCCAGAGACCATACCAGTCATGTCTGTATGTAGACACCTGACTAATAGCATCGCTGGTGATTCAAACCCTTGTTATCAGCGGTAGTGGGTTAGTGCAGTTTACCACTGCGCCCCCTACTTAAATTTGAAATGTTTAAGGTTTGTGTTACAGTTAGCTTACCTAAGTTATCTCCTGTCTAAACCTTTAAACATGTAGTTAACACATTTCAGATCACTTAAGCTATTTATTACTAATATGTAACATTTATTACCACAGTGCATTTTTGTTGCAGGTTGGCCCTGCACAAACACACAATAAAGCAAATATTCATGTCGTAGCAATTAAAACATAACAAGAAATCTAAATGACTTAAAATGCCTTCATGTTTTACATTGAAATTTACTTAAATGTATTAAAAAAACAAAGTTCTGGTTTGCAAAGTTTTTGATGAACTTGACTGAATTAAAATTAAAATAATGAATTTATATAAGACCAGGAATAAATGTCGGAAACTCATAAACATGATTGAGTGTATTGCAAACTTCATTTGCACATTTAGGAAGCATGAATTGCAACCCAATAATGGTAAGCATGTTTATTGTCCATTTACGGACCCTGCTCTTTTATAGCTTACTTATTCATTGATTAAAACCATTATTAACGTGACAAAATCCTGCTGATTTGTATTTGCTTCCCTGTCTGTTTAGAGCCCCTCTTTTCAGATTAAATAAACACATAAAAATTTACCATTGCATTAAAAATTTTCCGGGTGATTAATTTCATTGCAGGTCCTTAAACGGGAACATGAAATAGTCCAAGAGAGAAGTAAGGAGAAAGAGGACAGACTTGTGCAGCTGATAGAAGAACACAAAAACTCTAATATCACCTTGAAAAAAGGGGTAGTTGTTCTAATGCTTTGTTGGTTTACTAAAAAAAGCTAAAATCCTGGTCCGGAAGTAAAGTATATATATTTTTGTAAATGGCAGAATTATAAACAGTTTGTTCATTCTCTTAAAAACAGCCAAAATTAATTGCTAATGTGTTGGTTTTGTGCATGCTGTTTTTGATGTAGGTGCAGATACTGCAAGCAAAGATGCGGTCGGATCACATGGAGCTGAAGGCTGTCAAAGTGGCATATGATAATCTTCATGAAAAACACAGACAACTATCCTCTAATATTGTGCAACAAGCAAGACACATTCACATTACAGAGGCAGGAACACTTAATACTGATGTAAATCTCAGAAATACTTTAAAAAAAAAGTCTTAAGTCAGGACTAGTTTGGTTTCTATTGGTTTCTCAAAGCTTTAATGTAGTTAAAATAGGCCTACTCGGCGTTCTGGTGCTGCAGTCGCCTATTATGCTAGCCCACCATGTCTGAGATGCAGGTTTGAATCTCAGCAGTGCTACAGCCGGCTGGACGTCTAGACACACATGATTGGCTATGACTGAGGAAGGCGGGTGGCTGAAGCCCTGCGATGGATTGGCACCCTGTCCAGGGTATTCCTGCCTTGTGCCCAGTGTTTCCTGGTGGAATCAGACCTGCCGCAACCCTGATTCACTTATAAATGCATTTAAAAAGAACTCAGATCTATTAGAATTCATAGCAAAGACCTGCATTCTGATAGTTCTGCTGGTAGTTCTGATAGTTCAAATTCTGCTGGTTCAAATAGTCATGTCCATCTGGATAAAGCATAAATTATTAATACAAATGTCTCTTTATAGAGTGGAGGCAGTTCTCAAGACAACAGCGAGCAAGCGAGACACCACAAAGAAGATAAAGACGCTTTAGGTAAGAGGAATGCAGGCTTTTGTTCTCCAGCCAAGCTGAGCGCCTTAAAAAATAATATTTTTGCACAGAATGATTTGATGTGGGGGAAGAGTCGGGCTGCTGGGTTGACAGAATAGCTTCATCAAGAAAGCTTACCTGTACTTCTTATTTTTCAATCCATAATGATGCATGAATTTAATTTCCTTGTGTAGATGAAAGGACGGCTGGGTGTCACAAAGCAATAATAGGTGGTGGAAACGGTAAGGTTAATGTTGGTTCACGGATGGTTCCTGAGCCTCTGCCTTCTCAAAGACTTGCTTCTTTGGCACCAGATCAGACAGAGACAAGTGACGGCATCAGTATGGCTGAAGTGACAAATCAGGAGATAGATCCAACTGTCAAACACGAAACTAGTGTTGGTAAAGGTGCACCAGTCCAATGCATATCAGATAACGTTTGCTCTTCAAGCACACTGCAGACTTACACAGGCAGCTGCCTTGCCGAGCTATCGGAATCTGAAACCAGGTCTGTTTATGGTGCGACCAGTGAGTTACAGATGCCTGAACTGAGCGATAGGCCAGAGGAGAGGAGCTGTGTTTTAAAAATGCTGGAACAGGAGACATCAGATAAACACACATGCGAGACAGCTCAGGACAGTAACTGGAAGTCTCAAACTGTAGCACCTGAGATGAACAGGCCTCCGAGTGCCTCACCTAATGGTGAAAGTAAACTCTGCAATAAGGAACAAGCCACCTTTGAAGAAAATAACCCACAAATAACACTACAAGATGACACCTATCAGATTTCAATAAAGAATAAAGACACAAGTGCAGCCAATTCACATCCACAGCAACAAATTGTTTCTGAGCAACAAGACCTTAATGAGATAGATGTTTCTATGTCAGGTGCTACCTCCTTTTCTGCTACAACTACTAGACGACCAGAACACAAGCTTTCTCAACTTCAAAATGACTCAAAGTCTGGAAACCCTGATCAACATAGCACACTGGAAGATATAAACAACATTGATGCAATTGAGGCAAATCCCTTACCAGAAGCTGAAAATAACATTTCCTGTCCTAATCAATCATCTTCTCAATGCGCATTTAATTTACCAGGAGATTTAACAGGAAATAAAAAAGATGATAAAGATACTTCTGCTCAAATGTTAACCGACCAGCAAAATGCAGACACATACACAGGTCCTCAGATCTTAAACCCACAGGAAGACCTGGGACCTTCATCCACTGATACTCCCGCAAAACAACCTGAACAGCCAAATGAAACAGAACCATCTTGTTGTGATGACAGCAAGAAATATAGATCTTCTTCTGAGTTAACTGCATCTCCAAAGGAAACAGTGGATACACAGTCAGGGTACGAAAAAAGTGTCCCAAATGTTAAACAAATAGAGAGGTTAGACGACTTCCCAGCACTGACAAGGTCCCCCACTTTAGAGAAAAATTCACTGCTGCCCTCCGACTTCCAGGAGCTTCTCACCTCACTGCATATTCCAGTATTTCCAAGACCCAGACCACAAAACAGAGGTAATTTATCTTTCATTTGCACATTTACTGGTGTATGCATTGATTTATTCAGGGATGCTAATGCCGACCTGGTTAACCGATAACCGGCAAAGAAGTATTCATAACATCAGTAAATGTTATTTAAATTTATTATCAACAGCTGAGCAGTGCTAATAAATTACCAATCCTCAGTGTGCATGTGCCACCTAAGTGTTCAAACACATTTAGAAAACCAGCGCAGTTCTAATCTGAACAGAAAAATGTTATTTGATTGCAGACAGGATGAACCTGAAATATTTCATGTTTTATCTTCTCAACTTCATTTCATTTATTAATAAACATCCATTCCTGCATCTCAGGCCTGCAACACATTCCAAAAAATGTTGGGACAGTAAAGCATTTACCACTTTGTAATGATGCCATTCCTTTTCACCACACTTAAAAGACGTTCTGGCACCGAGGAGACCAAGTGATTTAGTGTTTCAGCTTTTATTTTGTCTCATTCTTCCTGCAAACACATCTTAAGATGTGCAACAGTACGGGGTCGTCGTTGTCGCATTTTTCCTTTTAAAATTCTCCACATGTTCTTTATTGGGGACAGGTCAGGACTGCAGGCAGGCCAGTTCAGTACCCGTACCCTCTTCTTCCGCAGCCATGCCTTTGTAATGTGTGCAGCAGGTGGTTTTGCATTGTCTTGTTAAAAAATGCTGGACGTCCCTGGAAAAGACGACGTCTTGAAGGCAGCACGTGTTGCTCCAAGATCAAAGAACTAAAATTCCTCCCGATTCCTTGAATCATTTAATGATATTATGCACTGTAGAGGGAGAAATATGCAAATCCCTTCCAATCTTTCTTTGAGGTTCATTGTTTTTAAACATTTCAATCATTTTCTCACACATTTGTTGACAAACTGGATCCTCTGATCATCTTTGCTCATCAAAGACTCAACCTTTCTTGGATGCTGCTTTTGTACCAAACCATGATTA
Organism: Trichomycterus rosablanca; assembly: GCF_030014385.1. NCBI lineage: Eukaryota > Metazoa > Chordata > Actinopteri > Siluriformes > Trichomycteridae > Trichomycterus > Trichomycterus rosablanca. The sequence goes on from NC_085995.1 coordinate 35,921,578, forward strand.
CAATCACCTGTTGACATCACCTGTTTAAAATCACATCATTATTTAGTTTTTTCACCTGATTACTAGCCTAAATTGCCCCCGTCCTGACTTTTTTTGGAATGTGTTGCAGGCCTGAAATGCAGGAATGAAGGTTTATTAATAAATGAAATGAAGTTGAGCAGATAAAACATGAAATATCTCAGGTTCATCCTGTCTGCAATCAATTAAAAGGCAAAGTAAATGTGAGGAACACTGCATTTTTTATTTTATTTGCATTTTCCATACTGTCCCAACTTTTTCTGATTTGGGGTTGTATTAAAATCATGAATAACAAAAACTAGCAAACATTAAAATTTAAATAAAAATTAAATCAATTATTGTGTAGTATAGTAGTAATAGTATTAAGATGGATTTCTGAGCAGCAATTTCATTTTTGTCACCCAGGTTCTACTGTAATTGCGCAGCCGCTTGACAAGCTTAGTGTTTGTAGTATCCACCCTAAAAGAAAGAGTGATCACCAAGGAGAATGGAAAGCAATCAAGCAGACCTTTTCTGACACCTTGTCTGACGAAGTAAGTTAAATTATGAACCAAATAAAGCACCAAATACACATGTATACCTTAAACCACTATTTCCCCTAAGGTATTTCAGCTTGGTCAAGTAGCATTCTTTCCTCAGTGAAACATTGATGAAAAACAGCAAGAAAAGTCACAGATTATAAATCAGCAGTACAAAACCCAAGTCCTGAGGGAGCAGATAGGCCACATGGAGCAAACCACAGTCCTCATGAAATCTAATCTGTTGCTTGGGCTGCATTCACATGATACACAGCAAAACTGTTGTACTGGCTGTGATATTGTTTCCTATAAAGTAATGTGGGTGCAGTTTACCTTGTCGCTGTGCTAGCTTAAGGGCGCATTTACATGAGAAACGTGTAGCACTTCGTTCACCGCAAGCGTCGGTGCAAACTGCTGCTTTGCTCAGTGCTCGAATATGAGACGAATCTGCATTTGTGTGAAATATCCGTCAAATAAAAAAAAAAGCGTCCACATATATCTGTGTTTAGGAGGATTTTCCTCACTGTTTCACTTTTAAGCTTGTTTTATAGCTCAGGGTGCTGAAAAAATAGCGAGAATCAGCTTTTCCGAGAGTCTAAGACGTTTGTCGTTTAAAAAAGCTTAACGTGGTTTAATGTACTAAAAGAACGACACAGGAACACAAAATTTCTACTGCTCATAAGTTCTCTCCACTAATGAAATTCCTTTGTTTTAGTACAATAAGTCACGTTAAGCTTTGTTTATGTAAAGCGTTGTTTGTACTGCCTGAGTCATTTGTACCTCATCATATCAATAAGTTTGTCTCATTGGAGGAGCTTTGAAAAGGTCAGCAGCAAACTGGGTCAAAGTTTAATCAAAATTGTGAGCCCAACGCGGCCAAAGTATGCGGTGCATGCCGCTTAGGGAACTGCAGCGGCAAGCTAAGCAGCACCGTCATACTCCATAGGATACAATGGCACAGTTTTTTGGCACAGGTTTTGCCGCTTCTCATGTGTATGTGCCCTAAGAATCATGCACAGCACACATATACTGCTTAGAATCTGATTAACCTTTGACCCAGTTTGCCACTTACCTTTTCGAAGTGCTGCCAGTAAGACATTGTCTGTATGACGTTGACAGAAGCGAAGTGCAGACATGGCGGTGAGAAACAGATTCTTACTGTTTCACAGATCCCTAAATCTAGCATGACATAGTGAGCAACTAGTGAGCTGTGAAATGTGGAGACTGGGTTTGTATTTCAGATAGCAAGGTTCTTCATCCTGGAATCGCTTGTCCTGACTTCTTGGCTCTTCAATATGATTTATTTGATATTCCATAAAGTTGCTTTATTTGTTGCTGGGCTTTTTTATCTTCTCACGTCTCCAAATGACGACGCTGCAGAGTTTCCTTGTATAAAACGAACAGCGCCTAACGTGAACAAAGCTTAACGTGACATTGTACTAAAATTGTGATGGACCGTTGTGCCACCCAAGTACACTTCTCATTCATTTAAGAAAAACCTAAAAAAGAAAAAGCTGAACAGTCACCTTATGCTGGGACAAAATGGTCAGATGTATCCCATTAACCAGCAAAAAGCAGATCAGTCAATGCTGTCCACACTCAAACCAACAACACCTTAGATGCTGTACACAGTCAAGCAAGCTTTACACCATCCTAAGCTTTGAGGCTGCGCACACAACAACTGCAGAAATCTTGGAGAGAAAAAACTTGCACCAGTGCAACTAACATGAGAATTTACATGAAACTCTATGGAAACTTTTGACTCATTTGCTCCTGTGCCTACCAGGATGTCCTGCAGAACGATGTCTCCATCAGTGACTTAATATTAGTTATGCCTGTTCATCCTATACAAGAGGTAACTGAATTTAGGATTGTGGAGCAATCGATCTGAGCAGCTGTTTTTTTTTATCTCAGATATAGAAGATCTGTATCTGTTGGAGACCTCATTCTGCAAGGCATTGCTTCATGCTTTGCTAAAGAAAACATATATTGACTCTCTTATTTTTGTATGTTTAGATTAGTTGTTTGGTGATATAAAAATTAAAAGCATTTGTTTTGTAGTAACAGTTTTATTAAATATTTAAATCAATATGAAATTAATATTATGAGATAAATAGTCTATGAAAAGAGACTACTTTCATGGCTATTTTGTGCTTTCATAGAAGTAAGTATATAAAAATTTGACATCTATGTATGAAATCAAACGCTGGCAGATTGACTAGGTTTGGTTTGGAATAGGAAAATGTGAAAATTTTTCACCAAACTATTTCTTTAAGCTTCCATTTTTAACTTGGCTTGACTTGTACTGTAGAATTTTACCTTAGAAGGTCATTCAGGTCTAAAACGGTGTTTGTACTATAAATTCTCCACTGAATTACAAGCAACCTCCTGACTACCTTTTACTAACATGTATTTATTGACTCGTGCTTTACTAGAGCCAGGTGCTTTACTGTCTAGAGAGGGCGACATAAATGCACTGTTTTTCCTTTCAAAGGAATGGTTGTCAGCGTGTTTTATTACCGATTGCTCGTTTACTATCACTGATTTTGTAAGATATGTAAGGATATTTTAAGAGCATAAATTTAACACACTTTTTGGCAATGTGTGACATTTCTCATATCAGCAGCGGAGTAATGCATTCCTGTGGGTTATGTTTGCTGGTGCATGTTTATACAGACCTAAAAAGATCAAACTGTAGAATCAGTTTTTTTATTAATACTCCTGGAAATAATTCTATCAGATCTGTGTTATTACACTTTTACAGGTCTTTTGGTTTCTCTCTGCAGGAGCTCCGAGTCCCCATTTCATTTGGTTCAGCTCAGCCAGGCAGCCCACCGGCTAGTTCTGTGGGTAATGGCCTGAGACAGAACTGCACTTTTACTCCCGCTCCCCAAATCCACAGCTTGGGAAAAGTGTCTCGGCTCGTGTGTAAAGAAAAAACACCCACGCCTTTTGAAAGAGAAGACCATCAGCAGTCTGACATCAGAGCTCAGATAGCAAAGATCGATAAGTTCCTTTCTTCTGAAGCGCTAATGCTGTCAAAAAGACGTAGGATAGACGAATTAGAGGTTTCAAAGCCTTAAACGTGTCAAATAATAACATAATACCATATCTGTCCTTATAGAGGTGTGTGAAAATACATATGGCTTTAAATAAAGCTGTGTCTAGGGGAGGGTGGGGGTTACTGATGTGGTGCCTAGCCATTGGGAGGTGCACCTTTTAGTGTTGTCTTATATATATATATATATATATATATATATATATATATATATATATATATATATATATACAGTGTATCACAAAAGTGAGTACACCCCTCACATTTCTGCAAATATTTTATTATATCTTTTCATGGGACAACACTATAGAACTAAAACTTGGATATAACTTAGAGTAGTCAGTGTACAACTTGTATAGCAGTGTAGATTTACTGTCTTCTGAAAATAACTCAACACACAGCCATTAATGTCTAAATAGCTGGCAACATAAGTGAGTACACCCCACAGTGAACATGCCCAAATTGTGCCCAAAGTGTCAATATTTTGTGTGACCACCATTATTATCCAGCACTGTCTTAACCCTCCTGGGCATGGAATTCACCAGAGCTGCACAGGTTGCTACTGGAATCCTCTTTCACTCCTCCATGATGACATCACGGAGCTGGTGGATGTTAGACACCTTGAACTCCTCCACCTTCCACTTGAGGATGCGCCACAGGTGCTCAATTGGGTTTAGTCCATCACCTTTACCTTCAGCTTCCTCAGCAAGGCAGTTGTCATCTTGGAGGTTGTGTTTGGGGTCGTTATCCTGTTGGAAAACTGCCATGAGGCCCAGTTTTCGAAGGGAGGGGATTATGCTCTGTTTCAGAATGTCACAGTACATGTTGGAATTCATGTTTCCCTCAATGAACTGCAGCTCCCCAGTGCCAGCAACACTCATGCAGCCCAAGACCATGATGCTACCACCACCATGCTTGACTGTAGGCAAGATACAGTTGTCTTGGTACTTCTCACCAGGGCGCCGCCACACATGCTGGACACCATCTGAGCCAAACAAGTTTATCTTGGTCTCGTCAGACCACAGGGCATTCCAGTAATCCATGTTCTTGGACTGCTTGTCTTCAGCAAACTGTTTGCGGGCTTTCTTGTGCGTCAGTTTCCTTCTGGGATGACGACCATGCAGACCGAGTTGATGCAGTGTGCGGCGTATGGTCTGAGCACTGACAGGCTGACCTCCCACGTCTTCAACCTCTGCAGCAATGCTGGCAGCACTCATGTGTCTATTTTTTAAAGCCAACCTCTGGATATGACGCCGAACACGTGGACTCAACTTCTTTGGTCGACCCTGGCGAAGCCTGTTCCGAGTGGAACCTGTCCTGGAAAACCGCTGTATGACCTTGGCCACCATGCTGTAGCTCAGTTTCAGGGTGTTAGCAATCTTCTTATAGCCCAGGCCATCTTTGTGGAGAGCAACAATTCTATTTCTCACATCCTCAGAGAGTTCTTTGCCATGAGGTGCCATGTTGAATATCCAGTGGCCAGTATGAGAGAATTGTTCCCAAAACACCAAATTTAACAGCCCTGCTCCCCATTTACACCTGGGACCTTGACACATGACACCAGGGAGGGACAACGACACATTTGGGCACAATTTGGACATGTTCACTGTGGGGTGTACTCACTTATGTTGCCAGCTATTTAGACATTAATGGCTGTGTGTTGAGTTATTTTCAGAAGACAGTAAATCTACACTGCTATACAAGCTGTACACTGACTACTCTAAGTTATATCCAAGTTTCATGTCTATAGTGTTGTCCCATGAAAAGATATTATGAAATATTTGCAGAAATGTAAGGGGTGTACTCACTTTTGTGATACACTGTATATATATATATAGATATATTAATACTCAGACACAAAGACAGTTGTACTATGGAAAGTTAAATGTAATTATTTTGCTTTACTGTTAAACATGGCACAGTGTTAAACGTTGCTTTATCCCAGTAGAGGACACGATGAGCTGCTTCACATAAAACATGCTAATTACAGTTATAAAGCCAATTAACACTAATTACTCCAGGGACGACATCTCCTTCCCTCTGAGGACGTTTAATTGGCTAAACACAACTCATTTGCATTGTATCACAAACTGCAGCGGACTATAACTTCAGTTAATTAAAATATCAAAGTAACAGGAATCAATTAGCACACGTTAACCCAAATTAGCAAATGCAGATGATTCACTCATTAAGTTTATGTTCCTACAAGGAGGTTGTTTAGACCATATGAACACATGTTATAGTGATACAGTTAATAAAATATGTGCTTAATGCCACTGCTGGTCAAGTATTAGTAGTTTATGTTGTAAAAGACTTAGCAGGTTATTTGAACTACCTTAACGTACCAAAACAAAAATGCTGAGAAAATGTCTTATTTTTATTGCAAAGTTTGAGTTGATTTTTTATTATTTTAAGGTTTGTGTTTTTTGCATATTTTTGTGAACTGAACTTGTTCCTTACATGTATTATTATATATATTTTTATTAGTTATATATAATTATATGAATATATAATTCTTTGTTCATCTTATAAATAAACAGAACTTTAAAGTGCACAATAAAATCATTTTGCTCAGGTAAATAAAACTATACCGCAGAAAGAAAATGTGCACCTCATGAAGATGAGGACAAAATCGCTCTCAGGTCTGGCTTAATACACTTACTCATTATTAATATGTCAAAATGTTAATGTCCTCATAAAGAAATCTGATGTGTTCTGAGTGGCTTTGCCAGCAGTGCTGACCCTTATCCTTAAAGGGAGTAAGCAATAAGGAAAGCGAAATTTTAATACACATCTGGAATATGAAGTGGCGGCCCTTTGAAACAGTCAATTACACTTGAGCGCGGGAGGAACCCTGGTGTTAATTACTAGTCGGTTTTATATAGAGTGTAAATAAAGAGCCTGCTGACATTCACATTCCATCACTGTGTCCTGACTGCCACAGCAAATTAGCCTGGCCTCTATGGGCTTCACTGGACCCTGAGCATTTATTTAACACTAGAATAACACTTGACACAAACAAGGGAGGGAGCAGAGGGCGCCATGAGCCAGCTTAGCAGAAATGCCGATTAGGTTGTTGTCAAGAATTTAAAGCAATCCTTATTCCTTAGATTTCACCTAAAATTTAATAAATGAGATCTGGGTTAAAATCTTAGCGTTGCGATCAGCCGGCCGGTCCTCTACACAGACATGATTGGCTGTGTCACACTGTGCCCAATGTGAGAACCCTCTGTGACCCTTTTTGGACTTCTTGCTCTATATTGCACCTAGGTGTAAGTAAGAGGATGGTGGGTGATGCTCTGCAGTGGATTGGATGGACGATAGACCCACCACAACCCTGATTACGATAAAGTGTTTATTATAGTTTAATTAATACATTATTGAAATATTGTACAATAAATGGCAAACAAAAAAATATGTATATATTTTTAAATATTTAGGGGCCCCAGTGTTGCTCAAAACAGCTTTTTAACAGATAAGAACACTAAAACAATCAGCAGGATAAATCAAACTTTTTTTAAATGAAGGAGGACACACTGGTGTTGTGAATCACCTCCGCTCTGGCCTTCTCATCTTACCTCTTACTGTGAGCCTAGAAGATAATTCCTGCCTGCCCACTACTGTCAAAGGTCACCATAGTTTAAAGTTCACCATCCACATCATTTATTTGCCCCTAAATTAGCCCCAAATCTGCAGTCTTGACTATATCCTTCTTTTTCCTTCACTCACAATTTATCTATAGTGCTCTGCATCCTTGCTTAAATCCTTCCAGTACAAAAGGTGAACATGAGAGCAATACTCAGTGGACAATGCTTTGGACTGAATGATGCTTTTCAAAGACCACCATGGGAGCACCATACGTTTCGAATTCTGCAGAGGTTAGGAGCGATCACGTGAGTACATGGTACTCCCCAATACGTCTATATATCTGTAAGTGACGCTGAGCTCTCCATAAAGGATGAATCGTTTTAGCTGTTAGGGAAAAGGAGACCTATAAGCCCTGTCTTAACCTGCATGCTGTCCCGCATTAGCTGCGTCCCAGCTGAAGTGTTGGTCCATAAGTCTCGCACAGTGGGACGTCCCAGTTGGATGATGGAAAGCTCTTGTGCACTCCAGGGGATCTCGTAAAACTGCCATGCCCCTGATTTCCACTCTGAGCCCAGCCTCCACCCTCGGCGCACTCTCCACTCTCAGCTTGCACTAAATCACCATCAGAGAATGACATGTTGAGATCCATTAAGCAACAAATGTATCTAGTTACTAACTTTTACTGGGTCAGTGAAATGACTGTGGTCTTGCAGTAATGCACCAAGGGGTTCGGAATCAGTGTCAGCTAATGAAGAGTAGCGTGCCTGCTCAATTAAAGGTATTGAATATGAATAATAATTATTTTAATAATAATTTGTAATAATTATAATCATAAAGTAATACTTATAAAATGTAGTTCTAAACTGTTTATATCATAGAGGTAGAATAACTTTATCATAGAGGTAGAATAACTGTTTATATCAGAGGTAGAATGTTAGAAATACACATCTGACCAAATTTTTGTGAAACCCTGACAATGCGCTTATTGGACATCCCATTTCAGAACCATGAACATACACCAATTAGGCATAACATTATGACCTTCCTAATATGGTGTTGGTCCTCCTTTTGCTGGCAAAACAGCCCTGACCCGTCGAGGCCTGGACTCCACTAGACCCCTGAGGGTGTGCTGTGGTATTATTAACTTCTTCAGCAATTTGAGCTACAGTAGCTTGTCTGTTGGATCGGACCACACAGGCCAGCTTTCGCTCCCAGCTTTTCTTCCTTGGACCACTTTTGATAGATACTGACCACTGCAGACCAGAAATATCCCACAGGAGCTGCAGTTTTGGAGATGCTCTGACCCAGTCGTTTAGCCATCACAATTTGGTCCTTGTCAAACTCGCTCAAATCCTCATGCTTGCCCATTTTTCCTGCTTCTAACATCAACTTTGAGGATAAAATGTTCACATGCTGCCTAATATATCCCACCCACTAACAGGTGCCGTGATGAAGAGAGTGTTATTCATTTTACTTGTCAGTGGTCATAATGTTATGCCTAGTCAGTGTATTTGTGAAGTTAAAAGCATATAACTTATTTTAAATCATTGATTTTATACATCTGTTAGGTATGTGTGTATATGTTACTCAGTGTGTTTTCATGTTTAAAACCAATCAACAGCTTAACTTTATTTTTTCAGTTAATTTATCCTGATCAGGTTTATGAATGAGTCAGGAGCCTACCCTAAACAACTTGGCGCAAACTGGAAATACATCGCACATGGAGGATGTATCCCGCCAGTCCAATCACTGCTTCTATACAGTGACATCAGCAGAACGTGCCAGATTCCTCACAGACAGGTTTCAGTAGTGAGGACTCTGGGTCTCAGAATCCTGGAGTTGTGAGGTACCTACACTACCTGCTGCACATCCATGCCAGTCGTAGGGTTCCTCCATGCATGTAACCGCTCTGCATAGGAGTTCTAAACAATACCTCATAGTTGGATTTGAGTCTGATTCTGGGTACCATGATACAATTTTATAACCCTTTGATCTAATTTCTGATTTTGATGTTCTTCCTCAAATACTTTGATTTGAGACATCAGTAAAAGCCATTGTTTGTACACAATACTGAGGGAGTATAAAAGAGTGAATAGTCTAAAGTATTTTTGTCACTATTAGTCTGGAAACAGCAAATGATACACATCCCCACACAAACAGCATTATGAATTAGCTCAGCTTAGTTTAACCAGCTAACCAGTGGACAAAACTTGTTCACAATATCATTTTGTTTTTAATACTCTTCTGTGGTGGTGAGGAGACCACAAAATCCAATCATAGGTGTAGGTTGAAAGAAACATTACTACACAGCATTTTTAATTAGTGCTTAAATTTTTACTATTGAAATTTTTTTGTGGACGGCGGGTTTGGCAGTTGCTTCTACCAGAGGATTATCTTACATTACTTCTTAGGAATGTGAAGGGAGAATCAAGAGGCATCTAAGAATCTGTTTTATTTATACTTTTTTATATCAATGGTATAAAAAATATTGGGTTGTTGTTTATTAGGATTTTAACGTCATGTTTTACACTTTGGTTTGGTAGTTACTCATTACACAAGATTTATCAGTTCACAAGTTTAATATCAAACACAGTCATGGACAATTTAGTGTCTCCAATTCACCTCACTTGCATGTCTTTGGACTGTGCGAGGAAACCAGAGCTCCCGTAGGAAACCCATGCGGAAACGGGGAGAACATGCAAACTCCACACAGAAAGGACCCAGACTGCCTGTAAAATCGTACTGAAATCTGTTATTAAACCATTTTAGAATTCAAACTCAGTTGGAATCATTCATCATTTTAGAGCAAATAAATAAATAAAAATGATATTTTTTTTTTAAATATGATGTAAAAAGATACAGATATTTGAAAAAACAATAATTACATAAAATATTTACAAGTAAAATATTAAAATATATAAAATGTAATGATCAATGGGAGCACATCAATGAGGACATAAATATAATAATTATAACATAAATTTAGAATTGTTTTTTCTGATTTTTAATACGTAATAGATAGAACAGCAGAGACACTTAAGTATACCAGAGGTTTAATGGAATAAAATTTGTGCTCCACATACAGATCAGTTCATTTGCATCATCTGTTCAGATTAGTGTAAAATAAAGAGCACATTAAAATGGTAATAAGAGAAAAGAAAAATGTATTTCACCTTTTTTTTGCAGCTCTTATTATCAGCTGAATTTTCCTGTTTAACCTAAATGCTTTTGAAGAGCTTTGTCAGCTTTTATTTGTGACTGAAAGCTGCTGTTGTTTTTATTAACATTTTTTTCATTCTTAAGCAGTGTGTGTGGGTGTGTGTGTTAGTCGGAGGGAATTAGATGGAAGCCGTTACACAAGACCAGGCCCCAATGACATGCACCATTAATCTCACCCAGTAACCCCTGACTGCTTCTCACTCATGAAGAGAACTCATCATAATTGTTTTACATCTGATCTCTCTTCTTTACTTCCATCTTTATCCTTTAGAGTTTTTGGGAAACACATTTTTGTTTTGGCTCCAAAATAACGGGTTTTTATAGGCGGTCTATGGGAACACGTCCCTCACAAGATGTATGTAAACCATTTCTGTAATCCTGCAGACTGTGATTTAGTGGAAGAGCAACAAAAACTTACTTCATTATCTGACTGTCAGTAATGGTGTTAATTTTCATGCTTGTTGCATTTTCTCATGCCATCTCACTTTCCGCAACTAAACACCATTAAAAAATGATCCGGGAAAGCCCACGTCTGAGCAAGTCTTCGGTATGCCAGAGGGCAAGGGTGCAGTTTTTTAGGATTCAGGGCTTTTTTGGGGGACACTTCTTTAAGGGTTCATCAAAGAGGCTCGGCTGCCACCAAGCAGGTGCTTTTCATCAGGTTTTCAAAGTGACCACAAACTCATTATATTAAAACTCCTTCTTGCTTCGTTGGTTCTTTCATACCTCATTGAGTTGTGGTCCGTCCATTACGGCTTTGTTTGTTCTTGCTTTTACAAGAGCTGAATTTTCATGAAGTAGTTTCTGTAATCTACTTCCTGCTGTTATGGTCTTTTTTTCTCCGAATCCATACTTCTTCTGAGCTATACCAAGTTTTGTTGTCATAGTTGCTCGATAACTGTGTGTGAGGAATTTCTTTAGATTTGAACTGGGAAACGGCGATGTGTATGTATCCCTTACTGCTAGATTAACGGCCAGCAGTGCACCCTTTAATGACCTGTCAGATTAGGAGAAAAATGAGGTCACAGGTCATCAGATTAAAATCAGTTCCATTCCTGACTTCGTGGTGCCAGTGTCTAATTTTTTCCCATCTCTTAGGCAATAGCAAAAAGATTGAGGTTTTCAACTGGCTTTATTTATTTTTTGATTCAAATCAAGTTTTGATGACAATTTACAACTTCCTGTTTAACTCAAGATAAAGCTTTTGCATTGTTGTTATAAGGACTTTCGCATCTTGTGTGTATTCTGATTATGTAGTATTATGCCACAAAGTGTCTTAAAACATGCAGTAAGCAAATTGATCAGGACACAAATAGATTTAGAGAAACTCATTTGTGTCGCAAAATAATCAGTTACAGTTACGTCATTAATTATCAGACGAGGAATGTGCCAGCCTTTTCATCTTAATCTAGAAACCAAGTCGGGCCAAGGCACAGCAGGAATTCACATGATTTAGCTGCCTTTGACTTAATCAGTCTTAGGTGCATTACAATGGCAGTGCACATTGATGGATCACTTTCTAGTCACTGAGGGGTGTTTATATAGTGAGCTTTCACTGACTGTCTCACCACGCTCACCAACCGAAAGAAAACCATAGTTATGATTTAAGAGCCAGGAGGTTTTTGTTTAAAGCAGGCACCAATCTCATGGTTATTTTATAGCTCATATGACAAATATCTTCTGAGGAGGTTATTAACACATAATTACATGTAATTAGGTTAACAGGTTGATTCATTACAAACTATTTTACACATTATCAACAAATTAAGCTTTTTGTGACTTAAGAAATGTGCCACGTAATCTTTAGGTCTTTAAAAGTCTGAAATTGCTTAAAATTCTAATTCTAATTCAAATGAGCCTGTTCAAGTCCCACCATGGCCTGGTTGCCACTGTTGGGCCCCCGGAAAAAACCTTGAACCCTCAGTTTTGTGCAACCTGTGACCATGTTGAGGAAGCAGCAGCCACTTCAACTGTGCCACCCTAGTTTTATGTTCATCTGTCTTTTTATGTGACTATATATATTTTGATGAAATTCGACATCTGGTACTGGATTTAACTGGGTTACATGAACGACGCGTGGTGGTGGGGGGGGGGGGGGGGGGGGTGTTTTATATTTGCTTCCATACATCTATACATTGGATACTTTGCTTACTGCTTATCTACAGAATAGACTTTCATTATAAGCGTAATTGAATGGGTTTTAATGAGAGCTGGTGTTTTTGACCTACAACAATTCACTATTTTAATTGCTGTAGAACAAATAAACACAATTTTATGTATGGATTAAACCATTGTTTTAACTTAATAAATCCACCCAGTTAAGGATACATTTTATGCAGTATTTCCCTCAATTCAGGTAGTCACCAAAGGCATTCAACAGTTTGTTTGGGCTGTTTAAGCTTTTATTACTTTTTTTTGGTTTAAGGCAGCTTGTAAATAATAGCTGTTTTTATTTTCTGACCACACAGAATCTACAACTGAACCTGACTGTTTAATCAATATAACTCCCTCTTAAAGTAATTGATTACTTGTATCATATGTAGCTCCTGCCTGACCACAATAAACTTGCACAATAAACTTGTGTCACTGAAACAAAGATAGTAATGCATACTACCCATGAGACAATGCCCTCTATGTTGTTTTTACAAAGTTGAAGTAGAAAAAAGTCATAGCAGTCTTGCGTCTTAGCAGTCTTAGCAGTCGTGATAGTTCAGTGATTACGGAAACTACTTTTTCTTTAATCAAAAATAAATCATAAATTTCTTCAATAGTGGCTTTTGTAAAGGGTCTGGCATGCACAGAGGAAGATTACCTCTAACCACATTTCCTAATCTAGTGACAATAGTTTGCACATTCCTGTACAGACCTCCTTAGTCTATTTCTATTGTAATGCCCAATTTACAGGGTGCCCTATCTATTTGGGCGCAGAATGGTCACCAGCTGTTTTCAATTGATATTAAAAATAAGAAATTGACAGGCCGTGCCATAAAGTTGCTTATTGGTACTTTTGACCCAGCAAATGCCATATTTTAGAACGTTCACAATACACCTACAAAGAAAATCAAAACAAGTGTATGTAAACTTTTGACCTCATGTTTAATACCCAGCTTAATACCATATGGTATTAACATTTAGTTTGAGCAGTCTGATTTTTATATTATTTATTTTATTTGCCTATTCTAGAACTATAATATATATAATGGTCAGGTTAGTGTTTGGTACTGTGGCATCAAATTGTTTTTAGTTACCAAACAACTAAAATTTGCTGAAACTGATGTTGTCCATAGTACCTTCTTTCCAGTTGTTGATAGAGGTTTTTAAGTACTGTATAATGATTTCTTCCAGTCCTGTCTTCCCTGTGGAAAGCCCCTAGTGAGCTGACCAGCTGGTGAACCCAGACACAGCCAGAGACATCTCTTTTCAAGTAACTACACTCTTGTTAGTTTTGTTGCCAAATGATCTGGCAAGACAGGCCTTTATAAACTTTCCGGCACTAAAACGTCACTAATAATGCCGAGCTTTAAAGGTGGTGTCAAGTGTTAAGAACACACTGATGACGTGGAAGGACAGAATGTCTTTTTGAGTACAACCGGGACCACAGTGATATGCCATAGCATACAATAACAGCTTCTAACACACTCACCTGACATTGTGGTCACTGTTATGAAATCAATAACATCACGTGAATGGAACGGTCTCATGTCGAATAACATGACCTCCTGTCCCTGGTGCTGCCGTTCTCAGTTTAAACACTGTAACCTTCTTTGCCTTTTTATCAAAGCAAACTGTCCTGCATTTATTATTTCCAGATTTTGATCACGCCATGGTGTTCAGGTCTGACATGTAGCTCAGCCGTGGAGTTCAGCTCTCAGAATCTGGCAGGAGATAAGCACTTTGTGGTGATTTACAGGCCTGGTATTCGATTCCTACTAAACCGATGCTGTACCGTTCGAGCACAGAGATACTATCTTTGAAGAAATGTCCTGACCAAACATAATTTCTGCTTTCTGCTGGAGCCTGGCCAGGCTCTCGAGAGTTTTTCCTCCTCATAAACTTAAGTGGAGACTGAAAAATTTCATCTCTCAAGATTGATAGTGTGTGCTTAGGATGTAGAAGTCTCAGTTTTTATTATATGAGGGCTCTATTTCTCTAAGTGTTCCATTGTGTGCTATTTGTAGAACAAAGTGTATGAAGATTTCACTGTGTGCTCACAGTCCAAAACTATCACAGTGCATTAAATACATCAGTATATATAGGAGATTATGTATAGAAGTCATAGATAATAGTGCCGACATTCGCTGGTAAATGGTGCCAGATGAGACGGTGCTTCACTGAGTCTGAGAGATGACTTATCAGGTGTCCTTGTGCTTTTTAATTAAGCTAAATGTAAGATATTTTTATTTTCCCACACATATTCAAGGCTTTTGCACTATGTGCATACCACAAGGCATTAATGAACTCTTCTGCAGCTGGTGGTACCACTCTGATACCCTTATGCCCTCTCTCCGAAAGACTTAGTGTTTAGGTAATGCTGGACGGCAGCCCACATCCTCTCAAACGCCTGAATTTCTCTCCATTCAGACGTTTGAAGGAGAGCCAGTGTTTTAAATACTTTACTGAATCTCAGACAAGTCCTGGGCTTTGCCTTATCTATTATTCTTCACAAATCTTCTACCACCTGCACATGTTATTTTAAGGGCATCTTGCTGCCTGGAGCAACAAAGCAAGGCCAAGTCTTAGTCAAAGAAGAGGCTGATAAGTTAAACTTAGAGTAGTACAAGAAAACCACTACTGAGAATTTGTCAGAGTTTATGTAAATAATGTTGATTTACAATAAATACGAATTTAGTGATTTATGCTGGCACATTAAAAAAATCATAATCAATTAGTTCTAATGCATTCACATTATAACACTACTGATATTTAAAGATTTTTTGGTATTCAAAACATTTTAAAGCATCAGTACATAACTTTATATAATAAACAACATATACTAAATCTTTTGTGTAATACAGTGCTGTAAAAAAAGTGTTTGCTCATCTTAAGCTTAAGGTCATGAACTTACAGGTGGACATTCTCTTTTAGGATTTTCTGATAGAGACATAAAGCATCTTATGTTTGCTTGAGTTATTAGTTATCAGCTTATTTTTATGTTTTATCACCGCTTTTTTTTTATCTAGCTTCCCCAGAATCACCAGGCACAATGCAGTAAAACACCCTTGACAGGCTGCCAAACCATCTCAGGGCATTGGCCACCCCAGACATAGCCAATTATGTATGTATGCAACTGGCTAATAGTACTGCTGGGGATTCAAACCCTGGATCCCAGCAATAATAGGCTAGTATAAAATACCACTGTGCCACCCAGGCTCCTGGGTTAATTTTTTCTAATATTAAAAGTATGTGATAAATATAAAAAAAAATTGAGGCTTTTGGAAGGGCAAAGGTTATTCAGACTTTTTCAGACTTTTCCAAATTATTCAGACTTTTTGAATAATATTATTCACAGCACAGTATGTCTAATACGGTTACAAAGAAAATGATATGATTTTTTTTTTGTTTTTGAGACAGTTGATGATTTCAGATTTGAAGTCCTTTACAACAAACACATTGGACTGTTTATTGAAGGTGTTGGGTTTAAATCGTGTTAAATAAATGTTGCTGAGTTCTTGGAAAGGGGCCACGTCTGTGTAGATGCATCGACGTCTCTAAAATAAGCTAAGACATGGCTTTAAAATAATTTCCTTCCTGTACAAACTGTAAGTGTCTGATTGACTTTTGAATTGAATTGTAAATAAGTTATTGTTAATAAATTAAATTATGTTTTACAGGCCTCCTCTCAGCGGCACGGTGGCTCAGTGGGTTGCACTGTCGCCTCACAGCAAGAAGGTCCTGGGTTCGATCCCCAGGTGGGGCAGTCCGGTCCTTTCTGTGCGGAGTTTGCATGTTCTCCCTGTGTCTGCGTGGGTTTCCTCCCACAGTCCAAAAACATGCAGTCAGGTTGATTGGAGACACTGAATTGCCCTATAGGTGAATGGGTGTGTATGTATGTGTGTCTGCCCTGTGATGGACTGGCGCCCTGTCCAGGGTGTTACTGTGTGCCTTGTGGCTATTGAAAATCTGGGATAGGCTCCAGCACCCTCCCCCGCGACCCTAATTGGATAAGTGGTTAGGAAAGTGAGTGAGTGAAGCCTCCTCTCCCAATGACACTGCTCTTTTAAATGAACTTTTGACTAACTAAATGAGCACAAATTTCCAAAGAAACAAACCAAAATCGTCTGAAAACCTTTTCCAAATGGGGAGAGGCTGGTAAAGCCACAAAGATAACTCCAACTTCATATTAAGGGCCATGGTTTTGTAATGAGATGTTAGACAAACTTATGGCCAGGTGTTCATGTAGTCATGGCTATATAGTGTACACAATCATGTATTGTGAATGTAATCACACACTAAACCTGTGTTGGATAATAACCTAGCAAAAATGTAGTAGGAATATTGTAAAAGAGTTATGTATTCCTCAACATCTTCAAATCTTGAGTCAACACAAATGGGAATTACTGGAATATTCAAGATATGTTTGTCAACACTGAACTGCACACTAAGCAATCATCTACTTGTGTAGGAGGCCTTGTAGCTAACATTTGGAGTAAAGGGAAATTTTGTAAATTAGTCATAAACCCTCAATAAATCTATCAAAATGCATAACAAGATAGAGTCAGGGTTGGTCAGTGGTTTGGAGTTAGTTTAGATCCAGATCATCTTTAACGTGTGTTGTTAGTGTTACTGTAAAGAGTTGACTAAGTTTAACATAATTCTATTAAAAGAATGAAGTTGTCTAGATCAACAGTTTCGTGTTTGTGTTACGGTAAAGAGGCTAAAGGAATTTGTCCCACAGTATCTTTTTCAAGGCCAGTCCTCTGACTTTCTTGCTCTCTGTGGCAGCGACTCTATCAGTCTCCTGATTCCCTGAAGACTGACACGATGCTCCTCCGGACACCTGTGCCATGTTTTTGGTAGTGTATGTATGTGTGTGGGTGGGTGACGACTGGGCCAGCCGTGAATGGTGAACCCTGAGTATCAGCAGATAAACTAGTGATGGGATTAGCAGAGCATCATGTGATTCAGTTGTTTAACAAAAATGCTCTTCTTTTTCTCCTGTACTATCAGAGACCCCAGTTTATCTAGTCTGTCCATTGTCAGAGCTTTGAAGTGCATTGAAATAGACAGTTAACATAAACCAGTAGGCACTGATTAGGATTTTTCAACATACTGGATGAATGTTGAATGTGGATGAAGAGTATGTATGTGCACAGAAGAACAGAGTGTGTGTTTGTGTGTATTGGTGTGGGTGTGTGTGTGTGTGAGCTCATCTGAGAACATGAACAGTGAGACATTGTTTTGAAGCAGACAACAGACATTTCACACTGAGTGATTTTACACTGACCGCATTTCGCTGAAGCTGCTACTGATAAGACAGTGATATGATGATGATTCATTTTACTGCATATCTGGAGCACACACAACTTTTTCTCTGTTTTTGTGAAGTACATTTACTGTAATTATTAAAACTATTGGTAAAATGGGTTAAAAAAGGTTAATTAGCTTAATCTTACACTGACAGTAGCTTCTCTTTAGCTTATCCAAACGATTTTAAGGTACCGGGGTACCTAGGCAGAAGCTTAATTATGTGGTGATTAAACCATGTTTTGTTCCAATTTGACCTAAGACCCAAGTTCACTACAAAGTACATATATATATATATACACACTGATCAGCCATAACATTAAAACCACCTCCTTGTTTCTACACTCACTGTCCATTTTATCAGCTCCACTTACCATATAGAAGCACTTTGTAGTTTTAGCCTGCTTTCACCCTGTTCTTCAGTGGTCAGGACCCCCACATGACCACCACAGAGCAAATATTATTTGGGTGATGGATCATTCTCAGCACTGCAGTGACACTGACATGGTGATGGTGTGTTAGTGTGTGTTGTGCTGGTATGAGTGGATCAGAAACAGCAGCGCTGCTGGAGTTTTTTAATAAAGTGTCCACTCACTGTCCACTCTATTAGACACTCCTACCTAGTTGGTCCACCTTGTAGATGTAAGGTCAGAGACGATCGCTCATCCATTGCTGCTGTTTTGAGTTGGTCATCTTCTAGACCTTCATCAGTGGTCACAGGATGCTGCCCCTGGGGCATTGTTGGCTGGATATTTTTGGTTGGTGGACTATTCTCAGTCCAGCAGGGACAGTGAGGTGTTTAAAACTCCATCAGCATTGCCGTGTCTTATCCACTCATACCAGCACAACACACACTAACACATCACCACCATGTCGGTGTCACTGCAGTGCTGAGAATGATCCAACACCTAAATAATACCTGCTCTGTAGTGGTCCTGACCTCTGAAGAACAGCATGAAAGGGGGTTAACCAAGCATGCAGAGAAACAGATGGACTACAGTCAGTAATTGTAGAACTACAAAGTGCTTCTATATGGTAAGTGGAGCTGATAAAATGGACAATGTGTGTAGAAACAAGGTTTTGATTTTAATGTTCTGGATGATCAGTGTATATCTTTGCTTGTGTTTGTGGTTAGATGAATGCTTGTTTCCTTAACTTCCTTTGTAAAAATAAAATATAAACAGCAATACATCTGAGTTACACTTTATTCATAATGCTAGAAATGGTGGCATGTTTTTGGTGTGCGATTAGACTAACCACAAATACTTTTTATGACCCAAATTTTTACCTATATTTACTACGGTTAGCAAAACATCACAAACTGTATTATCCCCGTTGTCTATTTCAATGTTGTTCATTTAATTTGGATTTTATCAGTTTTCTAATGTTTAAAATAAATCACTGCTTCAATTAAAAGCTCTCAGCCTGCACCGCCACATACACAGTTAAACTGTTCTGTCCTGTTGTCAAGGGTGAACAATAACATTTTTCACTTCCCTTAAACGCTCTCTTCGGACTTCCAAGAAAGATCCATCTCGCCAGCGGAAGTCGTCTAGGGGCTATCAATAAGCCCAGTGCACAAATGACGTTGGCCGTGATTCCACCTTGATGTCGGTGGCCTTTGATGCAATCGTGGGGTTTAGAATAACAAAATATTTTCAGGGTCAGCTGGACCGCTGTGTTTTCCTTGCGCCTGGGGAGCTTTTGGCTTAAAGTCAGCTACGGCTTTATTTTAAGAAAATTTGTTGTTTGTTAAGTGGAAAAATGCATCTGAATGGCCAGGGGAGTCATTCGTTTTCTGTGCCGTTGTTTTTTAAATGCAGCAATAGACATCTACAGAATGCCTTCCTACTCCTGGGAAAATCTAGGGGAACCTATGGTTCGTTTAAAGAGCAGGAAAAGTGAGCTGTGTGTCTCTACAAATGTTTAGGAACTTCAGCAGCAAACGGAAGATGGGGTGAGGTTCTATGCTTACTCATACTCAACCTTTTTTTTTTTTCAAGAAAATGTTTTTTCAAGAAAATGTTGCGTTAAACGTGTGTAGTTAAATGATCACATTCTTCCTCCCTTTGACCGAAATGTCATGCACTTCTGCTCCCACTCATTCCTAATGAGACTCATTCATTTTAGTAGTTTTAACACCCATATATTGGTGCCTGTACTAACCCAGCTAAGCACAAAGGCATTAATACGATGTTTAGATTTCATTTAGCTAAGCATTGGGTACAATTATCCAAATGGTTACAAAAAAGAAGCCACTAGGAGGATTTACTACTAAATATGGCTTAAATTTACTTATGCTTTTTTTTATTTTTTTTATGCATTTTCTCCCCATTTCCCTCCCAATTTAGCGCACTCAATTTTGTCTTCCGCTGCTGAGGGATACCAGATTGCATCAGAGGAGAGCACGTCACTGTACACGCCTCTTTCGACACATGCACAGCCCTCCTCTTCTCGCCCCTGCATTCTGCACAGGCGTCTCTTCTGCCAATCAGGGTCCTTACACAGACCCACCCACACACACATAGTCTGGCCCCCAACCTGCAGATACGGAGGCACTGCCAGTTATGCCCGCTAGATGGTGCCCAGCCGACCAGTGGCAACACCGAGTTTCGAACTGAGGAGTTCAGAAACTCGGTGCTGGTGTGCAAGCGGAATATGCTTTTTATAATTAAAGTACTGTAATGTACATTCCACACTGTAAAGTAGAGTGTATCATGTACAGTTGCAATATTCAATCCCTGAAAGAAAATAAGGATTTAAAACTGGTTTCCTCTCGCAATTCTATGCAGTTAGGCCAATGGGAGCTATTAAAAAAATCTCGTGTAAGTGTGTCTGCCCTGTGGTGGACTGGTGACCTGTCTGGGATGTTTTCGCCCAATGAATCGGACCCACTGCAACCCTGAACAGGATAAAGTGGTGGTAAAACAGACAATGGATGAAGGTTTTAAAACAATCCACAATAAGCAGGTGAATTCACTTTTATTCGGTTATGTTTAAGCTGTTACATTAGCTTAGCAATATATGAAGCCACATGAAGACTGTTCACACTTTGTGGTCATATAAAATTACAATTAAAAAAGAGGGTTTAACATTTGTTATCATTAAGTAGAAGATTCCACATAAATTCCACATTATTTTTTTGACATGACGTTCTCTGTATAAACTGCAAAAGTACAACAAAGTTTCTGCATTCTTAACCACTTAAAAAGCCTTTTCATGGATACTGCTTTTGTACCAAATCATGATTTTATTCTTCTGTTGTCATCACCTGTTTGAAATCATATTATTTACTTTTATGTCATTACTAGTTCTAAATTGCCCCCGTCTCAACTTTTTTGGATCGTGTTGCAGGCCTGAAATGCAGGAATAGTTGTACAGTGGACCCTTGACTTACGAATTTAATTGGTTCCAAAGGGTTGTTCTTAAGTCGTTAAGTTCGTTAGTTAAACCTATTTTTTCCATAAGAAATAATGTAAATAGAATTAATCTGTGCCAGACCTCACAACCTCCCCTTACCTAACCTGTCTAATGTCTTAGTCTTTTTTAAATACAAATATATTTACCCTTAAATCTTAAATTATAGAATAGACATTCCTGTAATATACAATAATAAACAACAATACACAGTAGTACTGTACAGTTCATAAAAAACACACACCACATTTCAGTACAGTACATGTGCTGTACAATACACCATAATAAATTGTATCTACCAGAAACAACAATAACTCATATTTCTCTATTATTTCCTTCTTTATTTCAATAGTTTTGTATTTTGTAGGTGTAATTGCATGAAAGAAAGAATGCTTTACGATTTCCTTCTTCTCTCTCACTCACTGTCCCCTCTGTCTGATACACAGTGACAGCTACTGGCAGGAGTAATAATACAACAACAAATGTAATAGATTTGTTCATTTTCTCACCACTGCGCTTTCTCTGCACCTTCTTTGGGGCCATTTTAATATCAAATTTTACAAAATATAAAGAAAACACTGAAAAAAAACACCGACCGCTGTCCGAATGTTTGCTCACTGTATATATATATATATATATATATATATATATATATACTGTGTATATATATATAGAGAGAGAGAGAGACGGTCGGAATCAACTTGTTCGTGACGTCACGTGTTTCGCGAATTTCAGTTCGTTATTCGAAATTTTATCATACGTTAAGTTGAAAAAGATCGTTCACAACCCGAAATGTTCGAATGGTAAACCGTTAATAACTCAAGGGTCTACTGTATATTAAAAAATATAATGAAGTCCACCAGACGAAACATGAAATATCTTGGGTTTATACTGTCTGCAATGCAATAAAAGTCAAACTTATGTGACAAACACTTTTTTTTCTTTTCCATTAACATCCCAACTTTTTATGCTTTGGGGTTGTACAATACCTTCAGCCTATGTAGTAAGCATATATTAAAATGATTTGGCTTGGCTACCCACTTATGCAAGTGATATCTTTATTAAGGCACAGAGTTTAGATGCAGGGATAATTATATAACACATTTTTAACATCAGTTCACAGGGCTAACATCCACCATAGCTGTTTTGAAATTCACTGTTCATCATGGCTTATGGATGAAGCCTTACGCTCAGGCCTTTTACTCAGTTTGATAGCATGAAAAAGATCTTTGACGGAGTTACTTCTGCTGACATAACAGGATTCTTTCCCTTCTCCTCGCACTCTTTTCCTGAGTTGAAGAGTTGAGTCCCAGGTCAGAAGCTTTCAGCAGGAGCGCAGACTAGAATTCCAGATGGTGAAGTACAAGCAGATCTCAGCTCATCAATTTAACAAGCCAGGTTGTCGCTGTTTATCCATGTTCTGCTTCTAGACCAATGCTTCCGGCGGCGGCGCTGGACAAATTGAGATATTTTTTGGCTAACAGGGAACATAATGGCCACTGGCTGCAGTGCCAAACTGATCTGTTTTTATGGTTTATGGTTTCTTTAAATCAAGTATGCTAATCCGTTTAGCCTGATGTAATCACGATTACCAATTTTACGTTGCATGCACCGTTTTAAGAATAACAAATGAAGAGAAAGTAATTGCCACATATTTAAGTTAGAAGATGGGAAAAAATTATGCTATGAAAGAGGTTACATAGTCATTTCTAATCCAGTCCAACAGTGTTTGTATGTATGCTAACTGTTGCTATGAGAGCAAAATGCCTGGCAAGACTAGAAGCGCTGAAGATAACCTTTAAAGTTATCATACATCAAAAGAGAAGAAACTTTCAAGGACTCCGGAGGCTCCTGTGATTAAACTCAAAAACTTCAGCTTGTTTTGTGGTCAGAAGCTTTATTACACAGAAATGTTGAATGCATTTTATTGCAGTTTTTAGTTCCTTGCAGATTTAACTAACATTTCAATGTGCTATAAAAATCTATAAAATATTCTCTTTGCATTTTTATACAGTTAATCATCTTAGAAAAAAGTAATTTTGTTAAGTAAACCTTACTAAGCTACATAATACTTTAAAATATACACTATATGGACAAAAGTATTGGGACAATCCTTCTAATTATTAAATTCATGTGTTTAAACCACAAGAATTCCAAAGTGTCTTAAATCAATTATTTGAAGGAAATTATATGCTTAGGGAAGGCCCTTTCCTGTTCTAGCATGACTGTGTTATGTGCACAAAGCAAGCACTTTTGACGTCTTGTTTACAATTCACAAACTAGACATTTCTTTTTGTTTCTAAGTTGTTTTTCTAATTAACTTAATTGTAAATTACTTAATGTGCATAATATTTGCCAGGTAGCTAGGCAGCTACACTAAATCCTAATATAACCCTTTATTCATCAGCTCACTGTTTGTAATTTACAATTAAGTAAGTTAAAAAAATAACAAATTTAACTTAGATACAAAAATAAACTTATAGTTTGTGAATTGTAAACAAGACGTCAAAAGTGGTTGCTATGTGCACAGGGCACAGTCATGCTAGAACAGAAAAGGGCCTTCCCTAAGCATTTAATTTTTATTAAATAATAGATTCAAGAAACTTCCAAAGACTCTTTTTTTACTGAAGACATTTTTATTTCACATAGTGATTGTTAAATTAGAATTATCAAAGATATTTTCTCACATCACAAACTGACCTTATATAAAAACTTTCTACAGCAGTATTAAGTATTGATAAAATATTAAAATAATCACA
Source organism: Trichomycterus rosablanca (assembly GCF_030014385.1). Taxonomy (NCBI): domain Eukaryota; kingdom Metazoa; phylum Chordata; class Actinopteri; order Siluriformes; family Trichomycteridae; genus Trichomycterus; species Trichomycterus rosablanca. The sequence goes on from NC_085995.1 coordinate 35,945,619, forward strand.
TTGTACACATTTATTTAACATTTTTATGCAAACTTCTAGACTAGTCAAAATGTGACAATTGGTTTGGTTTATTCCTTTGAAAATTCAGAGTTAAAAATATAAATATTCAAAAAATTTGAGTCCATGTTGGACATGCTGTTATTACATCAGAACATTTTGGACATTTCTAATTTGTCATTCAGTCATGATTTCTTAATGATGGTAAAGGGTAATGTTTTTTCTGTTGTTTACTGGCATATTTTATTCTTCTGTAAATAAATGCTGTATAAATAAGCCGGTGTAAATTATGCTACTGTAATGTTCCCACAGAAGTGTTGCTCAGACAAACTCGACCAGATCAAATGAAAAACTCCCTGATGCTGCTTCACATCTCAAAATTCCCAGTGCGAAATTAGTATGTTCAGAGTTGGCTTAACACCTGGAGTATTTATTTAACTACCAGTGCTCACATACAGTGTTAGATATAAGATATAATAGATTTATACAATCTAATATTTTATTAAACAAAAAAACATTAATTACCAATTCCTTGTTAGGTTTTATGAATAGTTCATTACCAAAAAACCATTCAATTTTTGTTTATTTATTTATTGCAAAAAGACAGTGTAGTGCTGTGTAATATTTTGCAACTGCACTATTAGTCCCTAAAACCATCTAAAAACTTGAAAAACGATGTCATTGTTTTTGCAACCATCAGAGGAATCAATAAACTCAGAAGATTTAATGTGGCAGAGCTGATTAGTAAATGGGAATGAAGTTCTAACCCTGGATGGGACAGACATCAGATGTCATGCGTTCAGTTTTTTTTGGCGTTTTGCCTCATACTTGGCTTTAAGATTTCTTTTCTCAAAGTTCGGACATCACACTGTTATATTGTGTCATTTTCAACCGTGTCTGTTTTCTATTTAAATAAACTAGCACCATATAGTTTTGTTGTGATGCCTGTTATTAGTTGAATATGTTTTTTTTATTTAATATAGAGGCTTCCACAGATTTGTGAAGAAAATACAAGTGCTAGAAACGTTTCTTTTTCAGTGCCATAGAGGAACCACGTTTAGTTCCCTAAATAACGGTTTCATGGATGGCTCTTAAATTTTAATGCTGTCACAGCAAACTGATGAATTGTTTCTTATACAGTTTTATGATGAAGGTTCTTTCCAGGGTAAACTGATTAGTTTATTATAGGACAAAAAAGTATGGAGGAGGCACAAGGAAAAAACCGACCTCTCTGCTCTAGACTTTCAATAATGAATGCCTTAGCACTCCTATTGCCTCCATCACTACATCATAAGCTTATACATATATTTCATTGTTGTTCTGGGCCAGAATTTGGCTTTTTTCGAGTGATTCTAAATGTAATTTAAGCTGTGAACATGTAAATTACACTAGCTGTAAATGGCTTGCTTGTCACGTCATCTCAAACAAATAAGGTCAAATGCACGTCATAAACCTGTCATACAAGCGATCGTTCTGTCATACAAGAAATCGTAAAGGTGCTAGTTCAAGACCCGCCACTGACAGGCTGTTGGGTCCCTAAGCAAGTACCTTTAACCTTCAGTTGCTTAAATTGCACACGGTCACAATTGTTAGTCGCTCTGGATAAAATTTTCTGTTCATTGCAGTAAATGTAAGAGATCAAATGTCTTCATAAAATATTTCTAACAGCTGATGTCAGGTATTATAACGATGTTGCAAAGCATGTCGGGTTATAATACCAACAGTTAGGATCACTAACTTACATCATTAACTTATCATTAACTTAGTGTTACAATCACTGCTCTTTTATTTGTGACTTATTAAAAGAATAATAAATAAATAAAAATCTTTTACAATCCATTTTGCACGTTCTGAAAAATTCATTCATAATGACGATAATAGCATTATTTTTATTGTTGTTATAATAATAATAATAATAATAACAATAATACTAATAATAATTATTGTTATTATTATATACTAGATTGGTGTATAAAATTTAAATGCATCAGATATAGTTTCTAGTGCCTCATGGACGTTTTAGTGTCTGCGGTAATTTTAGAGGAATTTTAGAGATTTTGTGCTGCACCACTTTAGACTTTTTATTACCAGTGCTGCCTGTTTAAAATATAAGAAAAATATATGGACCACCTGCTGCTTCTAGTGTTAATAGGCTTTTTCTTACAGTACTTTGATTTATTTATCCAGTAACTGTCGGTATAAGTAAATTTTAATATTCAAGAGGTCATTTATAAATGCAGGTGATCATTCATGTGTGGTAAAGCTGTTGGAGGCGGTCGGACCGAGGTCTGTTTTATTACACTGTATACAGAGGGGTGAATTAACCAATTCAAAAATAATTTCTTTATTATACATAAAGGAAACTCAACTCCCAAGAACCTTAGTGTCACAGTGCATGGCCTTTGTTTAGGATTCTTCCTCATCATCCAGTTTCCATCTGTTTTCCTTCTCTATTATTGTTAAAAATAAATAAAATACATAACATTACGTTTGGTAAAGTTGTTAAAAGGAGCAGAAAAAATCGGTTTAATTATTCTGTACACAGATGGATATATTAACTATTAACTATTAAACTATTAAAGTTTTTTTCCAGTCTCGGCTGCGCACACGCACTTGGATCAGACCGCGGTTGGATCAGCACTGTGCGTTTATTTATAGCAATGATGCCAAGGTCGTTTTGACAGCAGTGATATTGACTAACAAAAGAAAAAAAATGCTTAAAAATGCTTGTTGCGTATTTATATCAACATAAATTGCGCACAATTACTGGATAGTTTATTATTATTATTGTTGTTGTTGTTGTTATTATTATTATTATTGTCTCGTGTGTGATCAGTAGCCCACTGTTTTATTTACCTTTTCCCGAAATTAATAACAAATAAATAAAAAACGGACAATTTTATTGTTTCAAAAATTAAAAACGAACATCGTGCGTCTGGTAAGAATTAGGGCTGTACTTCAATTTGTTAGGATGTATAATGAGCGAAATACACACAATATGACAAATACAGTTGTTATAAATATTTTATTATTATTATTTTTTATGTCCCGTATTTATGTTATTTATTTTAATTTGATATTTTAAGAGTAGGATGATCATGATAACGCCGCAGTGTATTTGTTTATTAAATTACAGGCAATGGAAGCATGAACTATTTTAACTTTATCTAATAACAACAGAGGTGGAAAAATAGAATAAAATCCTGAATTTTCAGTCTCTTTAAATAAAAAAAATACATTAATGGCCTGACATCCACAGCTTCAATACGCCATGAGCGCCATGAGAACATCGTTGTATAATGTTGGTATTTAGACTAATTTACTCAGTGATCTTATGAAAACACTTAATGTATAACCATAAAAGCAAATCAACTTTTCAAAAAGGTTGTGAATATATATGACACACACACACACACACACACACACACACACACATATATATATATATATATATATATATATGTGTGTGTGTGTGTGTGTGTGTGTGTGTGTGTGTGTGTGTGTGTGTGTCATATATATTCACAATATATATATATATATATATATATATATATATAATTATACATTATTTCCCATGTACACATATTCAGACAGTGCGCTTATTGAGGGTCCCTGTGTGGTAAGGAGTGAGGATGGTAAAGTAAATGAATAAAGTGCTCCACTAATCCATCCCCAGATCTGGCTCCTCCTCCTGCCTAATCCAGTCCTTTCTATTTGAACCTCCTGGCCTCCAAACCAAACAGACACACCACTAAAGGAGCTACACCTCTGTTCCTCCTCCTTCTCCTCCTTTCTCCATTCAGAGAACCTCGTTGTGACCGTCCCACTGAGCCCCTGTTTCTTTTTGCATCGTATCCTGCTCTTTATCCATCTCTGTCTTGGTCTGCTAGAAGAAGCGTCTCTCCTTTATGCTCATGGAGGCACCATTTATTCTCACCCTCAGAATTCGGCCATGAGACTCTGTTGGACTTGACTTAAGCTTTGTTGTGGATTCTCAAGCCAGACTCTCTCTGTTTCCGGTTTAGGACACCTTGTGTAAGATGACAGCGATGGGCTCAGAAGTACGTGACCTTAACACACTCCTGTCCCCTGTGCCAGCACTCCCAGCGGGGAATGGGAACTGCCCTCTGCCTGTAAGCAGTGCCCCTCAGTGGGCACCTGTACTGGACCTTCATACTGGCACCCCCTACAGCTCACTGGGCTCACACTCCTTCATTAAGCAAGAGCCCAGCTGGGGCTCAACTGACCCCCATGAGGATCCTCATTGTGGCCTTAGTGCCTTTACAGTACACTTCTCGGGACAGTTCACAGGCACCGGGGCGTGCAGGTATGGCGCATTTGGGGCACCAACACCGAACCAGACCCCTGCTAGTCAAACTAGGATGTTCAGCAATAGCCCATACCTGTCCAACTGCATGGACAGCCAGACTGGATCCAGAAACCAGGGTAAGTCTGTCATTCATACTGCATTTCTGTGTATCAGGTCTCACTACTACTTAGTCACCCTTTAATGTTTTAGCTCTTGATGGAAGACTGTATATTTCCTTTGATTGTTTTAATGATCAATAATTAAACACAATTTACAAATATCAAATATCAGATGTCATTAAGTATCAGACATGCAGTAAATACTACTTTGATGGATTAAAACCTTTAAAAACTTGCGTTAGTGACTAAATGAATGTACGAATGTATTTTAAAGTATACTCACAACTGATTTTCAGTAATAACCCAACCTTAACTTTATTACTGATGTCACTGCTCATATTTGACACTTTAAAATCACAGCTGAAGTTTAAAATAAAATAAATGAAAACTTTTAGGCACCCACGAAACGAGCTAACAAAGTTAATTTAAATAGGCCTGTAACCAAAAAACACCAATAAACCTCGTAAAGGAAAATGGTCACGTATGTCAATCTTTTAATAGCAGAAATGTCTGTATAACACCAATACTGATTTTACTCAAAATTATAACAATCTAAATTACCGGTCAGTTAAAAGCCAGTGTGAGTGATTTAGTTAAGCATTTTTTACTTCTTGATGCAGACACAGTGACATCACTGGTCCAAATTTATATGAGTTCTTCCACAGTTAAACTGCACCACTTAAAAAATGCTAATATTTTAGGGAGATAAACCTGTAATTAAACATAGAATTACCTGTTTGATTGCCATGAATTTTACTAAACAATTAAAATATAGAATATAGAACTTTTATTAGGGATGGTCGTGTCACTGCATGGTCCAGTCTAAAAGCCATGATAGAGTAATGAAATTGTGACTCTTGATGTTGTGTAGCCCTTTAATGTTTTAGTACATTAAAATGATGTTTCTGTCTTATAATGTTTATTTATAATTGATTTAATAGCTGAATTTAACTCATCTGTGCTTCATTTTTAGTAATCAAATATTACTTATCCTGACAGAAATAAAATCATTGTATTTCTTTCATGAGCTATTAACTGCATTTATTAATCGTGAAGTTGCCTAAATTATTAAAGTCATTCAGCATATGTTGGACAAACAGTATTTATATTTGGGACTTTAGACTTTTCTGCTTTAGAGAAGTTTACTTATTCATACTATATCACCAATACAAATTTCTGAATGAAAATCATCATTTCAATATGAAAATGTTACATTTTTACCGTTCTCGATAATCTCGTCAATTTAACTTTTGGCACTAACTGAAAAATGTAAGTGCAGTTTAACAATTAAGAAACTGAGATGAACTTTTGGGACAATAAATTAATCAAATTAAATTGTGACATAGTGAGAAGAAATGACACATCCAAGTATGAATGTATGACTTTATAATAAAGACTATTGAGCCTGTTGCTTTTGGTCATAGGGAGTTCAGTGTTCATATGATTATAGGAGTAGTGCAGAAAAACAACTGTTACCTCCTGACATGCTACATCCATTTCAACAGCTGGTGTTAAAATTACATACAGTAACAAAAAACCTAATTCAGTTTTTTCAGTCGTATTCAGACTTAAGTCATTAAATAGGAAGCAATCATTTAAATTGTTTATATAATAAGTTCTTATAATCTGATTAACAATATTTGTACATGATAATAAAACAGCCTGCTTCTATAATTATATATATATATATATATATATATATATATATATATATATATATATATATATATATATATATATGAATGTAATGTGTAATTATGTGTAATGTGTAATGTAATTACATATCCAAAGTAATATGCGCAGTTTTTTTGTATGGACTCACATACCATTCATAACAAAACAACACAGCTGGGGTAAATTTTACAGCAGTTTAAGATGTTTAGACATTTAAATATAGTTGATTTAAAACCACAGAAATTCTATCTACAATATTTTAGAAGCTCTTTAATCTCACAATAATCACACAATCACAGGTAACCACTCACAGATGAACAGGTATACAGCAGACAGTGGATGTTTTTGTCTTTTTTACCATTAAAGGATCATGATATCAGTGTGAGTTATAGAGAACATAAAATCCAACATGTTTACGCCAGCATGCAGAATGTGATTTATATTTTTTAAACTGCTCCTATTTTGGTCTGTAGTTGGTTTGTAGATGATAGTGAATGTATAAAATAATGAATAATATCTGATAAATGTGTTCATAAAAGTGCTTGGAAAACTGTTTGATGTGTTTGAACTTATTATAAAATTAAATATTATTAGAAACTTTCAGTTCAAAAATAAAGAAGCATATTTTAGAGATCAGAAAGCATATAACATAACATAACTAACACACTAATGTTAACTGGCTTTTACCAAACTAATTAAACTAAATGAATTAATTTGTGTTTGCAATGGACACTTATTAATTAGCATTAAGTGTATAAATAATGTGTATAAACATAAGGTTAAATAATCATTACATAGGCAAATGTTAAACGTAATAAATCTATTACATGTTAAACATAAATAATTGATAGGTAATAATACTATTATTTTTTTAAAATAAAAAAATAATTCAGAAATCTGATGTTAAAAAGAGGATCCTATTAAGCGCATAGTAGTAAATTTAGTCAAACACTGTTAATCAGCTCATATAGTAATGCAAATTGGTTTAATATAGTATTAGTGACTCACACTAATAACTCCTAACAGAATAAATGTGTTTTAGCTAGGGTGAATAAATACTGTAAACAAATCTTTTTAAACAATATTAGTAACAGCTATTTAAAGTGCTTTTATATATTAAATATAATTGAAGAATCAAGTTCTAATTGTTATAAAAGATATAGTTTATCACAGATTGACGTGATGACCAACCTTATGCACATGTTTGAGCACTTCATTAGGAACTAATAATAATTGGCCATTTTACAAGCTACACCTATACTGATAATACTGGCTGTATTGGTCACTGTCCATACAGATGGTAAACCTTGTCAACCCTCTCTATACCATCCATAAATCAATAACTGACTATATATTATTTGGGTGGTGGATTAATCTCAGAACAGAAATGACACTGACATGGTAATGATGTAGCAGTGTGTGTTTGGGATTTTTAAATACTGTTTAAACAGACTGACCTTTTTATTAGGAACAGATAATCGGTTGACACTCGTTGTAGGTGTAGAGTGAGAGACTGGAGATATTTTCCTCTAGTCATTAATAAGATCTCAACAACACTGCTACACCTAATACATTTATATCAGTACAACACACACTGCCGTATCATTGCCCTGCTAATGTCATGCAGTGCTAAGAATGATCCACCACCAAATTTATGGGGTCCATTTCTGAAAAGTAAAAAAAACCCCTTTTATAATAATTAACATTTAACGTGTCTGCAAATGACCTTAACAAATCACTAGAGCTACTCAGATACAGCTTATGTTCCCTCAGAGTGAGCTGGGTACACAACAAACAACAGTTTTAATTTATTGATTATTTATCAATTTAAAAATGCAGAATTTAGGGCTTTTTAAAGTCAGCACTGAATTGATGATTAATTATCCAGCAGGTCAAAAATGTTGTTCTTCATATTGCTTCATGGATTATGACTAAAACATCTTGCTCTGTAGCTGTTAGCTTTCAGTGTTTCAGATCGATGGTGTTGCTTCATACCAGCACAGTGTAAACATACAACATGATGTAACTTCTGGTTTGTAATATTTATTGCATTTGTGATAGTGTGATAGATTCCAGATAGTGTTACTTCAGTAAGAACAGCTTAAAAAATTGACTGTAAAAGAATCACTTCTTAACCAGAGAGTTAGTGTAAAACTTTCACATAAATAAAGGTGACATAAAGGGCAGTTGTAGCCTAGCGGTTAAAGTACTGGACTAGTAATTAAAAAGTTGCTGGTTCAAGCCCCACCACTGCCAGGTTGTCACTGTTGGGCCCTTGCGCAAGGCCCTTAACCCTCAATAGCTCAGACAGTGTCACGGTACTGTAAGTCGCTGTGGATAAAAGCGTCTGCTAAATGCTGTAAATGTAAATAAGTGATCAGATAAAATAATTTATATAAAAATCCAACAAACAAATAAAACATTTGGCTTGGAAAGCTGTACTGGACAAATTCTGTATGAACCGATTTAGTTTTTTACAATAGGGATTGAATAATGCTCATTTTGTATAATAAAGAACAATAGAATAGGTATGCAGTGTTGTGACAGGTAACTTGTAAAGCTAATGCAGCCCCTTGTTCACACACCTATGGCAAATCCAATCTCACACTTTCACACATCCAGCCCGTGGCCCATGGTGCTCCTCCTAGTCTCCGGGCCCTTCATCGGGCTCGGTGGGGTGGAAGAGGAATGGTCCTTTTTAATGAGTTTCTCTGTCCTTCTGAGGTGAAAGTGGTTGGGAGTAATTAATGAAGGCAGCGTTGATACGGCGTGATTTACGAGACCGAGGATGACCCGGGGTCACCCGAGACATGATTCTCCCTGAAACCCAGTCTCACTGCAGCGCCCTGCCTAGCGTTTGTTTGCACTCACGGCTCGTCATTCCCCTACCTAATCCGGGTCGGGAGGGACAGGGGTGATTAGGGCAACTGAGGGTTATTACCTAAGCATTAGCTACAGAGCACTTTCTTTTATCTCTGAAGCACAGCTCCGATTTTTTCACTTTTTTTTTACTTAGTAATATGTGGAATTGGACTTGAATTTGATCTCCCCTTTCTAAATTATTTTTTTTTTTTTTCATGTTGAGGATAAACGACTAATGTAACTAACTAGTAATGAAAGTAAAGACTTGCTCTTCCCACTATTTTAGTTTTAATGATGATATGGATCCACTACAGATGTTCACTTTTTATCGATTATAGAAAACAAAAAATCAAAATCACCATGGTGTCGTAGTTTAAAACTATGACCATATTTAACTGGAAAGTGTTTAAATTCAGTATTTTAGGCCAGTATTGTTGTACAGTTTTTAAAGACTTAAGTTTTCAGTCAAATTATTATGCTGTTTGTATGATTTGGGATGAAAAACATTGCATTAAATGTGTGAAAGATGCATTGTCACTAGCAAAATACTTTTTGGTGTAAAAATCTTTACTAGTATCTATTTTCCCACACCATGAGTGTTCATAAAATTTATTCTCTTCTTCCCAGGTTACAGTGCTGTTTCCTTTGATGGTGCCACAAACTACGGACACACGCCGTCCCACCACACCTCCCAGTTCCCTAACCACCCCTTCAAACATGAAGACACAATCCCACAGCAAAGCAACATGGGTAAACTCGCCTCTAAACTTCCTCTAAACTAATTTCTGTGCTTGATGTTTTCATGTTTTTTTTCCCCTTGGTCGGAAGGGTTTAACTTTGTACAAATCAGCCCAAGGTCAAGTTGCAGTAAATCAATGAGCCTATTATTTATCACGCATATACAGGTATATATATATATAACCACTGAGCTATCACTGGCCCTACAGAGCTGCGTGGGTCCAAAATATACATCTGGAAAACTATAGATCACATCTGAATATCTCAGATACTGTTTTAAACTTTAAAACTACATTTACATTCCACATTATTACTTTTACACTCTAATCACATTTACACGTTGAAGTTTTCAAATACATTATTAATTCATTATTAAATTAGAGTCATTTGAGAGAAATAAAAAAATGTATATTTATTTCTTCATGATAAAATCCAAAGAAACTGTAGGATAAGTTTTCCAGCGGTTATCAGGACAGTCTGTACACCAGTTAGATTTCAACATATCCCACAGTAAAATGGATGGTTTTGGTATTCAAATATTATTTATTCCAGACCACAAAGACTTTTACTTTTAATATCTGAAATATAGATTTTTAAATAAAACTATAAAATATTTTGAGTTTCCAGTATTCCTGACACTTTGCTGATTTGTATTAATATATTTAATAACATGTAAAACTAACTACCTGGTAAAAAGAAACTGTTATTAAAGACTGTTATAGATAATCCATAGTTTTATTTAAAAATGTATGTTTCAGATATTAAAAGTAAAAGTCTATGTAATCTGGGGAGATTATTATTTGAATGGTACTTAAACCCCAATTAAAATTTGTGTTTCTAGGGATATTTTGGCTAAATCACCCACCCTTAGGCCCAGATTCCTCATTGGTACTTTGAAAAAGGGAGCAAAAGTTTGACGTGTTTTATGGCTTCAAAGTAAGCAAGAGCGATGTTTTCATAACTGCAGAGTGTACCCGGCTGCATCTCCCCAAATCCTCCCCAAGCTCATATTCCCCCTCAAACACACTCTCTCGCTCAAGCGTTTCATTACAACAGCAAAGTTATGATACTTGAAGCATGCAGACGCGGCCTTTTTTCCACAAGACGTTCAAAGTGTCCACACAGGGATCATTCTCATTAGTTAGAGGGATAAAAGAGAAAACAGGCTTGACTTGTTAAATCAGGCATGTTTTCCTGGAGCGAGAGCTGAGAGAGGAGCGGCCTGAAGGTCTGACAGTCTTATAAGCGCTAAAGATAAAAACTCCCAGAGCGGATTGTGCTGTTGGATGAACCGTATTATTTGTTAAAAAGTTCTTCCAGACTGGGTTTTGAGCGCCTTGAATGTGTCCGTGTTTGACTTTTTAAATAAATGTGTGTGTTTGGGAAAAGGTCAGGCATTATGAGTGAGGATTTCCCAATTCTAACATCTGTGTGTTCTGTGTTTAAGGTGAGCAGCAGTATCCCGTTCCTCCTCCTGTTTACGGCTGCCACACGCCATCCGAGAGCTGCACAGGGAGCCAAGCACTGCTCCTGAGGAACCCTTACAACAGGTACAGCCACTGAAACCATAGTTCAGTAATATGTATGGTAAAGATGAGTAAGAAAGGGATGTAGTTAAATACATCATTATTACTTTGAAATTACAAATTTTACTTTATCCAGTCCTTTTTAATTCCTAGAAAACATAAAACCCTTTGAAATAAATGATTTTTTAATTTATTACTGTCAATTTTGCATTTAATACTTTATTACTTGTTCTTTAATGCTTGATAAGATTGGAAAATCCAAAGCAAGTCTAAGAGCACACCTCAATACAGAATACATCCATCAGGGTACCGGGTTCTCTCTTCTTTCTTCTCCTTTTATGTATAAAAACATTTTATATATTTGTTTAAGCATTTATAATTGGGTCATGCAAATAAATTAAACACAATAAAAAATAATCAGTTATTTAATTACAAGACTCCAATTTATTTTTATCAGTCAGTCAGTGATAATGTGGGTTTCAGCTTTACATAGTTTATTATCATGTATCACTGATTTTACACTGGGGAGCACAGTGCAGCAAATACAGTGGGTGTTGCATAGCAAGATGGGTCCTGAAGACCTCGGATCGAGCCCTGCCACTGGTTAAAAAAACACCAGTGGTGGCTTACATGATTTAAATAAATCCTCTAGAGGGAGGAGGGGGGGGGGGGGGAATCTAGAGGGAGGAGGGGGGGGAATCTAGAGGGAGGAGGGGGGGGGAATCTAGAGGGAGGAGGGGGGGAATCTAGAGGGAGGAGGGGGGGGGGAATCTAGAGGGAGGAGGGGGGGAATCTAGAGGGAGGAGGGGGGGAATCTAGAGGGAGTAGTGGGTTCCTGGCATTCTAAAACATTCCTGCCATATCAACAAATAATAGGAACACTGACGGATCCTAACATTATGCAAAGCTAGTGAGTTGAATATGAGCTATTTATGTATAATTTTCAGTCAGTATACTGGGGAGGGAGATTAATTTGAGAGTATCTAAATGCTGGGGGGATGAGTGCCCTCCATTATATATTGTGAATGTGTTTTGATTTGTGATGGACTAGTGCCCTGTTCAGAGTGTAGTCTTGCCTTAGGTATAATGTTTCTGGGTTGCTCTGGGCCCACTGGGGTCTTGACCTGGATGTAGCCATTATTGTAAATAGATGTAAAATAAATGAGAGTTTCTTTATACTGCAGAGTGAAGTTCATGACAAACAGTCTGACAGACAGCTGTGTTAAATTCATACACAATAACCCAATCTGGGACCCCCATCACCAGCACAAGGGTGAATCTGAGCACTTCCTAAAACATTTAAAAATAACAACCTCTGCTTGTTTCTCCTGCTGGTCATGCTGACTTTATACATGCCTAGTTAATGTTTATGACTGCCAAGAGGATAGCAAAGACAAGTTTTATTAGCTGCGGTTGCTGCTCTGTAAAGGTGAACTTTCTACTCTTTACCATTGTGTATGTTGCCTTCCAATGTATCACAAGTGATTTATGGGAAATCTTTAATCATGAGTTGCTGTTTGGTTTTAGCCAGCAAAAGGCTTTTGAAGCAGCACATTTTATTGTCCTCATTAAATTATGCAGTGTACATATTTTCCATGATCTCTGTTCGTAAACTCAGTCCCACTGGGATGATGTTGTTTCAGCAGTTCATGACTTGAATTTCAAAACCAGGACCTACCAAATCGCCCATAAATGTAGTAGCACTTCACTTTCAGCTCATTGACATATTGAAAAATAATAATCAATATAGATTTTTATAGCCTACGTTGTGATTTGTTTCTTGTATGGCAGTTTCGGACTTTTGTTAACCTAGTAGGGACAAACAGAAACATGAAAACTACCAACAGTTTACAGAGATTCATTCTCACTGCATGCACAGATTCTCACAGACACACTCCAAAATGTTTTAGAATGCCTTCCATTAAGACTAGAGGCTTTTACGGCTACAAAAGGAGAACAAATATAAAATAATGACCATGGTTTTTAAATGAGACGTCTAACAAACTCATGGTCAGGTGTCCGGATACTTTTGACCTCATTATGTATATTCCAGTCACTAGTTCTGTATAATTCTGTATTCAGTTGCTGCGCCATGTCAGTCTTTTAACAATAGAGGATTTTTAAATGAAATTATGTATCACCCAGTTAAATTCTGCAACCAGTCTGGTCCCAAACACATCAGTGAGAACTTTTACACATGACTGTGGATAGAAAAATAAATCATTGTTTCTAGTATGGTCCCTCTACTTAATTGCAATATTAAAGTATTTATTTAAATACAAATGTTTGACCGTTATCTTTTGGCTTCATTTTAATGTTAGATTTTTTATTTTGAATTAATATACCAAATATTATTATCCAAATTTACATTGACTTAAGTAATTTAATTGTCTTATAAAATTGAAAACTGTTAACAGTATAAATGATAAACATGAACCATTATAATAAAAAAAAATGTGATGACTTACATGATGAATACAGTTTGCTAGTAGGCCCTCTTCAACCCACTGCTATTCTATATATATGTATATCAAATTTAACTTTTTACATTTTATTGCATTTTCCGTCATGTCACGCATCCCCTCCTACAGGCGCCTCTACTGGTCAGCAGAGGCCACAATTACGCGCTTTTTCAGCCATTGTTCCACCCCCTACAGACACATAGCCAATCGTTTGTCTGTGTATGTGCCTGTCTGGCTGACAGCACAGCTGGGATTAGAAGTGGTGGGTTAATGTGTTTTACCGTTGCGTCCCCAAACTCTTTGACAAGATAAGAAGTTGAATTTTACCTCTTGGTTCATACCTTGACTTGGTCATGCTGTCATGTAAACTCGGTCTAGTCTTAATAAAGCTGGTTTTGAATACAGCCTTAGTTCGTATTATATTATATTATATTGACCTGATGAGGCATTTGAGGAGCGGTTGTGGTAGTCTTATTTTAAAAATGATTTTATTACCACTGCCCTAAACCAACCCACCAACCAACCAACCATCCTTCCAACCAACCAACCAACCAACCAACCAGCCAACCAACCAACCAACCAACCAACCATCCATCCAACCATACCACAGATAGTAGAATCCACTTGATCAAGACTGTAATAAAGTATCTAGAAAGATGTCCAGGAAAGGGCAATGATCATATTTAGTAAATATTAGGACAAAAGTAACTAAATATCAGGAGGTCGCTGGATCAAATCTTACCACCACTAACATACCACGATCTGCTAAAGACCATGAAGGTAAAAATTAGGGTTCGTACTCTTCCAGTATAAACCAGTGAAACCAAAACCCTTAATAAAGTCAAGATCTCTCACTCAAATATGTTTCTGAAAATAAACCTTTCAAGCATTTAATTAAGCATGTGTGAGATTTTGAATGATGGCACTTTACTACACTGAGGTTTGGTTTCCGGCTCACATGCAGCCGATCACTCTCGGCAGAGGTCAAGTGCTGAATAGCAAAATGTACCAGGCCAAGATAAACTGTCCCTTCAACTGCTGGCTTTCACTCTTTAACCAGACCTGAATTCTTCCCCTCTGATAACCGTCCTCTGAGGAGTTTCCTCCGTGGCCTGAGCCTGATACAACAGTTCACTTACCACCAGTTTAAAAAAGAGCTGCAGAATTCCTCAAATGCCTCTGCGGCCTTGTTTTGCTACTCTCAGGGAACAGAAAGATTCCAAACAGCAGAACTGCTTCGATAGGAAAAGCTTCCATTCGGGTCTGGCTTCGTCGGCCAGTTCCGTCTCGGCATGTTGTAATAAACAGACTCCTATCTGCTGCAGTAACTGGGATTCTTCAAATCAACATCAACATGCTATGCTGCTTTTTTCTAATCGAGTAGCCTGGTACCAACAGCGCTGTATTTACACAGCCTGGGCTGGAAGCTGCTGTTTTTAGCCGTTTCAAGGTGGTTGGAATAAAACATGTCGGGTTATCAAAACCATTGCCAAATACGGGTCGCTGTTGGTGTGGAAAGCATGAAGGAAGATATTCAAAATATAAACCATGCTGAAATGAACTCCACCCTCCTGGTCCTACTTAGAGGGATTTCATTCTGTATAGAAAACAAGATAAAGGACAGATCTTGACCGAAAGTGTTGCAATTAGGCCTGCTATCGATGCATGGTTCATATCCAAAGGGCCTTTTTGTATCAACAAGCCATGACATATTGATAACGTAATAAATACTAAAGCTTAAAGTACAAGACAGCACAGGCTGTGTTCCAATAACGAATTAAAGCCGTAGAATGTTGCTGTACTGTACCAGGTACCGGCACACACCGCACCACCTAACACACATCCTTTTGAGTGATAAAACACTGTGATGTCAAGGTCGCTGCAAATAAATCCAAACTATGCATTTGGTTAAGCACCAAGCAAAGTAACTTATGGTCCTCCAGACAACCTCTCAGTAACCTATAGTGACGTTTTACTGAGAAAGATGGTCTCATTTGATTAACTGGTCACTCTGCTGGTCTGGACATCCCTCTTGTGCATGTGTGTTTTTTGTATCCCAGGATGCCCTAATTTAAAACCTAAAACATTTTACATTTGCAAAATTCTCACTGCTTTAACATTAAACATAGCATTATTTCTATTATTTTGTATAATTTTAGGTTGGATTCACTTACAAATGTACTTAAACATGGTCTTGTGTTAGTTTGAACCCTAGCAATGACAACTTATACCAAATGGCACAGTTGGAGTGCATGGGCTGGAACCCAGTCAACACGTTGGCATCTACAATTAAGAGGTACGTCAGTTGCCATAAAGCATGTTTATTAACATTAATAAGGAGTAGTGCACATTTACACTGCTGTATTTGGCCAAAGGTATGTAACACTGCTAACCATAAGCCCTATTCCAAAACAATGAATATTCATATTAAGATGTTCCCCTCCCTAATCCTAATCATGCCCCATGGCTATAACAGCCTATGCTCTTCTGGGAAGGCTTTCTGATATTGGAACTGATATTGGACAAAAAAATTTACCTTACAAATCATCCCAAAAGTGTTAAGTAAGGTTGAAATTTGTTCAGACCTAATTTGAGTCATTCAGCTGGAAAAAGAAAAGGCCTTCACAAATTGTTATCCTAAATGTGAAAGCAAATATACACCAGTAGTCTGTGCGGCTGAAATAACTGCACTTAAAAAAGCAATGGGTGCCCAACTACCTTTGGCCAGGTAGTGTATTTTAAGATCCAGTTTGCTTATTAGTTTACATAGAGCAAAACATAGAGATAAAAAGCTCTAGATGTGACTGAGAAATGTATCTACTGTACATGTGCCATTACACTCTGTGTGTTTAAGAAAAAATCTAGAGACTTGTGCTTTGTTCAGGTCACTGCTCAAATCTTTGGTGTTAATAAAATTTGACAGGCCCTGTTAAACACCACCCCTGGTTCCTGTAAATAATTACTCAAAAATGTGTGTAACTTTCTTTCTTTCTCTTATAGGGTTTCTTTCTCTCAAAAGTTCAGCCATGTTTCAGTCTTACTCCTTTATTTTTCTTGGAAAACACATATGTAGAAAATAATAGTACCATAGAAAAAAAGGATTATTAATTAAATGCATTAAAATTGTTATAATAATTATTATTATTTCTATTAATATCAATTAGTTAATATATATATATATATATATATATATATATATATATATATATATATATATATATATATTATATATATATATATATATATATTATATATATATATATATTATATTAATTATATATACATATATATATATAATTAATATAATAATAATAATAATGTATAATTATATATTAAATATTAATAATATAAGATACTACTACTAATAATAATATATTATATATAAATAATTAATAATATATTATTAGTTATTATTGATAATATGAGTGCTCATGTCTATAACAATCTAGCCCACCACACACAGACATAGACATAATGTCTACACAGACATTACAGATTATGTCTGAGGGAGAATGATGAAAATTAAACAAAATGAAAATAATCATTGTTATTATTATTGTTTTATTTTATTTTATAGTTTTTAATTAAATCATTAGGCCTTGTGCCAATCGGATGGAAAAAAAACATATTTATAATAGACGGGAACAACATAAGAATGAACAATCTAACAAAAAAACTACTTTACTGCCAGAAGCTGCCGCTGTAAAGGATCTTTCACCTGCTAAACATAAGAAGTATGTATGTGAGGTACAAGCCAGGTCCAGTGTGTGTTTCCAATTTTAAAATGATTAAAATAGCAAGTTGCAAATACAGATAAGTGCTGCAGTATTTCCATTTCAGGATTATTATTTAAAGGCATTTAAATATTAATATAAATAATAAATAATTCTGGTACAGACAGAGTAATTTTTAACTCTTGGGCATTACAAAAAACTACAAAATGTTTATCTGTTTATTTCTTAATTAAAATAAATGCATTAATTTAACTAACATAACACATTCTTTCAACACATCTGCATGCAGGACTGTTTTTAAACACACATGCCAAATTAGTTATGTCTATATATGCTATCTACACATGGTTTAAAATAATGGTTATATACTCAATATATCCATCTATGTCCATATCGAGTATATCACCATTATTTTGGACATGTGGAAAAGATGATGATGATGAAGGTGGTGATACTCAATATGCTGAAGTTACCTCATACTAGTCGCGGTGGGTCAGATTCATTGGGCGAAAAAAATGATGAACTAAATAATACAAATATATGAAGCACATATGAGAGGTTGAGGTGCACACGGTTCTTCACTACCTATACAGGTTGATTCTTTTATAAAAGAGTATTTTTATACTGGACAATTTGCCAAACTGCACATCACATCAATAAAGCTGTCATCTAAAATACCAAATGTTGCATAGTCACCCCACTTCTCCACTTTTTATTCACAAACTCAGTGCTATTGGTGCTGAATGTGTGCACTCTGTTTTGTCTGGACCGGGAGTGATATCCGGCTATATATTTTCTCCTGTGGCACCGTAGCCTTGAGCGGGCCGAGAGCAGACCCGTAGGGAGGAAGCAAGAATACTGGGGGAGTAGTGGATGTGCATCACTGCACAATGGGACAGGCCTTTCTCCTGTGGGATGCGGAGAATCCACAGCCCCCATCCTGCCTGGTAAAAAAAAATCAGACGCCCTAGCTTGTCCCCAGAGATCGGATATGCAAGTGCTATCTGAGCGCTTCTGTCCAAAGATGATCTCAACCTACATCCATCCATCTGTCCATCCCCTGGAAGGCTGTGTGTGGACTTACAGGCAGGCTGCTCTGTTTAAATTGGTGAATGAATGAACTGTGAGGAGATTTATCACAGGATGCCATTTGCGTTGTCTGTCAGTCTGGCTGGCTGCATATAGACAGACAAAGAAAATGTTATAGTTATTCTACTGATTAGCCTCACTGTACAGAATGTGTCCACCTTTAAATACATCTGAAGACGTGCCAAAGGAAAACCAAAGTTATTTTAGGCAGTAAGAAATGAATCACATTTCTCATTAGCTTTTACTACATTATATTGATAATAAATACTAGTATCAGCAACAAAGGTTCATGATAATATATTGTAGATTCAGCAGTACGCTGGATGCATCATCTGCTTAGTCAAAAAATAGAAATAAATAAAAGACCACAAGTAACTCTGTTATGAACAGCTGTGCAAAATATATATGAATCAGCTGTTTTAGTGACTTCACAAGGACAGACAGCTTCATCACTGTGGTGGAGCCTGTCCGCAAAACAAATCAAAATAATCAAGGTAGCATTCATAAAGATAGCATAAAGTAAAATAAGCACAAAAGTACTAGAGCCACACAGCCCAGGTCAGGGAATCAATCTAAATGTTTGTCAGAGGTCAGTGGATGTTAATAGATTAACCATATCCAAGGTATTAAATTTTTGCAAGAAAGAGTTGCAGTAATACAATGCGACAAAAAAACAAAATATTAAAGAAGATTTTTAAGTACATCTTTTTGTCCTAATTTCCAAACAAATGGGTAACAGATTAAACAAAGCCACATAATACAATGCCCACTGTAAAATATGATGGTGGTAGCATAAAATTATGCTGTGATATATGCTGTTAAGGGAATACATTTTGCCAGGTATGGAAGTAACATCAGCACTGATTGTGAGCAATGAATTCTGCCCATGTCGTCCCAAAATCTTAAACTGGGGAAAAAGTTTGTCTTTTAGCAAGACAAATTCTTGAGCAAAGCAAGACTGAAATGATTTAAAATGTGGAATATGAGTGTGTCTGAGTGGAAATGCTATTATCATTATTAAGAATAGTATGCATAGCATGCCATAGACTTTCAAATGTAACATCTTGGGGCAGCTAAACATGCCTGTAGAGGGGCACCTACTCATCCATTCTTCATACACAGCCTCAAAAAATTACACTGCTAGAACCCTTCAGGTATAAATCCATGTAGTATGGGATTTGAAACAGTGCAGCGCTAGGAAACGTTTGGGCTGAGCCAGAGGAAACTTTTGCAAATCCAGGGTCAAAGAAAGGGCCTGCGTACTGCGGTTCAGGTATAAATTCCGGAGAGCAGGAGGCCCTGGGTTCCCCATTCATCTGTCTAAGCGGCCCTACTTTGGATTGTTGAGGTGAATATATTGCACTTCGGAGCAGAGAGCAATTTGCCCCGACGTCAGGACAAGTTATAGAGATGAGCTTCAATGTTTTATAGCCAGTCGTGCCCTATATATGTCATCTAAAACCCCACACATAATGCACAGCCAGCAGCAAGAATGCCTGCTATTCACACAGCTTCATGAGGGGAAAATAATAGTGTGTAGAAAATGCTTTGGCAGGTGACACTACATGATACAAGAAAAATTTGAACACCAACATACCTTGGTTTATCGACTACATTTAGAGTAACTGTTGTGTACATTTATTTCTTTTTACTAAAAAGTGAATGATTTGTTCCTCTTTCATGTAGTCATCCTAGCAGTTATGAGAATGACCCAAGCATGATGTACAGCTGCAGCGCCCAGTACCGAATACACACCCATGGAGTCTTCAGAGGAATTCAGGTCAGTACTGGTCACACACACTGCAGTACTTAATATACTTTCATCCAAAGCACCTTAAAATTAAAACCATTTACATTCCAAATGACCTGTAAGATTTTGGGCTTGAACCAGAGACATTCAGATTACTATTCCAGTACTCTGACCACTAAACTACCACCACCTTATCATGCACCAACCAGGTACAGACATCATGATTAACCAAGAAACCCCCCACCTTTTAAATACAAACAGAAGGTGGATTGGCTGTTTTAAATTCCTCCCAAGTGTAATTGAATAAGTTGCTGGGTAAGTATGTGATGCATCGCAATAGATTGGTACTCTGTCCTGATGACACTGTACACAGTCAAGCAAGCTTAGAGACTGCTGTGCAAAAAAGCTTGTGTTCCAAAACCAGCCCCTTAAAACTCAAATGAACTTTGATGCTGATCACACAGATAAAACAAAAGTAGGGGAAGATGCTTCCGGTATTGCTGGACAGACTTCAAGCCCATGACGATGTAAAGCTTGTTTGACTGTAGACAGTGTCACTCATGTTAAAACAGCTTCTAACTAATGACCTACTTTTTCTGGACAGTAATGTGAATAAGTGCAAGTAAACTACACTTATTTATATGAGCACAGAAAAATCAGCAGCTATAGTCCATAATTAATCGGCCAAAAATATGTGGACTAATTATGGTCCACACATTTTTGGCCTATTAATAGATTGTATAGTTTGAATTTTTGGCAATGCCTTGGTGAAGGCCATTTCCTGTCCATAAAGACATAGTCGGCAAGTACGGTATGGAGGAAATACATTGGCGTGCCCAAAACCCTAACCTAAACCCCACTCAACATCTTTAGAAACTGTTGGAATGTAATTTGCGAGCCAGGTTATTTCATCTAACAACAATGCCTGACCGTACAATGGGCAAGAACTCCCACAGACACACCTCAAAATGTTATAAAAAGCCCTTTCAGAGGATTGGTTGTTATAAAAAAATGCAGGTTGTTACAGGCACAGAGTAAAAGTATAAGTGAGTGAGTTGTGGACTTATGATGGGATGTCCAGCAGGCTGTTGGTCAGGTATCCAGATACTTTTTTTTTGCCATATAGTGTTCATATCCCTGACAAGTCTATGTAAACTTTTGACTTTTACTCTACGGTAAAATGGCTTTTTTGCGATCTAATTTAATCTTAATGTGTCCAATTTTGACAGCGCTGGCAAGTTTCGTTACTCTGTGTTTTCCCCTTTGTGCTAATACAAGGTCAGTTTCAGGGCAAGGCCGTGTGGATAAGTTCACAGAAGACACACAAACACACAAGAAGCACACACACACACAGACACACACACATTCACATACTGTACGAAGTGTTCACTCACACTCTGTAATCCCACATGATTCATACACCACAGTAACAGCGCTGCAGAGTAACGTAGAGCAGAGCGAGGGGTGATAAAGCAGACCCGCATGAGCTCGTAAGTGAAAGAAGCAGCAAATAAATAACAATAAAGCAAGAGGAAAAGCTCTGACGCAATGAACGGGCTATGTGAGAGGAAGCAGGAGGCTGCCAGAACATTTGAGACGCTTAAAAAGCATTTTAGGATGAAAAGCGAAGAGAAATCGTTTTCAAGACAATCCATTAGCAATGAAGCTACAGTTACCATTTGCCAGCGTGCGCTAATAAATCACTCGGTCTTAATTAATGTCTGTCAGTGGTCTTTAAGCACTGCTAGTGGAGATTCTCCAGAGCTAGCTTCTCATTTAAACAAGAAAAACAATGTTTCAGAAAGCATTAAGCCGGTCAGCTTGAACTTAAGGCATACTACTTTAAGTATGCTATGTGAATTAATCACTCCGCTCATGCAGTAATAATGATAAATATTATTAATTACTCAATATAAAATAGGCTGTGTCAGCATGTACTTGACTGACCTTAGCATACAGACTATAAAATCATTGCTTGCTAGCACAATAGCCGTGTTAGAGACCGTGGCATTGACCGCGGAGTTATCATTCCCATGGGTTCAATAGATAAGTCTGGCAGCACAGCCATAAAACACTTTAGTAATTTACTTATCAATAGCATTAACCACACATTCATTAGCACACCAGTGTACGGAAAGCTCCATTATGCTAAGCGATAGCTAATTAAGAGCAGATGGGCCCTAACGGTGAGCAAATGAGGGGTGGGGGAGGGCAGCACTGGGATAAGGTCGGCCTAACTTCCGTGACTAACAGCTCCCATTTGGTGCCTAAATCAGCAGCCATGGGTGAATCCCAGTGATCATTTCACAGCTAATTCCACAATAATGAGGTCTTGGTGGGTTTTTTTTTATAAGCGCTATGAAACAACAGCAAAGGTTAAAAGTATATTATGGGGTTAGTAGTTTCCAAGGGCAATCACATTTTCCTGCTGTAATGGAGGTGGCTCAGTGGTGGTGGCAGTGGTGTAGGTACTGGACTGTTAATAGAAAGGTTAAGTGTTCAAAAAGCAACCATAGCCAAACTGCCACTGTTGGGTTTCTCAGCAATGCCTCTAACCTGTAGTTGCTTGGACAGCATTTCTATAATTCACTTTGAACACTTTGAATTCACGGCCATTTGCAGTTAATATAACTGGCGGACAGGATGTTTATTTGTTTGTTCATTAGGATTTTAACGCCATGTTTTACACTTTTGGTTACATTCATGACAGGAAACGGTAGTTACTCATTACACAAGGTTATATCGTACGCAGTCATGGACAATTTTGTGTCTCCAATTCACCTCACTTGCATGTCTTTGGACTGTGGGAGGAAACCGGAGCACCCGGAGTAAACCCACGAATACACAGGGAGAACATGCAAACTCCACACAGAAAGGACCTGGACCGCCCCACCTGGGGATCGAACCCAGGACCTTTGACAGACAGGATGTAAACAACAACAAAGAGTCCAGCCCAGTCTTACAACCATACAAAACTGCTGGTTTAATTGTACTGATTTCATTGTATTGTTCTGTTTCATTGTATTTTCACTTGTAGTCTCACGGTTGGACTACTGCAACTCCCTCCGGGCAGGTGCTCTCATGTCCACTATTAAACTCTTGCAGCTCATTCAAAATGCAGCTGCCCGTCTGGTTTTTAACCAACCTAAACACTGCCACATCACCCTACTGCTGCGTTCTCTTTACTGGCATCCTGCACGCACTCAGTTTAAAACACTAATGCTCGCCTACAAAGCCAAAAATGGACCAGCCCCAAGCTACCTTCGTGGTCTTATAAAACCCCGCTCTGTACCACGCAACCTCCAAGCCACTGGTCTCGCTCAATTTGATCCTCCACCCAGGACTCAAGGAAGACAAGCATCAAGGCTCTTCTCTGTCCGAACATCTGAGTCTCTTGCTGTCTTTAAAAAACGATTAAAAACCTTCATCACCTCTTTACTAAACACTTAAGCTGACTTGTACTTACTTACTAACACTCACTAATACTAATTAATTTCTTGAAAAAAAAATTGGTTCTAGTTAGTTTTAGTAGATCTGTGTTCTTGGACCATTGTTACTTAAACTAGAGTAAGGTAATGTTCACTATGGAAGCACTTCTGTATGTCGCTCTGGATAAGAGCGTCTGCTAAATGCCGAAAATGTTAATGTATTTACTTTACATCCCCATGTATTTGGAGACTCTGGACAGGTCACCAGTCCATCACAGGCGGCACATACACACACTTATGGCACTTTTGGCAGGTCTTTGGACTGTGGGAGGAAACTGGCACACCGGGAGGAAACCCACATGGACATGGGGAGAACACAGAAAGCACCCAGGCCGCCCATCCGAGGAATCATACACAGGCCCTTCTTGCTGCCATGTCACCCTTATTTGAAATCCTAGGAACAATAAACTATAGTTAATTTAATCTTTATATGTATGATTATCTGCTACCTGCTATTAGATGTTGATTCCTAACTCAAATTTTTTTCCATTATAGGATGTGAGACGGGTGCCAGGCATTGCTCCTGCCATTGTGCGCTCATCCGAAACCAACGAAAAGCGGCCGTTCATGTGTGCCTACCCCGGCTGTAACAAGCGCTACTTCAAACTCTCTCACTTACAGATGCACAGTCGCAAACACACAGGTACAGAAAGCTCCAGAACGATATATATGGTTGTCATAAAGTTTACAAAAGCTTATCAGCAGAGAAAATACTGTGCAGGTTCATAGCCTGTTACGGGTACTGAGACTGTTCTGTAAAGCAGATGTATTTACTCTCACACTGGGAATGTATTTAAGACATTTAAGTACATAGATTCAACTAGCAACCAGAGGCAAGCACAGTGTAAGTACGTAGCCCTTAAATATCTAATACCTAAATACTAAATACCTAAATATCTAACTTACACTGATCAGCCATAACATTAAGACCATCTCTTTGTTTTTACACTCACTGTCCATTTTATCAGCTCCATTTACCATATAGAGGCACTTTGTAGTTCTACAATTACTGACTGTAGTCCATCTGTTTCTCTACATACTTTTTTAGCCTGCTTTTACCCTGTTCTTCAATGGTCAGGACCCCCACAGGACCACCACAGAGCAGGTATTATTTGGGTGGTGGATCATTCTCAGCACTGCAGTGACACTGACATGGTGGTGTGTTAGTGTGTGTTGTGCTGGTATGAGTGGATCAGACACAGCAGCGCTGCTGGAGTTTTTAAATACCGTGTCCACTCATTAGACATTACCTATATTAGACACTCCTACCTCGTTGCTCCACCTTGTAGATGTAAAGTCAGAGACGATCACTCATCTATTGCTGCTGTTTGAGTTGGTCATCTTCTAGGCCTTCATCAGTGGTCACAGGACACTGCCTATGGGGCGCTGTTGGCTGGATATATTTGGTTGGTGGACTGTTCTCAGTCCAGCAGTGACACTGAGGTGTTTAAAAACTCCATCAGCGCTGCTGTGTCTGATCCACTCATACCAGCACAACACACATTAACACACCACCACCATGTCAGTGTCACTGCAGTGCTGAGAATGATCCACCGCCTAAATAATACCTGCTCTGTGGTGGTCCTGTGGAGGTCCTGACCATTGAAGAACAGGGTGAAAGGGGGCTAACAAAGTATGCAGAGAAACAGATAGACTACAGTCAGTAATTGTAGAACTACAAAGTACTTCTATATGGTAAGTGGAGCTGATAAAATGGACAGTGAGTGTAGAAACAAGGAGGTGGTTTTAATGTTATGGCTGATCGGTGTACATCTTTAGGTTACAGTAAATTTTAGTACTTAAGACTTACACTATATGGACAAAAGTATTGTGTTTCAGCCACAACAGTTGCTAACAGGAATAATAAATCAGTTATATAAAGGATATGATATGCGTACAACTTCACATCAACAGTTTAGGGAAGGTCCTTTCCTATTTCAGCACAACTGTGC